>NC_083879.1:37009295-37653295 GCF_032452875.1 Bos javanicus | reverse complement strand
GAGCTTCTCCATCTTTGGCTGCAAAGAATATAATCAATCTGATTTCAGTATTGACCATCTGGTGATGTCCATGTGTAGAGTCTTCTCTTGTGTTGTTGGAAGAGGGTGTTTGCTCTGGCCAGTGCGTTATCTTGGCAAAACTCTATTAGCCTTTGCCATGCTGCATTCTGTACTCCAGGGTCAAATTTTCCTGTTACTCCAGGTATTTCCTGACTTCCTACTTTGGCATTCCAGTCCCCTATAATGAAAAGGACATCTTTTCTGAATGTTAGTTCAGAAACTAACAGAGATCATTCTGTCTCTTTTGAGATTGCATCCAAGTACTGCATACAAGTACTGTACTCTTTTGTTGACTATGATGGCTACTCCATTTCTTCTAAGGGATTCTTGCCCACGGTAGTAGATATAATGGTCATCTGAGTTAAATTCACCCATTCCAGTCAATTTTAGTTCACTGATTCCTAAAATGTCACTCTTGCCATCTCCTGTTTGACCACTTCCAATTTGCCTTTATTCATGTACCTAACATTCCATATTTCTATACAATATTGCTCTTTGCAGCATTAGATTTTACTTCCATCACCAGTCGCATCCACAGCTGGGTGTTGTGTTTGCTTTGACTCCGTCTCTTCATTCTTTCTGGAGTTCTTTCTCCGCTCATCTCCATTAACATATTTAGGTACCTACCAATCTGGGGAGATCATCTTTCAGTGTCCTACCTTTTTGCCTTTCCATACTGTTCATGGCATCTCAAGGCAAGAATAATGAAGTGGTTTGCCATTCCCTTCTCCATTGGACCACGTTTTGTCAGAAATCTCCACCATGACCCATCCATCTCAAGTGGCCATACATGGCATGGCTCATATTTTCATTGAGTTAGACAAGTTGTGGTCCATGTGATCAGATTGGTTAGTTTTCTGTGATTGTGGTTTTCAGTCTTTCTACCCTCTGATGGAGAGGAATAAGAGGCTTCTAGAAGCTTCCTTATGGGAGACACTAACTGAGGGTGAAACTGGGTCTTGTTCTGATGGGCACGGGGGGAAATCATTACTGCATATCAAAGTCTTCAGTATAATAGCAATAAAAGATCTGCAATACATAGACTCTATCTAGGAAGGAGTTCTTATGGAAACCCTGTGTAACAGAAGAGTCAAAAATAAGGATGATAATAAATGTGGATCTCTTGGCAAACACAGATAAAACAACAGAATTCTGTAAGGCAATCATCCTTCAATTAAAAAATATGTTAATTGAAAAAATAAATACATTTCAACTCCTACTCAATTAAATGTGAAATTTCACAATAAAGACATTTTTTTCTTAAGTTTCTATTACTCATATATGTCTGTGTCTGTGCTTAGTCACCCAATTGTGTCTGACTTTTTGCAACAGCATGGACTATAGCCTGCCAGGCTTCTCTGTCCATGGAGATTTTCCAGGCAAGAATTCTAGAGTGGGTTGCCATGCCCTCCTCCAGGGGATCTTCCCAACCCAGGGATAGAATCCCCTTCTTTCTCATGTCAGGCTGATTCTTCATGATCTGAATCACCAGAGAAGTCCAAGAACACTGGAATGGGTAGCCTATCCCTTCTCCAAGGGATCTTCCTGACCCGGGAATTGTGCCAGGGTCTCCTGCATTGCAGGTGGATTCTTTACCAGCTGAACTACCAGAGAAGACTCAAAACATGTCTAGCATTCAATCAAAAGTTATAAGACTTGCTGATAGAGAAGTATGAACATAGAAGAGAATGTAAGCATCAGAACAAAACCCTGATATGACAGATTTTGGAATATGAGACCAAGAATTTAAAATAGCTATGATCAATATGTTAACATTATTTGAGTAATAAAAAAGTCTGAAATGTTTACAAAATAATTACAAAATTGGTAAACCCAAGTAATTGAAATACAAGAAGGACAACTAAGAAAGAACTGAGCAGAAGATATATTCAGAGAATAGTGGTCAAGTTATTTCCAAAATATAATAACAGACAAAAATTAATCAAAAAAAAAAAACAAAACAGATATAGTAATCTCAAGAAAATTTACACCTAAGCATGTCCTACTCAAACTGCAAAAAACCAAGAAAATGTGAAAATTTCAAAATAAACCAGTGAGGATGAGGCAAACTTAATTCTCATTTGCCTCCTACCAGGGGAATGGTAATGAAAATTACAACAAACTTGTAGTTAGAAATCATGGAAACAGAGAGAGAGTGGAGTGAAATATTAAAGATGTCAAAAATTTAAAATTAAATAAAACCCATCTATATAAAACCTCTACATGCAACAAAATTATACTTCAAGAAATGAAAGCAAAATAATGGTTTTCTCAGACTAACAAAAATTAATTGCCACCACCCTACTTTGCAAATAATAAAAAGTATTTTCACAAAGAGAAAATCAACACAGATCATAAATTGGAATCTATTTAATGTAAGAACGTCAAAGAAATAATTTAAAAGTTAAAATGATTCCATCTCCCTTATTCTTCATTAACCTAAACAGTAATAATATATTTAAAATAATAGTATTAACAACATATTCTGGGATTATACTATATGAACAAGTGAAATATATCACAGTATTGTTATAAAAGTTGATAGTGATGAAATAAAAATATAGGTTTTTTGCTCTATGGATTAAGCACTATTACTACTATTTAAATGTTTAGTTATAAATACTTTAGGTCTAAATGTATATTTTAAAACCTAGGGCAACAGCAACAAAATGCCTTAAAATACAACTGATATGCTAATAAGAAAGAGAAAATGGAATTATAAAAGTTTCCATTAAATCCAGAGATAGAAGGAAAATAGAGAAACATAAAAGGTAGGAGAAAAAGATAAACTTGGTAGATAATCATCCAAATATATCAGTAATCATTTTAAATGTAATTGGTTTAAATATACCAATTAAAAGACTGAGATTGCCAGGGAAGCTTTTAAAAATCAAGACCCAATTATGTCTTTCTACAAGAATCTCACTATATTTAAAGTTTCACATATGTTAAAAGTATATGGAGTTGAGACAGATACATTTGCTCACACTAATCAAAAGAGATCTGGAGGTACTATAGTAATATCAGACATGAAACAGTGTAGTTCAAGGAAAATCATCAAAAATAAAGAGACATAACATGATGATAAAGGAGTCAATAGTAAAAAAAAAAAAAAAAGATATTTTTAACATGTATGCACCTACCAAAAGAGTATCAAAATAGATAAGACAAAAATTAATAGAACTGCAAGGACAAGCAAATCCATTATTATAGCTAGAAATTGCCATAACCATTTTTTTTTAATATTTTAGTAGACCAAATAGAAAATCAGTAAAGACATAGTTGAACTTCAGGGCACTATTGAAAAACTTGATCTAATTGACATTTAAGGAATACTACATCAACAACATCAGAATACATATTTTTCTCAAGATCACGTGAAATATTCACCATGACAGACCACATTCTTGATTATAGAATACATCTTAAATAATATAAAAGGGTAGGGGTCATATAAAGTGTGTTCTTTGATCAAAATGGGATTACACTAGAAATCAATTATAGAAAGAAATCTGGAAAATACTTAAATATCACATATAGCTGATTCATTTTATAGTACAGCAAAAACTAACACAATAATGTAAGGCAGCTATTCCCCAATTAAAAAAGCTATTTATTAATAAACTCATTTCAATTAATGCATTATTTATATACACACTGTTTTATTTTTGCTGAGTATCAAAAATTTTCATACAATTATTTTCATTTGCATTTGCTTCAAGATATATTAATTTTTTCCTGAGACTTCATCTTTGATGCATGTTCAACTTAGATGAGCGGTATTTAATTTCTCGGAGAAGGCAATGGCACCCCACTCCAGTACTGTTGCCTGGAAAATCCCATGGATGGAGGATCCTGGTGGGCTACAGTCCATGGGGTGTCTAAGAGTCGGACACAACTGAGTGACTTCATTTTCACTTTTCACTTTCATGCACCGCTCATCTAAGTTGAACATGCATCAAAGATGAAGTCTCAGGAAAAAAATATATCTTGAAGCAAATGCAAATGAAAATAATTGTATGAAAACTTTTGGTACTCAGCAAAAATAAAGCAGTGTGTGTAGAAATAATGTATTAATTGAAATGAATTTATTAATAAATAGCTTTTTTTTTTAATTGGGGAATAGATGCTTTACAATATTGTGTTAGTTTTTGCTGTACTATAAAATGAATCAGCTATATGTGTGTATATATATACACATATAGATATATATATATATATCCTTTCTCTCTTAAACTCCCTCTCACTATCCCACTTCCCATCTGTTTGGATCACCATCAAGCACTGAGCTGTCTGGGGTAGAAAATAGCAACCCACTCCAATATTCTTGCCTAGAAAAATCCCCATGGACAGAGGAACCTGGTGGGCTACAGTTAATAGGGTGGAAAAAAGTTGGACATGACTGAAGAGACTAAACACACACACACACACAAGCACTGAGCTGAGTTCTCTGTGCTATGCAGCAGGTTTTACTAGCTATCTCTTTTAAACACGGCAGTGCATATATGTCAGTCCCAATCACCCAGTTCATCCTCTCTCCCTTCCCCACCTCCACCAGGTCCACACATCTGTTCTCTATATCTGTGTCTATGTACATGTTCTGCAAATAGATTTATTTATATCATTTTTCTAGATTCTACATACATGTGTCAATATATGATATTTGTTTTTCTCTTTCTGACATATGTCACTCTGTATAACAGGGTCTAGGTTCACATCTTTACACATGTGCTCCACATCTATACGTATGACCCAGTATTGTTCCTATTAATGGCTGAATAACATTCCATTGGATACATGTACCACACTCTTCTTTATCTATTCATTTATCATAGACATTTAGGTTTCTTTCATGTTCCAGCTATTATAAATAGTACTGCAATAAACATTGAAGTGCATGTGCTTTTTGGTTTTTGTTTTTTTAATAATGGTTTTCTCAGGGTATATGTGCAGGAGTGAAATTGATGGGTCATAAGGTAGTTCTATTTTTAGTTTTGTAAGGAACTTCCATATTGTTCTCCATAGTGGCTATATCAGTTTACATTCCCACGAAGAGTACAATAGGGTTCCCTTTCTTCCACATCCTCTCTGATATTCATTGTTTGCAAATTTTTTGATGGTGATCATTCTGACTGGTGTGAGATAATATGTCATTATCATTTTAATTTGCATTTTTCTAATCATTAGGTGATGTTGAACATCTTTTCATGTGCCTTTTGGCCACTTGTTTGTTTTCCTTGGAGAAATGTTTGTTTAGGTCTCCTGCCCATTTTTTGATTGGGTAATTTTTTTTAATTGAGCTGTATGAGGTGTTGGAATATTTTGGAGTCCAATCCCTCATCAATTGCTTAATTTCCAAATATTTTCTCCCATTTCAAAAGTTGTCTTTTCATCTTGTTCATGATTTCCTTTGCCGTGCAAAACTTTTAAGTTTAAATAGGCCTCATTATTTACTTTTGTTTTTATTACTCTAAATTATTTTTATTACTCTAGGATGTGGATCAAAAAGGACCTTGCTTTAATTTATGTCAAAGAGTGTTGTGCCTCTTTTACTCTAAGAGTTTTATAGTGTCTGGCCTTACATTTAGGCCTTTAATCCATTTTGAATTTGTTTTTGTGTATTGTGTTATGAAGTGTTCTAATTTCATTCTTTTGCATTTAGCTGTCCAGTTTCCCCAACACCATATATTCAAGGGACTCACTTTTCTCCATTGTATAATCTTGCCTTCATTGTCATAGATTAGGTGACCATAGATACATGAGTTTATATTTGGACTTTCTCTCCAGTTCCATTAATCCATATTACTGTTTTTCTTCCAGTACCATACTGTTTTGATTACTGTTGCTTTGTACTACAGTCTGAAGTCAGGGAGCCTGATTCCCCTGGCTCCATTTCCCTTTCTCATGTTTACTTTGAAAATTCGAGGTATTTCATGTTTCCATAAAAAGTGTAAATTGTTTTGGAGTTATTCTGTGAAAAATGCCATTGGTAATTTGATAGAGATTGCATTGACTTTATAGATTGCTTTGGGTAGTATAGTCATTTTCAGAATATTAATTCTTCCAGTCCAAAATCACAGAATATCTGTTCATCTGTTTGCGTTTTCTTTTATTTCTTTCATCAGTATATTATAGTGTTCTAAGTACAGCGTTTTGCCTCCTTACTTAGGTTATTCCTGGGTGTTTTATTATTTTCATTGCAATGAAAAATGGAATTAATTTCAGTTTCTCTTTCTGATCTTTCATTGTTAGTGTATAAAAATACAAGAGCTTTCTGTGCAGTCATTTTTTATCCTGAAACTTTAAAATTCATTGATTAACTCTAGTTTTTTTGATGACGTTTTTATGATTTACTATGCATATTATATCATCAGCACACAGTGACAGATTTACTTATTTTGCAATTTGGATTCTTTTTAAATCTTTTTCTTCTCTGGTTGCCATAGTTAGGACTTAAGAAACTATGTTAAATAAAAGTAGAGAGAGTGGACATCTTTGTATTGTTCCTGATCTTGGAGAAAATGCTTTCAATTTTTCACCATTGAGCAATAATGTTTGCTCTGGGCTTGTCATACATGGCTTTTATTATTTTGAGATAGGTTCTCTCTATGCCTTTCTAGAGAGTTTTTACTGTGAATTGGTGCTGAATTTCATCAAAAGTTTTTTTCTGAACCTATTGAGGTGATCATATGATTTTTATTCTTCAATCTGTTACAATGATGTATCACATTGATTGATTTGTATATACTGAAGAATCCTTGCATCCCTGGGGTAAACTCCACTTGATCATAATCCTATTGATGTATTGTTGGAATCTGTTTGCTAGTATTTTGTTGATGATTTTTGTGCCTATGTTCATTAGTGATATTGGCAGTTAGTTTTCTTTTTTATGATACTTTTGTCTTATTTTGGTGTCAGGGTGTTAGTGGTCTCATAGAATGAACCTGGGAGTGTTCCTCCCTCTGTAAGTTTTTGGAAGAATTTGAGAAGGATGAATATTAGCTCTTCTCTAAATGCTGGATAGAATTCGCCTATGAAACCATTTGATCCTGGACTTTTGGTCACTGGAATATTTAATCACAGTTTCAATGTCCTTACTTGTCATTGGTATGTTATATTTTTTATTTCTTTTTGGTTCATTCTTGGGAAGCTGTATCTTTATAAGAATTTGTCCATTTATTGCTATTAAGTGGTTTTTAGTAGTCTCTTCTGATCCTTTGTATTTCTGTCTGTTACATATACCTTTTTTTTTTTTTTTAAACCTTTTTTTTCCCCTGCTGTTCTGGTTCTATTTTGCTTTGTTATTGTATAATTCTCATTTTTATAATACATTTTAACTAATTAATTTTATTTTTATCCATTGCTATTATTCTATTGTTTTTATCTATTACTTTTTTTTTTTTTTTTTTTTTTGCCATGCAGTTTTCAGGTCTTGATTCCCAGGATGGAGGTCAGGTCTGAGTTCCCATTGTGGGAGCACCGAGTCCAAATCAGCAGACTATATATATATATATATAATTTTTAATGCCAAAAATATTTTGTATTGGTATAGAGCCAATTAACAATGTTGTGGTAGTTTCAAGTGAACAGCGAAGGGATTCAGCCATACATATATTTATTCTCAACTAGACTATCATCCCATCCAGTATGACACATAACATTGAGCAGAATTTAATGTGCTTTGTGCGTGCATGCTAAGTTGCCTCAGTTGTGTCTGACTCTGTGTGATCTGATGGACTGTAACCCACGAGGATCCTCTGTCCATGGGATGGATTCTCCAGGCAAGAACACTGGAGAGAGTTGCCATGCCCTCCTCCTGTGGATATTCCTGACCCAGGGATTGAACCTGCATCTCCTGCACTGCAGGTAGATTTTTTACCACTGAGCCACTGGGGAAGAACACCATGTGCTATACAATAAGTCTTTGTCAATTATCCATTTTAAATATAGCAGTGTGTACATGATCTTCCTAAATTCTCTAACTATCCCTTCCCCCCACCCCTACACTGGCAACAATTAGTTTGTTTTCTAATTCTGTTCTCTAAGTACGTTTATTTGAATCATTTCTTTCAGATTCCACTTACATGAGGAATATGTGTCTGACTTACTTCACTCAATATGACACTCTCTCTGACACATCCGACACATCCATGTTGCTGCAAATGGCATTATTTCATTCTTTTTAGTGGCTGAGTAACATTCCATTGAATATATGTACCACATCCTCTTTAGTCACCCCTCTGTTGATGGACATTCAGGTGGCTTCTGTATCTTGGCTATTATAAATGCTGTTGTAATGAACAATGGGTGCATGTATCTTTTGGGGTCATGTTTTTTTTCTCTGGATATATGCCCAGGAGTGCATTTCAGGGTCATATGGTAGTTCTATTTTTAGCTTTTTAAAGAATATCCACATTTTTCTCCATAGTGCCTGTACCACTCACTTTTCTGCCAACAGTGTAGGAGGATTTCCTTCTTTCTGCACCCTTTCCAGTATTTCTTGTTTGTGGATCTTTTTTTACACATGTAAAAAAATCCATTCTGACAGGTGTAGTTTTGATTTGCATTTCTCTAACAACAATCAGTGTTGAACATCTTTTCATGCCCTCTTTAGAGAAAAGTCTATTCAGGTCTTCTTCCCATGTTTTGAGTGGGTTGTTTGTTTTGATGTTACTAAGTGTTATACGCTTTTTGCAAATTTTGGAGCCAAATCCCCTATCAGTCACTTAGTCACATCATTTACAATATTTTCTCCCAGTCTGTGAGGGTTGCCTTTGCATTTTGTTTATTGTTTCTGTGGCTATGCAAAAACTTTTGAGTTTAAGTAATCCCCATTTGCTTATTTTTGCTTTTATATCATTTTTTCTGGGAGATTGATAGAAAAAAAAATGTTACTGTGATTTTATGTTTTCCTCTAAGTGTTTTATAGTGTCTGAACTAACATTTAGGTCTTTATTCCATTTTGAGATAACTATTGTGTATGGAGTTAAGGAATGATCCAACTTCTTTTTTTTACAGGTGGCCATCCAGGTTTCCCAGCACCACTTGATGAAGAGACTGTCTTTCCAACATTGTGTAGTCTTGCTTCCTTTGTCATAGATTAATTGGCCATAAGTGCATGAGCTTGTTTTGGGGTTTTCTATTCTGTTCCATTAATCTACATGTCTATTTTTGTGCCAGGATCATACAGTTTTGATGACTGTAGCTTTGTAGTATAGTCTGAAGTCAGGGAGACCTGATTCTTGCAGTTCCATTTTTTCTTTTTCAAGATTGCTTTGGTTATTCAGGGACTTTGGCATCTCCATACAAATTTTGAGATTTTTCCTTCTTTTTTCTCTAGTTCTGTGAAAAATTCCATTGGTAATTTGATAGGGATTCCATTGAATCTGTAGATTTACTAGCATAGTATTGTCATTTTGACAATATTGATTCTTCCAATCCACAGACATGATATATCTTTCCAACTGTTTATGTCTGCTTCTATTTCTGTCATTGGTATCTTATAGTTTTGGAGTACAGATGTGTTTTCCCCTTAGGTTTATTCCTAGATATCTTATTCTTTTTGATGCAATGGTAAATGCAATTGCTTTTTTTTTTTTTTTTTTTTTGCCCCAACTCCTTGAGGCCCATGGACTGTAGCCTCCCAGGCTCCTCTGTCCATGGGATTATCCAGGCAAGAACACTGGAGTGGGTTGCCGTTCCCTTCTCCAGGGAATCTTCCCAACCCAGGGATCAAACCTGGGTCTCCTGCACCACAGGCATATTCTATACCATCTGAGCCACCAAGGAAGTTAATATTAAAAATTTATTCATTGTTTATCTGAAATTCAAATTTCTTTCCTTTTCAATTTATTTTTTAATTTAAAGATAATTGTTTTACAGAATTCTATTGTTTTCTGTCAAACATCAACATGAATCAGCTAAACAGCCAATTTTTTTCTTCTGAGTTTTCATTGTTAATGTACAGAGATGCAACAGATTTCTGTCTATTAATTTTGAAACCTGCATCTTTATCAAATTCATGAGTGACTACTAGTAGTTTTCTGGTAGAATCTTTAGCATCTTCTATGTATAGTATCATATCATTTGCCAATAGCAACTGTTTAACTTCTTCTTTTCCTATTTTGGATTCACCTTACTTTTTCTTCTCTGATTGCTATAGTTAGGATCTCAAAAACTATGCATGTTTAATACAAGTGATGAGAGTGGACATCCTTGTCCTGTTTCTGATCTTAGAAAGAATGCTTTCAACTTTTCACCACTGAACATGATGCTAACTGTAGGTTTGTCATATATGGCCTTTATTATGTTGAGGTATGTACCCTCTATGCCCACTTTCTGCAGAATTTTTATCATATGTGGGTGATCAATTTTGTCAAAAGCTTTTTCTGCACCTATTAAGATGATCACATGGATTGATTTGCAGATGTTGAAAAATCCTTTCATCAGTGGGATGAATCTCACTTTATCATGGTGTATGATCTCTTTAATTTATTGTTGGATAAGGAATGTCAGTATTTTGTTGAGGATTTCTGCCTCTATGTTCAGCAGTGATATTGATTTCTAATTTTCTTTTTTTGTGTGTATGGTATCTTTGTCTGGTTTTGGTATCAGGATTATGATGGCCTCATAAAATGAGTTGGGAAGTTCTCCATACTCTGAAAATTTTTGGAACATTTTCAGATGTTAACTCTTCTCTAAAAGTTTTATAAGATTCACCTGTGAAGCCCTTGGGTCCTGGACTTTTGTTTATTGGGCAGTTTTTAATCATGGTTTCAATTTCAGTGCTTGTGGTTGGTTTGTTCATATCTTCTGTTTCTTCCTGATACAGTCTAGGAAGACTGTGTCTTTTTAAGAAGTTTTCCATTTTTTTTCCATATAGTCCTTTTTATTGGCAAACAGCTGTTCATTGTTGTTGTTGTTGTTCAGTTGCTCAGTGGTGTACAACTCTTTGCAAACCCTTAGACTGCAGCACACTAAGCTTTCCTGTCTTTCACCATATCCCAGAGTTTACTTAAACTCATGTCCATTGAGTCAGTGATACCATTCAACCATCCCATCCTCTATCATCCCCTTCTCCTCCTGCCTTCAATCTTTCCCAGATCAGGGTCTTTCTAATAAGTCAGCTCATCACATAACGGGGACAAAATATTGGAGCTTCAGCATCAGTTCTTCCAATGAATATTCAGGGCTCATTTCCATTAGGATTGACTGGTTTGATCTCCTTGCAGCCCAATGGACTCTCAAGAGATATCCCTAGCACCACAGTTTGAAGACATCAATTATTCAACACTGAGCCTTTTTTATTGTCCCGCTCTCACATCTGTACATGACTACTGGAAAAATCATAGCTTTTACTATACTGACCTTTGTCGGCAAATTAATGTCTCTGCTTTTTAATATGCTGTTTGTCATTGCTTTACTTCCAAAAAGCAAATGTCTTAATTTCATGGCTGCAGTCATTGTCCACAGTGATTTTTGATCCCAAGAAAATAAAGTCTGTCACTGTATCCACAGTTTCCCCATCTATTTTCCATGAAGTGAGGGATCAGATGCCATGATCTTACTTTTTTGAATGTTGAGTTTTATGTCAGCTTTTTCCCTTTCCTCTTTCACAACTTCATCAAGAGGCTCCTTAGTTTCTCTTCACTTGCTGCCATGAGGGTGGTGTCACCTGCATATCAGGTTTGAAGCCTTTGCCCTGCTTCATTATGTGCTCCAAGACCAAACCTGCCTGTCACTCCGGTATCTCTTAACTTCCTACTTTTGCATTCCAGTCCCTATGATGAAAAGGACATCTTTCTGGGTGTTAGTTCTAGAAGGTTTTGTAGGTCTTCATAGAACTGTTCAGCTTCTTCAACTTCAGCTAAGTGATTGGGGCATAGACTTGGAAAACTGATATTGAATGGTTTGCCTTGTAAACAAATCTAGATCATTCTGTCATTTTTGAGATTTCAACCAAGTACTCCATTTTGGACTCTTTTTTGACTATTAAGGCTACTCCATTTCTTCTAAGGGATTCTTGCCCATGGTACTAGATATAATGGTCATATGAATTAAGTTCACCCATGGCAGTCCATTTTAGTTCACTGATTTCTAAAATGTCAGTGCTCACTCTTGCCATCTCCCTTTGACCATTTCCTACTGAACTTGATACATGGACCTAATATTCCAGATTCCTAGGCAATATTGTTCTTTACAGCATCAGATTTTGCTTTCACCACCTGACACATCCACAACTGGATGTCATGTCTGCTTTTGCTCAACATTTTCGTTCCTTGTAGAGCTATTTCTCCACTCTTCTCCAGTAGCATATCCAATACCTACCAACCTGTGGGGATTCATCTTTCAGATTCACATCTATTTGCCTTTTGATACTGTTCATGGGGTTCTCAAAGCAAAATGGTGAAGGGGTTTGCCATTCCCTTCTCCAATACTACTTTTTGTCAGAACTCTCCTCTGTGACTTGTCTATGGCCCAACACACCATGGCTCATAGTTTACTTAATTTATTCAAAGCTGTGATCCATGTGATCATTTTGGTCTGTTTTCTGTTATTGTGGTTTTCATTCTGTCTGCCCTCTGATGGATAAGGATAAGAGGTTTGTGCAAGCTTCCTGATGGCAGGGGTCAGCAGTGGGGAAAACTTGGTCTTGCTCTGGTGGGCAGGGCCATGCTCAGTAAACATTTAATCCAATTTTATGCTAATAAGTGGTGCTGTGTTCACTCCTCATAGGTTGGCCTAAGTCCAAACTATGTTAGGGGTAATGGCAACCTCCTCCAAAAGGACTTATGCCAGCATATGCCTCCCAGGGCTGCTGCTGCCAGTGCCTCTGATTCCTTGAAAAGCCAATGTTAACACAGTCCTCCACTGGAGGCCCCCAAAGACTCACAGGCAGGTCTGGCTCAATCTTTTGTGGGGTCATTGCTACTTTCTCTTGGTTCTTGATGCACACGAGGTTGCGTTTGTGCCCTCCAAGAGTCTCTGATTCCCCAGTCCTGTGGAAGGTCTGCAATCAAATCCCACTGACTGTCAATGTCAGATTCCCTGAGGATTTTCAGTCCCTTTCGTGGATCCCTAGGTTGGGAAGTTTAGTGTAAGGCCCAGAACTTTTGCAACAGTGTAAGAACTTCTTTTGTCTAATTGTTTTTCAGCTTGTGGATCACCCACCTGGGGGACATATGGAGACCTACTGGGGGCATAATGGAGACCTCCTGCAAGAGGGCTTATGCCACATACTATGCTTCCCAGCACTGCTGTTGTCCTGTCCCTGTAGTAGGCACTGCTGACCCATGTCTCCACAGGAGACTCTCAAATACTTAAAGGCAAAACTGGCTCAGTCTTTTGTGTGAGTCATGGCTTCTTTCCCTGCATCCTGGTGTGCACAAGATTCTGTTTGTGCCCCCAAGAGTTTCTGTTTGGTATGAGATTTGATTTTAAACTGATTGTACCCCTCCTCCTGCCTTGTTGTGGCTTTGTGGCCCCATGGACTGTAGCACACCAGGCTTCCCTGTCTTTCACTGTCTTCTGGAGCTTGCTCAAACTCATGTCCACTGAGTCAGTGATGCCATCCAGCCATCTCACCCTCTGTTGTCCCCTTCTCCTACTGCCTTCAATGTTTCTCAGCAACAAAGCCTTTTCTAATGAGTCAGCTCTTTGTATCAGGTTAAAATCAAAGAAACAGATCTAATATGGAGTCATAATTGACTCTCCCTTGTTACACTGCCAGACTGACAGGAAGCCACACATTTCAAATGGTAAGTGTCCTTCTTGTTGTTGTTGTTCAGTTGCTCAGTCATGTCCAACACTTTGTGACCTCATGGACTACAGCTTGCCAGGCTTTATAGTCATTCATTATCTCCCAGATCAGATCAGATCAGATCAGTCGTTCAGTCGTGTCTGACTCTTTGCGACCCCATGAATTGCAGCATGCCAGGCCTCCCCATCCATCACCAACTCCCAGAGTTCACCCAGACTCATGATCATCGAGCCAGTGATGCCATTCAGCCATCTCATCCTCTGTCGTCCCCTTCTCCTCTTGCCCCCAATCCCTCCCAGCATCAGAGTCTTTTCCAATGAGTCAACTCTTCGCATGAGGTGGCCAAAGTACTGGAGTTTCAGCTTTAACATCATTCCTTCCAAAGAAATCCCAGGGCTGATCTCCATCAGAATGGACTGGTTGGATCTCCTTGCAGTCCAAGGGACTCTCAAGAGTCTTCTCCAACACCACAGTTCAAAAGCATCAATTCTTCGGTGCTCAGCCTTCTTCACAGTCCAACTATCACATTCATACATGACCACAGAAAAAAAACATAGCCTTGACTAGAAGAACGTTTGTTGGCAAAGTAATCTCTGCTTTTGAATATGCTATCTAGGTTGGTCACAACTTTTCTTCCAAGGAGTAAGCGTCTTTTAATTTCATGGCTGCAGTCACCATCTGTAGTGATTCCTGTACATTGACTCAATGATGCCATCCAACCATTTCATCTACAGGTGCTCCCTTCTCCTCCTGCCTTCAGTCGTTCCAGCATCAGGGTCTTTTCCAGTGAGTTAGCTCTTCACATCAGGTGCCAAAGGATTAGAACTTTAGCTTCAATACTGGTCCTTCCAATGAATACTCAGGATTGATTTCCTTTAGAATTGATGAGTTACATCTTCTTGCTGTCTATGGGACTCTCTTTTTTTTTAATTTAAATTTATTTATTTTAATTGGAGGCTAATTACTTAAGCATCTTCTTCAGCACCATAGTTTGAAAACATCAGTTCTTCAGTACTTAACCTTCTTTATAGTCCAACTCTCACATCTGTACTTGACTACTGGGAAAACCATAGCTTTGACTATACAGATATTTGTTGGCAAAGTGATGCCTCTGCTTTCTAATACTCTGTCTAGGTTTGTCATAGCTTTTTCTTCCAAAACGCAAGTGTATTTTAATTTCATGGCTACAGTCACCATCTGCAGTGATTTTGGAGTCCAAGAAAATAAAGTCTGTCACTCTTTTCATTCCCACCCCCCCCCAGCCCCCACCGCACCCCCACCCCCATCTATTTGCCATGAAGTGATGGACTGGATGCCATGATCTTAATTTTTTGAATGTTGAGTTTTAAGCCAGCTTTTTCACTCTGCTCTTTCACCTTCATCAAGAGGCTCTTTAGTTCCACTTCACTTTCTGCCATTAGGGTGGTGCTATTTGCATATCTGAAGTTATCAATATTTCTCCCAGGAATTTTGAATCTAGCTTAAGCATCATCCAGCCCAGCTTTTTCCATGATATACTCTGCATAGAAGTTAAATAAACAGGGTGATAATATACAGCCTTTATATACTCTTTTCCTGATTTGGAACTGGTCCATTGTTCCATGTCTGGTTTTAACTGTTTCTTCCCATCTCTTTAGGAATCTTAAACAGTTTGTTGTGATCCACAGTCAAAGACTATAGCATTGTCCATAAAGCAGTGAAAGATGCTCAGTTATGTCTGGCTCTTTGTGAACCCATGGACTGTGGCCTGCCATGCTACTCTGCATGGCAGAGTTCCCCAGGCAAGAATACTGGAGAGGGTAGTCTTTCCCTTCTCCAGGGGATCTTCCCAACCCAGGAATCAAACCCAGGTCTCCCACATTTCAGGCGTATTCTTTACCAACTAAGCCACCATAGAAGCCCATCAATAAGGCAGAAGTAGATGTTTTTCTGGTATTCTCTCGCTTTTTCTATGAACCAACAGATGTTGGAAGTTTGGTCTCTCCCTTTTATAAATCCAGCTTGTACATCTGGAAGTTATTGGTTCAGGTACAATTGTCCTAGAAAGAGAAAAAAAAAAAAAAGGATGGGGAAAGGCAGGAATCTTTGAGTTCAAATGTTTCCTGTTGCTCATTATGTTTCATTAAAATAGAAATCCCAATATGCTCTGACCATAAGATACTTCTGATCTAAGGTAAATATGGACAAAAATCCCTCTTCTCCTAGGGAAAATAGAGCTGGGATAAAAATCAGGAGTATAATCCCAAACTCCTCCTTCCCCAGTGAATAATCTACCTTATTATTTGTATGCCTTCATAAACAGCTTGACAAGGAAACCCTGGGCAGCAGGACCTCACCTGTCTGTCTCCTCTCCTTCTGAGAGCCTATTCTGGCTTAAATAAACCCTCACTATGTTTCATCTCTGAATTATTTCACAATGAAGCAAGAACCTGAAAAGTCACCAAAATCAGTAGCCCACAAATTATATTTGGCTCAAAAATATATTTGATTTGACAGGAAAACTTGTTTTGTTTTTAATCAACTCAATTATAAATATTAAAAATTTTTGAAATTCACAGGAAAAATTAAATTCCCTGCTTCACCTTGACAATTCAGATAACCTGAAAAATTGTTTCTGTGATTATATATCACAACAGCCAATTGTAGCTCCTGGATTCTACTCCATTCAGACATACCTGTTACAGTTCCAGCCTTTTCCTATTGAATCTTTGATATTCATGAATGTATTAGTGGAAGTTTAGATCGCATGCTGAGAGAGATGAAAATTTAAAGGATTTACTAGGAACATGGAGGAATTCTGCTATTTTTGTGGATTTTAGTAAACTTTACTTTAGCATATTTACAAGGTAAAAGTGCATCATGGAACAAGAGATCAAATTGCCAACATTCATTGGGTCGTAAAAACAGCAAGAGAATTCCAGAAAGAAAAAAAAAAATCTACTTCTGCTTCATTGACTACACTAAAGCCTTTGACTGTGTGGATCACAACAAAGAGTAGAAAATTCTTCAAGTGATGGGAATACCAGACCACCTTACCTGCCTCCAAAGAAATCTATATGCAGGTCAAGAACTGAGAGAACTGGAACAATGGACTGGTTCAAAATTGGGAAAGTAGTACATCAAGGCTGTATATTATCACCTTGCTTATTTAACTTATATGCAGAGTGTGTCATGTGAAATGCCAGACTGGATGAAACACAAGTTGAAATCAAGATTGCTGACAGAGATATCAATAACCTCAGATATGCAGATGTGGAGAAAGTGAAGAGGAACTAAAGAGCCTCTTGATAAAGTTGAAAGAGGAGATTGGAAAAACTGGCTTAAAACTCAACATTTTAAAAACTAAGATCATGACATCCAGTTCTATCACTTCATGGCAAATAGATGGGGAAACATGAAAACAGTGAAAGGCTTTATTTTGGGGGGCTCCAAAATCACTGCAGATGGTGAGTGTAGCCATGAAATTAAAAGACAGCTGTTCCTTGAAAGAAAAGCTATGACAAAACTAAACAACATATTAAAAACCAGACATTACTTTGCCAACACATGTCTAGTCAAAGCTATTGTTTTCTCAGAAATCATTTAGGGATGTGAGAGTTGGACCATAAAGAAAGCTGAGTGCCAAAGAATTTATGCTTTTGAACTGTGGTGTTAGAAAGATTCTTGAGAGTCCCTTGAACAGCAAGGAAATCAAACCAGTCAATCCTAAAGGAAATCAGTCATGAATATTCATTGGAAGAATTGATGTTGAAGTTGAAGCTACAGTGCTTCTGCCACCTGATGTGCAGAACTGACTCATTAGAAAAGACCCTGATGTTGAGAAAGTTTGAAGGCAGGAGGAGAAGGGGATGACTGGATAAGAGATGGTTTGATGGCATCACTGGTTTGATGGACATAAGTTTAAGCAAGCTCCAGGAATTGGTGATGGACAGCGAAGCCTGGCATGCTACAGTGTATGGGGTCTCAGAGAGTTGGACATGACTGAGTAACTAAACTGAACTGAACTGAACATCATGGTATTTTGTTAGTCTGTTAAATCTAGAGCCAACATACATGACTTCTGTGTATCCAAACTTCACCAAGCTAATAGTGAACACTCAAATTCAGGAAGACAGAAGGATATGAAGAGGTACATGGGCACCTGGAAGAATTTTCTGAAGTAGAAGAAACTTGAATTCTTCTCTCCACTAAAATATTTCCTCTTGCACCACTTGCCTTAGAACATTTTTTAGGGGAGTAAAATTTGTTACCAAAAATATCTCTTTGGTATGTGAGTTATTTATATCTTAAAAGTGTCAAATCTCCAAAGACTTGGGAAGAAATTTGACTTTGCCTCTAACTACCTAAAAAAAAATTTACATAGAGAGCCTGTTGTCAGAATAGAGTTCTCACCAGAAATACATGCAAAGTATATGAACTAGACGTTTTTGGGAAAATTCAGCAGGGTGTAAAGATCAGAGTCCACTCTGTGTCCCATGGTCTCTGAGTGGACCAGGAAATATGTTTACCAAATCTTGGCTTTCCCAACTCCATATGAATTGTCTTCTTCCCCTTTGAACTCCCAAAACCCTATTCCCAAAATCATCTTTTGTCTTCAGGTAAAGATCATATTTAAGGTAAGAGTTTCAACCATTTTGGTAAGTTATCTCATTTTCCTGGATCTCTTCCATGTGTATATGCTATGAAAATTTAAATAACTTTTTTCTCCTGTTAATTTTTCTCATGCCAATTTATTATAATAGCTAGAAGGACCTATGTGTAAAAAGAAAAATTTCTTCTTCCCAGGCATTAGCAATATGCTTTCATGCCTTCCACCCTATCTATGCTAAAACATCATCCACTAAGCTTCAGCTTTGGGGAGATTAGATTAGTTCTGCATTTCCATCTCAGTTTATTATTTCTAAGCAAAGGCCATAGAGATATCCAAGCAATTAAACCTCCAGAAAGTTTAGAGACATGCTTCCAAGAAAGTAAAAATCACAGACAACATTCAAATTCAAAGTTTGTTACCTGTTTGAACAACAATAGCAATGAAATGTCTGATTTTAATTGCTAGTTTACTTTATGTGCAGAAATTTAAAACATAATTTGCTTATTATTCTATGGAAATTTAATTTCAGAGAAATTCCTACCCTGTTACAAGGCATCTTATATGTATACAACCATATGCGGCCTCAAAATTTTCTGAAGCCTATGTTGCCGGTCAACTCCTATCTGGAAGAATTAGATTTGTCTACACTGATGGACAGAGAATTTGCTATTAATATGTGACCAGTGAAGCAAATCATTGCTTTTTTCCAACTTCAGAGTAAGTCTTAAGGAGTGACATAAATTAGTGACAATTATATATACTATTTCTTTTTTTTTTTTTTTTTTTTTACCCTGCTGATCAGAATTTTTTTTCTTATTCTCTAAAAGACTCTGCATCTGGGTCTCTCCAATACCTTGGTCTGATTCTCAGACACAGCTGAAAACCCCTGGAGACCTGTCTACTACCTGACCCCCAGGGAGCTCTGACCCACAAAGTGACCCACACAGCTGCTTGGAATTCATCTTTCTTTTTGGTTTCCTCTTTCTTCATGCATCTGGTCTTGCCATGGGCTGAGGGTCCCTTCTGCTACCTTCTTCCGTCTCCTCTTGTACCATCTTTTTCTCTCTCTGCCCCACCTTGGGCTCAGCAATCATTCCTTTTGCTTTTTCTCTTCTATACTATTTCTATATTTTTCAAACTAGGTTATGTTTAGACACAGACATCCTAGGAATATCAGTGATTTCACCAAACGAAGCTCATTTCTCACTCAAATAAAGCCCACAGCAGATCTGAACAAAGATTCCAGTTGATAGCTCAACCTCTCACCTCTATATTGATGTACACAGTCACAACCACTGTGGACTGAGAATGTATCCTTGGTTAGAAAACACTATTGTCCTGAACTTGCATACATGACTTTGTCAACTGAAAAAAAAAAAAAAATCCACAATCTACAGAGCCTGGGGGAGTGTTTTGAAGAGGTAAGAAGGAGCCAGCATATATAGAAGTTTTGTAAAAAGGACAAGGTTATTAGAATATCAAAAGATTACTATTAATTAAAGAAAACCAAATATCTCAAGTTAATTATGTTAGCAGTTTTCTATGTATGGAAAGACGCAAGACTCTGGGATCACTGAAATCATTACTTTGATGTGCACCTTATCTATTTAGGACCAATATCCTCTTCTTTTCCATCCAGAGTCTCCTTGGGGTGCGTTGCTGGGGACAGCTGCAATGGCTGATGGCTTGATGGTGGGCATCCTGTTTGTTTATATTGAGTTCCCTCAGGGATCACCATTAGGCTGATTATAGTAGCTTATGTCTTGATGGCTGAAACATCTTGTTTACTGAAATGACATGTGATATTCTTAGTCCACAATTTCACATTGCAATTCATTGGCAAAGCAATTCACATCCTCATGCCTACCTTTAAAGAAGACAATGAAGTGTAATCCCATTTTTATGCCAAAAAGGAGAATATGTGCCTTGGTGAAGAGCAATGACTGACACTATTTCCTTTTCTTATTTCTAAACAGATGTTTTCATTGTTGTTTAACTTGTTTCTCTCTAAGCCATGAATATTTTGCTTTTATAATAGAACGATCAGTTTGGTGGATTATATAATTGGGGGGTAAAGGCTAAATCAGAATTTATATTCAAATCTAAATAGTTGAATATAAGTAGCACCTTGAGATCCTAAGATTTAGAACTCAATTTTGTGGGGTAAAGGAGGGTTGCTCAAGAGGGACATGAAATCAGTTCAGTTCAGTCGCTCAGTCATGTCTGACTCTTTGCAACCCCATGAATTGCAGCACGCCAGGACTCCCTGTTCATCACCATCTCCTGGAGTTCACTCAAACTCATGTCCATCTAGTCAGTGATGCCATCCAGCCATCTCATCCTCTGTTGTCCCCTTCTCCTCCTGCCCCCAATCCCTCTCAGCATCAGGGTCTTTTCCAAAGAGTCAACTCTTCACATGAGGTGGCCAAAGTACTGGAGTTTCAGCTTTAGCATCATTCCCTCCAAAGAACACCCAGAATTTGTCTCCTTTAGAATGGACTGGTTGAATCTCCTTGCAGTCCAAGGGACTCTCAAGAGTCTTCTCCAATACCACAGTTCAAAAGCATCAATTCTTCAGTGCTTAGCTTTCTTCACAGTCCAAATCTCACACCCATACATGACTACTGGAAAAATCATAGCCTTGACTAGATGGACCTTTGTTGGCAAAGTAATGTCTCTGCTTTTGAATATGCAATCTGGGTTGGACATAACTTTCCTTCCAAGGAGTAAGCGTCTTTTAACTTAATGACTGCAATCACCATCTGCAGTGATTTTGGAGCCCCCCAAAATAAATTCTGACACTGTTTCCACTATTTCCCCATCTATTTCCCATGAAGTGATGGGACCAGATACCATGATCTTCGTTTTCTGAATGTTGAGTTTTAAGCCAACTTTTTCACTCTCCTCTTTCACTCTCATCAAGAGGCTTTTTAGTTCCTCTTCACTTTCTGCCATAAGGGTGGTGTCATCTGCATATCTGAGGTTACTGATATTTCTCCTGGCAATCTTGATTCCAGCTTGTGCTCCTTCCAGCCCAGCATTTCTCATGATGTACTCTGCATATAAGTTAAATAAGCAGGGTGACAATATACAGCCTTGACGTACTCCTTTTCCTATTTGGAACCAGTCTGTTGTTCCATGTCCAGTTCTAACTGTTGCTTCTTGACCTGCATATAGGTTTCTCAAGAGGCAAGACAGGTGGTTTGGTATTCCTATCTCTTGAAGAATTTTCCACAGTTTATTGTGATCCACACAGTCAAAGGCTTTGGCATAGTCAATAAAGCAGAAATAGATGTTTTTCTGGAACTATCTCCAGCACCCTAAGATCCTAAGATTAAGAACTCCATTTTGTGGGGTAAAGGAGGGTTTCTCAAGAGGGAGATGCTATATGTATATATAATTATTACTGGTTTGCATGCTCCAAAATCACTGTAGATGGTGATTGCAACCATAAAATTAAAAAACACTTACTCCTTGGAAGGAAAGTTATGACCAACCTCGATAGCATCTTAAAAAGCAGAGACATTACTTTGCCAACAAAGGTCTGTCTAGTCCAGGCTATGGTTTTTCAAAGTGGTCATTTTTGGATGTGAAAGTTGGACTGTGAAGAAAGCTAAGCGCCAAAGAATTGGTGCTTTTGAACTGTGGTGTTGGAGAAGACTCTTGAGAATCCCTTGGACTGCAAGGAGATCCAACCAGTCCATTCTGAAGGAGATCAGTCCTGGGTGTTCATTGGAAGGACTGATGTTGAAGCCGAAACTCCAGTACTTTGGCCACCTCGTGCGAAGAGTTGACTCACTGGAAAAGACTTTGATGCTGGGAAGGATTCGCAGCAGGAGAAGAAGGGGATGACAGAGGATGAGATGGCTGGATGGCATCACCATCTTGATGGATATGAGTTTGGGTAAACTCCGGGAGTTGGTGATGGACAGGGAGGTCTGGTGTGCTGCAATTCATGGGGTTGCAAAGAGTCGGACACAACTGAGCGACTAAACTGAACTGAACTGAAATGATCGTAAAAAAACACAATATTTTTAAGCAATTCCCCCAGAATTAAAAAAAAAAAAAAAAGACTCCAACTTTGAAAACTTGCAATAACTTTGGTTCTTACCTTTGAATAGTTTTTGGTTTTATGTCTCATGGTAGTATTATTTTAGATGTATGAATTCATAGAATTGCATGCATGTGCAGAGAGGTATGTATGTGAATGCTAAGAGAAGGGGTGAAATAGAAAAGAGACAAACACACACTTTTTTTACTCACTTTTTTGTGTGTGTGTGTGTATGTAACATCTTTCCTTGTAATCAAGGAAGAAAGGGAAAGCAATTGCAATAAGCCACCTAAACAGACTATAGTTATGTATATATTATAAGATTGTCTTCAACAATCAGAGGACGCTATTCTTCTGACAATTTTTATGCAAGTTTTTCAGATTAAATCCAAAAGGAGCTATTAAATTACCTTTCTCCTAACTGATGTGTAAGCTTTTTACAAAAAAAGAAACCTTCTGTTATGCTGAGGTTACTGGTGCCCCTCAATCAGGCATGTGAATAATATTCAAATAGGAGAAAATGTGATGACTACATCAATGGAAGCTGAACTAAGAAGCCTGAGAAGGAAAAGGGTAAATAGAGGAAGACAGTCTAAAGTCCTAGACTCAGTTATACATTTTTGGGGTCCAGGTATATGCATGTGTGTGTGCTAAGTCACTTCAGTCGTGTCCAACTCTTTGTGACCTTATGGACTGTAGTCCCCCAGAATCTTCTGTCCACGGGATTCTCCAGGCAAGAATATGAAATGGGTTGTCATGTCCTCTTCCAGGGGATCTTCCAGATCCAGTGATTGAACCCATGTCCCCTGCACTGCAGGTAGATTCTTTACCACTAGTAATTAGGGAAACCCGGAGTTCAGTCATTATTTGAGGAACAACCCCAAAATGTATCTCAATGGCATAATAATTATTTTTAATTCAATTTATGTATGCAATGGCCATTGGGTGTTAGTTCTAGAAGGTCTTGTATCTCTTCATAGAACTGTTCAACTTCAGCTTCTTAAGCATAACTGGTCGGAGCACAGACTTGGATTACCATGATAGTGAGTGGTTTGCCTTGGAAATGAACAGAGATGATTCTGACAATTTTGAGATTGCATCCAAGTACTGCATTTCAGACTCTTTTGTTGACAATGAAGGCTACTCCATTTCTTTTAAGGGATTCTTGCCCACAGTAGTAGATATAATGGTCATCTGAGTTAAATTCACCCATTCCAGTCCATCTTAGCTCAGTGACTCCTAAAATGTGGACGTTCACTCTTGCCATCTCCTGTTTGACCACTTCCAATTTGCCTTGATTCATGGATCTAACATTCCAGATTCCTATGCAATATTGCTCTTTACAGCATCGGCCTTTGCTTTTATCACTGTGGTGTTGGAGAAGACTCTTGAGAGTTCCTTGGATTTCAAGAAGATTCACCCAGTCCATCCTAAAGGAAATCAGTCCTGAATATTAATTGGAAGGACTGATGCTGAAGCTGAAACTCCAATACTTTGGCCACCTGATGTGAAGAACTGACTCATTTGCAAAGACCCTGATGCTGGGAAAGATTGAAGGTGAGATGAGAAGGGAACAACAGAGGATGAGATGGTTGGATGGCATCACCGACTCAATTGACATGAGTTTGAGTAAACTGTAGGAGTTGGTGATGGACAGGGAGGCCTGGCGTGTTGCAGTCCATGGGGTCGCAAAGAGTCAGACAGACAGCAACTGAACTGAATTGAATGGCCATTGCAAGAAGGACACTCTTGATTTTCTTTCCTGTCTCCCTGAAAGTGGGGCGGGGGGAGACTCCTTGTAAAAGGTGAACTCCCTACATCTGAAGGTAGAAGGAAATTTCATCACAAAAAAATAAGGAACTTAGTCCCAAGAAGTCTATATAAACAAATTTTGTTACACCATACCAAGCCCAAGCTCTGTTTAGATTCTTCTCTAATTGCCCCTCCAAACCTAAATTTCTTTGGCCTGTCAATTCTTCACAAATATATCATTTCTTTATCTAAAAACTATAAAAAAGTATCTGCTTTTGCCAGATCTTAGGTCTCATTTCTATGGGACCTGAGTGTGTATGAATTAAAATTTGTTTCTCTTTCTCCTGTTAATCTTTTATGTTAATTTCAATATTAATCTAGCCACAAAAACATAAAAATGATAGAGGAAAAAATGTCCCCCTGCTCAACAATCAAAACTATATCTACCTCTGAAATAATCAAAAATGCATATAGTACAATCTCAAAATGCTTAAATTTGGGGGAGACACCCTTAATAACCCCACAAGGCCATAATAACCCACACCCTTAATAACCCCACAATTCCATGCAATTGGAATTAAGGGGTTTTACTGACAGAGTGCAGACAACAGTGCTGTTATCATGCATGGCTGTGATCTGCTAAATATTTTTAACATTGCTTTACATCAAAAAACACAGCAGATTAAATAAAAGAGGACATTTTAACTCTATTTGGAAGACAACAAAATTACTGAAAGAAAAAAGGTATGCAGTAATGTCACTCTTCCTATTCAAGGAGGGAACAACCACAATAATAGCCACTATAAAAATAATTTTATACTTTAGAATAAAGTAAACCTAAAAATAAAAAGCATGCACAAACATGACAAATATGAAGGCCATGAAACCAATAATTTTGTATGGAGCCCAAAAGAAATGTAACAGAAGCAAGAGTCAAAATGTCAAAAAAAAAAAGTGTAAGATGTATTACTCACTACTTGAAAAAACTAATTTTAAAATTGAATTAACTACTGACACATTTCAAAATAAAAACCAACTTAAAAATTAATTGAATTTTAGTTTATAATATTGAGTTTATAATAATTTGCATTCTTATACAGGCATTTAAATCTGAAAAATAAGATTTCTGTTAAAAAAGAACTTAAAACTACCCAAATAGCGTGCAGTTTCACAAAATATCTCTATGCAATAGGTGACAGGCTTATGAAAAAGGTTTTACTTACTAACAACGCTGGTTACCATATTTATCACTGAATTAGAAAAGTGTATCTACTTACTAGTTATCTTTGCAAAACTATACAAATACATATGACTGAGGATATGTGCAGAATGTAATTATTAAACAACAACAAAAAAAAACTATGGAGTGCCTCTACGTATTTTGCCAACTGAATCTTAATAATGTTGTTGGTTCATATGACTAAATCAGATAATTGAGGGTGGTAAGCAGAGTGAAGCTGTTGTCATACTGGCTAACATAACACACCTAGAGTACCTGGTCAGTAAAATGAGTTTCTCAATCATCATGAAGTTTGAGAGAAGTTCTCTAGTTAGAAGTAATTTTTTTTTCAAAAAGGCTTAAATCACAGAAGATGCAGCAGCCTATCAGCAAGGGAAAGATTAAGTGCAGTGTGAAAACATACAGAGCATGGCTAAAATACATTTATATCCATAATATAGAGGAAGTTTTATGAAATCTATTTGCCAGACATCATTTTTTTTATTTTTTTTATTTTTGTCCACTGAGCTTCCCTGGTGGCTCAGATGATAAAGAATCCACCTGGGAGTACAGTCCTAAGATGGTGGAAGAATAGGATGGGGAGACCACTTTCTCCCTCACAAATTCATCAAAAGATCATTTGAACACTGAGCAAATTCCACAAAACAACTTCTGAACGCTGGCAGAGGACACCAGGCACCCAGAATGGCAGCCCATTGTCTTTGAAATGAGGTAGGACAAAATATAAATGATAAAAAGAAAGATAAAAGAGTTAGGGCTGAAGACCCATTCCTGGGAGGGAGTCATGAAAGAGGAGAAGTTTTCAAACACCAGGAAACCCTCTCACCCTGCAGGTCTGTGGGGAGTTTTCGAATCTCAAATGGCAACATAACCGGGAGGAAAAAATAAATAAATAAAACCCACAGATTACGTGCCTAACCTCAACTCCCAGTGAAGTAGTCCAGATGCTCACATCGACCACCAGCAAGTGACAGCTGAACAGGGAGGCAGGGGCTGAACAGGGAGGCGTGGGCTACATTGCTTAGGGTAAAGACTGGACCTGAATGCCTTGAGGACAATCTGAGGGAGCTAACATGAGATAGCAACCCAAACTGTGGGATAGCCAGAGAGAAGAAAAGAAAGAAAGGAAAAGAGAAAGTGAGAACTTTCCCATGAAAAGCTCTAACCTAAAGCATGACCGGGCCTGCTCACAAAGCAGAGGACTGAGCAAATACTAGAGGAGAGCTAGCCAGCTGCAGATCAGCCCATCCACCATTGGAGGCAGAGAGGCAGGTGGGCAACAGCCAGAGCCAGAGGGAGAGGGACTATATAGGCCCCAGAGATGGCATCCTCCACCAAACTGTGAGCAGGCCTCCAGTTGCTAACAAAGTCTTCCTTGGCTCCTGGACAGCTGACATCTGCCAGGAGGGTCATAGCCAGAGAACAGCTTCCCAGAGGAGACACATGGCACATCTGAGATGGCACTCCCGCTTTGCACACAGGAAACTAAGCTGCTGGGACCAGGGAGGTGATAAGACGCATCTCCCCACCTGGGGAGAGTGCACTCACCAAGCACCTGGTCGCCTGAGCTGCTCAAATCTGGGATGGCACAAAAGGCAGGCCCAATTGAGTCTGTGCCTTTGTGGAGTACCTGGGAACCTTAGCAGCTTAGACCTGGGAAGTGCACGCAACCCAGGGCCTGCTTTAAACACTTTCCCTGAAGAGCAACCTGGAACATGAGCAGTGTAGACCAGGAAAGCACAGATGCTGTGAGCGGGGGCAAACCCAGTGTGGCCCAGACACTGCAAGCACTCCTCACACACGTCCATGATATTTGTTTACACTGTCCTTCCCTCCCCACAGCACAAGTGAACAAGTGAGCCTAGATAAGTGACCACCTCTGCCCCCTTGTGTCAGAGCGGAAATTAGACACTGAAGAGACTTGCAAACAGAAGAAGCCAAAATAAACAGAGGGAACCGCTTTGGAAGTGACAGGTGTAACAGATTAAAACCCTGTAGTTAGCACCAACTACATTGAAAGGGGCCTATAGACCTCGAGAAGAAGTATAAGCTGGAACAAGGAACTATCTGAACCTGAACTGACCCCACACTGCCTGCAACACCTCCAAAGAAATTCCTAGATATATTTCACTATTATTATTTTTTAAATTGAATATTTTAAGTCCTTTATTACTCCTTTAATTTTCATTTTTTAACCTACTATTACCTTGCCAAAAAGATAACCTATTTTTAAAGCAAATTTCATATATATTTTTTAATAATTTTTGTGATTTTTTTTAATATTGTATTTTTGAGAGTTTAACCTCTACTCTAGATTTTTAATCTTTGCTTTTTGATATTTGTTATCAATTTTATACCTTTAAGAATCCAATATTCAGCACCCATATTTTACTTAGGAGTGTGATTACTGGCTTGACTGCCCTCTCCCCCTTTTGACTCTCCTTTTTATCCCCCAGGTCACCTCTATCTCCTCCCTCCCCCTTCTCTTCATACCCAACTCTATGAATCTATTTGGGTACTCCAGGCTGTGGAGAACACTTAGGGAACTGACTACTGGCTAGATATGCCTTGCTCCTTTTGATTCCCCCTCTTCTCCTCCTGGTCACCTCCATCTTCCTCCTTCCTCTTCTCTTCTCCATGTAACTCTGCGAACCTCTCTGAATGTCCCTCACTGTGCCGAATCTTTTCTCCATTAACCTAGATGTTTTATCATTGGTGCAATACAGAGGGAGAAGTCTTGGGGCTACTATAATAATAAGACTGAAAACCAGAGGCTGGAGGCTTAAATACAAAATTTGAGAACACCAGAAAACTCCTGACTCCAGGGAACATTAATTGACAAGAGCTCATCCAAAAGCCTCCATACCTACACTAAAACCAAGCTCCACCCAAGACCCAACAAACTCCAGAGCAAGACATACCATGCTAATTCTCCAGCAATGCAGGAACATAGCCCTGAGCATTAATACATAGGTTGCCCAAAATCACACCAAACGCATAGACACCTCAAAACTCACTACTAGACACTTCATTGCACTCCAGAGAGAAGAGATCCAGCTCCACCCACCAGAACACCAAAGCAAGCTTCCCTAATCAGGAAACCTTGATAAACCACTCATCCAATCCCACCCACAGGGAGCAACCTCCACAATAAATAGGAACCACAAATTTCCAGCATACAGAAAGGCCACCCCAAACACAGCAATCTAAACAAGATGAAAAGGCAGAGAAATATTCAGCAGGTAAAGGAACATTATAAGTTCCCACCAAACCAAACAAAAGAGGAAGAGATAGGGAGTCTACCTGGAAAAAAAAAAAAAAAAGTCAGAATAATGATAGTAAAAATGATCCAAAATCTTGAAAACAAAATGCAGTTACACATAAATAGTCTGGAGACAAGGATTGAGAAGATGAAAGAAATGTTTAACAAGGATTGAGAAGAAAAAAAAAAGTCATGATGTATGGCAAAACCAATACAATATTTTAAAGTAATTAACCTCCAATTAAAATAAATAATTTATATTAAAAAAATAAACATTTTAAAAGTCAATAAATAATGAGAAATGCAATAACTGAGATCAAAAGCACTCTGGAGAGAACCAACAGTACAATAACTGAGGCAGAAGATAGGATAAGTGAGGTGAAGATAGAATTGAGGGGGAAAAAAAAAAGATAGAATTGTGGAAATAAATGAAGCAGAGAGGAAAAGAGAAAAAAAATAATTAAAAGAAATGAGGACAACCTCAGAGATCATGAAAAGAGACAAACAAGGAAACTACATAATTATCAAAGAGTTAATCCAAGAAGAAGATATAACAATTATAAATATATATGCACCCAACATAGGAGCACCAC
This sequence comes from Bos javanicus, assembly GCF_032452875.1. Classification (NCBI taxonomy): domain Eukaryota; kingdom Metazoa; phylum Chordata; class Mammalia; order Artiodactyla; family Bovidae; genus Bos; species Bos javanicus. The sequence goes on along the minus strand of NC_083879.1, from coordinate 37,623,987 downwards.
AATATGTAAGACAAATGTTAACAGGTCTGAAAGGGGAAATCAACAGTAACACAGTAATAGTGGGACTTTAATACCCAACTAATACCTATGGATAGATCAACTAAACTGAAAATTAGCAAGGAAACACAAATTTTAAATGATACAATGGACCAGTTAGACCTAATTGATGTCTATAGGACATTTCACCCCAAAACAATGAATTTCACCTTTTTCTCAAGTGCACATGGAACATTCTCCAGGATAGATCACATCCTGGGCCATAAATCTAGCCTTGGTAAATTCAAAAAAATTGAAATCATTCCAAGCATCTTTTCTGATCACAATGCGGTAAGATTAGATATCAACAACAGGAAAAAAAAAAAAACTATTAAAAATACAAACATATGGAGGTTAAACAACACGTTTCTGAATCTGACAAATCATAGAAAAAATTAAAAAAATCAAAATATGCATAGAAATGAATGAAAATGAAAACATAACAACCCAAAATCTTTGGGACTCAGTAAAAGCAGTGCTAAGGGGAAGGTTCATAGCAATACAAGCTTACCTCAAGAAACAAGAGAAAATTCAAATAAATAACCTAACTCTACACCTAAAGCAACTAGAAAAGGAAGAAATGAAGAACCCCAGGGTTAGTAAAAGGAAGGAAATCATAAAAATTAAGGCAGAAATAAATGAAAAAGAAACAAAGGAGACCATAGCAAAAATTAACAAAGCTAAAAGCTGGTTCTTTGAGAAGATAAACAAAATAGGCAAACCATTAACCAGAGTCATCAAGCAAAAAAAGAGAGAATAATCAAATCAACAAGATTAGAAATGAAAATGGAGAAATCACAACAGACAACACAGAAATACAAAGGATCATATGAGACTACTATCAGCAACTATATGCCAATAAAATGGACAACTTGGAGGAAATGGAAAAATGCTTAGAAAAGTATAACTTTCCAAAACTGATCCAGGAAGAAATAGAAAATCTTAACAGACCCATCACAAGCATGGAAATTTAAACTGTAATCAGAAATCTTCCAGCAAACAAAAGCCCAGGACCAGATGGCTTCACAGCTGAATGCTATCAAAAATTTGAAGGGCTAACACCTATCCTACTCAAACTCTTCCAGTAAATTGCAGAGAAAGGTAAACTTCCAAACTCATTCTATGAGGTCATCATCACCCTAATACCAAACCCAGACAAAGATGCCACAAAAAAAGAAAACTACAGGCCAATATCACTGATGAAAATAGATGCAAACATCCTTAACAAAATTCTAGCAAATAGAATCCAACAACATATTAAAAAGAGCATACATCATGACCAAGTGGGCTTTATCCCAGGGATGCAAGGATTCTTCAATATTCACAAATCAATCAATATGATACACCACATTAACAAATTGAAAAATAAAAACCATATGATTATCTCAATAGATACAGAGAAAGCCTTTGACAAAAGTCAATATCCATTTATGATAAAAACCCTCCAGAAAGCAGGAATAGAAAGAACATACATCAACATAATAAAAGCCATATATGATAACCCACAGCAAATGTTATCCTCAATGGTGAAAAATTGTAAGCATTTCTTCTAAAGTCAGGAACAAGATGAGGGTGCCCATTCACCACTACTGTTCAACGTAGTTTGGAAGTTTTAGCCATAGCAATCAGAGAAGAAAAGTAAGTAAAAGGAATCTAGATCCAAAAAGAAAAGTAAAACTCTCACTGTTTGCAGATGACATGATCATCTACATAGGAAACCCTAAAGAATCCACCAGAAAATTACTAGAGCTAATCAATGAATATAGTAAAGTTGCAGGATATAAAATTAACACACAGAAATCCCTGCATTCCTATACACCAACAATGAGAAAACATAAAGAAAAATTAGGGAAACAATTCCATTCACCATTGAAATGAAAAGAATAAAATACTTAGGAATAAATCTACCTAAACAAACAAAAGACCTATATATAAAAAACTATAAAACACTGCTGAAAGAAATCAAAGATGACACAAACAGATGAAAAAATACACCATGTTCATGGATCAAAAAAATCAAGATAGTGAAAATAAGTATACTACCAAAAGGGATCTATAGATTCAATGCAATCCCTATCAAGCTACCAATGGTTATTTTTCATAGAAACAAAACATATAATTTCACAATCTGTATGGAAATACAAAAAAAAAAATTGAATAATCAAAGCAATTTTGAGAAAGAAGAATGGAACTGGAAGAATCAACCTGACTTCAGACTATACTCCAAAGCTACAGTCATCAAGACAGTATGGTACTGGCACAAAGACAGAAATATATATCAATGAAACAAAATAGAAAGCCCAAAGATAAATCCATGAATCTATGGACACCTTAACTTTGACAAAGGAGGCAAGAATATACGATGGAGAAAAGACAATCTCTTTAACAAATGGTGCAGAGAAAAGGAAGCCCCTAGTACAGCCACTATGGAGAACAGTGTGAAGATTCCTTAAAAAACTGGAAATAGAACTGCCATACAACCCAGAAATCCCACTGCTGGGCATACGTGCCGAGGAAACCAGAATTGAAAGAGACATGTGTACCCCAATGTTCATAGCATGCACTGTTTACAATAGCTAGGACATGGAAGCAACCTAGATGTCCATCAACAGATGAATGGATAAGAAAGCTGTGGTACACATACACAATGGAATATTACTCAGCTATTAAAAAGAACACATTTGAATCAGTTCTACTGAGGTGAATGAAAGTGGACCCTATTATACAGAGTGAAGTAAGTCAGAAAGAAAAACACCAATCCAGTATATTAACACATGCATATGGAATTTGGAAAGATGGTAACAATGACCCTATATGCAAGACAGCAAAAGAGACACAGATATAAGGAACAGACTTTTGGACTCTGTGAGATAAAGCGAGGGTGTGATGATTTGAGAGAATAACATTGAAACATGTATATTACCATATGTGAAATAGATCACCAGTCCAGGTTTGATGCATGAAACAGGGCACTCAAAGCTGGTGCACTTGGATGACCCTGAGGGATGCGATGGGGCGGGAGGTGAGAGGAGAGTTCAGAATGGGGGACACATGTACATCCATGGGGATTCATATCAGTGTATGGCAAAAGACACTACAATATTGTAAAGTAATTAGCCTCCAATTAAAATAAATTAATCTAAAAGAAAGAGAGAGAGGGAAACAATCTAGACTTTCTAATTCAAGATGGTGGACTAGAAGGAAGTGCACTTATCTCCACCTGTGAGAGCACCAAAATCACAACTAGCTGTTAAACAACCATCCAGAGGAAGACGCTGGTACTTACCAAAAAAAAAAAAAAAAAGACCCCATGTAGAAAGACAAAGAAGAAGCCACAGTGAGACAATAGGTGGAGCACAGCCATGATAAAATAAAATCCCATACCCACTAGGTGGGTGATCCACAAGCAACCCCACATCAGACTTCCCAGCCTAGGGACCCAACAACAGTACTGGGGATCCCCAGGGAATCTGACCTTGAAGCCCAGCAGGATTTGATTACAAGACTTCCACAGACTGGGGGAAGCCGTGACTCTAGGCTTGGAGGGCACAAACAAAACCTTGCAAAACCAAGACTCAGAAGAAAGGAGCAGTGACTCCACAGGAAACTGAACCAACACTACCTGCTAGTGTTGGAGGGTCTCCTATGGAGGTGTGGGTCAGCAGGGGCTCACTGCGGGGGTGGGGGGACTGGAAGCAGCTGTCTGAGAAGTTCCCTTTTAGTATAAACACTCTTGGAGGTCACCATTAACCAGACCATAGAGTTCGTAGATCCTAGGGCCAAAATACTACTAAGAAGGGAGCTCAAATCCACCCATCAGCAAATAATTGGATTAAAGCTTTCCTGAGTAAAGCCTAGACCAATACCAGACCACCTTACCTGCCTCCTAAGAAATATGTATGCAGGGAAAGAAGAAACAGTTAAAACCTGACAGGGAAAATGGACTGGTTCCAAATTTGGAAAGGAGTATGTCAAGGCTATATAGTGTCACCTTGCTTATTTAACTTATAGGCAGAGTCCATCATGGGAAATGCCGGGCTGGATGAAGCAAAAGCTGGAATCAAGACTGCAGGGGGAAATGTAAATAACCTCAGATAAGGTACCACCACCCTTATCGCAGAAAGTGAAGAGGAACTGAATAGCCTCTTAATGAAAGTGAAAGAGGATAGTGAAAAATCTGGCTTAAACTCAACATTCAGAAAACTAAGATCATGGCATCTGGTCCCATCACTTCATGGCAAATAGATGGGGAAACAATGAAAACAGTGAGAGGCTTTATTTTCTTAGGCTCCAAAATCACTGCAGATGGTGACTGAAGCCATGAAATTAAAAGATATTTGCTCTTTGGAAGAAGAGCTATGACAAACCTAGACAGCACACTGAAAAGAAAAGATGTTCCTTTGCTAACAAAGGTTCATCTAGTCAAATCTATGGCTTTTCCAGTAGTCATGTCTGGATATGAGAGTTGGACCATAAGGAAAGCTGAGCACCAAAGAATTGATGCTTTTGGACTGTGGTGTTGGAGAAGACTCTTGAGAATCCCTTGGACTGGGAGGAGATCCAACCAGTCCATCCTAAAGGAAATCAGTCCTGAATATTCATTGAAAGGACTGATGCTGAAGCTGAAGTTCCAATCCTTTGGCCACCTGATGTGAAGAACTGACTCGCTGAAAAAGACTCTGATGCTGGGAAAGATTGAAGGCAGAAGGAGTAGGGGACGGCAGAGGATGAGGCGGTTGGATGGTATCAACAACTCAATGAATATGAGTTTGAGAAAGCTCCTGGAATTGGTGATGGACAGGGAAGCTTGACATGCTGCAGTCCTGGGGTCACAAAGAGTTGGACATGACTGAGTGACTGAACTGAACTGAGCAAGGCCCTTCTCACCAGAGCAAAACCCAGTTTTTCCCATCACCATTTCCTCCTACTGGGAAGCTTACACAAGCCTCTTAACCTCTTCCATAAGAGGGAAGACCAAAGAAATAAGAACCACAGTCCCACAGGGACTAAAACAAAAGCACATTACAGAACTTAATCTGCATGAAAAATTAGAAATTTATGTCCCAGATGAAAGGAGAAGATAAAAACCAAGAAAAACAACTAAATGGAGTGGAGATAGGCAACCTGCCAGAAAAATAATTCAGAATAATGATAGTTAATATGATTCAGGATCTCACAAAAATAATGGAGGCAAAGATTGAGAAGATGTAAGAAATATTCCCCAAAGACCTATAAGAACTAAAGAACAGAGATGAATAATACACTAGAAGAAATCCATAGCAGAATACCTGAGGCTGATGCACGGGAAAATAACCTGGAGGACAAAATGTTGGAAATCACTGCCACAGAACAAAGAAAAAGAATGAAAAGAAATGAAGACAGACTAAAAGACCTTTGGGACAACATTAAATGCACCAACATTTGCATTATAGAGGTCCCAGAAGAAGAGGAGAGAAAGGACCCAAGAAAATATTTGAAGAGATAATAGCTGAAAACTTCCATAACATGAGAAAGGTCATAATCAACCTGGCACAGAGTGTCCCAGGCAGGATAAACCAAGAGGGAACATACCAAGTCGCACAGTAATCAAATAGACAAAAATTAAAGACCGAGATAAAATATCAAAGGCAGCAGAGAAAAATGACAAATAACATACAAGGGAACTCACATCAGGCTATCAGCTAGTTTCTCAACAGAAACTACAAGCCAGAAGTGAATTGCATGACACATTTAAAGTAGTGAAAGGAAAGAATCTATAAGAATAGTGCACTGGGATGACCCAGAGGGATGGTAAGGGGAGGGAGGAGGGAGGAGGGTTCAGGATGGGGAGCACATGTATACCTGTGATGGATTCATTTTGATATATGGCAAAACTAATACAATTATGTAAAGTTTAAAAATAAAATAAAATTAAAAAAAAAAAAAAAAGAATACCCAGCAAGACTCTCCTTCAGATTTGATGGAGAAATCAAATGGTTTTCAGACAAGTAAAGTTAAGAGAATTCAGCACCACCAAACCAGTATTACAACAAATGTTAAAAGAACTTATCTAGGTAGGAAACAAGAGAAGGAAAAAACCTACCTACAGAAAATAAACACAAAACAATTAAGAAAATGTCAATAGTATCATTCATATCGATAATTACCTTAAATGTAAATGGATTAAATGCACCAAATGAAATACATAGACTGGCTGAACAGATGAGAACAGGTGCAGGTATGCAGTTCCACTTACCACATCATTTTGCTTGACCCCCCCAAATTGTGTATATTTTATATTGTTAGGTTAATCCTGTTCCCATTGAGAGTTGCAATTGTAATTAACTTTTATTTGTTACCTGGCTTTGATTGTGAAAACCGATAAATACATCTTACTATTGTGATTAGGTAATGATTACTCACTTAATACAATTGTATCATGATTGGTCAACAGAAAAGTAGAATTCTCTAACATCAAGATTACCATTTAATAGAGGAACATGTAATCACTCTTTAAAGTTCAGATGAATATGAGAATTACCTTAAAATTTTTTGAAAAGTACAAATGCCCAGGTTTTTTTTTGCTGTTGTTGTTGTTTTGGCCAGAGCTCTGGATATGTTTCTCATGAGCAGCCAAATTTAAGAACAACAGGAATATATAATGATATTTCATTTTATTTAGTTTCACTTTATCTATTTCATATTCAGTGTTCTCATTTCATTTACTTTAGTTTGTTTTCTGATTACTCAATCTCTTATTTTATTTTTCTTTCTCAAGCCTTTATGAAATGCAGTAGAAACACTTCTGTATACATATATATAAATAAAATGTATAATATATATTAGAAAACATAAATTTTTGCCTAGCTAAAAAATTTATAATGTTTTGATTCCACTTGTTTACCTTAGCATGAATAGAATCAGTTCAGTTCAGTCACTCAGTCATGTCTGACTCTTGGCGACCCCATGGACCGCAGAACACCAGGCCTTCCTGTCCATTGCCAACTCCCAAAGTTTACACAAACTCATGTCCATTGAGCCGGTGATGTCATCCAAACATCTCATCCTCTGTTGTCTCCTTCTCCTCCTGCCTTCAATCTTTCCCAACATCAGGGTTTTTTCAAATCAGTCAGCTCTTCGAATCAAGTGGCCAAAATATTGGAGTTTCAGCTTTAGCATCAGTCCTGCCAATGAACATGCAGGACTGATCTCCTTTAGGATGGACTGATTGGATCTCCTTGCAGTCCAAGGGACTCTCAAGAGTCTTTTCCAACACCACTGTTCAAAAGCATCAACTCTTCAGCACTCAGCTTTCTTTATGGTCCAACTCTCACATTCATATATGACTACTGGAAAAACAATAGCCTTGACTAGATGGACCTTTGTTGGCAAAATAATGTCTCTGCTTTTTAAAATGCTGTCTCAGGTCAGTTCAGTTCAGTTCAGTCTCTCAGTCGTGTCCGACTCTTTGTGATCCCATGAATTGCAGCAAGCCAGGCCTCCCTGTCCATCACCAACTCCCAGAGTTCACTCAGACTCACGTCCATAGAGTCAATGATGCCATCCAGTCATCTCATCCTCTGTCGTCCCCTTCTCCTCCTGCCCCCAGTCCCTCCCAGTATCAAAGTCTTTTCCAATGAGTCAATTCTTCGCATGAGGTGGTCAAAGTACTGGAGTTTCAGCTTTAGCATCATTCCTTCCAAAGAAATCCCAGGGCTGATCTCCTTCAAAATGAACTGGTTGGATCTCCTTGCAGTCCAAGGGACTCTCAAGAGTCTTCTCCAATACCACAGTTCAAAAGCGTCAATTCTTCAGTGCTCAGCTTTCTTCACAGTCCAACTCTCACATCCATACATGACAACTGGAAAAACCATAGCCTTGATTAGATGGAAATTTGTTGGCAAAATAATGTCTCTGCTTTTCAATATGCTATCGGGGTTGGTCATAACTTTCCTTCCAAGGAGTAAGCGTCTTTTATTTCATGGCTGCAGTCACCATCTGCAGTGATTTTGGAGTCCAAGAAAATAAAGTCTGACACTGTTTCCATTGTTTCCCCATCTATTTCCCATGAAGTGATGGGACCAGATGCCATGATATTCGTTTTCTGAATGTTGAGCTTTAAGCCAACTTTTTCACTCTCCACTTTCACTTCCATCAAGAGACTTTTTAGTTCCTCTTCACTTTCTGCCATAATATGCTGTCTAGGTTTCTCATAACTTTTCTTCCAAAGAGTAAGCATCTTTCAATTTCAAGCTGCAGTCACCATCTGCAGTAATTTTTGAGCCCCCCAAAATAAAGTCAGCCACTGTTTCCACTTTTTCCCCATCTATTTCCCATGAAGTGATGGGACCAGATGCCATGATATTCGTTTTCTGAATGTTGAGCTTTAAGCCAACTTTTTCACTCTCCACTTTCACTTCCATCAAGAGGCTCTTTAGTTCCTCTTCACTTTCTGCCATAATATGTTGTCTAGGTTTCTCATAACTTTCCTTCCAAAGAGTAAGCATCTTTCAATTTCAAGGTGCAGTCATCATCTGCAGTAATTTTTGAGCCCCCCAAAATAAAGTCAGCCACTGTTTTCACTGTTTCCCCATCTATTTGCCATGAAGTGATGGGACCAGATGCCATGATCTTTGTTTCCTGAATGTTGAGCTTTAAGCCAACTTTTTCACTCTCCTCTTTCACTTCCATTGAGAGGCTATTCCATTCCTTTCACTTTCTGCCATAAGGGTGGTGTCATCTGCATATCTGAGGTTATTGATATTTTGCCCAGCAATCTTTATTCCAGCTTTTGTTTCATCGTGCCCAGCGTTTCTCATGATATACACTGCATATAAGTTAAATAAGCAGGCTGACAATATACAGCCTCAACGTACTCCTTTTCCTATTTGGAAAAAGTCTGTTGTTCCCTGTACAGTTCTAACTGTTACTTCTTGACCAGCATACAGATTTCTCAAGAGGCAGGTCAGGTGGTCTGGTATTCCCATCTCTTTCAGAATTTTCCACAGTTTTTTGTGATCCACACAAAGACTTTGCCATAGTCAATAAAGCAAAAATAGATTTTTTCTAGAACTCTTGCTTTTTTGTTGATCTAGTGGATTTTTGCAATTTGATCTCTGGTTCCTCTGTCTTTTCTAAAACCAGCTTGAACATCTGGAAGTTCATGGTTCACGTATTTCATGCAAAGATAGGCACAATAAAGGACAGAAACCATATGGACTAACAGAAGCAGAAGATATTAAGAAAAGGTGGCAAGAATACACAGAAGATCTATACAAAAAAAAATCTTAATGACCCAGATAAATACAATGGTGTGATCGCTCACCTAGAGCCAGAAATATTGGAGTCTGAAGTCAAGTGAGCTTTAGAAAGCATCACTATGAATAAAGCTAGAGGATGTGATGGATTTCCAGCTGAGCTATTTATAAACCTAAAAGATGATGGTGTTAAAATGCTGTAGTCAACATGCCTGCAAATGTGGAAAACTCAGCAGTGATCATGGGACTGGAAAAGATCAGTTTTCACTGAAATCCCAAATAAAGGCAATGCCAAAGAATTTTCAAACTATCACACAACTGCACTCATCTCACATGCTAGCAAAGTAATGCTCAAAATTCTCCAAGCAAGGCTTCAACAGCATGGGAACCAAAAACTTCCAGATATTCAAGATGGATTTAGAGAAGGCAGAGGAACCAGAGATCAAAGTGTCAACATCTGTTGCATTATAGAAAAAGCAAGAGAATTCCAGAAAAACATTTGCTACTGATTTATTGACTATGCCAAACCCTTTGAGTATGTAGATACCAACAAACTGAAAAATTCTTCAAGACATCGGAATACCATAACTCGTTATCTGCTTCCTGAGAAATATGTATGTAGGTCAAGGAGCAACAGTTCAAACAAGACAAGGACCAACAGACTGGTTCCAAATTAGGAAAGGAGTATGTCAAGTCTATATTTGACTGCTTATTTGACTTATATGCAGAGGACATCATGTGAAATACTGGGCTAGATGAAGCACAAGCTGAATCAAGATTGCCAGGAGAAATATCAACAAACTCAGATATGCAGATGACACCACTCTTATAACAGAAAGTGAATAGGAATGGAATAGCCTCTTGAAAGTGAAAGAGGAGAGTGAAAAAGTTGGCTTAAAGCTCAACATTTAGAAAACTAAGATCATGGCTTCTGGTCCCATCACTTCACAGAAAATAGATGCAGAAACAATGGAAAGAGTGACAGACTTTATTTTCTTGGACTCCAAAATAGCTGCAGATGGTGACTGCAGCCATGAAATTAAAAGATGCATTCTCTTTGGAAGAAAAGCTTTGAAAAACCTAGACAGCATATTAAAAAGCAGAGACATTACTTTGCTAACAAATGTCCATGTAGTCAAATCTGTGGTTTTTTCAGTAGTCATGTATGGATGTGAGGGTTGGACCATAAAGAAAGCTAAGCACCAAAGAAATGATGCCTTTGAACTGTGGTGTTGGAGAAGACTGTTGAGAGTCCCTTGGACTGCAAGGAGATTCAACCAGTCAATCCTAAATGAAATCAGTCCTGAATATTTATTTGAAGAAATGATGCTGAAGCCGAAGCTCCAATCCTTTGGCCACCTAATGTGAAGAACTGACTCAATGGAAAATACCCTGATGCTGGGAAAGATTTGAAAGCAGGATGAAAAGGTGATGACAGAGGATGAAACGGTTTGATGGCATCAGCGACTTGATGGACATGAGTTTGAGAAAGCTCTTGGAGTTGCTGATGATCAGGCAAGCCTGGCATGGTGCAGCACATGGGGTCACAAAGATTTGGACACAACATCGTGACTGAACTGAACTGATTCTCAGGAAAAGCAATTTATTTATTTATTTATTGAAGCATAATTGCTTAACAGAATTTTGTCATTTTCTATCAAACCTGAACATGAATCAGCCATGGGTATACATATATCCCCTCTCTTTTGAATCTCCCTCCCGTGTCCCTCGCTATCCCACTCCTCTAGGTTGATACAGGGGCCCTCTTTGCATTTCCTGAGCCATACAGGAAATTCCCATTGGCCATCTATTTTACATATGGTAAAGTAAATTTCCATGTTACTCTTTTCATACATCTCACCCTCTCCTCCCTTCTCCCCATGTACACGTCTATTCTCTATATCTGTTTCTCCATTGCTGCCATGTAAATAAATTCTTCAGTACCATTTTTCTAGATTCTGTATATATGCATTAGAATAAGACATTTATCTTTCTCTTTTGGACTTAATTTACTCTGTATAATAGTTCTATCTTCATCCACCTCAGTAGAACGGACTCAAGTGTGTTCCTTTTTATGGCTGAGTAATATCCCATTGTGTATATGTACCACAACTTCTTTATCCATTTATCTGTCGGTGGACATCTAGGTTGCTTCCATGTTCTAGCTATCATAAATAGTGCTGCAAAGAACAATGAAATACATGTATCTTTTTCAATTTTCATTTTCTCAGGGTATATGCCTAGGAGTGAGATTACTGGGTAATACGGTAGTTTTATTCCTACTTTTTAAAGGAATTTCCACTTTGTCTTCCATAGTGGCTGTATCAATTTACATTCCCACCAACAGTGCAAGAGCATTCCCTTTTCTCCACATCATCTCCAGCATTTATTCTCTGTAGGCTTTTTGATGATGGCCATTCTGAGTGGTGTGAGGTTATATCTCGTTGTACTTTTGATTTGTGTTAGATTTAAGGGACTAGATCTGACAGATAGAGTGCCTGATGAACTCTGGACTGAGGTTCATTACATTGTACAGGAGACAGGGATCAAGACCATCCCCATGGAAAAGAAATGCAAAAATGCAAAATGGCTGTCTGGGGAGGCCTTACAAATAGCTGTGAAAAGAAGAGAAGTGAAAAGCAAATGAGAAAAGGAAAGATATAAGCATCTGAATGCAGAGTTCCAAAGAATAGCAAGAAGAGATAAGAAAGCCTTCCTCAGTGATCAATGCAAAGAAATAGAGGAAAACAACAGAATGGGAAAGACTAGAGATCTCTTCAAGAAAATTAGAGATACCAAGGGAACATTTCATGCAAAGATGGGCTCAATAAAGGACAGAAATGGTATGGACCTAACAGAAGCAGAAGATATTAAGAATAAGTGGCAAGGATACACAGAAGAACTCTACAAAAAAGATCTTCACGACCCAGATTATCACGATGGTGTGATCACTAACCTAGAGCCAGACATCCTGCAACGTGAAGACAAGTGGGCCTTGGAAAGCATCACTATGAACAGAGTTAGTGGAGGTGATGGAATTCCAGTGGAACTATTTCAAATCCTGAAAGATGATGCTGTGAAAGTGCTGCACTCAATATGCCAGCAAATTTGGAAAACTCGGCAGTGGCCACAGGACTGGAAAAGGTCAGTTTTCATTCCAATCCCAAAGAAAGGCAATGCCAAAGAATGTTCAAACTACTGCACAATTGCACTCATCTCTCACGCTAGTAAAGTAATGCTCAAAATTCTCCAAGCCAGGCTTCACCAATACATGAACCGTGAACTTCCAGTTGTTCAAGCTGGTTTTGGAAAAGGCAGAGGACCCAGAAATCAAATTGCCAGCATCCGCTGGATCATGGAAAAAGCAAGAGAGTTCCAGAAAAACATCTGTTTCTGCTTTATTGACTATGCCAAAGCCTTTGACTGTGTGAATCACCATAAACTGTGGAAAATTCTTCAAGAGATGGGAATACCAGACCACCTGACCTGCCTCTTGAGAAATTTGTATGCAGGTCAGGAAACAACAGTTAGAACTGGACATGGAACAATAGACTGGTTCCAAATAGGAAAAGGAATATGTCAAGGCTGTATATTGTCACCCTGCTTATTTAACTTATATGCAGAGTACATCATGAGAAATGCTGGGCTGGAAGAAGCACAAGCTGGAATCAAGATTGCCAGGAGAAATATCAATAACCTCAGATATGCAGATGACACCACCCTTATGGCAAAAAGTGAAAAGGAACTAAAAAATTCTCTTGATGAAACTGAAAGTGGAGAGAGAAAAAGTTGGCTTAAAACTCAACATTCAGAAAACGAAGATCATGGCATCTGGTCCCATCACTACATGGGAAATAGATGGGGAAACAGTGGAAACAGTGTCAGACTTTATTTTGGGGAGCTCCAAAATCACTGCAGATGGTGACTGCAGCCATGAAATTAAAAGACGCTTACTCCTTGGAAGGAAAGTTATGACCAACCTAGATAGCATATTCAAAAGCAGAGACATTGTTTTGCCAACAAAAGTCCATCTAGTCAAGCCTATGGTTTTTCCAGTGGTCATGTATGGATGTGAGAGTTGGACTGTGAAGAAAGCTGAGCACAGAAAAATTGATGCTTTTGAACTGTGGTGTTGGAGAAGACTCTTGAGAGTCCCTTGGACTGCAAGGAGATCCAACCAGTCCATTCTGATGGAGATCAGCCCTGGGATTTCTTTGGAAGGAATGATGCTAAAGCTGAAACTCCAGTACTTAGCCCACCTCATGCGAAGAGTTAACTCATTGGAAAAGACTCTGATGCTGGGAGGGATTGCGGGCAGGAGAAGGGGATGACAGAGGATGAGATGGCTGGATACATCACTGACTCGATGGACATTAGTCTGAGTGAATTCTGGGAGTTGGTGATGGACAGGGAGGACTGGCGTGCTGCGATTCATGGGGTCTCAGAGAGTCGGACACGACTGAGTGACTGAACTGAACTGAATAATGAGCCACCAGGGAAGCCACCTCTGAGCCACCAGGGAAGCCCAATAATGAGCAATGTTGAGCATCCTTTCATGTGTTTGTTAGCCATCTGTATGTCTTCCTTGGAGAAATGTCTGTTTAGGTCTTTTTCCCACTTTTTCATTGGGTTCTTTGTTTTCCTGGTTTTGAGTTGTTTCAACTGCTTGTAAATTTTGGAAATTAATCTTTTGTCAGTTATTTCATTTGCTGTTATTTTCTCCTATTCTGAGGGATGTCATTTCACCTTGCTTATAGTTTCCTTTGCTGTGAAAAAGCTTTTAAGTTTAGTCAAATCCCACTTGTTAATTTTTGTTTTTATTTCCGTTACTCTAGGAGGTGGTCCTGGAGGATCTTGATTTAATTTATGTCATTGAGTGTTCTGCCTATGTTTTCCTCTAGGAGTTTTATAGTTTCTGGTATTACATTTAGGTCTTTAGCCCATTTTGAGTTTATCTTTGTGTATGGTGTTAAGAAGTGTTCTAATTTCATTCTTTTCACATAGCTGTCCAGGTTTCCCAGCACCATTTACTGAAGAAACTGTCTTTGCCCCATTGTGTATTCCTTCCCCGTTTGTCAAAAATAAATTACCCATATGTGAATGGGGTTATTTCTGGGCTTTCGATCTTGTTCCATTGGTCTATGTTTCTTTTTTTGTGCCATTATCATATCATATTGTCATAATGACTGTAGCTTGGTAGTATAATCTGAAGTTAGGAAGGTTGATTCCTCCAGCTTCATTCTTCTTTCTTAAGACTGCTTTGGCTATTCAGGGTCTTCTGTGTTTCCATACGAATTGTGAATTTTTTTGTTCTAGTTCTGTGAAAAAGGCCATTGGTGATTTGGTATGTATTGCATTGAATCTGTAGACTGTGTTTGGTACTATAATCATTTTCACAGTATTGATTCTTCCTACCCAGGAACATGGAGTATCTCTCCATCTGTTTATGTCATCTTTGATTTATTTTATTAGTGTATTATAGTTTTCTGTGTACAGTTCTTTTGTCTCCTTGGGTAAGTTTATTCCTAGATATTTGATTATTTTCATTGCAATTGTTAATGGGATTGATTCCTTATTTTCTCTTTCTGATTTTTCATTTTTAGTACATAGAAATGCAGGTGATTTCTATGTATTGATTTTGTATCCTGAAACTTTGCTAAATTCACTGATTAGCTCTAGTAATTTTCTGATACTATATTAGGCTTTCTTACATAGAGTATCATGTAATCTGCAAACAGTGAGAGTTTTACTTCTTCTTTTCCAATCTGGATTCCTTTTATTTCTTTTTCTTCTCTGATTGCTGTATCTAGGACTTCCAGAACTATGTTGAATAATAGTCGTGAAAATAGACACCCTTGTCTTCTTCCTGAACTTAGGGGGAATGCTTTCAAGAACTGACTCATTGGAAAAGACCCTGATGCTGGGAAAGATTTGAAGGCAGGAGGAGTAGTGGATGACAGGATGAGATGGTTTGATGATATCAGCTACCTGATGGACATGAATTTGAGCAAGCTCCTGGAGTTGGTGATGGACAGGGAAGCCTGGTATGCTGCAGTCCATGGGGTTGCAAAAATCTGGACACGACTCAGCAACTGAACTGAACTAATCCTCAGGAAGAGCAATTTTAATAAAGTTGAGTGGGGTTGTTTAGATAGAACTGAATAAGGTTCTAGGGAGCTGAATAAGTAACCATATGCTATTTTTGATTTAATATTTTTGCAAAGCAGTCAAAAGAATATTGAAGATAATGGATTTTAAAGGGGGCAAAAATAACTTTATTATACTAAAAATAAGAACATTGTCAACTAATACAAACTCCACATTACAAATATTTCTCACCACTCTCACCACCACATTTTTCTTATAGTATCATAATTGGTTACTGCAATCCATCCTCTTTCCTTTCAGTTTAATATCTACATAGGTTATTCTCTTAAGATATATGAAAATCACATGTTCTTGCTCAAAATCATCTAGTTGCTTCCTATATAATTTAATATAAAACTCATAAGCTACTTGCTTGAAAGTGAAAGTCTCTCAGTTTTGTTTGACTCTCTGCAATCCCATGGACTATGCAGTCCATAGAATTCTTCAGGCTAAAATACTGGACAGGATAGCCTTTCACTTCTCCAGGGGATCTTTCCAGCCCAGGGATCAAACCCAGGTCTCCCACATTGCAGGAGGATTCTTTATCAGCTGAGCCACAAGGGAAGCCCAAGAATACTGGATTAGGTAGCCTATCTCTTCTCCAGGGGATATTCCAGACCCAGGGATTGAATCTGCCCGACCCACAGTCTCCTGCATTGCAGGTGGATTCTTTACCAGCTGAGCTACCAGGGAAGCCCCAAGTCCAAAGTCAGATGATTGTTATCTCAGCTCAAGAATTGGTAGAGCATTCTTTCATACTCAGCCTTTGGTTCTATTCAGAATTTGAACAAGTTGTATAAGGCCCACTTTTAGTGGGGAGAACTATCTGTTTTACTCAGTATGTATTCAAATAATATGCTCCTGGAGATCACTGAAGACATAACTCCAGAAAGAATGAAGGGATGGAGCCAAAGCAAAAAGAATACCCAGCTATGGATGTGACTGGTGACAGAAGCAAGGTCCAATGTTGTAAAGAGCAATATTGCATAGGAACTTGGAATATCAGGTCCATGAATCAAGGCAAATTGGAAGTGGTCAAACAAGAGATGGCAAGAGTGAATGTCAACATTCTAGGAATCAGCGAACTCAAATGGACTGGAATGAGTGAATTTAACTCAGATGACCATTATATCTACTACTGCGGGCAGGAATCCCTCAGAAGAAATGGAGTAGCCATCATGGTCAACAAAAGAGTCCGAAATGCACTACTTGGATGCAGTCTCAAAATTGACAGAATGATCTCTGTTCATTTCCAAAGCAAACCATTCAATATCACAGTAATCCAAGTCTATGCCCCAACCAGTAACGCTGAAGAAGCTGAAGTTGAACTGTTTTATGAAGACCTACAAGACCTTTTAGAACTAACACCCCAAAAAGATGTCCTTTTCATTATAGGGGACTGGAATGCAAAAGTAGGAAGTCAAGAAACACCTGGAGTAACAGGCAAATTTGGCCTTGGAATACGGGATGAAGCAGGGCAAAGACTAACAGAGTTTTGCCAGGAAAATACATTGATCATGACAAACACCCTCTTCCAACAACACAAGAGAAGACTCTACACATGGACATCACCAGATGGTCAACACTGAAATCAGATTGATTATATTCTTTGCAGCCAAAGATGGAGAAGCTCTATACAGTCAACAACAACAAGACCAGGAGCTGACTGTGGCTCAAATCATGAACTCCTTATTGCCAAATTCAGGCTGAAATTAAAGAAAGTAGGGAAAACCACTAGATCATACAGGTATGACTGAAATCAAATCCCTTATGATTATACAGTAGAAGTGAGAAATAGATTTAAGGGCCTAGATCTGATAGATAGAGTTCCTGATGAACTATGGAATGAGGTTCGTGACATTGTACAGGAGACAGGGATCAAGACCATCCCCATGGAAAAGAAATGCAAAAAAGCAAAATGGCTGTCTGGGGAGGCCTTACAAATAGCTGTGAAAAGAAGAGAAGCAAAAAGCAAAGGAGAAAAGGAAAGATATAAGCATCTGAATGCAGAGTTCCAAAGAATAGCAAGAAGAGATAAGAAAGCCTTCTTCAGCAATCAGTGCAAAGAAATAGAGGAAAACAACAGAATGGGAAAGACTAGAGATCTCTTCAAGAAAATTAGAGATACGAAGGGAACCTTTCATGCAAAGATGGGCTCGATAAATGACAGAAATGGCATGGACCTAACAGAAGCAGAAGATATTAAGAAGAGATGGCAAGAATACACAGAAGAACTGCACAAAAAAGATCTTCACAACCCAGATAATCACGATGGGGTGATCACTGACCTGGAGCCAGACATCCTGAAATGTGAAGTCAAGTGGGCCTTAGAAAGCATCACTACGAACAAAGCTAGTGGAGGTGATGGAATTCCAGTGGAGCTATTTCAAATCCTGAAAGATGATGCTGTGAAAGTGCCGCACTCAATATGCCAGCAAATATGGAAAACTCGACTGTAGCCACAGGACTGGAAAAGGTCAGTTTTCATTCCAATCCCAAAGAAAGGCAATGCCAAAGAATGTTCAAACTACTGCACAATTGCACTCATCTCACACGCTAGTAAAGTAATGCTCAAAATTCTCCAAGCCAGGCTTCAGCAATATGTGAACTTCCTGATGTTCAAACTGGTTTTAGAAAAGGCAGAGGAACCAGAGATCAAATTGCCAACATCCGCTGGATCATGGAAAAAGCAAGAGAGTTCCAGAAAAACATCTGTTTCTGCTTTATTGACTATGCCAAAGCCTTTGACTGTGTGGATCATGATAAACTGTGGAAAATTCTGAAAGAGATGGGAATACCAGACCACCTGATCTGCCTCTTGAGAAATCTGTATGCAGGTCACGAAGCAACAGTTAGAACTGGACATGGAACAACAGACTGGTTCCAAATAGGAAAAGGAGTACGTCAAGGCTGTATATTGTCAGACTGCTTATTTAACTTATATGCAGAATACATTATGAGAAACGCTGGACTGGAAGAAGCACAAGCTGGAATCAAGATTGCCGGGAGAAATATCAATAACCTCAGATATGCAGATGACACCACCCTTATGGCAGAAAGTGAAGAGGAACTAAAAAGCCTCTTGATGAAAGTGAAGGTGGAGAGTGAAAAAGTTGGCTTAAAACTCAACATTCAGAAAACGAAGATCATGGCATCTGGTCCCATCACTTCACGGGAAATAGATGGGGAAACAGTGGAAACAGTGTCAGACTTTATTTTTCTGGGCTCCAAAATCACTGCAGATGGTAACTGCAGCCATGAAATTAAAAGACGCTTCCTCCTTGGAAGGAAAGTTATGACCAACCTAATAGCATATTCAAAAGCAGAGACATTACTTTGCCAACAAAGGTTTGTCTAGTCAAGGCTATGGTTTTTCCTTTGGCCATGTATGGATGTGAGGGTTGGACTGTGAAGAAGGCTGAGTGCCAAAGAATTGATGTTTGTTTTTTTTTTTAGAATTGATGCTTTTGAACTGTGGTGTTGGAGAAGACTCTTGAGAGTCCCTTGGACTGCAAGGAAATCCTACCAGTCCATTCTTAAGGAGATCAGCCCTGGGATTTCTTTGGAAGGAATGATGCTAAAGCTGGAACTCCAGTACTTTGGCCACCTCATGCGAAGTGTTGACTCATTGGAAAAGACTCTGATGCTGGGAGGGATTGGGGGCAGGAGGAGAGGGGGAAGACAGAGGATGAGATGGCTGGACGGCATCACTGACACGATGGGCGTGAGTCTCAGTGAACTCTGGGAGTTGGTGATGGACAGGGAGGCCTGGCGTGCTGTGATTCATGGGGTCGCAAAGAGTCGGACACGACTGAGCGACTGAACTGAACGTGTAGAAACATCCTCACAGACACAACAAGAATAAGATTTATCCAGTTACCTGGGCATCTTGTGACCTACTTAAGTTGACACATAAAATTAGCCATAACATATTTTCACACCTAAGGTGCAAACTAAAGTCAATACCTCCATGAAAGTTTAAAATGTCAATTTGTTTTTAACATGGGAAGAGAGGTTATACCTTTTCATTTAAAATTAAACATCATGATTTTTCTTAAAGTGATTACCTTTATAATTAAAATCTACATTCTGTAAAAATAAACCAATAAAAACAGACATAAAATTTTTTTTAAAGGATTTTCTCATTTTAGGCTAAAATATATATTATTTTTACGTTTCAATAACAGGTATATTTTTCAAATGAAATGTGAAAAACATTATTGGTAGTAGAATTCAATTTTGTTACTATAATATGTAATTAATTACAAAACTAAAATTTAGAAATATTTCATTAATATATTATTTCATGTAATTAAAATATCAACTGTACATGAACTCTTTTGAAATTATTGAAAGTCAGTAAGACAAGAACTAGAGATTACTGGATTTTTGCAATTGGAAGGCTATCTTTATCTTATATAAGTGAGGTCTCAGTAGACTGACATGGATAGTGGAGACAGTAAATGTTAAAAAATATTCACTTTGAGTTATGGGGTTGCATAACTTAAGTGAGGAAAATAAAAGAATGAGTAGAAGTGGAAACACTAGCAAAGGAGTGTAACATTCAAAGAACTTAAAATACAGCATACAGGTGGAAGCATGTGAGGACAAAGATATGGCAAAGGGATTAATTTTCCAATAAAAATATGCATAGTTTTGAAATAAATATTTCAATATATGCAATTGTGTTCAAATTTGGGTCAAACACCATGCTATAAGAATGTAGTAGTAAGAGCAGGAGTAAAAAAAAAAAAATCTGAAAGAGTGTGTTAATTTGAAGGTGACTGAATTCAACCAGGATAGATGGATTATTTTAAAATCCCAAACTTGATTCTTATTGTACCAATAATGCCCAAATGATCTACCAAGTCCTTGGGAAACTGAGAAGAAATTGCTTTCAGTTACACAGAAAAAAATAGAAAACTTCTGTACTGAGACTAATTTTTAAACTCTAGCCTACCGTACACAGAATGCTTGTGGCTTGAAGTTTTTGCCATTGTTTTCATAATAATCATGAACAAGCAATTATTTACTTAATATAATGAACTACGGTGTGTGATTTTATTTCATTAGTAATTTACAATATGGGTTTCCCAGGTGGTGCACTGATAAAGAATCTGCCTGCCAATGCAGAAGATATAAGAGATGCAGGTTCAATCCCTGGGTCGGGAACGTTCCCTTGGAGTAAGAAGTGGCAACCCACTCTAGTATTCTTGCATGAAAAATTTCATGGACAGAGGAGCCTGTCCAGCTGCAGTCAATGGGGTTGTAAAGAATTGGACATGACTGAGCACACACACACACACACACATATACACACAACTTATGGTACAAGTTTAACATTTCAGTTCATTTTTAAAATAATGTGAACTTAGAAAAATATTAGTCTTTAGGAGTATTTTTGTGTGTCTCACTTTCCCTGAAATTGATAATAAACCAGTGACAGAAAAATATGTAAAGCCAATGAGAATATAACTATTTAAGGACTTATGAACTTATACCATAATTTTTTCAATTATAGGATGTGTTTATACTATGCCCAAAAATAAACCAGTAATTTCAATGGAATTTGGCTCAGAATACAAACTGCAAATTGTCTAAGAACCTGTAAACAAGGTTTGTTAGTATAAGACAATACAAAAATTGGAAATAAACAACTGGGACAAATGAGGATTTGTGCTGTCTTAATCTTCTTTAATATCCCAATTATTGTTAAAAAAGAGTAAACACCATCAGGAAACTCACAGATAGTGCTAAAAGAGAAAGTAAGGAAAATGCTAATAAGAGCAATAAAATAATTTTTTAAATGAGGAAATAAAAATATGAAAAGTATCCCAAGATAATATGAAATAAAAGAGCTTTTTATCTTAACTATTATAATAATAAAATAAGGTAGATGAAATATATTTAGAAGAGAGATTGAGGATAATTCAGTGACTGAAAATTTATTTACAAAGAACAGTTTCAATGGGTTTGAAAGATTAATGAGGAAGGGAGTAAAGCTGAAATATCGGCAGATCAGATCCTTGGAAAGGGATGTAGTTTATTAGACATATCAGCTCAATATAAAGAAGACGTCCCTAAGTGTTGGGTGCACATGTCTGGGGTGTGTGTTGTTTAAAAACAGAAAGGATTACATTGAAATGTAGTGTTTTCTATGATGTAAGTCTTATATGTCTTTGTGACTATTTAAGACCAGAAATATAGTTGAATTATCTGGCCATGAAATTTCAAAGATTCTTATAAAGAATTGCATTTAGATAATTGAATATTAAGTGTAAAAGTATGAATTCAGGATCAAATTTAGGATTTCCTAGTCTATCATATATTGACTATGTGAATTAAGCAAGTTATTTGAACTCTAAACTGTAGTTCTCTTGTATGTAAATATAACCAATACTCCTAGTTTACAAATCACTAATAATTAAAAGAGTATATGTATAGAAAACTAGTATAGGGTGAAAATTAAATAATAATATGAAAATTACTTAAGATGTTTCCCTGTATTTCTTTACTATTATTTATACAATTTTATGACCTCAATATTACTTGAAATACATATAGAAGGCTTTTTGTTTGTTTTTTTCTGGTGAGACTCACCAGAATTTGGAAGCATAGTAACAAAAATAGGTAAAGTGAATTGGTTTAAGTCTCATATAGTCAGAAGTACTCAGTTATAGCATTTGCCTTTTGCTATATCATTAATGATTTTTTCAATATGCAGAATATATAAAATATGTAAAGATTATTTTTTATGTATACTTAAACTTTGAGATGTTAAATACTTAGGAAATTATTTTTGTCTGAAGTCACTGTTACCAACACACAGCCTTACTATTTTATTGGGCTGGCCAAAGTTCACTTGGATTTTTCCATAAACTGTTACAGGAAAACCCCAAGCAAATTTTTTGGCTGAGAAATGGAGTATTTTCTGCCATATCAATAAAGAAGGATATCAGCTATCAGGGATTCTATCCCTCCAAATGTGAATTTCCAAGTCCAAAAAGAACAATGTCTGCTATCTGGTAGCCATCTAGCTGCATCTGGGAGCTGTCACCACTACCTACCATGAGGGAGGAACTGTATAATGTGAAAAATCAAATAGCAGGATGCTGGTGCCAGATAGCTGAGATGCATAAGGAAGGAATAATTTCAGTAAGCCCAGATTCTTGCATATTCCTGTACATAGAAAAGGGCAAGATCCCTTAAATTGAAATATCTGGTTTTCTTTAATTAACAATAATCTTTTGATATTCAGACTACCTGCCCCTTGTTACAAGCTTTTATATAACCTGACTCCTCCACCCAAGTCCCCCTATCCCCCAATTCCTTGCAATAGTTTTCTCAAGGTTCTTTAAAATGCTGTCTCTTGGGCTTGAATATTCCCACCAAATAAAACATAACTCTCAACCTCTAGGTTATGACTATTTTTTAAGCCGATATGGTCAACCCAGTATTTTAGTAAAGTCTGCTGTTTCATTTGGAGAAGGAAATGGCAACCCACTCCAGTGTTCTTGCCTGGAGAATCCCATGGACGGAGAAGCCTGGTAGGCTGCAGTCCATGGGGTCGCACAGAGTTGGACACGACTGAAGCGACTTGGCAGCAGGCAGCTGTTTCATTATGGTGTATATGATTATACTTCAGAGTAACAATCAAAGGAGAGTAATTACAGGCTACAAATATTTTCAGAACCAGTGTTCTAGATCTGTATTCTATATAGAGATTTTATAATAAAGTCACGTGGGAGTCTTTTTAAAAAACATAGATTAATAGACCTTTTTCTTGGAGATTCTGAATATCTACAACTGAAAGCAAAATTTCTGGCTATATTAACCTTCATTGGTGATTCTCATCAGTCAAATTTGGGAAGTTGACTAAACCACACCAGTGTTTCAAATTTGGTATTTCTCTGTTTCAGGGAAAATTCAAATGATTCTTTGTTTCATGATATCAAAACAAAATTTTGTGTAAATGTGAAATATGCCATTCTCATTCAAATATATACAATCAGATGTGAAAATTCTGTGTAACTCAGCAAAGGGGCTGGAAGAATGATAAGGCAGTTCAAAAAAGGATGCAAAAGAAAACTTGAGATTAGTTTGCAACATTAGATGTACTGTGCTAAATTGCTTCAGTTGTGTCCGACCTTGTGACCCCATGGGCTGTTTAATTGCAAATAGTGTATCAGAGTTACTTCTCTTAGAGACAGAGATAATCCTTCCAGTGGGTCTGTTGTGCCACATGATACTGAAAGGACTTATTTTGGTCAATGTTCATCTCATTTCTAAAGTTTGAGTAATTTTCCTTAACGACCAATAAAGTTATATAAATTATGTATTTGCTTTTGTTCTTCTTTAATATTTTTAATTAAAAAAAAACTCAACTAATATACACATAGCCTCTGAAGTTGAGAAGGAGGGTTTTTTGGGTTTTTTGTTGTTGTTGTTGTTTTTTCTTTAAGAGGTTTTTCACCAGTTCCAAAATTTGACTTGACGATTGATTGTACTGTGTATAAAAGTGAAAGTCGGGAGTTGTGTCAGGCTCTTTGCGACTGACTCCATGGACTATACAGTCCACGGAATTCTCCAGGCCAGAAAACTGGACTAGGTAGCCGTTCCCTTCTCCAGGGGATCTTCCCAACCCAGGTATCGAACCAGAGTCTTCTGCATTGCAGGCGGATTCTTTACCAACTGAGCTACCAGGGAAGCGATACTGAATATTTTAGTCCAAAAACAAATCAAATAATACAATCTAATATTTGCTTTCATTGTTTAGTGAAAAGGGCTTGCTTGATTAGAATCCTGTGGCTGCCAGTTCTTAGGAAAGAAAGGAAACTAATTACAGTGCATCAAATAAAAACAAAATCTTCTGATTTCAGAGTTGAGAAAGATTATCATGAATAAATGTCAAATTAAAGAATAAAATGGTTTAGGTAAATTAGCTTTATATGGGGATATAATTAATATTTAATAGCAATAAATATTTTATCTTTGTGTGTTTTTTAGCTAAGAAATGTTTCTTAGAATCATTTAGCTGAAGTCATTATTTTATTCATATAATGATGCTCAGAGGTTAATTTATTTAGACTTTTTGATTTAAATTATTCCAGCTTCAGTTTGTTGATAGTTTTAGAAACGTATTAACATTCTGTCCCTCTTGGTGATATCATGTATATAGACATGGTAAAATAATAATTGTTCTATGCTTCTGAAAAGATTAGAAAAGTTGGTTATCAACATCCCTTTTATATAACTAATGCATACTATACTTTATATATTTTAGTTATAGAGAAATGCCTATAATAATAAAAATGATAATAATAGGTAAAATAAGACATGGGGAGGGAGGTGGGAGAGGGGTTCAGGATGGGGAACACATGTACACCCGTGGCGGATTTATGTTGATGTATGGCAAAACCAATACAATATTGTAAAGTAATTAGCCTCCAATTAAAATAAATAAATAAATAAATAAGACACTAGAAACATTCTCCTACCAATAAATATAAGCATTGTTTTCAAATCTAAATTATTTGAAGCTTACATATTGTACATGCTTATGAATCAAACAGAATAGCACAGCAAATTATAGAAGATAGTTAAGTGTGAAGCTCTATGTCAAGGTCACAAGAATGTAGCCCTATATCAAGGTCACAGTACAAAAATCTCTGGAAAGGACAAAATCCAACTGTTGCCATGAGCCTTCTGATCTAAACTGGCAAATTCCCCAACTCCATATTAGGTAAGATACCCACCCTATTATCCATCCTATATCTCCCTAACAAATCACTTAATGCCACCCTCCCAGCAGAAATTTTCTCTCTCTTGAGGCTATAAACATTGGCTACTAGCCCAAGGAAGGCATCAGCTCTTCCTTGAGCTCGTCCATTGTTCTAACAGTATCTTCTGCTCTAATAAGCTCTATTCTCCTCCCCTAATGTATTGTTAGGAAATTATTTTCCTATCTGTGCATGGATCTTGATAGTAAAGAAAACATGCATGCTAAGTCGCTTCAGTTATGTCAGACTCTGCGACCCCATGGACTGTGGCCCACCAGGTTACACTATCCATGGGATGCTTCAGGCAAGAATACTGGAGTGGGTTATCATGCCCTCCTCCAGGGAATCTTTCCAACCCAGGGATTGAACCCACATCTGCAGCTACTGAATTACAGCTGACTCTACCACTGAGCCACCAGGTAAGCCCTTAAGGAAAAGAAACACCAAATATTTCCTGTAATTGTCATATATGTATTTGTCTATTCACTCCACTTTTTATTTTTCTATAACTGTCCCTGTTTCCTGGCACAGAGCTACTAAAATCCTTGTGATTCCCTAAGCTATTAGAACACAGAACACATCTCTCTCTCTCTCTTTTTTCTCTTTTTAATATCTTTGATCCTTGTTTCTTACACAGAATTCTTAAACCCCTTGGGATTTCCTAGATAATTGTAGTATTTTTTCTTCTAATGACATTACTCTTGGTGGGCTCCTATATAAGTGTGTGTGTATATATACACACACTTGAGAGTGGAATTGCTAAATCATATGGTAGTTCTGTTCTGTGTGTGTGTGTGTGTGTGTTTGTGTGTGTGTGTGTGTGTTTTAATTTTGCAGGTAATGGGGACTCCAATCTGTTTTCCAGAGTAATTTCACCAATTTGCAATCTCATTAACAGTGCACAAGTGTTCCCTTTCCTCTACCTATTCACCAAAATTGTTACTGATGTTTTTGTTGTTGCTTTACGTGTTTTACAATAACCATTTTGAGAGATGTGGGATCATGTTTTATTTTACTTTTCATTTGTACTTTGCTGATGATTAGTGATATTGAGCATCTTTTTCATGTATTTTTTGGCCGTCTGTGTGTCTTCTTTGGAAAAATGAAAATGTCTGTTCAGGTCCTTTGCCCATTTTTAAATCAAGTTTTTTTGTTGTTGTTGTTAATGTTGAGTTGTATGAGTTCTTTGTATATTTTGGATATTAACACCTTATCAGATATATTCTTTGTAATGATCTTCTTCTACTCAGTAAGCTGCCTTTTCATTTCATTAATAGTTTTCCTTCAAAAGCTTTTCAGTTTGATGTTGTCTATTTGTTAATTTTTACTTTTGTCTCCCTTACTTTAGGGGACAGATCAAAAACAATATTGCAAAGACTGATGTCAAAGAGCATACTGATTATGTTTTCTGCTAGAAGTTTTATAGCTTCATGTCTTAACATTTAAGTCTTTAAATCATCTTGAGTTTATTTTTGTATATGACGTGAAAAATAATTCATTCTTTGGTATGTAGCTGTTTCCCAACAGCATTTATTAAAGAGACTATACTTTTCACATTACATATTGTTGCCAACTTCATTGTAGGTTAATTGGTCATTTAAACATAGATTTATTCCTGGGCTCTCTAATCTGTTCCTTTGATTTCTGTGTCTGTTTTTCTGTCAGAACTATTTTTTGATTACTGTAGCTTTGTAGTATCGTGTGAAATCATGCATTGTGATGTCTCCAACTTTGTTCTTTCTCAAAATTGTTTTGGCAATCCAGGACCTTTTATGGTTGCAAACAAATTTCAGACTCATTTGTTCTAGTTCTGTTTTTAAAAAATGCCATTGATATTTTGATATAATTCAATCAGTAGATTTGTATAATGCCACCTTAACAATATTAATTCTTCCACCATGAGCACTATATATTTCCATGTATTGTCTTTAATTTCTCTAATGAATGTCATGGTTTTCTAAGTACAAGTCTTTTACCTACTTGGTTAAATTTCTTTCTAGGTAAAAACAATTATAAATGGAATTTTGGGGTTTTTTATTTTTTAATTTTTTTATTTATTATTATTATTTTTTACTTTACAATATTGTATTGGTTTTGCCATACATCAACATGAATCCACCACGGGTATACAAGTGTTCCCCAACCTGACCCCCCTCCCACCTCTCTCCCTGTACCACCCCTCTGGGTCATCCCAGTGCACCAGCCCCGAGCATCCTGTATCCTGCATCGAACCTGGACTGGTGATTCGTTTCTTATATGATATTATACATGTTTCAATGCCATTATCCCAAATCATCCCATCCTCTCCCTCTCCCACAGAGTCCAAAAGACTGTTCTATACATCTGTGTCTCTTTTGCTCTCTCACATACAGGGTTATTGTTACCATCTTTCTAAATTCCATATATATGCATTAGTATACTGTATTGGTGTTTTTCTTTCTGGCTTACTTCACACTGTATAATAGGCTCCAGTTTCATCCACCTCATTAGAACTGATTCAAATGTATTCTTTTTAATGGCTAACAGGCCTTAGAAAGCATCACTACAAACAAAGCTAGTGGAGGTGATGGAATTCCAGTTGAGCTATTTCAAATCCTGAAAGTGATGCACTCAATTTGCCAGCAAATTTGGAAAACTCAGCAGTGACCACAGGACTGGAAAAGGTCAGTTTTCATTCCAATCCCAAAGAAAGGCAATGCCCAAGAATGCTCAAACTGCCACACAATTGCACTCATCTCACACGCTAGTAAAGTAATGGTCAAAATTCTCCAAGCCAGGTTTCAGCAATATGTGAACCGTGAATTTCCTGATGCTCAAGCTGGTTTTAGAAAAGGCAGAGGAACCAGAGATCAAATTGCCAACATCCGCTGGATCATGGAAAAAGCAAGAGAGTTTCAGAAAAACATCTATTTCTGCTTTATTGACTATGCCAAAGCCTTTGACTGTGTGGATCACAATAAACTGTGGAAAATTCAAGAGATGGGAATAACAGACCACCTGATCTGCCTCTTGAGAAATTTGTATGCAGCTCAGGAAACAACAGTTAGAACTGGACATGGAACAACAGACTGGTTCCAAATAGGAAAAGGAGTACGTCAAGGCTGTATATTGTCAGACTGCTTATTTAACTTATATGCAGAGTACATCATGAGAAACGCTAGACTGGAAGAAGCAGAAGCTGGAATCAAGATTGCCAGGAGAAATATCAATAACCTCAGATATGCAGATGACACCACCCTTATGGCAGAAAGTGAAGAGGAACTAAAAAGCCTCTTGATCAAAGTGAAAATGGAGAGTGAAAAAGTTGGCTTAAAGCTCAACATTCAGAAAACTAAGATCATAGCATCCGGTCCCATCACTTCATGGGAAATAGATAGGGAAACAGTGGAAATAGTGTCAGACTTTATTTTTCTGGGTTCCAAAATCACTACAGATGATGACTGCAGCCATGAAATTAAAAGAGGCTTACTCCTTGGAAGGAAAGTTATGACCAACCTAGATAGCATATTCCAAAGCAGAGACATTACTTTGCCAACAAAGGTTCATCTAGTCAAGGCTATGGTTTTTCCTGTGGTCATGTATGGATGTGAGAGTTGGACTGTGAAGAAGGCTGAGTGCCGAAGAGTTGATGCTTTTGAACTGTGGTGTTGGAGAAGACTCTTGAGAGTCCCTTGGACTGCAAGGAGATCCTTCCAGTCCATTCTGATGGAGATCAGCCCTGGGATTTCTTTGGAAGGAATGATGCTAAAGCTGAAGCTCCAGTACTTTGGTCACCTCATGCGAAGAGTTGACTCATTGGAAAAGACTCTGATGCTGGGAGAGATTGGGGACAAGAGGAGAAGGGGATGACAGAGGATGAGATGGCTGGATGGCATCACTGACTCGATGGATGTGAGTCTCAGTGAACTCCAGGAGTTGGTGATGGACAGGGAGGCCTGGCGTGCTGTGATTCATGGGGTCGCAAAGAGTCGGACTCGACTGAGCGACTGATCTGATCTGATCTGAGCATTGTCATCCTGTTTATAATCACTGGTAAATAGATTTTCCTATGGCAATTAATTTTTTAAAGACACTGTAGAATATAGAAACCAGATGGAATTCGAGCATACATGACCCTAGAGAAAAGGATGATGTCTAGGTTTAAGTGATTTTTCCATAATGTACCTCTGTAGTCTTCTTAACCCACAATACATACTATATTACTAAGCAGAACTTAATAGTCATACTGGGTAGAAATCATAGGTCACTGTTTTTGTTTACTATAGTAGCTGGAAATTGAAGAAAATCCAAAAAGAGAAAAGGAAAATTCCTGAAATCTGAACATATACTCTCTCTAATCTTTCACTGACTCACAATTTGGGCATACTTGGAACAGACTAGAGGATCCTAGAGGAAAGCAATCTCTGAAAGATTGAAAGACTTGAGTTGAGATTTCAGCAGTTTGTAGAGAGAGTAAGGATCTGTGAATTTAGAAAAATTTGGTAATCAAGTTGAAATTTTCGTAGGAAAACAGAGGTTTTGTTGTTTTTCAGTAGCTAAGTCATATCTGACTCCTTGTGACCCCATGAACAGCAGCATTCCAGATCCACCTGTCGTTCACTATCTCCCAGAATTTTCTCAAACTCATGTCCATTGAGTCAGTGATGCTATCCAAACGTCTCACCCTCTGTTGCCCTCTTCTTCTCTTGACCTCAGTCTTTCCTAGCATCAAAATCTTTTCCAATGAGTTAGCTCTTTGCATCTGGTGGAAAAAGATGGGAGCTTCAGCATTAGTCCTTCCAATGAATATTCAGGATTGATTTCCTTTAGGATTTACTGGTTTGATCTTGTTGTACATTCATTCTTTGGTGCTCAACCTTCTTTATGGATGAGAAGTTACATCTTAGGGGGAAAAGCACTTTGGATTGATGTGTAGCTCCTCTCTGCACTGAGAGTAGACCGAAGACAAATTTCACTAAATCTTCACTCAACCCAGAGAGAAATCAACATTTTCTGCTAGCAATTTACTTGGTGTTTTATTTGAATCCAACATTTCACCAAAGAAGATAAAAATGTAGATCTACACGACACAATGACCATGGCCAGTATAAATAAAAATTAAGAGAAATGTAATAAAACAGAAAAATGTGATCCATAATCCAGGAAAAAAATATAAATGCACTCCAGTTTTCTTAATGTTAAAATCAGCAGTCAGTGATTTTTTGAAAGCCAGAATAAGAACATTAGATTTAAACAGCTGAACTGAACTGTATGGCAACAATAGCATAAATTACAGGAGCAGATAAAAGGAATTAGGTCACCAAAAGTTTCTTATGTTATGCCTGAAATATAAATAGTCTCTAAAACAAAACTCCCCTGATAGGCAAAGAAGAAATACAAGAAGTAACTAGAGATAAATTAAAACAACAACATTAACAAAAATGATTACTAGCAATAAGAAATCAATCCCTAAAACAGAAATCATGTATGTGTAACTTTGAACTCAAGGAATCATGTGGAAAACAATAACTGGAAACCTTAATGAGGTCAACAGAGTTCTGAGCTTCTGCATATCTCAGGGGAGACACTAGAATTTTAATACTAAGATTTTAAAGAAGCTCCACAAATGCTTTAGTGCTTCAATACATCCTTGCCCAAAGCAATAAATAACCCTCTACAAATTCAATGTTATTGGTTAGTCTTTAAACTGAATGATAGAATAAAAAACAATTCCTTAAAAGTATACTTACAACTGTAAATATTTATATTGGAAGATAACAAATTAGCTACCTAAGCATTTTAAAAATGATTAAGTGTATTGTGTTATATTCATGCAATTTATTTTTTAAATAGTTTATGTTGGGTTTATTGTTTAATATTGTTCAATCACTAAGTCCTGTCCAACTCTTTTGTAACTCCATAGCCTGACAGGTTCCTCTGTCCATGGGATTTCTCAGGCAAGAATACTGGAGGGGGTTGCCATTTCCTTCTCCAGTGAATCTTCCCAAACCTGATGTTGAAGCTCCATCTCCTGCTTGGCAGGTGGATTCTTTACCACCGAGTCACCAAAGAAATGAGTATATACATGTACATAATGATTTACAGGATTATATGTAGCATACATAGAATTTAGTGAATATGAACATCACACATTAAGTAAATATAAATCATAAATTAAGTATGCAAATAATTAATAGAAATTATATTGGGAGACAATTGCAGAGATGAAAATTCTGCCTAGTGACATGTCATTTTGTTGTTTTTTGTGTTTCCAAATAATCCACAATTTTGATGTGTAAATTTAAAGTGCAATTCAATTAAAAATAAACTTTCAAATATTTTTGCTTTTTCTATTTTGCAATAATATATTTATATCTTATATCACAATATTTCTGTATGATATTCTTGTTGCTCAATATAATTTTCCCATGAAATATGTGTCTAGTTGAGTATATTAGTTTGAATAATTCTGTGTGCAATATACATAGCTTAAAATTTATTCTTAAAATCTTCTTTGACATTTTGACTACTGCATAACTGGCTTGATATCATGTGTAAATATTAAAATCATATAGGAAAATTGTAAATGTCTCATAATCAGTCTCTAAGGAAATATCCAGAGACAAATGGTATAATATACCATATAGAAAAAACATTCAAAGAAAGTGTGACAATATAATGTAAAGCACAGCATTCTTGAGTTTAGAAGTAAATAGTTGTTTCTGAGTATTTTCTATTTGCAAAATGTTAATTTTTGACAACGGAAGATGGTTCATACATTTAACACATTACAAGTGGCCATTTTAGTGTAATTGCTTACTTTAAAATGTGCTACATTTTTTGAAAATCATCCTATTTTGGAAATGTTCAAAGTTTTGTGCAATTTTTTTTAAATTCATAATGTATTACCTTACAGCCTGAGATTTAACAGACTTCAGTTTCATAGGCAACATGATCCCATTATGCAGATTTTTGATATTACATTTAAATAAACCTTTGAAAGAATAAATAGCTGCATTTTACAGTGACAATTTTATTAAATTACACTTTTAGATTTCACTATGCATTTACTAAAACCAGTACTGACATTTTCTGCTATTGATTTATTTTTCTCTTCAGTTATCCTGGCTACAGGCAAAAATTACATTGTAATGTTTTTGATTCATCTCCTGGAGTGTTGTTTTCCAGCTAAAGGGGAGAATAAATCAAGAAACATAGATTTAAAATATCCACACAAATATAGAATGTCCCACATACCTCTGTGGTTTTACCTTTTAATATAAATTACACTTTTGACGTGAAAAGAAAAGGGTCCATATGACCGGTATAAAATGAATTCCCGATAAATCATTTGGTAAAGAATCCACTTGCAATGCAGGAGACCCCGGTTCAATTTCTGGGTCTGGAAGATCTCCTGGAGAAGGGAGAGGCTACTCACTTCAGTATTCTTGGATTTCACTTGTGGCTGAGCTGGTAAAGAATCTGCCTGCAATGCGGGAGACCTGGGTTCTATCCCTGGGTTGAGGAAGATCCCCTGGAGAAGAGAAAGGCTACCTACTCCAGTATTCTGGCCTAGAGAATTCCGTGGACTGTATAGTCCATGAGTTCGCAAAGAGTCGGACACGACTGAATGACTTTCACCTTCACTTTCATAAAATGGATTAAACCTAGCATCTAAAGAATTTTAACAGAATGCTCATTTTCAACTATGTGAGCTAAATGTATTGCATATTCTTTCTGTATCCACATCAAATGTATAGGCTATAACATAAAAATCTTATCAAAAATTAAAATTGCAATAATGTATTTAGTTTTAAAATATAAGACAGGTAACCTGTATAGTTTCAGAGAGGCTAAGGATTGTCTATAAGTCTGAGAAAGAAGCAACAACTGTAGAGATTTAGCAAAATAGATTAAATATTAATGTTCTGGACCAACAGTTGGTGAAAGTTAGGAAGTAGAGAAAGAATATCAACAAAAAGCAGGAATGCCTATTTGGGGCACAGCCATAAAAGCAGAGGTGCTTCAATGTTTTGTCTTTCTCAGATAAACAATAGCAAAGCAAATATCATTCTCCCCATGGACATAGAGAGCTTGAGAGTTCACGATGAAGATAGATATCATAGTGTGGCTGCCACCATCTACTAGGAATGTGGAAGATTTGCCCAATATGACTTTTTTTAAGATAATTATTGATATCAATATTATTTTAAAATACTTTTTTAAAAAAGTTTTAGAAAAGGCAGAGGAACCAGAGATCAAATTGCCAACATCCGCTGGATCATGGAAAAAGCAAGAGAGTTCCAGAAAAACATCTGTTTCTGCTTTATTGACTATGCCAAAGCCTTTGACTGTGTGGATCACAATAAACTGTGGAATATTCTTCAAGAGATGGGAATACCAGACCACCTGATCTGCCTCTTGAGAAATTTGTATGCAGCTCAGGAAACAACAGTTAGAACTGGACATGGAACAACAGACTGGTTCCAAATAGGAAAAGGAGTACGTCAAGGCTGTATATTGTCAGACTGCTTATTTAACTTATATGCAGAGTACATCATGAGAAACGCTGGACTGGAAGAAGCAGAAGCTGGAATCAAGATTGCCAGGAGAAATATCAATAACCTCAGATATGCAGATGACACCACCCTTATGGCAGAAAGTGAAGAGGAACTAAAAAGCCTCTTGATGCAGGTGACAATGGAGAGTGAAAAAAAATGGCTTAAAGCTCAACATTCAGGAAATGAAGCTCATGGCATCAGGTCCCATCACTTCATGGGAAATATATGGGGAAACAGTGAAAACAGTGTCAGACTTTATTTTTCTGGGCTCCAAAATCACTGCAGATGGTGACTGCAGCCATGAAATTAAAAGACTCTTTCTCCTTGGAAGGAAAGTTATGACCAACCTAGATAGCATATTCCAAAGCAGAGACATTACTTTGCCAACAAAGGTTCGTCTAGTCAAGGCTATGGTTTTTCCTGTGGCCATGTATGGATGTGAGAGTTGGACTGTGAAGAAGGCTGAGTGCCGAAGAATTGATGCTTTTGAACTGTGGTGTTGGAGAAGACTCTTGAGAGTCCCTTGGACTGCAAGGAGATCCAACCAGTCCATTCTGAAGGAGATCAGCCCTGGGATTTCTTTGGAAGGAATGATGCTAAAGCTGAAGCTCCAGTACTTTGGTCACCTCATGCTAAGAGTTGACTCATTGGAAAAGACTCTGATACTGGGAGGGATTGGGGGCAAGAGGAGAAGGGGATGACAGAGGATGAGATGGCTGGATGGCATCACTGACTTGATGGATATGAGTCTCAGTGGACTCCGGGAGTTGGTGATGGACAGGGAGGTCTGGCGTGCTGCAATTCATGGGGTCGCAAAGAGTCGGACACAACTGAGCGACTGATCTGATCTGATCTGATCTGATCAATAATATTTGGATTGGATCATAACATGAAAACAACTGAACATTAAATTAACAAATGGAAATTGAACTAGAAAATTTTCCAGAATGCAGCATGAAAATAAAGTTCAGACATTTTTGATCTGTAAGTTCCAAAATCCAACCAAGACATAGTAGAGAAAAAAAGTGAACAGAACATAAAGACCTAATAGTAATAAAAGAAAGAAGAATTACTTGAAGGTAGAATAGTCCAATATTTCCCATAGCAAAGACTTAAAAACACTCTTAAGAATAAAAAGATTAAGAATTGACAACTTGAATACTTCTTTTTTGAAAGCCTATCTAAACACACAATAGTAAATATTTCAGCATTTTGCTTAGAGGCAATTTGAAAGACCATCCAAAAATATCATTTTTCTCAGAAAGAAAAATCAAAGTGATATCAGCCTTTGAGAAATGGCTTTAATAACAATTGTTTGACTGTGATATCTATACAGTTTCATTCAGAAATTTTCAAATATACAAGGACTCAGAAATTTTATCAGTCATGTAGCATATTTGAATGAATAACTGTACTGAAGCAAAAAGGAGATCTTAAAGGATATGGCAAAATGGGAAAAATAATAGAAAATAAAGCCACATACTTTTGTGTATTAAAATTATGAAAAAAATAAACTGAAAGCAAATAAAAGTTTAGAAACAACTAATCACAATTAAATAATACATTTTCAAGAAGAAATAGAGATCTATGACATTTATTAAATCAATGGAATAAGTTACTCTGCTTTTACCAGATGAATGTATTCTATCATTACTGCCTCTTACTAATTGCTCTCAGATTCAAGGATTCCATTTTACTGTGCATTGTATATTTTAAATCATTATTTGACTCCTAAGTTTCTTCTGATCCCTGAATAATAAAGAAAATATTGCTAAGTGTTCCATCAAAGTGTTAGTTGCTCAGTCGTGCCCAACTCTTTGTGACCCCATGGACTGAAGCCCACCAGCCTCCTGTGTCCATGAGATTTTCCAGGCGAGGATACTGGAGTGAGTTTCCATTTCTTTCTCCAAAGTGTTCCATAGGTACATTAAATACTAGCTGAGAGGCCAACCTGATGTATTTTCAAAAGCTTACACCAGACCAAAAAATAAAAATACATCAAAAGCATACAGAATACTTTTTTATATCCACCCAAAAACATACACAAGTGTAAAACATATTACTTTTAGCATTTTCATTATAGACAAAATAAAACGTATAAATTAGTATATTTATAATCTACTTAACAAAATATAGGGGAAAAGGCATAAAA
Source organism: Bos javanicus (assembly GCF_032452875.1). Taxonomy (NCBI): domain Eukaryota; kingdom Metazoa; phylum Chordata; class Mammalia; order Artiodactyla; family Bovidae; genus Bos; species Bos javanicus. Next base: position 37,588,097 of record NC_083879.1, on the reverse strand, counting down.
TTTCAAAACCAAGAATTAGATTGAGTATCTTAAATAATTTGGATTAATTGGGGAGGCCACCTTGTAAATGCTAAGTCTTCATTAAACACTTCACTAAACTTCTTTTTACTCATTTTTTTCTACTCCATTGGCAATTGTGATTGAGCTTCAGTTGTCTCTTTCCCAAATTTTCTTGCATTTATAAAACAAAATCAAAACAGAAATTTAAAACAAAACAAACAATGGTGTTCAGGCAAATCCTAGCAGCAAGTGTGGGAAATAGGATAATTTATGAGGGGTCCTAATTCCAGGCCTCTACATTTGAATTGACCTCCAGGAGGCCACGGTTGGATTGCCCTTTCCAAGAAGCAGAGGAGACAAAGCCAACTGCTCCATTCACGCTCATACTAAGTAGTCATTACATTAACAGCACATATTTGCAAGTAAAATTTGGAGCAAAGGGAAGATCAGGCTTTTAGGCTGAGAGTGACTTATAGCTCAGCATCAAATTTAAAAAGAAAATGGCTAAGAAATTACAGATTAAAGTAGGAAAATCAAGGTAGTAGTTAACTACATTTTCTGTAATGAATAAGTTGAGTTTTTAAAGATACATATTGTAGTTATTATAAACAGTTATTTGATTTTGCAAAGATGAATTTAATACTGATTTCAAATTAGTTAATTTATTCAGCATACATATTTTCCTTTACTGTGTCAGCTACACATTGACACTTGCCACTGACATCTGCCATCTACTCTACAAGGATTAAATCATGTGCTGCTTATACACTAAGAAAAAAGATGCACAATGTGAGAGTTGCATGTTGTTTTCCTGGGGTCAGAATGAGGACTTTGGCTAAGGAGAAAGCAACTCAGACAGCTCTGAGAAACTGCTCCAAAGATATAATGGGAGAAGGTCAATATATATGCTTTTGGTGAAGGGGAAGTTCAATGCAATCAAGTACTTATTTTACAACAGTTTTTCTGCTGGTCATGAGGAGCTGATGTCATTATGAAGGGATTCATTCCTTTTTTAGATATGAGGAGATAAAGGAATTGGGATCATGAAATCAGTTCCTGAAAATATCTATTTAAAGACCTATTACACCAGTTTCCCCTGGAAGCACAAAGTGCATCATTCTCCACCCTGAACTCCCTTTAGGGCTGAAGTTAAACATCTGCATCAGCACAGGATTCTATCTCCAAAAAGGCAGACAGCAAATTTCTTTGTGTTGTTCAGTTGCTAGCAAATGCCCTTGGCAAGCACCAATTTCTAGTTGACCAGACCTCCACATGGTCATAAACTTGAGCATACTTTGGGAGGCATTTCATGACCATTTTGTCCCACATTGCTAGGAAGGCTCATTCCTAGTTATCGAAAAGAATTTGCTGATAGGCCACTCAATGTGCTATTATTGGGTTAGGTCTTAATAGTCAAAGATCTCTGGACACCTGTCTTCTAGTTATGCTCCAGGGGACTATTCCCTTTTATTGCATCTTCCCATATGTAGAGTTATTCTATTAAAATCATTGACCATATACAGAATTATATATTTTATCAACTCCTGTGAGTAGTCTACTCAACATTATTTACACTGGAGGCTCAGTTACATATTTGGTAATTGCAAGAAACAACAATCTTGTAAAACCAGCAAATACAAATAACATAGCTGGCAGTATTATTAAAGTCATAAGTGAGAATTAAGTCAAGGACTTCCATTAAATGTAGCAAGCATATTCCTAGGTCATTTTAGTTATTCTATTCTGTACCAATCTTTATTAATTCTAGTAAAGTTATATTTTAGAACTGTACATAAGACACTCAGCCCAGTCTCCTAGTATTATTGGGATGATTATCCTTAGTATAATTTAATTGTTCCCAAGATAATGGGGAGGTGGGCTTAAAACTTAAATGACTACAGCCTAATGTTAATCAAATAGATACATTCCATTATTATGGGATTTTTCCTTTAAATAAACAAGCTGTTACAGTTTTTGATTGAGACTTAGGTCATCATTCTGGCTGAGTTTAAGTCACTCTAGAAAATTTAAATCTATTGCCAGGGTCAAATCAGGTATTATTAATTGGCCAGGTGGAAGTTTCCCATCTAATAATATCATGAGTAGACAGAACTGAACTGAACTCTTTTTCTTCTAAAATGGATTTCCTAGGGGCTATCCAATCAGAGGCTTGGAGGGGAGAAATCCATCAAGGTAACCCAGAAGTACTAGACAAAGTTAATTGGCCACAGATCCAACAATTGGTTTGCTTTTTAAAACTAGCATAGAATCCTGTCCTTGATAGAAAAGATTTGACTTATGTGTAAATATCCAAGAAGACAAGAAAACATTATAAATGATCATATGAATCAGCTTCAGCATCTTTGCTAAGCTGCCTACTTCTGATGTCATCTTCTTCTCATTCTAGGGTAGTGCAGTTTCCTCTATTTGAGTGTCATTATAAAGTGAATTTGAGGTCAGAAGTCTTTATGGACTAGTCTGGTGTAGGGGCCTTTGGAAGTGGAAATTAACCCAAGAGTCAATTTCCTTTCAATTTCAATGTGCACCAGCTAGTTAATGGTATCCAATTAAAAAAAAAAAAAAATCCTTTTATCCAGGTTTGATACATTCCCTTAAATTATGTCTTTTACCAGTCTTGGTAAAAGGCATCTGATCTTTGTCCAATGAGAGATTGCTGAGATAAGTTTCAGATACAAACTTAGAGTTTCCTTTAATAAATCAATTAAATTTTGCGTTAACATAGCATTATAGCAAAGAACTATCTAGGATATGAATCAGTAGATACAGATCTTCATTAACAAACTAGGATTTAATATTCTTTGAAACATATTTTTCTCCCTAAAATTACCCTTGTTTTTACCAAATATAATGAAATTAAAGACTAGTTTGTTTGTGAAATAAGTCTGACTTCAATAAACATTGCCTGGTGATTTGTACAACCATAATTTATCACAGACTTTTATGTATTTATTTTTTTATTTTAGTGAAACTTTTATAAAGAATCTCAGACTGAACTTAAAACACACACACACACACACACACACACAAACCTCTGAGGGCTAGGAAAGTCACACCAAGGGCTTATTACAGATTTTTGCCTAACAGGTCTAAGGTGATTCCTCCCTTCTCAAATGCTCCAAATTTCCTTGAGATTTCTGTACCTGTTAGTGAGATAGCCTTCCTAACTTATCTGATAATGCTACTGGAAACCTAACTTTCCAGCCTCTGGAGGGATCAAATAGAGATAAAAGGTAAATATTTATATAATTTATAAAAAATAAAAGTATAATGTACCGATTACTAAAAGTCATAATTAACTTGAGGATAATGTTTTACTTACACCTGAAAACAGAGATTCAAACGAGCAATTTTTCATATAGACACCATACATTTAGAAGCATATTTACTAGTTCTTTCAGTTCCTTTGTTAACTTTTGTGAAGCCATCAGATTTCTCATTAGAATCTTTAATTTCTTACCCAGTTCAGCATTATGATCTGAAAGTCAGAAACTTGCATTTATCCAAAAGTTCTTTTTATGAATATTCTTGAAGAGGAAGTATTTATGCAAAAGCTTCAGAATAAAGCCATAACTGTCTATAATGACCAAAGACTTAAGGTATATTTAAAATCTGAAACTTGGTTACTGCTGTGACAACACTTTAAGATAGTAACTAGAATTATAACATTTTACCAACATATCAGAATTTTAGGAGCTCCATATAATTTCTAGGATAATGGTATTAGTAACATTTGCCATACTATATAACCTGAGGAGATTTGTTACTCATCTAACAATACTTCCCATGCAATTCAACATACCCATCTTAGTTTAATATCTCTCTTATGGAAAGTTTCAGGAGCCTTTTAAAGCATCCCAAAGTTAGCTAGATGTCAAAAGTGCTTCATTAGAGTTTGATTTAGGAAGTGTTGTCTATAAATATCAAAAAGCTTTAGGACACTCAGATAGCATAATCACTGTGAAACAATAGATATTCACTTAGCCAAAATAACAATAGAAGATTTCAAGGCCATCAACTACAAATCGGCACTTGCCAAGGACATTCACTGTCTGTCTCTGTGGATATTAACTTCTGTCCTGCTGCAGCTATTGACCTTTGGCAGGCCCTGAAGAGAGTTCAGGGTGGAGAAAGAGGTACTTTGCACCCCAGGAAAACTGGTGCAACCAGTCTTTAGGTATTAATAGATAGATATCTTCAAGAATTGATTTCATGATCCCAACCCCTGTATCTCCTTATATCTAAAAAAGCATTAAATTCCTTCATGATGATATCAGCTCCTCACAACTAGGAGAAAACCATTTGTAAAAAAAAAAAAAAGTGCTTGATTGCACCAAAATCCCCCTTCACCAATTTCATATATATTGAGATTCCCCCACTATATCTTTGACCAAATGGTCAGATTAAATCAGATTGATTATATTCTTTGTAACCAAAAATGGAGAAGCTCTATATGGTCAGGAAAAACAAGATTGGGATCTTGGCTCAGATCATGAACACCTTATTGCAAAATTCAGACTTAACTGAAGAATGTAGGGAAAACCCCTAGGCAATTCAGGCATGACTTAAATCAAATCCCTTATGATTATACAGTGAAAGTGACAAGTAGATTCAAAGGATTAGATCTGGTAGACAGAATGCCTAAAGAACTGTGGATGGAGGTTTGTAACATTGTACAGGAGGCTGTGATCAAAACCATCACCAAGAAAAGAAGAGAATCAAAAGACAAAGGATAAAAGGAAAGATATACCCATCTGAATGCAGAGTTCAAGATAACATCAAGGAGAGCTAAGAAAGCCTTTTTACATGAACAATACAAAGAAATAGAGAAAAACAACAGAATGAGAAAGACTAAAGATCTCTTCTAGAAAATTAGAGATACCAAGGGAACATTTCATGCAAAGGCTGGCACGATATAGGACAGAAATAGTATGGACGTAAAAGAAGCAGAAGATATTAAGAGGCAGCAAGAATACACAGAAAAACTCTACGAAAAAGATCTTAGGGACAGGACAGCCATGATGATGTGATCTCTCACACAGAGGCCAGACATACTGGAGTGTGAAGTTAAGTAGCCCTTAGGAAATTACTATAAAGTTAGTGGACATGAAGGAATTCCAGCTGAGTTATTTCAAAACCTAAAGTTGATGCTGTGAAAGTGCTGCACACAACATGTCAGCAAATTTAGAAAACTCTGCAGTGGCCACAGGACTGGAAAAGGTCAGTTTTCATTTCAATCCCAAAGAAAGGCAATGCCAAAAATATGTTCAAACTACTGCACAATTGCACTCATTTTACATGCTAGCAAAGTCATGCTCAAAATCCTTCAGGCTAGGCTTCAGTGGTATGTGAACTGAGAAGTTCTAGATGTACAAGCTGGATTTAGAAAATGTAGAGAGCTGCAGCCTTCCAGGTTCCCCCGTACATGTGATTTTCCAGACAAGAGTACTGGAGTGGGTTGCCATTTCCTTTTCCAGGGGATTTTCCCAACCCAGGGATTGAATACAGGTCTCCTCCATTGTAATCAGATGCTTTATCATCTGGGCCACCAGGGAAGCTAATGTAGAGGAACCAGAGACCAAATTGCCAACATCCTGTGGATCATAGAAAAAGCAAGAGAATTCCCCAAAAGAATCTACTTCTGCTTCACTGACTACACTAAGGCCTTTGACTGTGCAGATCACAAAAAAGTCTGGAAAATTCTTAAAGAGATGGAAATGCCAGACCACCTTACCTGCCTCCTGGGAAACCTGTTTGCAGGTCAAGAAGCAATAGTTAGAAACAGGCTTGGAACAACGTACTGGTTCCAAATTGGGAAAGGAGTATGCCAAGTCTGTATATTGTCACCCTGCTTATTTAACTTATATGCAGATTACATCATGCAAAATGCTGAGCTGGATGAAGCACAAACTGGAATCTTGATGAAGGTTGAAACGGACAGTGAAAAAGCTGGCTTATAACTTAGCATTCAGAAAAACAAAGATCATGTCATCCAGTCTCATCACTTTATGCAAATAAATGAGAAAAAAAATGGAAACAGTGACAGCCTTCATTTTCTTTGTCTAAAAAAATCACTCTGGACAGTGACTGCAGCCATGAAACTGAAAGATGCTTGCTCCTTTGAAGAAAGTAATGAGAAACATAGACAGTATATTAAAAAGCAGAGACATTACTTTGCTGACAAAGGTCCATATAGTTAAACCCATGGTTTTTCCAGTAGTCATGTACGGATGTGAGAGCTGGACAATAAAAAAGGCTGAGGGCCATAGAATTGTTGCTTTCAAACTGTCATGCAGGAGAAAGCTCTTGAGAGTCCCTTGGACTGCAAGGAGCTCAAACCAGTCAATCGTAAAGGAAATCAGTCTTGAATATTCATTGGAAGGACAGACACTGAATCTAAAGGTCCAAAATTTGGCCACCTGATGTGAAGATCTGACTCATTGGAAAAGGCCCTGAAGCTGGGAAAGATTAAATACAGGAGGAGCACGGGACGACAGAGGATGAGATGTTTGGATGGCATCACCGACTCCGTGGACATGAGTTTGAACAAACTCTGGGAGATGGTGAAGGACAGAGAAGGCTGCAGTGCTTCATTCTGTGGGGTCACAAAGAGTCATTCATGACTGAGACTGAGCAACAACAGCCACCACATTTTTGGAGCAGTTTCTCAGAGTTATCTGAGGTGCTATCTCCTGGGCTACCGTCCTCATTTTGTCCCAGATGAAACATAACTCACAATTCTCACATTTTGTATCTGTTTTAGTCTACAAAGACAAATGCAGAACAGATCATTTAAGAGCTAAAGAAACTTAAAAATCTGTTATCAAAGGCAATTAAATGTCTTCAGAAAACTTGCTACATTTTAACAGAGAGAAAAGATTGATTTAATTTTTGCACCAGCTTTCTTCTAAAGTCTATTTGCTGAATTTAAGTTATTTCAAACTTATCACTCATTTTAGTACAATTTTAACTTTCATATTGTTGAATATCTGGAGAGATCCTACCATAAAATTATTTCTAAAAGATCAGCTAAAGTTCTTATCTCATTTGTATTTTCCTTCCTTAAATTCTATATTTAGTAGCTGTATCTATATTCATATCTATCTTCTATACCTCTGTATAACTATATAAATAATGATGTTACTGAAGACTATTTGATCTTTACTCGATATTAGAAAAAAAATGGTTCTTGATAATATACAAAGTGCATCACAAGATGATTAAGTTATCCAAGAACTGTTGTTTATTTGTTAAATAATATTTTAATTAAATATTTAAAATTTTAGTCTAATTCCAAACTCCTAATTTATCCCCCCATTTTACCCTTTGGTAAGCATGTTTTTTTCCATGTATGTCTATTTTTGTTTTGTATATAAGCTCACTTGTATCATTTATTTTTTTTAGATTCCACATATAAAGCATTAACCTATACATAATACTATATAATTAACAAGCATCTACTATATAGCACAGGGAACTGTACTTAATATTATACATTAGCCTACAAGGAAAAAAATCTGAAAATAAAAAGTTATACATATTTATAACTAAATCACTTTGTTATACACCTGAAACTAATGTAACATTATAAATCAGCTACACTTCAGTGAAAAAATAAGAACAAATACATTAATAAAATTAATTATAAATTTAAAATTCTACTCTAAATCATTCATATTAAACCATAAAATGAGCAATGCCATCAATTATTTACAAAGGGAAAACAGTCTCATAGATTTTCAGTAGCTTCAAAAACAGATAAAATCTAGTCAAAAAAACTTTTTGTCTTCAACTCTTTATAGCTAAACACTTCTTAAGGTGCATTTTGAGGTAAGTAGTTTGGATATGAGAGTTGGACTGTGAAGAAAGCTGAGCGCCGAAGAATTGATGTTTTTGAACTGTGGTGTTGGAGAAGACTCTTGAGAGTCCCTTGGACTACAAGGAGATCCAACCAGTCCATTCTGAAGGAGATCAGTCCTGGGATTTCTTTGGAAGGACTGATGCTAAAGCTGAAACTCCAGTACTTTGGCCACCTCATGCAAAGAGTTGACTCATTGGAAAAGACTCTGATGCTGGGAGGGATTAGGGGCAGGAGGAGAAGGGGATGACAGAGGATGAGATGGCTGGATGGCATCACTGACTCGATGGCCATGAGTTTGAGTGAACTCTGGGAGTTGGTGATGGACAGGGAGGCCTGGCATGCTGCAATTCATGGGGTCACAAAGAGTTGGACACGACTGAGTGACTGAACTGAACTGAGTTTAAATTTGTGGTACATTGCATTTAATTTATGTGCCCTATGTGCCTACTCCAGAGAAGGCAATGGCACCCCACTCCAGTACTCTTGCCTGGAAAATCCCATGGACGGAGGAGCCTGGTAGACTGCAGTCCATGGAGTTGCTAGGAGTTGGACACGACTGTACAGCTTTCAAGTAGACAACCTGAGCGACTTCACTTTCACTTTTCACTTTCATGCATTGGAGAGGGAAATGGTAAGCCACTCCAGTGTTCTTGCCTGGAGAATCCCAGGGACGGGGGAGCCTGGTGGGCTGCCGTCTATGGGGTAGCACAGAGTCGGATACGACTGAAGCGACTTAGCAGCAGCAGCAGCATGTGCCTACTCAAATCTAAGAGCTTCTTAAAATTTATATAATTTAATTCACACAATAACTCTATGATTAAAAATAATATCATTACAATTGTGTTAAGAATGTATGTAAGGGTAGGCATAACATGAAATTTTAAATTTAAGCTATTTTTAAAAGTAGGGTTAGTAGGAAAAAAATTATCAGTGAGCTGGAGATCCTAATAGATGTCAAAAATTGTTGAGAGGAGAACTTAGATTGAGTGTATTGGAAAAGCATGAAATAATGGACATTATTGGGATGCTTAAATTTAAATTTTGAATTTTCAGAATATTTTAATATCAACAGTATAGTTTCTCAGATAGACTGTCACATCTGTTGGGCCACACAGTGCATGCATGGTGTGGAATCTGGGGTACTCACGACAAGTTTATATGCATGATCTACAAAATACTATCAATATATGTGTACCATAATGCGAAAACCTTTGGGAAACAATGGGCTAGGGTGTGACATTGGGAATAGGTGCCTGAGCTTAAGCAGAAAACAAGTTCATCAGAGAACTTGTTCATCATCCAGAACAATGGCAGGAGCATTGTTAGAAAGAAAAATTGTAAAACATTATTAAAATCTTATATTAATGAGGGGATTAAGGAGGAAGCTTGTAAATAGTACAGTCATGATGGATTTGCTTAAAGTAAATTTTAAAATAATACTGGAAAGATTATCTACATGCTGCTAAGTCAAAATTAAAGACACATAAGTGGTTATTTCTAAGTCTTCGAGTATGATATATAGGGAGTTGAGAAAAAAACTTCTATAGTTTAGAAGGCCTGTAGGATATATTGCCTTAAATGAAATACCAGGTCTTTTATGTTTATGTTCAAAAGTAGAACTCCAAAGCCTAACTTGTGAATGTCTGGTCAGCTTCTAGCAACACAAAGGCCTACGTCCTTGTCTAAGCCAGTTCTTGGATCTAGTATTTGTCTTTTCTCTTTCTCAAATAGTTGACGTCAATGCTCAGAAATTATAAAAATATGTTCAGTTTTTCCCTTAGACCATCACTAGTCCCTGGGTCATGAAGTTCCCCTGGAAAATGAAATGATAACCCACGTCAGTATTTTTGCCTGGGAAATTCCATGGACAGAGAAATCTGGTGAGCTACAGTCCATGAAGACTCAGACATGACTTAGTGACTAAACAACAGCAACAACAACACAATATACAACAGAATGGTTTAGTGAAATCAGAGTGTAGAGTCATACAGGATCCATCTGTGGAAGATTTAGTGCAGCATAGGGATTAGAGCCTGAGAAAAATTGAGTTTTGGGGTTCTTAATCTAAATATGATTTCAAGGTTTTGTGGCATTAGTACTGATACTCTCTTGGGGTAGAAGACCTGAAGGAAAGTTGCATGGCTTGAGGTAGCCTGGAGTTAAAACTCCCCTCCAGGTCTTCTCTACCATTCTATGCAAAACAAAGAACTCTCTCACCTGAAGAAAAAATGGACATTAGGTTGAATATGCCCAGCTCCCAGCCGGTCCAGCCTCTGGGTGATCTCCAAAATTCCTTGTCTCAGCCGTTTAAGAGATAAATACTCTGAACAACCTTGGAGAAGAACAGGCCCCCTTAAGACTGTAACTTTCCACATACATGCCTATATATACTTACTCTTTTCTTAGGTTAGTGCAGCAGCTCGCTAATCTGACTGCTGCTCCTTCTCACCTCATTAAAGGTGATCTGTTCCTGAAAAGTGCCAGTCTCATTCTTTTTCTGAACCTCGTCTTCTCTAACTTCCTTACCTTACAAGACCCATTTAGAGATTCCTTGGAATTGATATCTTAGGTAGGGTGCTCTGCTGTGCACAAGTATGTGTAGGGAAATTCTGTGGTTTTCTCAAGAGCTTGTATGGACTCTATGGCTTCTTTTAACCCTATGAATAGTTAAATTTATGATCAGAGAAGAGTAGATATTCTAAAAGTATCCTGTGTTTTTAGAATCCTAATTGCAGCAGAATTTGGGTTTAAGCTGTGCTACAATCTGTTTCCAGAAGATGGAGCTCGAAGACCTCACTCTTCAAATTATGCAAGGTTGGTATAGCAGGTTATCCCTGATGCACAGATTATGAGAGACGTGGACTGGGCTGTAAAAGACCTATGATAATGTTTTTAGTGTTATCGTACTGTTAATACCACAAAACACTCTAAAACTTTGACCTTCATGTGGGCTTTTTAACTTGGTACAACACAAAACAGTCTTATGTTCATGTGTTAACTGAAATATTAATTTGATATAATTATTATAAAGTTTAGAAGGAATGAGATAAAATGCAGTAAATAAATTTGTAAGGTAAATTTTACTCTAAAAAGGGTAGTGTTAAATAAGGAAGAAAAAAGGAAGAAAACCTTCACAACACAATTTAAGAAAAAAGTTAAAATCCATAATAATATAAAAGTATCTGTTAAAGCCATAGTTTTTCCAGGAGTCATGTACAGGTGTAAGAGCTGACCTAAAGAAGGCTGAGCACTGAAGAGCTGATGCTTTCAAAATGTGGTGCTAGAGAAGTCTCTTGAGAGTCCTTTGGACAGCAAGGAGATCAAACCAATCAATCCTAAAGAAAATCAACCCTGAATATTCATTGGAAGGACTGATGCTGAAGCTGAAGCTCCAATATGCTGGCCACCTGGTGCAAGGAGCTGACTCATTAGAAAAGACTCTGATGCTGGGAAAGATTGAGGGCAGGAGGAGAAGGGGACAGCAGAGGATGAGATGGTTGGATGGTTGGATGGCATCATCAATTCAACGGAAATGAGTTTGAGCAAACTCCAGGAGTTAGTGAAGGACAGGGAAGCCTGGCATGCTGCAGTTCATGGGGTCACAAAGAGTCAGACATGACTGAGCAACTGAACGTCAACAATCTATAAAATTAGCATTCAACTCCAATGGTTTTTCTATTTTATATGGTGGCACCATATAAATAATACAGAAACACAAATGATATTGTTAGCCTAAACTCTGTTGATCTTGGTTTCTTAACATGGTACTTGTATATCCAGGATTAATATTGAATTTCATTCTAAATATATGTGATTCATGACAGTCATTAAGTTCATTTTAACTTTATACCCCATATCAATTGATACAACATAGTGGCTCCATATGTTTATTTTGTCCATTTAACAGTTTGGTCTTCCTGTCATGAAAGCATAACATTTAGCTTTCTTTGTATTACAACACATATTGTCCAACTGACCTCCTTTTATTTTTCAATGTATCTCGTCTCCTACTTTCCCACTCTCTACCGACTATGGATGAGTATGAGTTCTTCGTTCTAGTCCAAAGCATACTGCTGCTACTGCTAAATCACTTCAGTCGTGTCCGACTCTGTGCGACACCATAGACAGCAGCCACCAGGCTCCCCCATCCCTGGGATTCTCCAGGCAAGAACACTGAAGAGGGTTGCCATTTCCTTCTCCAATGCAGGAAAGTGAAAAGTGAAAGTGAAGTTGTTCAGTCGTGTCCGACTCTGTGTGACCCCATGGACTGCAGCCTACCAGGCTCCTCCGCCCATGGGATTTTCCAAGCAAGAGTACTGGAGTGGGGTGCCATCGCCTTCTCCGTCAAAGCATACTAAGATACTAGTAACTTTCCAGATTGCTGTCCACTTCTCCAATTCTTACTCTATTAGTCAGAATTCAGTTTCAGATAACAGAAAACATTTTCCCTAGTTTCAGTGAAACAAAATTTAGTACCCTTTTTTTCACTTCCAAATTTATTGAAGCTTCTGCATAAGTAGATGTTAGTTGAGGTAGAGAGGTCTGGGAATCATTCTGTGCAATAATGAGTTGACCCTGAAAGAGATCTGCCACTTCTGACTCATATTCTCACTCTAGAATTAAATTCTCAAAACCATAATGGAGAGAACAAGTAGTCACCGCTATGATTTTGCCTCCAAGTGATGGACTACCAGATACAATCTAAAATGTTAAAATAGGTGGCCTGTGTACAATCTCCTCTTGTCCTTATCCAGGTTCAAACTTACGTCTTGTCTGCTTGAATCTGAATATTTCTTAAGTGAAGGATAATCATTTTTAGCTTGGCAACATCTGCACTTCATAAAGTCACTAGAAAGAGATTGGAATATGTGTTGAGTGAGTCAGTCTACTGTATCTGGTACAGTGAACTTTCAAAATTCAAATCATCTACTCCTAATCCTAAACTTTCTAAACTATAAAATTAGGTGGCTGGACTAGAAAATACTCTACGAATATAAGTATTAGAAAAAAGCATAGTAAGAAATGATCATAGATAAAATGGGATGAGTCAAGCACAGTATGTACCAAAGAAAGTATTAAAAACTATAAATATTGAAATGTTTGTAATTATCGACTACAATTTTAACTTCAGTTCAGTTCAGTCGCTCAGTCACGTCTGACTCTGCGACTCCATGAATTGCAGCACGCCAGGCCTCCCTGTCCATCACCAACTCCTGGAGTTCACCCAGACTCACGTCCATCCAGCCATCTCATCCTCTGTCGTCCCCTTCTCCTCCTGCCCCCAATCCCTCCCAGCATCAGAGTCTTTTCCAGTGAGTCAACTCTTCTCATGAGGTGGCCAAAGTACTGGAGTTTCAGCTTTAGGATCATTCCCTCCAAAGAAATCCCAGGGCTGATCTCCTTCAGAATGGACTGGTTGGATCTCCTTGCAGTCCAAGAATCCATAAGATATGAATATGTTTAAAAAAAAAAAAAAACATGGCTTTAAACAAAAGAAGCCAGTAACACTTTTGATAGAAAATGTGAAAATTGTTATTTTGTAGTTACAATTGCTAATCTAAACAAGTCCTGCTAAGAATCTCCTCCTAAGAGTAATAAATTTAAATAGACACATATAATATACACACACTCTTCTTCTAAAAAACAAGATGCAAGCTGGGGCAAAATGAGGTGATGCTGTCCAAAACTAACTGAGTCTAATATCTGCTGTGTAACTTAAAAACAACTTAGCCCAATACTCATAAATACAATTTATACTTTCTGGCTCTAAATCTAAGTAACAAAAAATACAAGGAAAATTCACATTGTCTTATCTAAAACAAATGATCATGATTGGAATTTGTTTACAAAGAGAAATTCTATTTCCCTGCCCTGCAATTAGTAGACAAACACAGATAGTATTGGGGAAGTATTACTAATTAATTGTTAACAACCTGCTGGGAAAATAACCAAGACAGACACTAAATTGCACAACTAGTTATCATGTGTGTTGGAGCAGAAAATATTTAAGGATTTTAATCAGAATCCCTTGCAAAAAGTATTTATTTAGCTTGATTACCTAAATAAGGGGCTTCCCTGGTGGCTCAGATGGTAAAGCGTCTGCCTGCAATGTGGGAGACCCAGGTTCAATCCCTGGATTGGGAAGATCCCCTGTAGAAGGATATGGCAACCCACTCCAGTACTCTTGCTTGGAAAATTTTGTGGATGGAGGAGCCTGGTAGGCTATAGTCCATGGGGTCGCAAAGAGTCGGACACCACTGAGTGACTTCACTTTCACCTAAATAAATGTGTCAAAGGGCCTCCCTGGTGGCTCAGCTGGTAAAGAATCTGCCTGCATGTGGGAGACCTGGGTTCAATCCCTGGGTTGGGAAGATCCCCTGGAGAAGGGAAAGGCTACCCACTCCAGTATTCTGGCCTGGAGAATTCCATGGACTATAGAGTCCATGGAGTCACAAAGAGTCGGACTGGACACGACTGAGTGACTTTCACCTTCACTTTCACCTTAAGTAACAGAAATAATCTGAAAATGGGCATAGCCAAACTTAACTTACTAGACATAAAGTTATTTATATTTCCTTATTTTAAGTAATTTTTCATGGTTTCTTCATGATATAATTTGGCATTTTTTAAGTTATAACTGTAAATTTATTTGCTATTTCACTCTTTACTTCTGCAGCTTTAAAAACATGTTTAATAACTAAGAATCACAGATCACTCTATATTAATGGATATTTATGGAATTTAAGAGTGAATAGAAATATAATGAATCTGTGAGGTCCATTCAAAATAGCTTTGATTAAAAATGTAAAGACAAAAAACATGACAATGGAAACCCCAGAAGTTTTCCTAAGAAATCATTATATCCTCTCTTTACATGTTTAAATTATTATGCATTAAATTAAGCAAAGATTATACTTACTTTTCTCTTCCCATTTTCTCTGTGCTGTGCTGTTTAGTCACATCTGACTTTTTGTGACCCCACTGATTGTAGTCCTCCAGCTTCTCTGTTCATGGGGATTCTGCAGGCAAGAATACCAGAGTGGGTTGCCATGCCCTCCTACAGGGGATCGTTCCAATCCAGGGATTGAACCCAGGTCTTCTGCATTGCAGGCAGATTCTTTACTGTCTGAAATACCAGGGAAGCCCAAGAATACTGGAGTGGTTAGCCTATCCCTTCTCCAGGGGAACTTCCTGATCCAGGAATCCAACTGTAGGCTCCTGCATTGCAGGCAGATTCTTTACCAGCTAAGCTACCTGGGAGCCCCTCTTCCCCCATTTTCTCTACCTATTCCTAAATCACTCATTACTTATTCTCCATTTTCACTTTCACATTAGAATTTCACTCCTTAATATTTTCCACATTGATTAGCTTTCTCAAATTAAATATTCGGAGAGAATCTAACAAGTTCATACTATGTTTTGCTACTGAGACACACTGACAGTTTATCTATTCATTCAGCCCATAATTATTGATATCTTTATATTGCATGTACTGATCCAAAATCTGGGATTAGAACATTGATTCTACAGATTGAGTCAAGTCTTCTGAAACTTCTAATTTAGTGAAAAAATATATACTTGATGTAATGGCACACAATGAAGAGTGTTTTTAAGATAAAGTAAAATGTATTAATGATAAAGAAAATGAGACAATTATGTAAAGTTTAAAAATAAAATAAAATTAAAAAAAAGAAAATGAGTGTAGTTGCTTTTTTAAATAAGATAAATAGGAAGGACAAAGAATAGAACAGAAGCAAAAGAAATTGAAAAATTGTTCAAGAAACACAACATACAAACTCATACAAACAATTATAAGCACTTGATAGTTCAAGCATTATGGGTAGCTATTGGTGGGTTTTAAGTAAGGGATTAGATCATTAGAATTTATTTTTAAAAGGATCACTTTGATGATTGACTCTGGAGGCAAAAGGAAAAGCAAAGAATCCTCTTAGGGGAGGTGTTTCAGAGGCATTTCTGAGACACAACATGGTAGAAGTTGGTATATTAAAAAGTGATAAGTTAAAAATAATTTGCAATGAACTTGAGGATAAACATTTGAGCAGAATAAAATAAAGAGTATAAAAGTAGTTAGCTTCTCAGCACAAAAGCATTTCTATATCAAGAGGTTATTAATCAGATTAGCTAGGCTTCATACCTCTTATGAATATCTAAATGGGTGATTATGGTTGCCTGCTTCTAGACTATTTTTTCTAATTTTTTTCCCAACATTTATAAACCCAGTGTTATACTTATGTAAACTTTTCTTTTGTTTTTATTATATTATATGTACTTTTCAATTTCCATGTGTACAAGTTATTTTTTCACATTTAAAATGCTTTTAAAGCATTTTTTTCAGAAATTAAGACTTACTCAAATTGGGTTCGATGCAGGATACAGAAAGCTTGGGGCTGGTGCACTGGGATGACCCAGAGGGATGGTATGGGGAGGGAGGTGGGAGGGGGGTTCAGGATGGGGAACACGTGTACACCCGTGGCAGATGCATGTTGATGTATGACAAAACCAATACAATATTTTAAAGTAAAAAAAATATAATAAAAATTAAAAAAAGACTTGCTCAAATTTTTAAAAATAAAGATATATTTCAACTTCTGACTATTAAGTTTAGACAATTGAGACTAAGCAGTTTTATACTATTTGTTTAAAGTATAAAAACATAAAATTATTCTATACTGCTATGCACTCAAGAAATATAAGGAGAAAAATTATATAAGAAAGAGATACCTATCAAATATTAGAATAATGGTTACTTCTGAGAATAACTTCAACTAATCTATGCCTAAGAATATCAATATTTAAATTACATATTAAGAATAATATAAAAAAACAATCTGAGATATCCAAAATTATAGAAGTTGTTTAAATTAATATAGGAAAATATTTCCATGGCAAGTACAAGTTTAGTGTTAGTAACAAATGTTAAGTATAAAGTATGATAAATGAAATTTATGTTCCATGTGTAGGCTCTGTATATAAAATGATGAAGCAACCAAAGTGCTCCTTATCATTTTAAATCTCATGAACTCATTTAGGGAGAGATTCATCTGAGAGATAAACATAGTTACAACTATTAACTTTGTCAACTGTAAAATCTATATATAAGGGTAACTAATAAGGAAGCCTAATTTACATTAGGAAATATTCAAGTCAGATGTCTTTGATAAAGCTCATTTATTAAGAGTTGGAGAATTAGTTAAGGGAAAAATGATGTGAGAATTTATCAAGGACTAGCTGCATTCCAGCAAAACAGGAAAGTTAATATATGTTCTAAAAATAAGGAAGTAGGGACATTTGATGATCATGAAGCAGATGATTTAGAACAGGCCTAATGGAAATACTTAGTTGAGCAGGTGTCTTGGGAGATGAGATTCACAGGTGCAAAGCAGTTTTGTGCAAGTTGATAAACAGAAAGAATTTAAAATATGATGACATAAATGATGGGCCAACATCATCAAGGAAATGAGGCATGAAAGTATAAATACCTGTGAACTAAGAAGAAGATGGTCAATTGTTCCTACTGCTTTGTCCCTCAGACTTCAAATGAAGGTACTTTAGAATACAAAGAAGTTTCCTCTGGCAGGGCGGTTACTGGAGGGTAGCTGCATGCTTCCTCTGTAGTTGAATCTACAAATTTCATAGAAATATTTGTGTGTGGGTATTTCATCATTGGCAGAGGTTTGGATATTCTAACCTGTGGATCCAAAGCAATCAACTGGTAAGCAACTAGCTGTAATATGAGAATTTCATGAGGGAACAAGATAAAATGCAAACAAACAAAAATCAATGCATATTCACACTAGCTAAAAACTATTAAATGTAACGAAAATAGTTTCACTCACAATGCAGAAAATGTTTTGAAAATGTTTGTAATAATACATTTTAACACAAAGAATAAAGCAAGTTAATTAAAAGAGTATATAATCATTTCTAAAGAACTAAGAGACTGTATTTGTGACCCCACGGACTGTAGCCCACCAGGTTCCTCTGTCCATGGAATTCTCCAGGAAAGAATACTGGAGTAGATAGCCAATCTCTTCTCCATAGATCAGATCAGATTAGATCAGTCGCTCAGTCGTGTCCAACTCTTTGCGACCCCATGAATCGCAGCACGCCAGGCCTCCCTGTCCATCACCAACTCCCGGAGTTCACCCAGACTCACGTCCATCGAGTCAGCGATGCCATCCAGCCATCTCATCCTCTGTCGTCCCCTTCTCCTCCTGCCCCCAATCCCTCCCAGCATCAGAGTCTTTTCCAATGAGTCAACACTTCACATGAGGTGGCCAAAGTACTGGAGTTTCAGCTTTAACATCATTCCTTCCAAAGAAATCCCAGGGCTGATCTCCTTCAGAATGGACTGGTTGGATCTCCTTGCAGTCCAAGGGACTCTCAAGAGTCTTCTCCAACACCACAGTTCAAAAGCATCAATTCTTCAGCGCTCAGCCTTCTTCACAGTCCAACTCTCACATCCATACATGACCACAGGAAAAACCATAGCCTTGACTAGACGAAACTTTGTTGGCAAAGTAATGTCTCTGCTTTGGATTATGCTATCCAGGTTGGTCATAACTTTCCTTCCAAGGAGTACGCGTCTTTTAATTTCATGGCTGCAATCACCATCTGTACTGATTTTGGAGCCCAGAAAAATAAAGTCTGACACTGTTTCCACTGTTTCCCCATCTATTTTCCATGAACTGGTGGGACCGGATGCCATGATCTTCGTTTTCTGAATGTTCAGCTTTAAGCCAACTTTTTCACTCTCCTCTTTCACCTTAATCAAGAGGCTTTTGAGTTCCTCTTCACTTTCTGCCATAAGGGTGGTGTCATCTGCATATCTGAGGTTATTGATATTTCTCCCAGCAATCTTGATTCCAGCTGTTTCTTCCAGTCCAGCGTTTCTCATGATGTACTCGGCATATAAGTTAAATAAGCAGGCTGACAATACACAGCCTTGATGAACTCCTTTTCCTATTTGGAACCAGTCTGTTGTTCCATGTCCAGTTCTAACTGTTGCTTCCTGACCTGCATACAAATTTCTCAAGAGACAGATCAGGTGGTCTGGTATTCCCATCTCTTTCAGAATATTCCACAGTTTATTGTGATCCACACAGTCAAAGGCTTTGGCATAGTCAATAAAGCAGAAATAGATGTTTTTCTGAAACTCTCTTGCTTTTTCTACAATCCAGCAGATGTTGGCAATTTGATCTCTGACTCCTCTGCCTTTTCTAAAACCAGCTTGAACATCAGGAAGTTCATGGTTCACATATTGCTGCAGACTGGCTTGAAGAATTTTGAGCATTACTTTACTAGCGTGTGAGATGAGTGCAATCGTGCAGTAGTTTGAGCATTCTTTGGCATTGCCTTTCTTTGGGATTGGAAGGAAAACTGACGTTTTCCAGTCCTGTGGCCACTGCTGAGTTTTCCAAATTTGCTGGTGTATTGAGTGCAGCACTTTCACAGCATCATCTTTCAGGATTTGGAATAGCTCAACTGGAATTCCATCACCTCCACTAGCTTTGTGCGTAGTGATGCTTTCTAAGGCCCACTTGACTTCACATTCCAGGATGTCTGGCTCTAGGTCAGTGATCACACCATCATGATTATCTGGGACGTGAAGATCTTTTTTGTACAGTTCTTCTCTGTATTCTTGCCACCTCTTCTTAATATCTTCTGATTCTGTTAGGTCCATACCATTTCTGTCCTTTATCAAGCTCATCTTTGCATGAAATATTCCTTTGGTATCTCTGATTTTCTTGAAGAGATCCCTAGTCTTTCCCATTCTGTTGTTTTCCTCTATTTCTTTGCATTGATCACTGAAGAAGGCTTTCTTATCTCTTCTTGCTATTCTTTGGAACTCTGCACTCAGATGTTTATATCTTTCCTTTTCTCCTTTGCTTTTCACTTCTCTTCTTTTCACAGCTATTTGTAAGGACTCCCCAGACAGCCATTTTGCTTTTTTGCATTTCTTTTCTATGGGAATGGTCTTGATCCCTGTCTCCTGTACAATGTAATGAACCTCATTCCATAGTTCATCAGGCACTCTATATATCACATCTAGGCCCTTAAATCTATTTCTCTCTTCCACTGTATAATCATAAGGGATTTGATTTAGGTCATATCTGAATGGTCTAGTGGTTTTCCCTACTTTCTTCAATTTAAGTCTGAATTTGGCAATAAGGAGTTCATGGTCTGATCCACAGTCAGCTCCTGGTCTTGTTTTTGCTGGCTGTATAGAGCTTCTCCATCTTTGGCTGCAAAGAATATAATCAATCTGATTTTGGTGTTGACCATCTGGTGATGTCCATGTATAGAGTCTTCTCTTCTGTTGTTGTAAGAGGGTGTTTGTTATGACCAGTGCATTTTCTTGGCAAAACTCTATTAGTCTTTGCCCTGCTTCATTCCATATTCCAAGGCCAAATTTGCCTGTTACTCCAGGTGTTTCTTGACTTCCTACTTTTGCATTCCAGTCCCCTATAATGAAAAAGACATCTTTTTTGGGTGCTAGTTCTAAAAGGTCTTGTAGGTCTTCATAGAATCATTCAACTTCAGCTTCTTCAGCGTTACTGGTTGGGGCATAGACTTGGATTACTGTGATATTGAATGGTTTGCCTTGGAAATGAACAGAGATCATTCTGTCATTTTTGAGATTGCATCCAAGTACTGCATTTCAGACTCTTTTGTTGACCATGATGGCCACTCCATTTCTTCTAAGGGATTCCTGCCCACAGTAGTAGATATAATGGTCATCTGAGTTAAATTCACTCATTCCAGTCCATTTGAGTTCGCTGATTCCTAGAATGTCGATATTCACTCTTGCCATCTCTTGTTTGACCACTTCCAACTTGCCTTGATTCATGAACCTGACATTCCAGGTTCCTATGCAATATTGCTCTTTACAGCATCAGACCTTGCTTCTATCACCAGTCCATCCACAACTGGGTATTGTTTTTGCTTTGGCTCCATCCCTTCATTCTTTCTGGAGTTATTTCTCCACTGATCTCCAGTAGCATATTGGGCACCTACTGACCTGGGGAGTTTCTCTTTCAGTATAGGATCTTTCCAAATCAGGGATAAAACCCAGGTCTCCTGCATTGCAGGCAGATTCTTTACCATCTGAGTCATCAGGGAATCCCATATATAAATACACATATACAAACAAATATACATATATGGAGTATTACTGAATGGGGGATTCTTAATATATATTTAAACATTATAGTCCAATTTATTATATTTTAATAGATTTAATTTAATGATATTTTAGTTTACATCCCAGCAGAATTTTTTATGGAATTTAAGAGAAAATATATTCAAATCACTAGTTAAGTTTTTGTAAAAGAAGAATAATTAAAAGTGAATTATTTTATACTTGTATAAAATTCATTACTAAATTACCATGAATAAAGCAGATTTTTTAAATTGCTGATGGAAGGCAAATGCAGGGAAAACAAATCCAGAAGAGATAATCAAAAGACATATGTTTAGACTGCTGTATCAGTTAGGAACTGCCTTTGTCTGTAACAGAAGTTCAGGGAAGGAAAGGTATCTGCTGGCATCTGCCTAGTAGTGTTACCAGCGGAGAGGCTGGAGACTCCTCCTCTCAAAGGCCTTGTTTCTTGGGACCCATTGCAAGAAAGATTAATGAAGATAAGGAAAGACAGAACAGAGAGAACACCTCAGGAGAGAGGTGGGCCAGACCAAAGGAGGCCAAGGCACCAGAGGTCTGAGGTGCAGAGTTTTTAAGGCAAGATTATTTCCATAATCCAGAGGGTCATTGATTGACAGTCTTGACTGAGAGCTGCAGGTTATATAACAAGAGGCTCCATTGTGCATATCTTCCCCATAATTGTCTATTATAATTAGCTGTTTGTATTCATGGAATATTTATGAATATTTAATGAGCCCAATGACTCATTATTTACCTAAGTACATGAGGTGTATACAAGTGCCAGAGGAGCAAAAGTTCTAATAGTTGGCCAGTGGGGGGTGGGGGGTTTCCAGTCCCCTGACTATTTTGCAGTATTGATGGGGGCATATTTAGGGCAGGGCTGGTAAATAACTTGGTGGGATTAGGTGACAATTGGATGTTTAGCCATTGCGGCTCCCTCTTGTTGCTGGTGGTTAAGTTCTGCTTAACAGGGGGACGGAAGCTATAATTGACAAATTTGGAGGGCTCAGTGGGGAGTAGCTTGAGAGCCCAATATTTAGGGATTCCTACACTGCATGAATTTCACCACCAAGAATCCCATCAAGGTCTCAGGGTGAAGATAAAGAAATAATAATAATAACTTGTCCCTATAATTACAGTGTGGGAAGGGGAAAGTAACTATTTTGAAATGTGCCCAGGAGATTATGCTCTTCTTAGCTATGGACTACTCTTGAAAGAAACTATCTTCTTTTAGTTTAACAAACTAAGAATGTTCTAAAAACTAACTGATCTGGGGAAAAGGATATACCCAGCTACAACCTTTTCAAATGTCCTCTCTCTCCTGATTTGGAGGAAAACTGAGAATCATTTGTGAAAGATTATAGCTCAGAAGCTAAGGGTCACTAAAATATCTTTGCCTAACCATACAATGTTAGAACATCTGTCCTCCCCCTCATCCTGACACCACTTCAAGCAGACTCCTGAATAATTGTGGTTTACAGCTTAAAGAACAGTAAGACTATCATATTTAAGAAGCCTCTAGAAAATCCAAAGACAATGAGGGATACAAAAACAAGGACACTAAAGGAATTTCAACCATTGACATATACACCTACATTGGGAACCTGGAATATTAGGTCCATGAATCAAGGTGAGTTGGACGTGGTCAGCAGGAGATGGCAAGAGTGCTGCTGCTGCTGCTGCTAAGTCACTTCAGTCGTGTCCGACTCTGTGAGACCCCATAGACGGCAGCCCACCAGGCTCCCCCATCCCTGGGATTCTCCAGGCAAGAACACTGGAGTGGGTTGCCATTTCTTTCTCCAATGCATGAAAGTGAAAAGTGAAAGTGAAGTCACTCTGTCGTGCCCAACTCTTAGCAACCCCATGGACTGCAGCCTTCCAGGCTCTCTGTCCATGGGATTTTCCAAGCAAGAGTACTGGAGTGGGGTGCCATTTCCTTCTCCGTGGCAAGAGTGAGCATCAATATTTTAGGAATTAGTGAACTAAAATGGACAGGAATGGGTGAATTTAATTCAGAAGACCATTATATCTACTACTGTGAATAGAATCCCTTAGAAGAAATGGAGTATTCTTCATAATCAACAAAAGAGTGCAAAATGCAGTACCTGGGTGTGATCTCAAAAATGACAGAATGACCTCAGTTCCTTTCCAAGGCAAATCATTCAACATCACAGTAATCCAATTCTATGTCCCAAACACTAATGCTGAAGAAGCTAAAGGTAAACAGTTCTATGAAGACCTGAAATACTTTCTAAAACTAACACCAAAAAAAGATGTCTGTTTCATCATAGGGAATTGGAAGGCAAAAGTAGGAAGTCAAGAGACAGTTGGAATAATGGGTAAGTTTAACCTTGGAGTACAAAATGAAGCAGTACAAAGCTTAACAAAGTTTTGTCAAGAGAACACATTGGTTATAGTATACACACTTTTCCAACAACACAAAAGACGACTGTACACATTGACATCACCAAATGGTCAATATCAAAATCAGATTAATTATATTATTTGCAACTGAAGATGGAGGAGCTTTATACAGTCAGTAAAAACTGACTTGGCTCAGATCATGAGCTTCTTATTGCAAAGTTTAGGCTTAAGTTGAAGAAAGTATGGAAAAACCACTAAGTCATTCTTGTATTGCTGTGTCACTTCAGTGGTGTCCGACTCTGTGTGACCCCATGGACTGCAGCCTACCAGGCTTCTCCGTCCATGGGATTCTCCAGGCAAGAACACTGGAGTGGGTTGCCATTTCCTTCTCCAATGCATGAAAATGGAACGTGAAAGTGAAGTCGCTCAGTCGTGTCTGACTCTTAGCGACCCCATGGACTGCAGCCTACCAGGCTCTTCCATCCATGGGATTTTCCAGGCAAGAGTACTGGAGTGGGTTGCCATTGCCTTCTCCCCAGAAGACTCTAGCTGCTTTTAAAAAACAGAACTAGAGACCTCTGACCCACCAGCACTAAACTCAGCTTCTTGCCAGACCACCTGGGCTGTCAAACATTCTTGTATGACCTAAATCAAATCCCTTATAATTATACAGTGGAGGTGGCAAATACATTCAAGTGATTAAATCTCATTACAGTGTACCTGAGGAAAGATGGTCAGAGGTTCATAACAGTGTACAGGAGGCAGTGACCAACACTATCCCAAAGAAAAAGAAATGCAAAAAGGCAAATTGTTGTCTGAGAAAATCTTACAAATAGCTGAGAAAAGAAGAGAAGCAAAAGGCAAAGAGAAAAAGAAATATACACCTATCTGAAGGCAGAATTCCAGAGAATAACAAGGAAAGATAATAAAGCCTTCCTCAGTGATCAATGCAAAGAAATAGAGGAAAACAATAGAATGGGAAAGACTATAGATTTCTTCAAGAAAATTGGAGATACCAAGGGAACATTTCATACAAAGATGGGCACAATAAAGGACAGAAATAGTATCGACCTAACAGAAGCAGAAGATATTAAGAAGAGGTGAAAAGAATACACAGAAGAACTATGAAAAAAGATCTTAATGACTTAGAAAACCATGATGGCTTGGCCACTGACCTAGAGCCAGACATCGTGGAGTATGAAGTTAAGTGGGCCCTAGGAAGCATTACTACTAACAAATTAGTGAAGGTGATGGAATTCCAGCTGAGCTATTTCAAATCCTCAAAGATGCTGCTGCTAAAGTACTGCAGTCAATATGTCAGCAAGTTTTGAAAACTCAGCAGAGGTCACAGAACTGGAAAAAGTCAACTTTCTTTCCAATCCCAAAGAAAGGCAGTACCAAAGAATGTTCAAACTACTGTACAATTGCCCTCATTTCACACAATGTAGTAAATATAGACTAACTCCTAGCCAACCTCACACAAAGGCATTGTTAGCCTCAGTTCTTTTTACTTGTTAGATTATACCTGGCTTTCAACCAAAAAATTAGAAGATATGTTAGAGGTAGCTATGTATATTTTCAAATAGAAAAAGTAGGGGGAATAGAAACCAGTTTATTGTCAGTTTTTTTTTTTTTTTCCATTTCCGTCGGAACTTTTAAAATATAAATGTGAGTATGTAAAACATGAAAATCTAATCAAAGTCTGCTGTATGTTTCATTTCTTCTGTCTGTTTACTTAGTGACAGCAAGAGGAGAGATTAGAAACAGAAAAAGTGCTGTTTGGAGCCAGGGAATCATCATTTCAGAATCACAAAGATATTGTCTACAGAACTGACTTTCCATGAAATAAATGGTGGTAATACCAATTGGTATGTCTTGGCATCTTGATGCATTTGTTCATGCTTAATGGCAATTTTATACTCTAAAATTCTAGAAAACAGAAGTCACATCTTTAATGTGCTCTAGTCCATGCGTTGCACAGATGAGTATTTCCTTCTCAATCGAGAGATGAACATGGAAGTTGTCATCTTGGAAATGTTATAAATTGGAAAGTATACTTTACTACTCTGTAATATCTCAAGAACAATTGAAAATGTTCTTTGTGAAAAAATCAACTGCAGGCTAAGTCTCAACATAAAAATTTCATTCTAAATGATATATATTTAAAAAGTGTGACTGACAAGAAACAGTGGCCTCTAATGAAAGATGTCTCACAAATCTCACTTATGCTCCCTACCATAAACAATGAAATACACACACATTTAAGGTCACATTTCTGAGTAATTTATTGCAAGATATTGTTGACATTGATTTATTGATATTGATTTCTAAGTTGTACAACATAGTAGAAGCTTTCTTCTTTTGCTTCCTTTCCTAAGCAGATCAAAGTAAATTAGTGAATTATGGATTGTGAGTTGTCTTGATTTTTGATAGAATATCAACATAGTAACTTTTCAATATCATATTTTTTCATTTAAATTTATTATTTTAATTAGAGGCTAATTACTTTACAATATTGTATTGGTTTTGTAATCACAATAATTAATTGTTTTATAAAGATGCATTGCAATAAGTTATTCCATCATTTTACATATTAACATGGTGAAATTTAGAAAAATAAAGGTTGAAATTTAAAATTGCATGATTTAAATTACATAAAATAATTATTTTTATTTTTAACAAGGGAAGTTTAGATGTAATATTCTTACAATGGTTTAATTATTTTACATCAATATGATATCTCTACAAACAAGTCAATTTAATGCTGACTCTTTTTTCCATTGGATTTTTATAGCTTTAGGGAAAAATAAATTTTTGTTTATTTTCTATCAGTCATTTTATAATACATTGAGATAAAAAATAATATAATTATTTTTGTGTTTAAAAATTATGCAAAGGAATATTATACCCATATATTAATATGTAAATAAATTTGACATTAGGTAAGATTCAATACCTTTAAAATTACTGGTAATAGGAAAACATACATTTTCTGTATTTTTCAGAATCTCTTAGTAACATTGTATGTATGTGCATGATAAGTCACTTCAATCATGTCCAACTCTTTGCAACCTTATGGACCATAGTCCACCAGGCTCCTCTGTCCATGGGATTTTTCAGGCAAGAATACTGGAGTGGGTTGCCATGCCCTCCTCAGGGAAACCAAGTATCAAACCGGCAGCTCTTACATCTCTCGTATTGGCAGGTGGGATCTTTACCACTGAGCCACCTGGGAAGCCCAACATAGTGTATATACTTCAAGAAAATTGTAAAATAGCACACCATCTAATAGTTTCCCTGATGGTTCAGACAGTAAAAAATCTGCCTGCAATGCGGAAAACTGCAGTTCGATCCCTGAATCGGGAAGATCCCCTGGAGAAGGGAATGGCTGTCTACTCCAGTATTCTTGCCTGGAGAATTCCATGGACAGAGACACCTGGAAGGCTACAATCCATGGGGCCGCAAAGAATTAGACATGACTGAGCAACTAACACTTTCACTTTCTTTCACAATAATTTAATAACTAAGATTGTAGTTTAATAAGAAATGGATCTATACTAGGTGAAACATGCTTTTATTCGTGTCCAACATACCCTTAATTTATTTTGATAAGTTGCCTCCCTACTGTAACAATCTACTTCATCCAAATTTTGGTCCATTTTTCTCCATCAGTATCTATTTCCTATATTAACTTTCTGCATCCTGGTTACCTAATGGCTTCCTCTACCCAGTCTGCATTTATGGTTTAGACTTCGGCTTTATCAATCTCTAATTTATCTTCCTCAAATTAAAAATGTGTTCTGTTTCACTTCCTGTTTTGTTAAGGTCTTGTATTCTATTGGTGAGAAATCACTAACTTTATTACGCATTTTCACATGTTAATGCAGGTCAGTGTTGCAGTTCATAGATTGTAAAGTACTTAACATTTATATTTTTATTTCTCTAGTGCCTAGTGCAGCAGATACTTCATATGCATATTTAGCTAAGTATGCAATGTTAACAAGCAGTATTTAATATCTTTCTAAATATTTTCTTTAAATTTTGAAAGTATTTGTCTTTGGCCAAATACTTCACTACCTGTTAAACAATAAAAATATCAGGTTACACAGATTTGTTCCATGAAGTTCAAAGTCTTGTTCTATCCATGCTTCCTTCTGCATGTAGTCTTCATAGCATTATTATTTTTATCAGAAAACATGAATATGGATTGATTTACCCTGACACTGACTCAATGGACATGAGTTTGCCCAAGCTCTGGGAGAGGGGAAGGACTGGGAAGCCTGGTGTGCTACAGTCCATGAGTTGCAAAGAGTCAGACATGACTGAGTGACAACAATATGTCACTACATAAGTGAAGTTACTTAGATTTATATAGAGATTATTTCACAGAACTCATATATAAATATACCTATGAACAATACATCTGTTGTAAATATCCCTTGCAATAAATTTTTCTAGATCATGTGGGATAATTTGAAAGTGTCTAATGCTTTGCAGTTGACTAGATTGACTCTGAAAATCTATCACCAAGAAATTAGTTGGATATTGCAGTTATTCACAGTTGTTCTTATGTCATTAAGTCAACTAAGATTACTGGACCACAAAAAGAACATTCCAGTTATTTGAGCAGACTCATCTGAATGGAAATGATTATGCATTGATCAAATCAGATTCTCTAGGGCATTATTATTATGAGAAGTGAAATGCTTGAACTCATCATACTTTTTGTTGATTGATTAATTCTCTATCTAGCTTCTCCCTAATACAGAATTCACTGACTGAAAATAACTTTAAGAAGCAATATTTGCCCATTTTTGTCTGTTTCATTATACTTTACTTTGAATATGTGAAGAGTTAAATTTTCAAGTTGAAGAGATTGCAAAAAATGATAGCATTATATGTAACAATATTTCTAAAGTATTCAAAAAACATATTTATAATATAACTAGTTTCTATATGGAGCAGCATTTTAAAATGTCCTTTACTACACATTCCAATAAATAACAACAAAAAATTACATTGAATGTATGTGTGTATGTTCCCATTGCAATGTTTATTATTGAACTTCCCTGGTGGCTCAGACAGTAAAGTGTCTGTCTACAATGTGGGAGACCCGGATTCGATCCCTGGGTTGGGAAGATCCCCTGGAGAAGGAAATGGCAATCCACTCCAGGACTACTACCTGGAAAATCCCATGGACAGAGGAGCCTGGTAGGCTACAGCCCTTGGGGTCCCAAAGAGTTGGACACAACTAAGTGACTTCATTTTATTATTAGCAGTTATAAATTAGAGGTGCTTTGCCAACAAAGGTCCGTCTAGTCAAGGCTATGGTTTTTCCTGTGGTCATGTATGGATGTGAGAGTTGGACTGTGAAGAAGGCTGAGTGCCGAAGAATTGATACTTTTGAACTGTGGAGTTGGAGAAGACTCTTGAGAGTCCCTTGGACTGCAAGAAGATCCAACGAGTCCATTCTGAAGATCAGCCCTGGGATTTCTTTGGAAGGAATGATGCTAAAGCTGAAACTCCAGTACTTTGGCCACCTCACCTGAAGAGTTGACTCATTGGAAAAGACTCTGGTGCTGGGAGGGATTGGGGGCAGGAGGAGAAGGGGACAACAGAGGATGAGATGGCTGGATGGCATCACTGACTCGATGGACGTGAGTCTCAGTGAACTCCGGGAGTTGGTGATGGACAGGGAGGCCTGGCATGCTGCGATTCATGGGGTCGCAAAGAGTCGGACACGACTGAGCGACTGAACTGAACTGAACTGAAGCCACTCAGAACTGGTTATTTTTCCAGGTAGCATTTTTGGAAAAATAAAAGGTGGACATTACATAACTTTAAAATAACAGTAGCTTTTATCTCTCACTTTGTCTCTTTTGTTCTCTGGAGCCTAGACTACAGACTATAGTCTCAGTAAATTGTTGCTCCATGAATGATGAAAAGGAAAATGTTATACCAGACACTTCATTCCATGGAAAGGCACAATTAAGGAGACAAACATTTAGATAAGTTATAAGTTGTATTATTTTATAAGAATCTATATCAGAAAGGTAGTAGGTAAAAATCCATCTTTTAATTTCCAACTCAAATATTTTATTTCTGCTTAAACATCTTAACTCCTTTACATATTAACCTTTATGAGTTAATTATTTGTATAGCACTTGGAGAAGGCAATGGCAACCCACTCCAGTACTCTTGCCTGGAAAATCCCATGGACAAAGAAGCATAGTAGGCTACAGTCCATGGGGTCGCAAAGAGAAGGACATGACTGAGCAACTTCACTTTCACTTTCAGATACTTCATAATAAACTGGCTTATCTCACTTAGCATAATGTTCTATGTAGAATGTAACAGAATTCCCTTCCTTTTTAAGGCTGAATTATATTCCAAGTATGTATAGACCATATTTTGTTTATTCAGTGATCCTTTGATGGACATTCAGGCTGCTTCTACCTCTTGGTTATTGTGGATACCATTGCTGTGAACACTTGTGTGTATAGATATTATTTCAAGGTCCTACTTTGAATCCCTTTGGATATATACCCAGAAGTGGAATTGCTATTTTTAATCTTTTGAGAAACCTCCATACTGTTTTCCAAAACAGTTGCACGATTTTACAATCACATCCTACAGTCCACAAGAGTTCTCCTTTGTCTACATCCTTGAAAAACACTTTTCTGTTTTTATTCCTTTCCTTATTCCTTCCTTCCTTCCCTCCCTGTTTTATCTCTTGTTGAGAGTTAATTAATGGCTGTGTGATGATATCCTATTGTGGTTTTAGTTTACATTTCTCTGATCATTAGTGATGTTGAGCATCTTGTTATGTTTGCTTAAGTCTTTTGCCTATTTTTAAACTGGGTTATTTCATTTTTTGTTATTGAGTTGTAGGAGTTCTTTATATATTCTAGATCCCAACCTCTTATCAAATGTATGATTTGTAACTATTTTCTTCTATGCTGCAGATTACATTTTCATTCTGTTGATTGTATCCTTTGATGCACAAAAGTTTTCAAATTTTATTTACTCCCATGTGTCCATTTTTTGCTTTTGATGTCTGTTGCTTTTAGGTGTCATGCCCAATAAGGTATTCTCAAATCCAATTTTATGATGTCACTGTCCTGTTTTCTTACAGGTGTTTAATGGTTTTAAGTCTTACTTTTGAGTTTTTAATCCATTTGAGGTAATTTTTGTATGTGGGATAAGGACAGAATTCATTTGTTGGATAATAATACCTAGTTTTCTCAACAGTATTTGTTGAAGACAACTGTCATTTTAGCATTTGACTGATTTTGGCATCTTATAGATTTTTTTTTTAGTATAAAATCAAAGTACTCTACTAATGTAGATTGAGTGGAGATGCAGAAGTAGGTACTGTTAATAGAATAGTAAAGAAAAAAGAGTAGAATGTGACATGATTTTTTTTTCAAATTTCACAATGTATGACACTTGCACTCTGCTGCAACAGAACATATAAAATGTACTATTATATAAAATATATTAAAAGATAATAAAGTAGATGATATTAAAATTTACAGTAAATGTATAGTAATTTTTATCAGAGGCTTCTTCTCAAGAATAAATATATAGAGATATAGATATAGATATATTCAATGAAATTAGTCATTTGAAATCAGAAATGAATATTGAAAGACAAAGCTTAAACAGTTTTAAGAGGTTCTGAATTGGCAATAGTTCAGTTATAAAATAAGCCTGGATTCTTTCACACACACATGCATTTTCAATTGGAGACATGGTAAACTATAATTTTAGTAACTGAAATTTTGTTAGAAATTTATGAAAAACATACTAAAATGGTATTCTACAAAAAATTAAAGCTCTTACATTGTCACCAGCTGTTCACAGAATACATGATTTTCTAATAATATCAAAGTTCAATTAATTTAAAATTTGAAAAATTTCAATGTTTTGGCTTTAGTTGTTATGTGATATAATTAATCATACAACTTTTATTAATTATATACTGTACAATTAATTGGGCTTCCCTGGTGGCTCAATGCAAGGAATATGCCTGCAATGCAGGAGTTTTGGGAGATGCAGCTTCCATCCCTGGATCGGGAAGATCCCTGAGGAGGGCATGGCAACCTACTCCAGTATTCTTGCCTAGAGAATGCCACAGATAGAGGAGACTGGCAGGCTACAATCCATAGGGTCACAAAGAGTCTGACTCGACTGAAGGCACCTACATGCACATGCTGCTAAGTCACTTCTGTCGTGTCTGACTCTGTGCGACCCCATACACGGCAGCCCACCAGGCTCCCCTGTCCCTGGGATTCTCCAGGCAAGAACACTGGAGCGGGTTGCCATTTCTTTCTCCAATGCATGAAAGTGAAAAGCGAAAGTGAAGTCTCTCAGTCATGTCTGACTCTTAGCAACCCCATGGACTGCAGCCTACTGGGCTCCTCCATCCATGGGAGGATGTACTCCAGTACTCCAGGCAAGAGTACTGGAGTGGGGTGCCATTGCCTTCAAGTGCAGAGCCAGCCTAATAGTTCTCAGGCTTCTCCATTCAGTGTATCTTGTCAACATGGAAATCCAGTGAGAAAACCTGGGCACAACATCATGTGTCTGTGGCAGTCTCGTAAAAAGTGTCTCAGACTCCCTAATGGGTTTTCTACCACGAAGCATCTGAACATGGAGGAAAAGATGTATATCCAGGGCAGGGTCTTTGGGGTTGTAAGCCTCTCCACAAACAGAGGTTTTCTTTCATTACTCACTTACAGGACAAGCACCATTCAAAGAATGCCCTGCTTGCAGGATAAAACAAAATGATCCAAGGCAAGTAGGAAATCAGAAATCTCCTACCAAGAAGCCAGTTGTAGAGGGGCACAAGCTCAACTTCTAGGGCACAAAAGGCCATTGTGAATCATTCCAGTGATGCCCTTGTGCTACTTAGGAAAGGATCAAGAAAACTTGTCTTTCAAGATTTTGCAGATGAAAAAGAGGACCAATAACTAAAAGAGGACCAATAACTAAACACATCTGACTAACAGCTGCTTTAATATTAAAATAAAATATTGGTAAATATTCAGAATGTGGTCGCAGATTGTTAGAAACATGAAAACAACTTATCAGTGCTAGCCATTAGAAGCATGGAATCTCCCTCCACCCTTGCCAAATGCATTTATGAACTTAATTTTACAGTTCAGAGTAAATAACAAGAAAAAGACTCAGTAATGCTGCAGTGAAATATAATTCCTCTTCTACAGTGGGACTCAAAGGGGAAGTCTCTCAGTCAGTTTGGACTATTTGCGACCCCATGGACTGTAGCCCACCAGGCTCCTCCATCCATGGGATTCTCCAGGCAAGAGTACAGGAGTGGGTTGCCATTTCCTTCTCCAGTGGGACTCAAAGTCAAATATATTTCACACACTGTTACTGAAGAAGGCACCAAAACTTAATGAAACAGAGACCACAGAATGAATTGTTTTATCTCCTCCCATGATGCTGAGGGGAAACCATATTCTGCTCTCTGAGCAAATCCCTTTCTTCTCTGTTTAAAAAAAAAAAAAATCTAAGCAGAAAAATAAAAGAAAAGAAAACTACTGTGGGGTTGTCAACCAGATTATCTGTAGGATGTCTCTCAGAGCTGATAGATCCTGATGGAAACTGGTATGATCAGAATTCAGTACCATTCACATTGGGATATACATGGAATATTCTAAAACCAACATGAGCAGATGAAATAGAAGCATTAAATATTTTTTATTTATATCCCAAAAGGAGCACAGTTTTATATTTACAAAACTGTTTAAGCTGGTTTGAATAATTAAAAAGCTTCAGGACACCTATGCCCCCTCATATAAGAAGGGGCCACCAATATCTGACTATAGATGTGTTTTATTTAGAAATCAGTAGCTTGATTTTCTTACTTAAACCAATATATTTTCACTTACTATTATCATAAAAATTTACCAGTCTGAATAGATCTTGTAAATATTTGTGTATAGAACAAACACCTTTCATGTTACTGCAGCCACTGGAAATATATTCTGTGGTGTCCTAGAAGCATTGTTGGTAGGTTCTAAAGTGTTTCTAGATTCTCCTGTCAATTGTAAGTAATTGTTATATATTCTGTGCAGTGGATGAATGTTCTTGAAATTTGTGTAAATACTTCTGCAAAAGTACTGAAGCTTTAAAGTCAAAACAGTTTTGTAGAACTGTGAATTTTTTTTCTTTTTTTGTATTATATACCTTGTAGAACTCATTTTGCTGGCTGAGAGAGTATAGAATAATATATATCATGCCATTTTTGTTGAAGAAAAGCTATTTGAAAGTATTTTTTGGTTTTCCTTAACATGTATCCACTCTAAACATTATCACGTGCAAGCTCAGAGCTTGGACAGATATTTTTTATATTTGTAAATTGGTTTAAATACATGGCATTTTATATGTGTTTTCAACTGTATTATATAAGCATTATGTGCAGGTGTGATATTTTCTTCACTACTCTTTCTATCTTAGTATAGTGTAGAATTTTATTGTATTATTCTTCCGTTCTTAATACTATACCACATTCCTCCTCAGAAACTTCTCATTCCCTTAAATTGTCTTTTTACCCCTAGTATTAAATTTATCCATTTATAATTGCCTATTGCCTGTTCTATTAGCATCCAAAAATATGGAAAGTCTCCCAACCACCATTTCTGCTGTGTCCTTAGGATGTGCAGTAAAAATATAAACCTAACAGATTATGTTATAAAATGGCTTTATTTACTTTGATGACTATTTATAGTTTTTAAATAAGATGCTGAACATTAAAAAATTAGTTTCTATACTGATCAAGTATATTCCAGACATAGTCAAGCATTCAGATTTGCTGAAATTTCAAAACAGGTGATTGGTGATTTGATATTTCTCTCATGGCTCTGAAACATCTTGTTTCTGAAACATCTCACCCACTCTGAAACATCTTGAAAATATTTTTGCTTTATTTCCTGAAATGACATCATGGAAAAATGTCATGGGTACAATTATTACAGCTTTCAGTATGTTCTCAAAAATGCTATAAATTACTTCCAATATGTGTGTGCGTGCTCATTTGCTTCAGTCATGTCTGACTCTTTGCAACCCTATGAACTGTAGATTGTCCAACTCCTCTGTTCATGGAATTTCCCTGACAATACTGGAGTGGGTTGCCATGCCCTCCTTCACAGGACATTCTCAACCCAGGGATCAAACCCACATCTCTTTCATCTCCTGCATTGGCAGGCAGATTCTTTACCACTGAGCCACCATGGAAGCCCCTAATTACAGTATATGGAATTATTGAAATGAAAGAAAATTAATTTAATAATTCTGTATTCTTTGTTAATGATCATTTGTTGAGTTATAAGAGCATTTTACAATTTAAGTATTGCTAACCCCAATTCAAGTCCTTCTTGAAATAAAGGAAATTTTTGCCCAATATTCAATAATAAATTACAAGTAGTCAGTGTGATTTGCAGTCCCTAAATTGATATACTGCATTAAAGTGTGTTATATTAGGAGCTTCAGGAAAAGAAAAATTTTATAGGTGACTTAGCAGGATAAACAAATGAAAATTTGTGTTAAAATTGAAATTTCTCATTAGAAAAATCATTAATAATTTTATATAGTTTCTAGCATGAATCCATATTCAGAAGATTTTAATTTTAATGGAGAACTTTATTTTTCTTTTAATTTTTAATTTTTTAATTATTATTATTATTTTTTTTTTTACTTTACAATATTGCATTGGTTTTGCCATACATCAACATGCATCCGCGATGGGTGGACTCCCAAACTCTGCAATACAAATTTAAATAGATTTTTTTTTTTTTTTTAGGAGGGAGGAGATAATGTAATGGTTAGTCTTTGTAGGAAAGAAGAAACTTTACACTACATGTTGGATGAGTTAGTACAGGGGCTCAGTGGACCAGCTGGTGGGGCACCAGCTAGTAATGGGTTCCATAGCTCAGGCATGGCTGGGCCTTGTCTTTATGTGGCCAGAACCAGATGATAGCATGGATATCTTCTTCACAGGTTAAGCTCACTTGTTGGTGATGGAGGGGACTAAATTAGGGTCTTTCTTGGCACCTGAAGCTGCCTTTGGGGCAAGCATAATATAAGGTTCTAGTCCCTTGTCTGCAGCCAGCATGCTCTCCCTCTCCAGCCCAGTTGCCTTCTCATTATCAGTAGAAACACCACCTCCAGATTCCACAGAGCACACCACGGAGATATCACTGGGACCTTGGACCCTCATGACCTATGATGTCAGTGTTTCATCTCTGCAGAGTAAACCTGACACCATCTTGCTCCCTGTGTGAGCATGCATGTGGTCACTGCAGTCTGTATCTGACTCTGTGTGACCCTATGGACTACAGCCTGCCATGCTTCTCTGTCCATGGGATTCTATAGGCATGAATACTAGAGTGAGTTGCCATGCCCTCCTCCAGGGAATCTTCCCCACCCAGGGGTTGAACACATGTCTCTTACATCTCCTGCATTAGCAGGTGGGTTCTTTACCACTAGTGACACCTAGAAAGCCCCATCATGCCTGCTACAAGCACCAAATAATAGTATATTTTCATATTGTTTAATTTATGAAATGTTTGATTTTAACATTTATAATATTTTCATTACACATAATATAGTGACTTTAATTAATTTGAAAAAATAAAACATAATTTTGAAAAACATATGCATCTTTCCAAAATCAAACCATTTCTTCCAAATATATGAAACAATGAGGTATGGCTATACATAAATAAGTAAAATGCTTCTGATAGCCAATTCAGTGATGGTATTATGTTTAGGGGAAATTGGACATGTAAATCCATGTTTTCAACTTTAAAACTACATGCAGGAAACTATTTGTGATAAAATTTTAGCACCTAAACTTCATGATAATATGAATATAAAATGCACAATGTATTTTAAAGACAATTTGAATAAAGGATGTAGATAGTCTTATTATTTTTTTATATAGACTGAATGATGAAATATTTTTAATCTATTAGTTTAAATACATTAAAAATAAATTTAATTTTTCTTTTCAATGTGGCTACTAAAAATGTTAAATAACATATGGATTTTTAAGGCTTAGTTTGAATAAACTATGTATATAATCTCGTTGTTTATATAGACTGAATGCTAAAATAATATTTTTAATCTATTATGTAAAATACATTTAAAAATGTAATTCCAGCTTTTCTCTTTACATTCCATTGTGGCTACTAAAAATGTTTAAATAAAGTATGTGGTGTACATTATTTTTCTATTGGACTTCTATTATCTAAACTTTATTGCCACCAAAACTGCTCAACCTCTAACATCTTGTTTTACACATTCTGCTGTAATATACCTCCAATTTCAATCTTTCTCCGTCTGTACTTTTGTGCATCACTACTATAGGATTTTTTCCAGAACTTGAGTTGAATGCCATCCAAACTGTCACAGACGCAGTGTGGGTTTTCACTCTCCCTCTCACTCAACACACACATGAAATTGTTTGTTCATAACATTTCACCTTCAAAGATCCAAAATTCGTAATCTGTCTTCCCTTTCTTGCCCATCTCTTCCCTTCACATTTATTCCTTTTTCTTCCCTTCAGTCTTCTTCTTTCCTTCCTCTTCTTCACTCTCTTCCCACTTTTGCTCTCATCTTGCCATTTCACTTTCTCTACCTCACCTTCAAATTTTCTTACCTGTAAAGTTTTCAGTGCCACTGGAGCCTAACTACACTTCTTCCACATGTTGTTGACTAAAAGGCATAATCCATTTGACAACTCTGCTCTTACATTTCCAGAAAACTCAATGACCTTTTTACCCTGAAATAAACTTGTACTTTCTCTTTTTCTCACACATACTCAAAACCATATATTATCACTTGAAAATGAAGTGTATATATATATATATATTCACACTAAGAAAAAAATCACCATATTATACTTATTAGTCTCACAATCAATAATGAGTTGCATGTGTCTTCATGCAACTTCAAAGGGAAGATCTCCACTTTTGCTATAGATCTAATCTTCTTTCCCCTATTCAAGGATGTCACACTTCTGTTATCTCCAGTTTTATGTACCAAAATTTTTCTTTTCCTTCGTACTTGAAAGGTATATTTGTACACATTACCTCTTTAAAAACAAACAACAAAAAAAACAAAGCTAACTCCTCAATACACTGTAAATTTACTACTTTTTCAGACATGCCACCTAAGCTAACATAAAAAAAAAAAAAAAGAAGAAGAAGATGTCCTTTTAATTATAGGGGATATAGGAAAAACAGGAAGTCAAAAGATACCTGGAATAGCAACTAAGCTTGGCCTTGGAGTACAAAATGAAGCAAAGCAAAAGCTAATAGAGTTTTGTCAAGAGAACACTCTGGTCATAGAAAACACCATTTTCTGATAACACAAGTGACTAATCTATACATGGTCATCACTAGATGGTCAAAATTGAAATCAGGTTGATTATGTTCTTTGCAGCAGAAGAGAGAGAAGCTCTATAGATTTAAAAAAAAAAAAAAAAAAACAACTGGGGCTGACTATGGCTCAGATCATGAGCTCCTTATCTCAAAGTTCAGACTTAAATTGAAAAAAAGTAGGAAAAAATGACTAGACCATCCAGTTAAGTTCAGTTCAGTTGCTCAGTAATGCCCAACTGCAAATGATGGACTGCTGCATGCCAGGCTTCCATGTCCATCACCAACACCCAGAGCTTGCTCAAATTCATGTCCATCAAGTCGGTGATGCCATCCAGCAATCTCATCCCCTGTCATCCCCTTCTCCTTCTGTCTTCAATCTTTCCCATCATCAGGGTCTTTTCTAATAAGTCCGTTTTTTGCATCAGGTGGCCTAAGTATTGGAGATTCAGCTTCAGCATCAGTCCTTCCAATGAATATTCAGGACTAATTTCATTTAAGATGGACTGATTTGACCTTGCAGTCCAAGGAACTCTCAAGAGTCTTCCCCAACACCACAGTTCAAAAGCATCAATTCTTTGGTGCTCAGCTTTCTTTATGGTCCAACTCTCACAACTGTGCATGACTAGTGGAAAAACCAAAGCTTTGACTAGACAGAAATTTGTCAGCAAAGTAATGTGTTTGCTTTTTAATATGCTGACTAGCTTGGTCATAGCTTTTCTTCCAAGGAGCAAATGTCTTTTAATTCCATGGCTGTAGTCACCATCTGCATTGATTTTGGAGCCCAAGAAAAGAAAGTCTCTCACTGTTCCACTGTTTCCCCAACTACTTGCCATGAAGTGATGGCACCAGATGCCATGATCTTAGTTTTCTGAATGCAGTGTTTTAA
The DNA here is from genome assembly GCF_032452875.1 of Bos javanicus. Classification (NCBI taxonomy): domain Eukaryota; kingdom Metazoa; phylum Chordata; class Mammalia; order Artiodactyla; family Bovidae; genus Bos; species Bos javanicus. The sequence goes on along the minus strand of NC_083879.1, from coordinate 37,549,374 downwards.
GCCAACTTTTTCACTCTCCTCTTTACCTTTCATCAAGAGGCTCTTTTATTCTTCACTTTCTGCCAGAAGGGTGGTGTCATCTGCATATCTGAGGTGATTGATACTTCTCCTGGCATTCTTTATTCCAGCTTGTGCTTCACCCGTCCTGACATTCTGCATTATGTACGCTGCATATAGGTTGGAGAAGGCAATGGCAACCCATTCCAGTACTCTTGCCTGGCAAATCCCATGGACGGAGAAGCCTGGTAGGCTGCAGTCCATGGGGTCACTAGGAGTCGGACACGACTGTGCGACTTCACTTTCACTTTCATGCATTGAAGAAGGAAATGGCAACCCACTCCAGTGTTCTTGCCTGGAGAATCCCAGGGATGGGGGAGCCTGGTGGGCTGCCGTCTATGGGGTCTCACAGAGTCGGACATGACTGAAGTGACTTAGCAGCAGCAACAGCTGCATATAGGTTAAATAAGCACTGTGACAATATACAGTCTTGATGTACTCCTTTCCCAATTTGGAACCAGTCCATTGTTCCATGTCTGGTTCTAACTGTTGCCTCTTGACCTGCATACAGATTTATCAGGAGGTAGGTAAAGTGGTCTGGTATGCCCATATCTTGAAGAATTTTCCACATTTTGTTGTGATCCACACAGTCAAAGGCTTTGGAATAGTCAATACAACAGAAGTAGATTTTTTTTTTCTGGAACTCTATTGTCTTTTTCTATGATCCAACAGATGTTGGGAATCTGATCTCTGGTTTCTCTGCCTTTTCTAAATCCAGCTTGAACATCTGGAAGTTCTCAGTTCACAAGCTGTTGAAGCCTCACTTGGAGAATTTTGAGAATTACTTTGCTATGTGGGAGATGAGTGCAATTGTATGGTAGTTTGAATAGTTTTGGCATGGCCTTCCTTTGGGATTGGAATGAAAACTGAAATTTTACAGTCCTTTGGCCACAGCTGAGTTTTCCAGTTTTCTGGCATACTGAGTGCAGCCCTTTAACAGCATCACCTTTTATGACTTGAAATAGCTCAGCTGGAATTCCATTACCTCCACTAGCTTTGTTGCAGTGATGCTTCCTAAGGGCCAAAGACCCACTTGACTTCCTAAGGTCATCCAAGTATGACCTAAATCAAATCCTCTATGATTATACAGTAGAGGTGATGAATAGATTCAAGGGATTAAATCTCACAGTGTTTCTGAAGACCAATTGTTATAGGTTCATTACATTGTACAGGAGGCAGTTCAAAACCCTCCTAAAGGGAAAAAAAATGCAAGGAGGCAAAGTGGTTATCTGAGGAGGGTTTACAAATAGCTGAGAAAAGAACAGAAGTAAAAGACAAGGGAAAGATATACCCAGCTGAATGCAGAGTTCCAGAAAATAGCAAGGAGAGATAAAAAGGCCTTCTTAAATGAACAATGCAAAGAAATAAAGGAAAACAGAATGATAATGACTAGAGTTCTCTTCAAGAAAACTGGAGATACAAAGGGAACATTTCATGCAAGGATGGACAAGATAAAGGACAGAAATAGAAAGGACATAACAGAAGCAGAAGAGATTAAGAAGAGATGGCAAGAATACAGAGAAGGTCTTAAGACTACAAGAAAGGTCTTAATGACTTTGATAGCCACAATGATCAGATCAGATCAGTCATTCAGTCGTGTCCGACTCTTTGCGACTCCAAGAATCCAGCACACCAGGCCTCCCTGTCCCTCACCAATTCCCGGAGTTCACTCAGACTCACGTTCATCGAGTCAGTGATGCCATCCAGCCATCTCATCCTCTGTCATCCCCTTCTCCTCCTGCCCCCAATCCCTCCCAGCATCAGAGTCTTTTCCAATGAGTCAACCCTTTGCATGACATGGCCAAAGTACTGGAGTTTCAGCTTTAGCATCATTCCTTCCAAAGAAATCCCAGGGCTGATCTCCTTCAGAATGGACTGGTTGGATCTCCTTGCAGTCCATGGGACTCTCAAGAGTCTTCTCCAACACCACAGTTCAAAAGCATCAATTCTTTGGCGCTCAGCCTTCTTCACAGTCCAACTCTCACATCTATACATGACCACGGGAAAAACCATAGCCTTGACTAGACGAACCTTTGTTGGCAAAGTAAAGTCTCTGCTTTGGAATATGCTATCTAAGTTGGTCATAACTTTCCTTCCAAGGAGTAAATGTCTTTTAATTTCATGGCTGCAGTCATCATCTATAGTGATTTTGGAGCCCAGAAAAATGAAGTCTGACACTGTTTCCACTGTTTCCCCATCTATTTCCCATGAAGTGATGGGACCGGATGCCATGATCTTCATTTTCTGAATGTTGAACTTTAAGCCAACTTTTTCACTCTTCACTTTCACTTTCATCAAGAGGCTTTTGAGTTCCTCTTCACTTTCTGCCATAAGGGTGATGTCATCTGCATATCTGAGGTTATTGATATTTCTCCTGGCAATCTTGATTCCAGCTTGTGTTTCTTCCAGTCCAGCATTTCTCATGATGTACTCTGCATATAAGTTAAATAAACAGGGTGACAATATACAGCCTTGACGAACTCCTTTTCCTATTTGGAACCAGTCTGTTGTTCCATGTCCAGTTCTAACTGTTGCTTCCTGAGCTGCATACAAATTTCTCAAGAGGCAGATCAGGTGGTCTGGTATTCCCATCTCTTTCAGAATTTTCCACAGTTTATTGTGATCCACACAGTCAAAGGCTTTGGCATAGTCAATAAAGCAGAAATAGATGTTTTTCTGGAACTCTCTTGCTTTTTCTATGATCCAGCGGATGTTGGCAATTTGATCTCTGGTGCCACCATGATATGATCACCCAAATAGAGCTAGACATTCTGGTGCATGATTTCAAGTGGACTTTGGGAAACATTGTTATGAACAAAGCTAGTAGTGGTGAAGGAATTCCAACTAGGCTATTTAAAATTCAAAATATGATACTGTTAAAGTGCTGCACTCAATATGTCTGCAAATTTGGAAAACTCAGCAGCAGCCACAGGACTGGAAAAAGTCAATGTTCATTCCAATCCCACAGAAAGGCAATATCAAAGACTGTTCAAGCTACCATATCATTGGTTTCATTTCCCATGCTAGCAAGGTTATGCTCAAAATGCTTAAAGCTCAGATACAGCAGTACATAAACCAAGAACTTCCAGATGTACAAGCTGGGTTTTGAAGAGGCAGGGGAACCTAGTTAAATCTCTTAAAGAGGTGGGAGTACCAGATCACCTTACCTGTATGTGGGTCAAGAAGCAACAGTTCGAACCAAACAGGAAAGAAATGACTGGTTCAAAATTGGCAAAGGAGTACTTCAAGTCTGTATATTGTCATCGTGCTTATTTAACTTATATGCAGAGTACATCATGTGAAATGTTAGACTGGATGAATCACAAGCTGGAATCAAGATTACCAGGATAAATAACCACCTCAGATATGTAGATGATGCCACTCTAAAGTGCCAGAAAGTGAAGAGGAACTAAACAATCTTTTGATAAGTATAAAAGAAGAGAGTGAGAAAGCTGCTTGAAACTCAACATTAAAAAACTAAGAACATGACATCCAGTCCCATCACTTCATGAAAAATTGATGGAGAAAAATTGAGGCAGTGACAGATATTATTTTCTTGGGCTCCAAAATCACTGCAAATAGTGACTGCAGCCATGCTGTTAAAAAATGCTTATTCCTTGGAAAGAAAACTATGACAAATATAGATAGTGTATTAAAAAGTAGAGACATCCAGTATCAAGCATCAAACCTGGACTGGTGATTCATTTCATATATGATATTATACATGTTTAAAACCAATACAATATTGTAAAGTAATTAGCCTCCAATTAAAAATAAATAAATTTATATTTAAAAAATAAAAATAAAAAGCAGAGACATCAATTTGCCAACAAAGGTCCATATAATCAAACTATGGTTTTTTCAATAGTCTTGTAAGGATGTGAGAGTTGGACGTAAAGAAGGTGAATGCCTAAGAATTGATGCTTTTGAATTGTGGTGCTAGAGAAGACTCTTGAGAGTCCCTTGGACTGAAATGAGATCAAGCCAGTCAATTCTAAAGAAAGCCAACCGTGAATATTCACTGGAAGGACTGGTGCTGAAGCTTCAATGCTTTGGTCACCTGCTCCAAATAGATGGGTAAACAATGGAAATAGTGACATGCTTTATTTTCTTGGACTCCAAAATCACTGAAGATGGTGACTGCAGCCATTAAATTAAAACATGCTTGCTCCTTGGAAGAAAAGCTATGACCAATCTAGACAGTGTATCAAGAAGCAGAGACATTACTTGCCAACAAATGTCTGTATAGTCAAAGCTGTGGTTTTTCCAGTAGTCATATATGGATGTAAGAGTTGGACCATAAAGAAGACTAAGTGCTGAATAGTTGATTCTTTTGAACTGTGGTGTCGGAGAAGACTCTTGAGATCTCTTGGACTGCAAAGACATCAAAGCAGTCAATTCTAAAGGAAAACAATCCTAAATATTCATTGGAAGGACTAATGCTGAAATTCCAGTACTTTGGCTGCCTGATGCAAGGATCCAGCTTATTATAAAAGACCTTGATGCTGAGAATGATTGAAGGCAGGAAGAGAAGTGGATGATAGAGGTGAGATAGTTGGATGGCATGACCAACTCAATGGACATAAGTTTGACCAAGCTCTGGGAGATGGTGAAGAACAGGAAAGCCAGGCATGCTACAGTCTATTCAGTCGCAAAAAGTTGAACACGACTGAGCGACTGAACAACAACAAAACCTGCTTTGAAGAACCAACTCATTGGTAAAGACTCTGTTGGAAAGATAGGAAAGATTGGAGGCAAAAAGGAGAAGGGGTTGAGAGATAATGAGGTTTTTAGATAGCATCACCAACTCGATGAACATGAATTTTAGCAAACTCTGGGAGATATTGGAGGACAAAGCACCTGACATACTATGGTTCACGGGTTCACAAAGAGTTGGACAGGATTTAGTGTTTGAGCAGCAACAAGTCATGACTTCTTTTTTTTCCTATTCTAACTTAATGGACACTGTTTTGTTATCTTAATTAATTCTTCCTCCTTGATTCTTTCTTTGTACAATCTACTATTTTTACACTTATATCTCTTGAGGATTTAATTTTTTTCCCCTGTGTTTTCTTTCTATACTCAGCTCTAAATACACAAAAACCTCTTTTTTAAACCCTTCTCCTTGAGAGGCATTATTATTTTCATTGGTTTTTATACCATCTCTGTTTTGAGAATTATGATTCTTTTCTATCCAGTTCAAGTACTTGATTTGAGTTCAGATTCTTCTTTTCAACTACATTATTAACAAACCCTGTTGAGAATGTCATAGATTTATGCAAATTAAAATATCCATTAAGATAGACTAGACATTTCATTCTTAATGTGTACATGCCCACACTCACACACACACACAACCAGACATTGTAAATCAATTATTAGTGCCAATTTACACAAATTACTACATCCAGGAACATAAATGCCTATTGATTCTACTGGGAAAGTGTATCTTGAGTCTGTCCATTTATCTGAGAATTAATGGCCTCAATCTTAATTCTAGCCACAATCCTTTCTTTCTTTTTTTTTTTTTTCACAATCCTTTCTTGACTAATGCTTTTGTGCTCAGTTGTGTCTGACTCTGCAACCCCATGGATTGTAGCTCACAAGGCTTCTCTGTCCATGGGATTTTCCAAACAAGAATCCTGGAGTGGGTGGCCATTTCTTCTTCCAAGGGATCTTCCTGACCCATGGATTAAACCCATGTCTCCTGCATTGCAGGCATATTCTTTACCACTTGAGCCACGTGGGAATACTTAATGCTTTATTTCCCTGGTTAGAATACTTTTGAGTCTTCACTTGTCCCTAGTCTAGCTCTCTTTCAAGCCAGCAGCTGGAATGAACTTAAAGGAACAAACAAAAAGGCAAATATGTATCTTCAGCAAATTCATTTTATATACTCATAAGGAAAGAAAAAAGAAAAGCATTACCCAGAGGCCAAGGGTAAATATAATGCTGTATACCAAAAAGTCTCATCTCAGCATACTGTATCTCATAACTTGTTCTACATATGTGTGTGTGTGTATATATATATATACATATATACATTTTATATGTGTGTGTGTGTGTGTATATATATATACATAAGAACATTTTACACAAATGTTCTTCAATTTCTTGACACAACCACTTGAAAATGTATTGATTCAATCCCCTGGATCTTATTAAAATGCTTATTAAATAACAAGAAAAATTATTTTAATATTTTAAGGATATTTCTAACAACAATGCTTGCCAAAAATAATACAATGATTCATAATATTATGGGAAACTTCATTCACTGAAGTAGTAAAATCAAATATATTTTCCAGGATGCTAGGTATTTACCTTATCTATAAATAGAATTGCAAAATTGTTATTAGAATCATATTATTGCTCAATAAATATTTTCACAAATTTTAAGTGTCAAAACATTAAGAGTTTCCAACAGGGGCTAAAAATATATGGATAATTCTTAGAATCAAAATTCATATAAAGTGAAAACTTGAGACTGAATGTGGAGAAAGGTATTAGTGATTCCTTATGCTATGTCATATGATGAAAATCACTACAGATTTATCGTCCCAAAATACATGTTATAGATACTAATTGAATATTATCAATTTTATCTTAGATATCATTTTAAAGAGATTCCACTTCAGTTTCTTCTTCTCTGAAAAGTCTTAAATAAGCTGAGATAGTTTTAGCACAGACGGTTTTTCTAATATTTGCCAGGATGGTTGCGGCAAATCAGTAATTCACACTTTCTGTTCAGAATGCAACTTAAAAGGTTCAGAGTAAATAATGAGTGCTCCATAAATATTTGTTGAGTAATAAATTGATCATGTATGATAATTTCAAGTTATTCCAAATAATACAATGCCAAAATCAAAGCAATTGTCTGGTTCATATTTGCAAATTTATCATAGTACTTGATAATAGCTGCACTCTTAATGATATAGCATAATTAACTAGTTACTATCAATAAATTTTTAAGACAAAATAGGACAAAATAACAAGACATTGTAACACTTACAGATATCCTAGATATATTAAGTAATATTCTTTTCCTCTTAATACTTATGTGTCTTCATTCATGCATCATAATTATAATGAGTAGCAGAAACAGATCTAAGTGTTGAGAAACAGAAGTTAATAAGTGTAATAATAATAATAGTAAAACAATATGTTGAGAACAAAATTTAAAATAAAGCCCTATATATGGTTAAATTTTGAAGGCGTATAAAAGATGAATAACACACATAAGTTTTACTCACTAGGAAATGTTTTAGATGCTCTTGGTAGTATTTTTGCATTAGGATGAAATTTGACAAAGAAGAACTTTAAGATCCCCAATTACACCATAATGATAAATTTTATGTATATAATCAATCATGAATTGTATTAAATTATAAATATTATATTATACGTCCTGTTGCAATAGCTAATGGGGGAATATAATTCAACATAAGCAAAATTAATCATGAACCCTAGCATGATGTTTGTAAAATTGCAAATTGGTGCAGCTACTGTGGAAAACAGTGTAGAGGTTCCTCAAATAATTAAAAATAGAGCTATCATATGATTCAGAAATTCCAATGATAGGTTTATCTGAAAAATATGAAAATGTTAATTCAAAAAGATACATGCACCACAATGTTCAAAGCAGCATTATTCACAGTAGCCAAAATATAGAAACAACACATGCCCAAGAGATGAACAGATAAAGAAGATGGAATGGAATAGTACTCAGCCATAAAAAGAATGGACTTTTGCCATTTGAAACAATGTGGATGGACTTAGAGTTATTATGCTTAGTGAAATAAGTCAGCTAGAGAAAGACAAATATTCTGGTATCACTTAAATGTGGAATCTAATGAAAAAAAAGTGAATATATATATATAACAAGTTAAAGACAGACTCACAGAATATGGAGAGCAAACTAGTGGTTATGAGTGGTGAGAGAGAAGAGGAGAGTTATAAGGTAAGATATGGAATTATACACAAATTACTATGTATAAAATAAATAAGCAGCAAGGATATATTGTACACCACAGGGAAACAGAGCTATTATTTTGTAATAACTTTGTGAGCATGCTCAGCCATATCTGGTTCTTTCTGACCCCCAAGAACTGCAGCCGGCCAGGCAACTCAGTCCATGGAATTTTACAGGCAAGAATATTGGGGTGGGTTGCCATTTCCTACTCCAGGGTATCTTCCTGACCTAGGGATTAAACCTGCATCGGCAGGGGGATTCTTTACCACTGAGTCACCTAGGAAACCTTGTATTAACTTTAGAGTATAATGTATAAAAATATTGAATCACCATGTTTCAATTTTTGAAATCAATTACACTTTAATAAAAGTAAATAATAAGGAAATAAATTAACTGACCATGGGTTTTGTAAAATTCATAGTAAAGTTTCATGAAACACTTAAAAGAAAAATAACTTGCTTTAAATTATCATAGAGAAAATCTATACTGTTTGACCTGATAATATCTTATTTTTATCCAAGATTTTCTATTAATACTTTAATAGCAAGATATCTCATAATGTATTTCCCACCTTTGGAAGATACATTTAATAGTAAAAATAAATTACAATTCAAATAAATACTAAGATTTGCTTGCAAACTCATGATAAAAGGCACGTTATATAACATACCTCATTGCTATACTAGTTTAGTAACAAATTGCCATTTTTCTCTACAATTCTTTTCTATCCACTTTTAAAGGGTCATTTCTGTACAATATTGGAAAATACTAAGTGTTAATTTTATGGACAAGATGTTATCTTCAATGAGTAGCTTATAATAATATTTAAAACTGTTCATTTTCCTAAAATTATATTTTACATTATATTCAAAATACTTTAAACTGTGGATAATAAAGAAAACATTCCATGAAATGATTTGTATAAAAATGTATACATAGTACTACAGATTATATTAAACATAGGGAAGTTCTTTTTTGGTAAAATTTCATGCTACATTCCTCTTGACAGTTTATAGAATCTACTCTGCCAGATGATAGATGTGATCTGATTTGTCTCAATAATGATAAATTTTATCTCATAGTTCACTGCATTAAATTTTCATAAAAATTCATGTGATCATTTAGGTCTTGATCCTATTTCATGGAGCTTAGCGGTGGCTATTGAAATCCATTCAAAGTTCAAAGCAAGATATATATTTAAAACAACCTACAGAGTGGAGAAGTAAAATCTGGGTTAAAAGGAGCAATAATAGAAAACATGTAAGTTTCATTTTTTTATTGGAGTATAATTTGCAATATTGTGTTAGCTTCAACTGTACAGCAAAATGAATAACTTATACATATATTCACTATTTATTAAATTATTTTCCTATATATGTCATTAAAGAGTATTTAGAAAAGTTCAATATGCTATGCAGTAGATCCTTATAGCTCTCTATTTCATATGTAGTAGTGTGTATATGTCAGGCCCAGCCTCCCAAGTTATCCCTCTCTCTTACACACCCACACTGTACACCATGATAATCAAAAATTTATTTCCTACATCTGTGATTCTATTTCTGTTTTGCAAATAAGTTCATTTGCACTACTTTTTAGATTCCATATATGATCAATATTATAGCATTTGTCTTTCTATGTCTCACTAACTATACTTAGTATGACAACCTTTTTTTTTTGACAACCTTTTTTTAAATTTATTTGTTTTTATTGAAGGATAATTGCTTTACAGAATTTTGTTGTTTTCTGTCAAACCTCAACATGAATCAGCCACAGATATAAAAACTCCTCCCTCTTAAAACTCCCTTCCATCTCCCTCCCGATCACACCCCTCTAGGTTGATACAGAGCCCCTGTATGAGTTTCTTGGGTCATACAGCAAATTCGGACTGGCTATCTATTTTACTTATGGTAATGTAACTGTCCATGTTACTCTTTCCATACATCTCACCCTCTCCTTCCTTTTCCCATGTCCATAAGTCTATTTTCTATGTATGTTTCTCCATTGCTGCCCTGTAAATAAATTCTTCATACCATTTTTCTAGATTCTGTATATATGCATTAAAATACGATATTTATCTTTCCCTTTCTGACTTACTTCACTCTGCATAATAGGTTCTGAGTTCATCCACCTCATTAAAACTGACTCAAATGCATTCCTTTTTATGGCTTAGTAATATTCCATTGTGTATATGTACTACAACCTCTTTATCCATTCATCTGTCAATGGACATCTAGGTTTCTTCCATGTTCTAGCTATTGGAAATAGCACTGCAGTGAACAACAGGACACATGCATCTTTTTCAACTTTGGTTTCCTCAGGGTATATGCCTGAAAGTGGGATTCCTGGGTCATTTATTCCTAGTTTTTTAAAGGAATCTCCATACTTCTTCCATGGTGGCTGTTTACATTCCCACCAATGATACAAAAGTGTTACCTTTATACCACACCCTCTGCAGGATTTATTGTTTGTAGACTTTTTTTTTTTTTTTTGTAGACTTTTTGATGATGGCCATTCTCACCAGTGTGAGAAGATATTGCATTGTAGTTTTGATTTGTGTTTCTCTAATAATGAGTGATATCATTGAGTGTCTTTTCATTCGTTTGTTAGCCATCTGTATGTCTTCCTTGGAGAAATGTCTGTTTAGGTCTTTTTCCCACTTTTTCATTGGGTTCTTTGTTTTTCTGGTATCAAGTTGTATCAGTTGCTTTTATATTTTGGAAATTAATCCTTTGTTAGTTGTTTCATTTGCTATTATTTTCTGACATTCTGAGGGTTGTCTTTTCACCTTGCTTATAGTTTCCTTTGCTGTGCAAAAGCTTTTAAGTTTAATCATGTCCCACTTGTTTACTTTTGTTTTTATTTCCATAACTCTAGGAGATGGGTCTTCGAGGATCTTGCATTGATTTATGTCATCAAGTGTTCTGCCTATGTTTTTCTCTAAGGGTTTTTCAGTTTCTGGTCTTACACTTAGGTCTTCAATCCATTTTGAGTTTATCTTTATGTATGGTGTTAAGAAGTGTTCTAATTTCATTCCTATATATGTAGTCCAATTTTCCCAGCACCATTTATTGAAGAGGCTGTCTTTGCCCCATTGTATATTCTTGCCTCCTTTGTCAAAAATAAGGTGCATAGGTTTATTTCTGGGCTTTCTATCTTCTTCCATTGATCTATGTTTCTGTTTTTGTGCCAGTACCATACTATCTTGATGACTGTAGCTTTGTAGCATAACCTGATGTCAGAAAGTTTGATTCCTCCAGATACATTCTTCTTTCTCAAGACTACTTTGGCTATTCAGAATCATAAGTCTTCTATATGAATTTTGAAATTTTTTTTTCTGTGAAAAATGTCATTGGTAATTTGATATGGATCAAATTGAATATGTAGATTGTCTGATAGTATAGTCATTTTCAGAATATTGATTCTTCCTATCCAGCAACATAGAGTATCTCTCCACCTGTTTATGTCATCTTTGTTTTCTTTCATTAGTGTCTTTTTTTTAATGCTTTTTTTAAATTTTATTTTATTTAACTTTTTTTGTGTAGATTTTTTGTCTCCTTAGGTACATTTATTCCTAGATAATTAATTGTTTTTACTGCAATGATGAATGGGATTGATTCCTTAATTTCTCTTTCATTGTTAGCATATAGAAATGCACGTGATTTCTGTGTATTGATTTTGTATCCTGAAACTTTACTAAATTCAATGATTAGCCCTAGTAATTTTCTGATACTATCTTTAGGGTTTTAGAAGGCAATGGCACCCCACTCCTGTACTCCTGCCTGGAAAATCCCATGGACAGAGGAGCCTGGTAAGCTGCAGTCCATGGGGTCGCTAAGAATCGGACACAACTGCGCGACTTCACTTTCACTTTTCACTTTCATGCATTGGAGAAGGAAATGGCAGCCCACTCCAGTGTTCTTGCCTGGAGAATCACAGGGACGGGTGGGTTACCATCTCTGGGGTCGCACAGAGTCGGACACGGCTGAAGCGACTTAGCAGCAGCAGCAGCATGTACAGTATCATGTTATCAGCAAACAGTGAGATATTAACTTCTTTTGTGATCTGAATTCCTTTTATTCATTTTTCTTCTCTGACTGCTGTAGCTAGGACTTCCAGAACTATGTTGAGTAATAGTGGCAAAGAGGAACAGCATTGTCTTCTTTCTGATAATAGAGGGAACGCTTTCAGTTTTTCACCATTGAGAATAATGTTTGCCGTGGGTTTATCATATATGGCCTTTACTATGTTGAGGTAGAGTCTTTCTATGCTCTTTCTTTGAAGAGTTTTAATCATAAATGGATGCTAAATTTTGTCAAATGATTTTCTGCATCTATTGAGATTATCATATTGTTTTCAATCTTTCAATTTGTTAATATGGCGTATCACATTGATTCATTGCATATATTGAAGAATCCTTGCATCCCTGCAGTAAATCCAACTTGATCATGGTATATAAGCTTTTTGATGTGTTGAGACTTTTTGCTAAAATTTTGTTGAGGATTTTTGCATCTATGTTCATCAGTGATATTGGCCTGTAGTTTTCTCTTTTTTGTGTCTGTTGTCTCTGGTTTCTATATCAGAGAGATGGTGGCCTTGTAAAATGACTTTGGAAGTGTTCCTTTCTCTGCAATTTTTTAAAAGAGTTTTAGAATGATAGGCATTAACTCTTCTCTAAATGTTTGATAGAATTATCCTGTGAAGCCATCTGGTCCTGGGCTTTGTTTTTTGGGAGATATTTGATCACAGCTTCAATTTCAGTGATTGTAATTGGATTGTTCATAATTTTTATTTCCTTATGGTTCAGTCTTGGAAAATTGCATTTTTCTAAGAATCTGTGCATTTATTCCAGGTTATCCATTTTATTGCCCTATAGTTGTATATATTAGTCTCTTATAATCCTTTGTATTTCTGCATTGTCTATTGTAACCTCTCCTTTTTCATTTCTAATTTTGTTGGTTTGATATTTCTGTCTTTTTTTCTTGGTGAGTCTGGGTAAAGGATTGTCAATTTTGTTTATCTTCTCCAAGAGCCAATTTTCAGTTTTGTTAATCTTTACTATTGATTCCTTCATTTTCCCCCCATTTATTTCTACTCAGATCTTTATGATTTCTTTCCTTCTACTAATTTTGATTCTTCTTTTTCCAGTTATTTTAGATGTAAAGTTGTTTGTCTATTCAATCTTTTTCTTATTTCTTGAAGTAGGATTGTACTGTTCTAAACCTCCCTCTTAGAACTGCTTTTGCTGCATCCCATATGTTTTAAGTTGTCGTGTTTTCATTGTCATTTGTCTAGAGTTTTGCTCATTTCCCTCTTGATTTCTTCAATAACCTGTTTGGTATTTAGAAAAGTGTTGTTTAATCTCCATGTGCTTCTGTTTCTTACAGTTTTCTTCTTGTAACTGATAGCTATTCTCATAGCATTATGTGCAGACTACATCATGAAAAATGCTGGGCTGGATGAAGCACAAGCTGGAATCAAGATTGCCAGGAGAAATATCAATAACCTCAGATATGCAGATAAACACCAACCTTATAACAGAAAGCAAAGTAGAACTAAAGAGCCTCCTGAAAGTGAAAGAAGAGAGTGAAAGTATTGGCTTAAAACTCAACATACAGATAACTAAGATCATGTCATCTGGTCTGATCACTTCATGGCAAATAGATGGGGAAACAGAGGAAACAGTGACAGACTTTATCTTTTTGGGCTCCAAAATCACTGCACATGGTGACTGTAGCCATGAAATTAAAAGACGCTTCCTCCTTGGAAGAAAAGTTTTGACCAACCTAGACAGCATATTCAAAAGTAGAGACATTACTTTGCCAAAAAAGGCCTGTCTAGTCAAAGCTATGGTTTTCTAGTAGTCATATATGGATGCAAGAGTTGGACTATAAAGAAAACTAAGGGCCAAAGAATTGATGCTTTCGAAGACTCTTAGGAGTCCCTTGGACAGCAAGGAGATCCAACCAGTCCATCATAAAAGAAACCAGTCCTGAATATTCATTGGAAGAACTGATGCTGAAGCTGAAACTCCCAATACTTTGGCCACCTGACATGAAGAGCTGACTCATTTGAAAAGACCCTGATGCTAGGAAAGATTGAAGGTGGGAGGAGAACGGGACGACAGAGGATGGGAAGGTTGGATGGCATCACTGACTTGAGTTTGGATAAACTCTGGGAGTTGGTGATCGATAGGGAGGCCTGGCATGCTGCAGTCCATGGGGTCGCAAAGAGTCAGACATGACAGAGTGACTGAATTGAACTAAACTGAACTCATAGTGTTGTCATCAGAAAAGATGCTCGCTATAATTTCAATTTTCTTAAATTTACTGAGGTTTGATTTGTGACCCAAGATGTGGTCTATCCTGGGGAATGTTCCTTGTGCACTTGAAAAAAATGTGTATTCTTCTTGGATGGGATGTCCTAAAGATATCAGTGAGATCCATCTCATCTAATGTGTCATTTAGGACTTATGTTTCCTTATTAATTTTCTGTTTTGATGATCTGCTCATTGTTGTGAGTGGGATGTTAAAATCTCCTACTATTATGGTGTTGTAGTCAGTTTCTCTTTTTATGTCTGTTAATGTTTGTCTCATGTATTGAGGAGTTCCTATGTTGTGTCCATAGATATTTAAAATTGTTGTATCTTCCTCTTGGATTGATCTTTTGATCATTATGTAGTGTCCTTCCTTATCTCTTGTAATCTTTTAAGGTCTATTTTGTCTGATATGAAGATTACTACTCCAGCTTTCTTTTGCTTTCCATTTGCGTGGAATGCGTTTTTCCATCTTCTCACTTTCAGTCTATATGTGACTTTAAGTCTGAAGTGGGTTTCTTGTAGACAGCATATATATGGGTCTTCTTTTTGTATCCATTCAGTCAGTCTGTGTCTCTTGGTTGGAGCATTTAATCCACTTACATGGAAAGTAATTATTAATACATATGTTCCTTTTGCCATTTTCTTAATTGTTTGGTGTTGATTTTGCAGATTTTTTTTTTTTTTTTTGCTTATATTTCTTGACTATATAAGTCCCTTTAACATTTGTTGTTAAGCTGGTTTGGTGATACTGAATTCTCTTAACTTCCACTTGTCTGAAAAACTTTTATTTCTCCTTCAATTTTGAATGAGATCCTTGCTGGGTATAGCAATCTTGGTTGTAGATTTTTTTCCCTTTCAGTACTTTAAATATATCCTGCCATTCCCTTATGCCCTGCAGAGTTTCTAATGAAAGATCAGCTGTTAAGCATATGGGATTTCCTTTGTACATTGCTTGTTGCTTTTCCCTTGCTGTTTTTAATATTCTTCATTTTTAATCTTTGTTAGTCTGATAATATGTATCTTGGAGTGTTTCTCCTTTGTTTATCCTGTATGAGACTCTCTGTACCTCTTGGAATTTATTGAATATTTTCTTTTCCATGTTGGGGAACTTTTCAACTATCATCTCTTCAAAAATTTTCTCATACCCTTTCTTTTTCTCTTCTTCTTCTGGTACCCCTATAATTTGAATATTGGTATGTTTGATATTGTCCCAGAGGTCTATGAGACTATCCTCAGTTCTTTTCATTCTTTCTACTTTATTCTGCTATTCAGAAGTTATTTCCACTATTTTTTCTTCCAGCTCACTTGTTCGGTCTGCTCCCTCATATACTCTGCTACTGATTCCTTCTAAAGTATTTTTAATTTCAATAATTGGGTTGTTTGTCTCTGTAAGTTTATTCTTTAATTCTTCTAGGTCTTTGATAATTGATTCTTGCATTTTCTCCATTTTGTATTCAAGGCTTTTGATCATCTTTACTATCATTATTCTGAATTCTTTTTCACGTAGTTTGCCTATTTCCTTTTCATTTATTTGGACTCCTGTGTTTCTAGCTTGTTTCTTCATTTGTGTAGTATTTCTCTTCATTTTCATTATTATATTTTTTAGCTTATTGTGTTTGAGGTGTCCTTTTTCCAGGCTTCAAGGTTGAATTCTTTCTTCCTTTTAGTTTATGCCCTCCTAAGGTTGGTCCAGTGGTTTGTGTAAGCTTTGTATAGGGTGAGATTTGTGCAGAGATTTTGTTTTTTTTGTTTTTCCTCTGATGGTCAAGGCTGAGTGAGGTGGTAATTCTGTCAGTTGATGGTTTGTATTTTCACTTTGTTTGTTGTTGAGATGAGGCATCCTGCACAGGGTGCTACTGGTGGTTGGGTGATGCTGGGTCTTGTATTCAAGTGGTTTCCTTTGTGTGAGTTCTCACTAATCTATACTCCCTAGAATTAGTTCCTTGGTAGTCTAGGGTTTGGAGTCAGTACTCCCACTCCAAAGGCTCAGGTCTTGATATCTGATCAGGAACGAAGAATCCCCAAGTGGTTTGTTATAACACTAATTGAGATTAAAACAAATATGCAAAAACGAGAAACCAAAGAGGAACCCCAGACAAATAGCAGTTACAAAATCAGGCAAATAGTAATCAAAATAATGGGATATACACATATACATATACATCATAACCAAAGTCAAAACAATCCAACTAAAATAAAATACAGTAGATTGGCCTGGCAAACAAAGGAAATCAAAAATTATATTTATCACTTAAGAATGAAACTAACTAAAACACAAACTGGAAAACAAAACTAAAGCAAGATGCCAAGTGGTGAATAAAGTAGTGAAAACAAAATGAGCAAACATATTGAGAGGAAAGGAAAGAAAGAAATGAAAGAAAGAATAGATATGCAAAGTTAAATAGAGGTAGATAAAGAAGATTTATATACATTAAAGATTAACTGCAGGGGAAAAGCACAGTATGGAAAGCAAACAAAGGGGAAATGTAGTAAAAATAATAAAAGGTTTAAAAAATTAAAATTAAGAAAGAGAGAGGAGAAAAAGGAAAACTCCACAGAGCTCCAAAAGCCAAGTGAAGAGGCAGAAATTTATAACAACAATAAAAAATGTGACTGAGGGAAAAAAAAAAAAAAAGCTCAAAAGTTTAATTAGATTTCATAGTGCCAATAAAATTGACAACTAAAACGGGGGAGGTGGGGGAGGAAAAAGAAAACAAATCCAAAAATAATCTACAGGCAAAACATAAGAATAATAAATGTTTTTCATGAGTCACTGCTGTCAGATTCCTTTCCCTCACTGGGAGTCACAGTCCACCTCACCTCCCTAGGATGCCTTCCAACAATGTGCTGATCTCTGGACCTGCTGTGGGGGCAGCTCAGATTCTAATCTGGTCCTACTCTTGTGTTTTTGCCTCCAATGTCCAAAGCTATCAGAAGCCTGGCGGGCCACAGTCTATAGGGTCACAAAGAGTTGGACATGACCAAAGCAACCCTGCACACATAGACACAGGACATTTTATTCCCCCCACCCTCCCGTGGCAGCTATGCCCCAGTGAGAGTTGAGTGTGAAGGTGGTGCAGCTGATGGCTTGTGGGTACCCTGGTGGTGCTGAGTGTGCAGCGACATGGACTGCCTCTGCTGCAGGAGTTATGGCCCCATCAGAGTCTTTTTTTGAGCCTCTTTTGACTGACGATCAGAAGGCTTCTTTGGCCAGTCTTTCTCCGCACCTCTGCCCGTTCAGGCACATAGAGGGGCCCCCTGGCTGGGGTCCTACTCTGTAGATCGGCACATCAGACACTTAAAGGGGCATTCTGAGTGGGGTCCTACTCTGTAGCTTGGTGCATCAGTCACTCAAAGGAGCACCCTGTCTGATTCTCATTCCATTTAGCCTACCACAGATCCGATGTTTCACTCTCAGACTTAAATGTGTCTCCTTTGATTCAGACAATTGCCCCAAGGTGGGAATCTGACCCCTGCTTCAGTTCCCCCACCCGCGGAGGGCAGGTCCAGTCCTACTAACACTCCTTCCCCGCCCTCCCCCCTCCCCCAGTTCTTTCATCCTACCAAGTCAGGTACTTCTGTCTGCTCTCAGCTGGTGTTCTGCATGCACTACTGTGTCTGAAGATGTATTCCTGATGTACCCATGGAGAGAGATGTACTCTATGTTCACCTACTCCTCCCCCATCTTGCTCTCTTAGTATGACAATCTTTATGTCCATCCATGATTTTCATGTTTAAGTATATATTCCACTGTATGTATGTACCACATCTTCTTTATTCTTCCATTTATGGACATTTAATTTGCTTCTAAAAAGCATTCAGAAAACTAAGGTCATGGCATCTGGTCCCATAACTTCATGGCAAATAGATGGAGAAACAATGGAAACAGTGAGAGATTTTATCTTGGAGGGGCTCCAAAATCACTGCAGATGGTGACTGCAGCCATGAAATTAAAAGACACTTGCTCCTTGTAAGAAAAACTATGACCAACCTAGACAGCATTTTAAAAAGAAGACACATTACTTTGCCGGCAAATGTCCATCTAATCAAAGCTGCGGTTTTTCCAGTAGTCATGTATGGATGTGAGAGTTGGACTATAAAGAAAGCTGAATGCCAAAGAATTGATGCTTTTGAACTGTGATGTTGGAGAAGACTGTCGAGAGTCCTTTGGACTGCAAAGGGATCCAACCAGTCCATCCGAAAGGAAATCAGTCCTGAATATTCATTGGAAGGACTGATCAGATCTGAAGTATTGAAGCTGAAACTCCAAAACTTTGGCCACCTGATGTGAAGAGCTGACTCATTTGAAAAGACCCTGATGTTTGGAAAGATTGAAGGCAGGAGGAGAAGGGGATGACAGTGGATGCAATGGTTGAATGGTATCACTGACTCAATGGACATGAGTTTGAGTAAACTCTGGGAGTTGGCAATGGCAAGGGTGTGCTGAAGTCCATGGGGTCACAGTCTGACACGACTGAGTGGCTGAGCTGAACTGAACTGAACTGAACTGAACTGAAGTTTGGTTCTATGCCCTGGCTATTGTAAATTGTACTGCAATGAACGTTGAGGTGAATGTATATTTTTGGAGTTATGGTTTTCTTTGGATAAATGCCCAGGAGAGGGATTGCAGGATCATAGGGTAGTTCTATTTTTAGTTTTCTAAGGAAATTCCAAATAACCATGATGGTGTGATCATTCATCTAGAACCAGACATCCAAGAATATGAAGTCACGTTGACCTTAAGAAGCATTACTGCAAACAGAGCTAGTGGAGCTACTTCCAGCTGAGATATTTAAAATCCTAAAAGATGATGCTGGTAAAGTGCTGCAGTCAATGTGTCAGTAAATTGGAAAACTCAGCAGTAGCCACAGGACTACAAAATGTCAGTTCCTTTCCAATCTCAAAGAAGGGCAATGCCAAAGAATGTTCAAATTATCTTACAGTTGTGATCATTTCACATTCTAGCAAGATAATGCTCAAAATCCTTCAAGATAGGCTTCAACAGTATATGAACCCAGAACCTCCAGATGTATAAGTTGGATTTAGAAAATCCAGTGGAACCAGAGTTCAGATTGCCATCCTTTGTTGGCTCATAGAGAAAGCAAGGGAATGCCACAAGAACATCTACTTTTTCTTCATTAACTATTCAAAAGACTGTGTGGATCACAAAAACTGTGGAAAATTCTTAAAGAGATGGGAATACCAGACCACTTTATCTGTCTCCTGAGAAACCTGTATGCATGTCAAGAAGCAATAGTTAGAACTTCTCATGGAAGAACAGACTGGTTTCAAAACTGGGAGAAGAGTATGTCAAGACTGTGTATTGTCGCCCTGTTTATTTAACCTTTATGCAGAGTACATTATGAGAGATACCAGGCTAGATGAATCACATGCTGGAATCAATATTGATTAGAAAAATATCAACAACCTCAGATAATATCACTCTGAAGGCAGAAAGTGAAGATGAACTAAAGAGCCCCTTGAAGAAGGTGAAAGAGGAGAGTGGAAAAGTTGGCTTAAAACTCAACATTCCAAAAACTAAGATCATGGCATCTGGTCCCATTGCTTCATGGCAAATAGATGGGGAAAAAGTGGACACAGTGACATATTTCATTTTCTTGGACTCCAAATCACTGGTTGGTGACTGCAGCCATGAAATTAAATGATGCTTTCTCCTTGGACAAAAAGCTATAACAAACCTAAACAGCATATTAAAAAGTAAAGCATATGAAAAAACTTTGCTGATAAAGTCCATATAGTCAAAGCTATGGTTTTTCTATAGTCATATATGATCATGAGAGTTGAGCCATAAAGAAGGCTGAGTGCCGAGCAACTGATGCTTTCGAACTGTGGTGGTGGGGAAGATTCTTGAGAGTCCCTTGGACTTCAAGGAAATCAAACCAGTCAATCCTAAAGGAAATCAACCTGAATATTCTTTGGAAGAAGTGATACTGAAGCTGAACCTCCAATATTTTGGCCACTGCGTGAGAATAGCTGACTCATTTGGATAAGACCTTGATGCTGGGAAAGATTGAGGGCAGGAGAATCAGAGGTCGACAGAGCATGGATGGTTGGATGGCATCATTGACTCAATGGACATGAATTTGAGCATACTCTGGGAGATAGTGAAAGGGAATTCTGGCGTGTTGTAGACCACGGGCTTGCAAATAGTCATACAGTACTTAGTGACTAAACAACAAAAAAGAGTTTCCATACTGTGTTCCTTAATGGCTGTACCAATTTAAATTCCCACCAGCAGTGCAAGAGGGTTTTCATTTTTCCTCATCTTCTCCATCATTTACTGTTTGTATATTTTTTTTATGATGGCCATTCTAACTAGTGTGAGATGATAACTCACTGATATTTTATTCTCTAATTAGTGTTGTGCATCTTTTAATGTATCTTCTGGCCATCTGTTAGTCTCCTCTGGAGAAATGTCTATTTAGATCTGCCACTCATTTTCTTGATTTTTTCTATTTTCTTTTGAGTTGCTTGACAGTTTATATGTTTTGGAGATTAATCTCGTCAGTTGCTTACTTAAGAATATTTTCTCCCATTTTGAGTGTTAACTTTTCATTTTGTTTATGGTTTCATTGCTGACTAAAAGCTTTTAAGTTTAATTAGATCCTATTTGCTTATTTTTGTTTTAATTTTATTGCTATAGGAAGAGGATCAAAAAAGATCCTGGTGCAACTGATGTCAGAGAGAGTTCTGTCTATGTTTTCCCCTAAGAATATTTTAGGATTTGACCTTCAATTAATTCATTTTGAATTTATTTTTGTGGATGGTGTTAGAGAGTATTCTAATTTATTCTTTAACATGTAGCTGTCTACTTTCCCAGCACTTCTTATTGAAGAGACTGACTTTTATCTTTTGTATAGTTTTGCCTCCATTGTCATAGAGTAGGTGACCATAACTGTGGTGATTTATCCCTAAGATTTCTATCCTGGCCCATTGATCTATATTTCTGTTTCGGTGCCAGCATCATACTGCTTTGATAATTGTAGCTTTGTAGCATAGTCTGGAGTTAGGGAGTCTGATTCCTCCACCTTTCTTTTTCTTTCTCTACTTTGCTTTGGTTACTCAGGGTCTTTTGTGTTTCCATACAGATGGTAAAAAAACAAAAAAAAAAAGTTCTAATCTGTGGAAAGTGACATGGAAATTTGATAGGAATTAGATTGAGTAATCTGTAGATTACTTTGTGTAATATTGTCATTTTGACAATAATGTTCCTTCCAAACCAAGAACATGGCACATATCTCCATCTGTTTGTGTCAGCTTTGATTTCTTTATTATTTTATAATTTTCTGTGTGCACGTCTTTTGCCTCCTGTGGTTAGTTTGTTCCTAGATAATTTATTGTTTTTGATGTGATAGTAAAAGGGATAGTTTCCTTGATTTATCTTTCTGATTTTTCATTGTTACTGTACAGGAATGCAAGAGATTTCTCTGCATTGATTTTGTATCCTGCCACTTTATCAAGCTAATTGATGAACTCTGATAGCTTTCTGGTAGCATCTTTAGAATTTTCTAAGTGTGGTTACATGTCACGTACACACAATGACAGTTTTATTTCTTTTCCAATTGGAATTTCTTATATTCCTTTTTCCTTCCTGATTGCCTTCGCTAGGACTTTCACACTATCTTTCAAAAAGTGCCAAAATTAGACATACTTGTCTTGTTCCTGATCTTAGAAGAAATGCTTTCACTTTTTCACTATTAAGAATGATATTAGCTGCAGGTTTGTAATATATGTCCCTTATTCTGCTGAGGTAGATTCTTCTATGCCCACATTCTAGCAAGTTTATTTCTTTTTTAAAAATTTATTTATTTTAATTAGAGGCTAATTACTTTACAATATTGTATTGGTTTTGCCATACATCAACATGAATTCACCATGGGTGTACACGTGTTCCCAATCCTGAATCCCTGTCCCACCTCCCTCCCCATACCATCCCTTTGGGTCATCCCAGTGCATCAGAAATGAATGTTGAATTTTCTTGAAAGCATTTTCTGAATTTATTGAGATGATCATATGGCTCTTTTATCCTTCAGTTTTTTAATGTGGTATATCACATTGATTGATTAGCATATATTGAAGAACCTCAAATTCTTGGGATAAATCCCACTTGATCATGATGTATGATCCTTTAATACGCTGTTGTGTTATGTTTACTAGTATTCTGTTGAGCAATTTTGTGTCTATGTTCATTAGTGATACTGGCCTATACTTGATGATGCTGTGAAAGTGCTGCACTCAATATGTCAGCAAATTTGGGAAACTCAAAAGTGGCCACAGGACTGGAAAGGGTCAGTTTTCATTCCAATCTGAAAGAAAGGCAATTCCAAAAAATGCTCAATCAGATCAGATTAGATCAGTCGCTCAGTCGTGTCCGACTCCTTGCGATCCCAAGAATCGCAGCACACCAGGCCTCCCTATCCATCACCAACTCCCGGAGTTCACTCAGACTCATGTCCATCGAGTCCGTGATGCCATCCAGCCATCTCATCCTCTGTCGTGCCCTTCTCCTCCTACCCCCAATCCCTCCCAGCATCAGAGTCTTTTCCAATGAGTCGACTCTTCACATGAGGTGGCCAAAGTACTGGAGTTTCAGCTTTAGCATCATTCCTTCCAAAGAAATCCCAGGGCTGATCTCCTTCAGAATGGACTGGTTGGATCTCCTTGCAGTCCAAGGGACTCTCAACAGTCTTCTCCAACACCACAGTTCAAAAGCATCAATTCTTCAGCACTCAGCCTTCTTCACAGTCCAACTCTCACATCCATACATGACCACAGGAAAAACCATAGCCTTGACTAGACGAACCTTTGTTGGCAAAGTAATGTCTCTGCTTTTGAATATGCTATCTAGGTTGGTCATAACTTTCCTTCCAAGGAGTAAATGTCTTTTAATTTCATGGCTGCAGTCATCATCTGCAGTGATTTTGGAGCCCAGAAAAATAAAGTCTGACACTGTTTCCACTGTTTCCCCATCTATTTCCCATGAAGTGGTGGGACCAGATGCCATGATTTTCGTTTTCTGAATGTTGAGCTTTAAGCCAACTTTTCACTCTCCACTTTCACTTTCATCAAGAGGCTTTTGAGTTCCTCTTCACTTTCTGCCATAAGGGTGGTGTCATCTGCATATCTGAGGTTATTGATATTTCTCCCCGCAATCTTCATTCCAGCTTGTGTTTCTTCCAGTCCAGAGTTTCTCATGATGTATTCTGCATATAAGTTAAATAAGCAGTCTGACAATATACAGCCTTGACGTACTCCTTTTCCTATTTGGAACCAGTCTGTTGTTCCATGTCCAGTTCTAACTGTTGCTTCCTGACCTGCATACAAATTTCTCAAGAGGCAGATCAGGTGGTCTGGTATTCCCATCTCTTTCAGAATTTTCCACAGTTTATTGTGATCCACATAGTCATAAATGCTCAAACTACTGCACAATTGCATTCAACACACATGCTAGTAAAGCAATGCTCAAATTCTCCAAGCCATGTTTCAGCAGTACGTGAACTGTGAACTTCCAGATGTTCAATCTGGTTTTAGAAAAGGCAGAAGAACCAGAGATCGAATTGCCAATATCTGCTGGATCACTGAAAATGCAAGAGAGTTCCAAAAAAACACCTACTTCTGCTTTATTGACTATGCCAAAGCCTTTTACTGTGTGGATCACAATAAACTGTGGAAAATTCTGTAAGAGATGGGAATACTAGACCACCTGACCTTCCTCTTGAGAAACCTATATGCAAGTCAAGAAGCAACAGTCATATCTGGACATGGAACAACAAACTGGTTCCAATTAGGAAAAGGATATACATCAAAGCTGCATATTGTCACCCTGCTTATTTAACTTATATGCAGAGTACATCATGAGAAACACTGGGCTGGAGGAAGCACAAGCTGGAATTAAGATTGCTGGGAGAAATACCAATAACCTCAGATATGCCAATGACATCACTCTTATGGCAGAAAGTGAATAAGAACTAAAGAGCCTCTTAATGAAAGTGAAAGTGGAGACTGAAAAAGTTAGCTTAAAGCTCAACATTCAGAAAACTAAGATCATGGCATCTGGTCCCATCACTTCATGGGAAATAGATGGGGAAACAGTGGAAACAGTGGCTGACTTTATTTTTCTGGGCTCCAAAATCACTGCAGATGATGACTGCAGCCATGAAATTAAAAGAGGCTTACTACTTGGAAGGAAAGTTATGACCAACCTAGATAGTATATTAAAATGCAGAGACATTACTTTGTCAACAAAGGTCCATCTATTCAAGGCTATGGTTTTTCCAGTAGTTATGTATGGATGTGAGAGTTGGACTATAAAGAAAGCTGAGCACCAAAGAATTGATTCTTTTGAACTATGGTGTTGGAGAAGATTCTTTAGAATCCTTTGGACTGCACGGAGATCCAACCAGTCCATCCTAAAGAAAATCAGTCCTGGGTGTTCATTTGAGGGACTGATGTTGAAGCTTAAACTCCAATACTTTAGCCACCTCATGCGAAGTACTGATTCATTTGAAAGATACTGGGAAAGATTGAGGGCAGGAGGAGAAGGGGACGACAGACAATGAGATGGTTGGATGGCATCACCGACTCAATGGACATGAGTTTAGGTAAGCTCCGGGAGTTGGTGATGGACAGGTTGTCCTGGTGTGCTGTGGTTCATGGCATTACAAAGAGTCAGACACGACTGAGTAACTGAACTAAACTGAACTGAACTTTCTCTTTTTTGTCATATCTTTGTCTGGTTTTGGTATCAGGGAGCTGGTGGCTTCATAGAATGAGTACAGAAGTGTTCTTTCTTCTGCAATTTTTTGAAATAATTTCATAAGGATAGGTTATTTATTTCATAAATATTTGATAGAATTTGCCTGTGTACCATCTGGTCCTGGATTTTTTGTGTTAGAAGTTCACTGCTTCAATTTTAGTATGCAAGATTGCTCTATTTATCTTTTCTTTTTTCTTCCTGTTTCAACTTCTTCTAGATTGTCCAATATATTGTCTTATAGCTTCTTGTAGTAGTCTTTTATGATCCTTTGAATTTATGACATCTGTTGTTACTTTTTTTTCATTTCTATTTTTACTGATTTTGGTCATATTCTTTTTTTCTTGATAAGTCTGTCTAAATTTTATCAATTTTGTTTATCTTCTTAAAAAACCAACTTTTACTCTTATTTCTCTTTGCTACTGTTTTATTTGTCTCTATTGCATTTATTATTGGAGCAGGAAACTGCAAATTATTCTGTATCCCTGCTGGGATAAACCCGTGGATAAAAGAGTATAGTGGGCTACAGTTCAAGGGGTCACAAAGAGTTGGACACTACTGAGTGCATATGCATACACACACTGCTGTAGTCTTTATGATTTCATTCTTTTGCTATATTTGAGTTTTGTTTGTTTCTTCTCTTGTTGCTTTATGTACAAGTTTAGATTGCTTATTTGATATTTTTCTTTAGTGAAATTGTATTGGTGTAAACTTCCTTCTTAGATATGCTTGTACTATGCTCCATAGGCATTGGATAATCATGTTTCTGTTGATGTTTGTCTTTAAGTATTTGTCTTTCCTCTGTTTTGTTCAGTGATCCATTGGTTGATGAATAACCTATTGTTTAGCCTTCGTGTTTTTGTTTCAGTTTTGTTTTGTTTTTGTTTCTTCCCCGGTAATTGATTTCTAATCTCATAGCATTGTGATCAGAAAAGATGCTTGGTATGATTTCACTTTGTTAAATTCATTGATGGTTGGTTTGTGGCCCAAGATGTGATGTATCCCAGAGAATATTCAATGTGCGCTTGAGAAGAAAGTATATTCTGATGCTTTCAGATAGGATGTCTTATAAATACAAATTAAACCTATCTGTTCTAATGTGTCATTTAAAACTTGTGTTTCTTCATTGATTTTCTGCCTTGAAGATCTGTTCAATGGTATAAGTATGTTGGGAGCCGCGTTAGGCATTACTGACAAAATGCAGTCACGGCCCCAACTCCCTCTCCTTGTCCCACAGGCACAGACCCAGGATGAAGGAGTTAGGCCTTATGATTCTGACCTGTTTTTTTCCTCTCCTCAGCTGAGTTGACTGAAAAGAATATTAAGGTGCTTATTGTTCTTGAGAGGAGAATGAAAAGGCACAAAGCCTTCTGCAGCTGTGCTCAGAGAATAATTCATAAAGTTAATCATTGACATTTGTTCAAAGACCTTTACAAAAGAGTGTTCCAGGATGAGCACATAGGCCACAGCTTGAGGCCATGGGAGGGAAATATTTGTGAGGGAAATGTTTATGGCAAAGGAGTTTGCTGAATTTAGGGCTTAGGAATAATTAAAATAGTTAGAAGCTAAAGATTTAAGGAATGCTGTAATGTTAGCATATTTTACTATAGCTTATAGAGATTAGGAATTTTGGAGATATTAGTGGTTAGAAGCATTTTTAGAGAAAGTGAGCTCAGGACACTAGGGGCAAACAGGATTTAGAAAGATAAGAAATAAACTGAGGAATGTGGTATGTAGCCCAGACATTAGCATGAATTACTATGTATTCACAAGAACACATGAGAAGTAGATAAGAGAATCACTGAGGCAGGAACTCCTTTTGAGGGGCAACAATAATTTATGGAGACAACAAATCTGGGTCAGGGAGAACTGAAAATGTCAAACCTCTGACCTAATGCTTTTGTAAAAGTATAAAAGAGAATCTTAAGCTTGAAATAAATAGGCAGTCCAAGAAAACTGAGAGGCTGCCTTGTTTCTCGCCGACACCACACATCTCTTCAGGCTGATTCCCTGGCTGCTGGAGCTGGACTCCGGCATAAGTAGGTTTTTTAAGTCCCCCACTATTATTGTGTTACTGTCAGTTTCACATTTTATGGCTGTTAGCATCTGCCTTATATTGACTTGTTCCTATCTGGGTGTATATCTGTATACAATGTCATGTCTTCTTCTTTTTTTTTTTTTTTAAATTTATTCTTTTTGGATTGATCCCTTGATCATCATGTATTGTCCTTCCTTGTCCATTATAATAGACTTTCTCCTAAAGTCTGTTTTGTTTGATATTAGCCTTGCTATTCCAGATTTCTTTTGATTTCCATTTGCATGGAATATCTTTTTTTTTCCCTCCCTTAATTGCTAGATATCAAGAGAATCTCTTTCACACAGCATCCTTAGGTGTTGTTTTTGTATCTATTCAGTCAGTCTGTGTCTTCTAGTTGAAACTATTAATCCATTTACTTTAAAGGTAGTCATCAATATGTATATATCTGTATTGCCATTTTCTTAATTATTTTGAGTTGATTTCTGTAAGTCTTTTTTGTTCCCTTCCTCTTTTGTTCTCTTTTTGTGGCTTGATGAGCACATCTTGTGTTGCATTTGAGTTGTTTTTATTTGTGTGTCTGTGTGTATCTATTGCAGTTTTTTGGTTTGCACTTCCCATGAGGTTCTGATATAGCTGTGTGTGTGTGTATATATATCTCGATATAATGTTGGTTTAAATTTATGTTCTTTTAATTTCAGATGTAATTACCATTTTGTACATTTGTAGTTTCCTCTTCTCATGGTTTATGGCTTTTATATAAATATGCATGGAACATTTTCTGTTTTTTCTGTATGCTTGTCTTTACCAGTGAGCTTTCCTCTTTGTGATTTCCTGTTTGTGATTGTCTTGTTTCTAGTTACAGCCTCTTTTTTTCCCTCTTTTTCTCCCTTCTTTCTTTTTCTTCTCTTGTTTTTCTCACCTGGAGAAGTTCCTTTATTATTTGCTGTAAAGCTGACTTGGTGGTGATGAATTCTTTCTCTTAACTTTTGCTTGTCTGTAAAGCTGTAAAGTTTTGATTTCTCTGTCAAATTTGAATGAGAGCCTTGTGGGTGGCATATTCTTGCTTGTGGATCTTTCATTTTCTTCAATACTTTACAATATTGTTATGGTTTTTGCCATACATGAAAATGAATCAGCCATAGGCATACTTGTGTCCCCTCCATCCTGAATCCCCCTCCCACCTCCTTCCCCACTCCATCTCTCCAGGTTGTCACAGAGCACCAGCTCTGTGTGCCTTGCACCATACATCAAACTCTCAGTGGCTATCTATTGTACACATGCTAATGAAAGTGTTTCAACACTATTATCTAAAATCATCCAACCCTCTACTTCTTTCATTAAGTCTAAAAGTCTATTCTTTATTTCTGAAACTCCTTTTCTACCCTGCATCATCACTACCATCATTCTAGTTTCCACATATATATAGATATAGATACACAGTTTCCACATATATATATATATATATCGCATATATTCCACATATATCACATATTAACACACACACACATGCATAGATATCATATTAAAAATCAGAGACTACTTTGCCAACAAAGTTCCATCTAGTCAAAGCTATAGTTTTCCCAGTAGTCATGTATGGATGTGAGAGTTGTACTATAAAGAAAGCTGAGTGCCGAAGAATTGATGCTTTTGAACTATGATTTTGGAGAAGACACTTGAGAATCCCTTGGACAGCAAGAAGATACAACCAGTCCATCCTAAAGGAAATCAGTCCTGAGTGTTCATTGGATATGTTCATTGATATGAAGCTGAAACTCCAATACTTTGGCCGCCTGATGCGGAGAACTGACTCATTTGAAAAGCCCCTGGTGCTGGGAAAGATTGAGGGCAGGAGGAGAAGGGGATGGAAGAGGATGAAATGGCTGGATGGCATCACCGATTCGATGGACATGAGTTTGGGTGGACTCCAGGAGTTGGTGATGGACAGGGAGGCCCGGGGTGCTGTGGTTCCTGGGGTCGCAAAGAGTCCGACATGACTAAGCGATTGAAATGAACTGAACTGAACTGAAAAAATAAAGTCTGTCACTGTTTCCACTGTTTCTCCATCTATTTGCCATGAAGTGATGGGACCAGATGCCATGATCTTCGTTTTCTGAATGTTGAATTTTAAGCCAACTTTTTAACTCCCCTCTTTCACTTTCATCAAGAGGCTCTTTAGTTCTTCTTCACTTTCTGCCATAAAGGTGGTGTCATCTGTGTATCTGAGGTTATTGATATTTTTCCTGGCAATCTTGATTCCAGCTTGTGCTTCATCCAGCCTGGCATTTAGCATGATGTATTCTGCATATAAGTTAAATAAGTAGGGTGACAATATACAGCCCTGATATACCCCTTTTCCAATTCAGAACTAGTCCTTTGTTCCACGTCCAGTTCTAACTGTTGCTTTTTGACCTGCATACAGATTTCTCAGAAGGCAAGTAAGGTGGCCTGAAGAATTTTCCAAAGTTTGTTTTAATCCACACAGTCAAAGGATTTAGCATAGTCAATAAAATTGGAAATGATATAAAATATTGAATACTAATTTTTCTGAGGGAAATAAACATGATGTAAACTTGGTAAATAATAGATTGAAGCATAAATATCTAACTTAAAGTTATAATAAGGATTAGCTGTTCAAAAGACAGCCAGTTAAAAGTCTTATTTTATTTTACCTGGGTGTGTTATATACTATAGAATCATTATTGCCAGAGAATTATAGTAAGAATTTTAAAGGAAAATAACACATATCAACATATTCTTTATGTTATAATTATAAACTTAAACTATGTATTTCTTTACTTATACAAAAGTTCTTAAGTTTTGAGAGTTTATTTCCTTGGGTTTTTGAGATGAGTTGTGAATAATCTTTCCTTTTATATACTATGGGCATATTTCATTTCTGGCTAACTTGATGAACAAAGGAAACAAGTTGGATTCTATAATTTTCACACTTATGTAATAAGAGCTTGGTACATCACTTTGCAGTTTACCAATCGTATTACTGTTAATCTTATGTTTTTCATGCTGAATTAGTGCTTATTTTACTCAGTCACCATGTGTTTCTCCTCTATGTTGATTTATGCTTGCTCTTCTGCCAGAAAGAAACACTACTGCCCTCCTCTGAGGCATTTTATCACCAAGCAATCCTGATATTCCCTTTCTGGTGACATTTTCTTCCATGCAATTAGCATGGAAGTGTTTTCAATTTGGAGTCCAGGAATGGAAGGAATCAATCAGAAAAAGAGGTCTATTCCCCATTGGACTAAAAAGTGGAAAAGAAAGGGTGGATAAGATAAATTTTGAAGCTAATGTGACATGATTATTCTTTAGAGTCATAGTCATGTCCATAGATTAAGTCAAAGGGAGAAAAGAAAGCTTTAGGAGAACAGGGTTTAATGACTACACTTCAGATTACCCTAGGGATTCAGAGAGATAATTTCTAAGAAGCAGAACCACCTAGGTTAACCATGAGAAATTAAAATTTGAGGGGGTCTACTATGGAAAGATTAAGTAAAGCACTGGTGGGTGATTGAAATAAAGTAAGGTGCAGACTAGTTATGGAGTGTTTCAATTGCCGTGTTGAAAACATATAGTTGATCTGAAATTTAACATTTAAAATCTCTGAGGACTTAAGTATAAGTGACAGAAGAGAGAATGAAGGCAGAAAGCATATAAGTAACAAAACATAAGAATAAAATCTAAAGTGATTTTGATCACTGACTGCTACAGCCATTATATGTATATATTTTCCTCTCTATCTCTCTAAGCTATTATTTGGCACAACTTTCAGAATATTTGTTGAGATTTTTAAGTCCCTGACTAAACACATTTTTAGGTTTATATGACCAAAATGTACAATGATGTAGTTTTGACATAACATACTAAAGGATGTTTACAGTTTCAAATAAAGAAATATGAAACATACAAAAGTGAAACCATATTCTATTAATGTATGTAACTCTTATTTTACATTCAGCTCTAAAGGATAAATTATTTAGTATTAAAATATTGGAAATATGACTGTAAAATTTGAGGAAATGATAGGTCATATTTACTCATACAGATCACAAATGGATAGTTTAAAAGTTATATTAGGATTGTGTTAATCTCAAGTGTTTACATTCCCTGTATTTTTCTACTACGCACCATTGCTTTACAACAACAGCCGCAAAAAAAAAAGAAAAAAAAACTTTCTTTTGAATCCTCAAGTTTGTCGCAAACATTGAAAGAAACATTCGACTATGAATCACCTTAATGCATCTATTACAAAGGAAGCTCCAGAAGCAGCCTGTTTATACTTTTACATCATAAATAGAGCATCACTGAGTATCTGAAAAGGTCAACTGAAACGTCTGCAATATACAGTTTAGCAGAGGTGCTTTCTTGTATTGGATAATTATGTTGTTTGAAAAATCAGAAGGAATGAATATTTTTTCTTAGAAAGTCAAAGGCTATGGTAGAATGGCAATTTACATTTAATTAACTTAAAATAATTGGCAAATGATACACACACACACACACACACACACACACACACACACACATACACCCCACCACCACCACTACCAAATTAGCCTAATGTGTACCAAGACGGAATTTTCTTCATATCAAAGGTTTTTTTATTTTCTTTTTTTTCCTAAGAATTATAATAAAACCAAATTGAATGCCTTGGAGTCAATAGCATGCTGGAGAAAATGTGAAAAACTGACTCCTAAAAAATTATATTGATCACTGTGGGGAGACAGCAAAGTAGTCAAGATGGCATGTTCAAGTACTCTCACTCCATGTTTTGTAATAATGACTATGTAACCTCTGAGATTATTTAAAGTGCTGTGCATATGTATCATGAGGTACTCACTTGGAACTGGGCTTGGAACTGGGCTACTTTTGATATATAAGCTTCAACCAAAAAAGTGATGGCATTACTGCTGTGTCACAGCTGTCCATTGGGTCAGTCACTAGGGGGAGAATATGCTTGGTTTAGTTGCTAAGTCGTGTCTGACTCTTGTGACCCCATGGACAGAGAAGCTCTGTCCGTGTATTCTCCAGGTGAGAATACTTAAGTGGGTTGCCATTTCCCTTCTCCAGGTGATCTTCCATATCCAGGAAATGAACCTGGGTCTCCTGCATTGCAGGCAGATTCTTTACTGAATGAGCTACAAGTGAAGTCCTGAGGAGAAAATATAGTGTGTCTTCTGCTATGGCTGCTGCATCGGCCAGGAGAGAGGTTGTTTTGTATTAGGTTATGCTATGGTTGCTGCTACCACTGCTGCATCAGCCAGGAGAGAGTAATTGTGTCTTCAGTTCCTACAGCTCCTCGAGTCTTCTTCCAGCCTCTTAGTTTGTGCCTTGCCTACCCTGGGTTCAGTGGACCGTGTGAAAAGCAAGACAATTGGAATTTAAACAGGATGATAAGTGATACAATCATTAACTCTATTTCTGATATAAATGATATACAGCAAACAGTTTCTATATGATAATAAAATATGCAATAGTTTATATTGTGTTTTTGCTATTGTTTCTAAGTTTTGCTTAGAAAACTTTAATTTTTACAAAATGCTTCCATCTTAACCAAATTATGGTTGCAATTTATGAATGACTATATTCCCAACATGAATGTTGGTTAATTTTTTTTAACATTAAAGAGTGAGAAAAAGTGAAACAATGATGACACGTGTTTGTCTCCACTTGTTTTCAATGATTGGTTTCCCTAGTCTCTCAAATGGTAAAGAATCTGCGTGCAATGTGGGACACCTGGTTTTGATCCTTGGATTAGAAAGATCCCCTGGAGATGTGTGTGTCATGGCAACCCATTCCAGTATTCTTGCCTGGAGAATCCTCATGGACAGACGAGCCTGGCAGGCTACAGTCCCTGGAGTCACAAAGAATCGGACATGACTGAGTGAGTTTTTAATGTCAGTCACTTATTTTTTAATTGGTTAATAATTTTCAAAAATTAGAAGAATAGCTTCTAATTCTCTTGTGCTATTCCCATTCTAAGAGGTACAAATATGACAGATTTCAAGTTAAATTTCTCTATTAAAATATAACTATAACATTCTTCACATGAAGTGGCCAAAGTACTGGAGTTTCAGCTTTAGCATCATTCCTTCCAAAGAAATCCCAGGGCTGATCTCCTTCAGAATGGACTGGTTGGATCTCCTTGCAGTCCAAGGGACTCTCAACAGTCTTCTCCAACACCACAGTTCAAAAGCATCAATTCTTTGGCACTCAGCTTTCTTCACAGTCCAACTCTCACATTCATACATGACCACAGGAAAAACCATAGCCTTGATTAGACGGACCTTTGTTGGTAAAGTAATGTCTCTGCTTTTGAATATGCTATCTAGGTTGGACATAACTTTCCTTCCAAGGAGTAAGTGTCTTTTAATTTCATGGCTGCAGTCACCATCTGCAGCGGTTTTGGAGCCCAAAAACATAAAGTCTGACACTGTTTCCACTGTTTCCCCATCTATTTCCCATGAAGTATATATATACCTCATGCAAAGAGTTGACTCATTGGAAAAGACTCTGATGCTGGGAGGGAATGGGGGCAGGAGGAGAAGGGGATGACAGAGGATGAGATGGCTGGATGGCATCACTGACTCGATGGACGTGAGTCTGAGTGAACTCCGGGAGTTGGTGATGGACAGGGAGGCCTGGTGTGCTGCGATTCATAGGGTCGCAAAGAGTCGAACATGACTGAACGACTGAACTGAATTGAACTGATAACATTATTAAATCTAGACAAGACATAAAACTAAAAATAATATCTTTATTGATAGATTTTGTCTATTTCTGTTGTGTAAAGACTCTTATTCTGGACAATGGAGGCTACCAATTAGTTATGTTTATGTCATTAAACACTCAGAATGAAGGAAATGTGCCATAGACTCTATTACATAATATTTATATCCTTCAGGCATATGGATGTAAATAATCGTAAGAGCACAAGAACTAGAAAAATTAAATAATTAGAAATTGATGCATTTAGTATTTATCTCTGTTTTTATATCATTTACTTAATTTTAAACAATGTAATATACTTCTCAAAGATGTATCTAATTTTAAGCTATATAATTCCTTAACAATGGCTATGTTTACTACTGACTCATGGAATTCCTAAAAATTTAATGATTGACCCTGTTGGGGTGGTCAGAGCCAGTACCAGGACAACAGTAGTTGGCAATGTGATTATTTATTTATTTATGGTGGAGAATTCAGGTACTCCTTCTGGACAAAGAGTGAAAGGCAAATGATGACTGAGAACTGTACATATATTGTTCTTTTTCAACTGTCCCTGATTACCAGAAAATTTACTACTGGACTCTGTATTTATTTAAGGGTGAGTCAACATCAAGTAATTGCAGTTTCAGACTGTGAATTTTAAATCATTATAACTAGGCTTAAACACATCTTTATTAATCAAACTAGAAACCATTACAATCAACACATTTTTGCCAACAAGAAATATGCTTGTTTGTTCCCGTAGCATAAAAATCCATCCTTCAAGATTTGATTAAAACTTGGAAAGCATTTTCTGTCTCCTGCTGGTTGTGGAAGCATTTTCCCTGCAAAAGGTTGTTGAAATGCTTGAATAAGTGGTAGTCAGTTGGTGATAAGTCAGGTTAATATAGTGGATGAGGCAAAATTTCAAAGCCCAATTCATTCAACTTTTGTTGATTGTGCAATGTGAATTTGGGTGTTGTTATGGAGAATAACTGGGTCCATTCTATTGGTCAATGCCAGCTTCAGGCTTTGCAGTTTTCAGTGCATCTCATCAATTTGCTGAGCATACTTAGATGTAATGGTTTCACTGAGATTCAGGAAGCTCTAGTAGATCAGAGGGTCAGTAACCAGCAGCAGTGACCATGACCTTTTTTTGGTGCAAGTTTGGATTTCGGAAGTGCTTTAGAGCTGTTTCTCAGTCCAACCACTGAGCTGTTCATTGCTCTTGTAGTATAAAATCCACTTTTATTTGCATATCACAATCTAATGGAGAAATGGTTTGTTGTTGTTGCATAGAGTAAGAGAAGGTGACACTTCAAAACTATAATCTTTTTTGTTGTTTGATTTGTGGTCAGCTCATGAGGCACCCACTTACTGAGCTTTTTCACCTTTCCAATATGCTTCAAGTGCTAAATAACCATATGATGTTAAATTCTTTGGCCACTTCTTGTGTAGTTTTAAGAGGATCAGCTTCAAAGATTCTATAATTGGTCATTGTCAACTTCTAATGTCTGGCCACTGCACTTCTCATCTTTAAGGCTCTCATTTCCTTTGCAAAACTTCTTAAACCACCCCTGCACTGTATGTTCATTGGTAG
Source organism: Bos javanicus (assembly GCF_032452875.1). Classification (NCBI taxonomy): domain Eukaryota; kingdom Metazoa; phylum Chordata; class Mammalia; order Artiodactyla; family Bovidae; genus Bos; species Bos javanicus. Next base: position 37,513,894 of record NC_083879.1, on the reverse strand, counting down.
TTCCTAGACCAAATATGTTGTTGACGTTGCAAGCTGTCTGCACTGCTTTACCACCCATTTTGAACTAAAATAAGAAATAGTTCAAGTTTTCTTTTTGTCTAACAATAATAAATAGCAAGTGATAGTCATTAGCAAAAAAACATAAAGTGAAAAATGTATATTAAATGCTGTATAGCATAACCACATTTATTTAAAATGTATTTCAATATCAAACAGCAAATTTCAACAATGCAAACTGTGATTACTTTTGCACCAACATAAAAATATCTGAGATACTACTATACTGTTGTTGTTGTTGTTTTAAGATTCTTTGGCTGTTAATCTCCATACTTCAGAAGGGTTTGTTTATGACTATTATTTAATAGTCATAAACAATAGCAATTTGTAGATCAGTTCAGTTCAGTTCAGTTCAGTCGCTCAATCATGTCCGACTCTTTGTGACCCCATGAATCATAGCATGCCAGGCCTCTCTGTACATCACCAACTACAGGAGTTCCCTCAGACTTCAGTGCATCGAGTCACTGATGCCATCCAGCCATCTTATCCTCTGTCATCCCCTTCTCCTCCTGCCCCCAATCCCTCCCAGCAACAGAGTGTTTTCCACTGAGTCAACTCTTCTCATGAGGTGGCCAAAGTACTGGAGTTTCAGCTTTAGCATCATTCCTTCCAAAGAAATCCCAGGGCTGATCTCAGAATGGACTGGTTGGATCTCCTTGCAGTCCAAGGGACTCTCAACAGTCTTCTCCAACACCACAGTTCAAAGGCATCAGTTCTTCAGCACTCAGCTTTCTTCACAGTCCAACTCTCACATCCATACATGACCACAGGAAAAACCATAGCCTTGACTAGACAGACCTTTGTTGGCAAAGTAATGTCTCTGCTTTGGAATATGCTATCTAGGTTGGTCATAACTTTTCTTCCAAGGAGTAAGCGTCTTTTAATTTCATGGCTGCAGTCACCATCTGCAGCGGTTTTGGAGCCCAGAAAAATAAAGTCTGACACTGTTTCCACCGTTTCCCCATCTATTTCCCATTGTAGATAGTAATGATACATAAAATAATGAGGTATATTACAATCAATGGCTCTTCTATTCAATGGGGAAAATTGTTTATACAATGTTCTTTGTTTTTATTTGCACTTTTCACACATTTCTTTTCCATTTCTTCCAATGCCTCTGAGCTTTAGCTCAGGTATGTCCACAGTGGTTACCAATTAAGATGGGCCCATTTAAACTGGCAGAGAACCAATGGCACCCCACTCCAGTATTCTTGCCTGGAGAATCCCATTGATGGAGGAGCCTGGTAGGCTACAGTCCATGGGGTCGCTAGGAGTTGGACATGACTGAGCGACTTTACTTTCACTTTTCATTGTCATGCATTGGAGAAGGAAATGGCAACCCACTCCAGTGTTCTTGCCTGGAGAATCCCAGGGACGGGGGAGCCTGGTGGGCTGCCGTCTATGGGGTCGCACAGAGTCAGACCCAAATGACGCAACTTAGCAGCAGCAGCAGCAGCATTTAACCTGGAAAAGAAAATTTTTGCTCGGTTTATTTATTTTTTTCTTTTTTTCTTAGGTTCTGCTTTCTTGACACTAAGGGAAGTTTAACCAACTGTATTCACCAATCTGCAGCTACTTTTTGTAAAGTTAAATCTGCTGCTATGTGAATTCACTACTACCAATTTATATCCTATTAAGAATGTGCATGAGATGGCCGTCTACTTATTTTTGGTATATATTTTGGAAGCTTTCATTATCTATCCCTCTCTGTCTCTCTCGATTTTATCTTAAATGACTAAGTGGGGAAATTGAGATCTACTTTTTGCACTGCCTAATGGAAGACTCAAAATTTTTAATTATACATATTTTCATATCTTGTTAGTTGATGTTATTATCTTTTATTGGTATATGTATATATATATTTTAAAACATTGTGTTAATTTCTGCTTTACAATGGAGAGAATAAGTCTATATGCATTCTTATATCTCCTCTCTATTGGACCCCCCTAACTCCTCCCCCATCCCACCCATCTAAGTCATCAGAGAGCACAGCGCTTAGATTCTTGTGCTTTATAGCAACTTTCCAATAGCTATATATTTTACACATGATAGTGTATATATATATCAGTCTCAATTCCCTATTTTGTCCCACCCACCCCTCTGTTCACATGCTCATCCTCTATAACTATCTCTATTTTTTCTTTCAGTTCAGTTCAGTCGCTCAGTCATGTCAGACTCCTTGCAACCACATGAACTGCAGCCCGCCAGGCCTCCCTGTCCATCACCAACTCCTGGAGTCCACCCAAACCCATGTCCATTGAGTTGATGATGCCATTCAACCATCTCATCCTCTGTTGTACCCTTCTCCTCCTGCCCTCAACCTTTCCCAGCATCAGGGTCTTTTCAAATGAGTCAGTTCTTCACATCAGGTGGCCAAAGTATTGTAGTTTCAGCTTCAACATCAGTCCTTCCAATGAACACCCAGGGCTGATCTCCTTTAGGATGAACTGGTTGAATATCCTTGTACTCCGAGGGACTCTCAAGAGTCTTCAACACCACAGTTCAAAAGCATCAGTTCTTCAGTGCTCAGCTTTCTTCACAGTCCAACTCTCAAATACATGACCACTGGAAAAACCATAGCCTTGACTAGATGGCCCTTTGTTGACAAAGTAATGTCTCTGCTTTTGAATATGCTGTCTAGGTTGGTCATAACTTTCCTTCCAAGGAGTAAGCATCTTCTAATTTCATGGCTGCAATTACCATCTGTAGTGATTTTGTAGACCCCCCCTCCAAAAAAAAAAAACAATGTCAGCCACTGTTTCCCCATCTATTTGCCATGAAGTGATGGGACCAGATACCATGATCTTAGTTCTCTGAATTTTGAGCTTTAAGCCATCTTTTTCAGTCTCCTCTTTCACTTTCAAGAGGCTCTTTAGTTCTTCACTTTCTTCCATAAGGGTGGTGTCGTCTGCATATCTGAGGTTAATCAATAACCTGATATTTCTCCCAGCAATCTTGATTCCAGCTTGTGTTTCCTCCAGCCCAGGGTTTCTCATGATGTACTCTGCATATAAGTTAAATAAGCAGGGTGACAATATACAGCCTTGACATACTCCTTTTCCTATTTGGAACCAGTCTGTTGTTCCATGTCCAGTTCTGACTGTTGCTTCCTGACCTGCATATAGGTTTCTCAAGATTCAGGTCAGGTGGTCTGATGTTCCCATCTCTTGAAGAATTTTCCACAGTTTATTGTGATCCACACAGCCAAAATCTTTGGTGTAGTCAATAAAGCCAAAATAGATGTTTTTCTGGAACTCTCTTGCTTTTTCAATGATCCAGCAGATGTTGGCAATTTGATCTATCTCTGTCTTTTCTAAAATTCTTGCTTTGGAAACAGGTTCACCTGTACAATATTTCTAGATTCCCCATTATACATTAATAGTCAATATTTGTTTTGCTCTTTCTGACTTAATTCACTCTATACAACAGACTCTAAGTCCATCCACATCTCTACCAATGACCCTATTTTATTCCTTTTAGTGGCTAATATTCCATTGTATATATGTACCATATCTTTGTTATCTGTTCAACTGTCATTGGACATTTAGGTTATTTCTTTGTTCTGGCTATTGTAAGTAGTCCAATTAACATTGAGGGTACAGGTCTTTTTTTAAAAAAATTATTATTTTTCTCAAGATATATGCCCTATAGTGGGATTGCTGGGTTATATGGTAATTTGTTTAGTTTTCTAAGGAATCTCCATGATGTTCTCCACAGTAGCTATATCAATTTACATTCTTCTCAAAACTTCAAGAGGGTCAGCCTTTCACCACACCCTCATCAGCATTTATTGTCTGCAGATTTTTTGATGATGGCTATTCTAAGCAGTGTCAGATGACACCTCATTACTTTTTTGATTTGCACTCTCTAATAATTTGTTATGTTGAGTATCTTGCATGCATTTTTTGGCTATCTGTATATTTTCTTTGGAAAGATGTTTATTTAGTTCTCCCATCCATTTATTGATTGAGCTGTTTGTTTTTTGAGAGTCCCATGAGCTGTTTATATATTTTGGAGATTAATTCCTTGTCCATTGCTCTACTTGCAAATATTTTCTCCCACTCTATGGGTTTTCCTTTTCATTTTTTATGATTTCCTTTGCTGTACAAGACCTCTTAAATTTATTTAGTTAACATTTGTTTATTTTTGTTTTTATTTTCATTATTCAGAGATACGTCAAAATATCTTGCTGCAGTTTATGTCGAAGAGTGTTTTTCCTATGTTTGCCCCTAAGAGTTTTATAGTGTTTGGTCTTAAATTTAAACCTTTATTCCATTTTGAGTTTATTTTTGTGTGTCATATTGGATAGTGCTCTAATTTCATTCTTTTACATGTAGTTGTCCAGATTTCTCAGCACTGCTTATTTAATAGTCTATCTTTTCTCCATTGTACATTCTTGTTCGTTTGCATGGCTTGAGTGGCCATAGGCATGTGGATTTATCTCTAGGCTTCCCATCCTGCACCATTGTTTTATAATTCTGTTTTTGAGCCATTGCCATACTGTCTTGATTACTGTAGCTTTATAGTAGAGTTTGAAGTTGTGGTACCTGATTCCTCCAACTCTGTTTGTCTTTCTCAAGATTACAGTGACAATTCAGGGCAGGGTTTTTTGTGTTTTCATATAAATTTATAAACATTTTTGTTCTGATTCTATGAAGAATGCCATTGGTAATTTGATAAGAATTGCCTTGAATCTGTAGATTGCTTTGGATAGTATATTCTTTTCTAAAATATTGATTCTTCCAATCCAAGAACATGGTATATCCATATTTTTGTGTAATCTTTAATTTCTTCCATCAGTGTTTTGTAGTTTTCTGAGTGCAGGTCTTTTGCTTCCTTACATAAGTTGATTCCTAAGTATTTTATTATTTTTGTTTTGATGGCAAATGGGATTTTTAGCTTTCTCTTTCTGCTATTTCATTGTTAGTGGATATAAATGCAAGAGATTCTGTCCACTAATTTTGGATTATGCAACTTCAATAAATTTATTTCTAGGTCCAGTAGTCCATGTCATCCACAAACAATGACAAACAATTGTTTGTCACAAAAAATAGTTTTCTTTTCTAATTTGTATACATTTTATTTCTTTTTCTTCTCTGATTACTATGGTTAGAACTTCCAAAACTATGTTGAATGAGAGTGGCAAGGGTGCACATCTTTGTCTTGTTCCTGATCTTAGGATTATGCTCTGTTTTTCACCATTGAAAATTATATTTGCTGTGGGTTTGTTGTAAACATCTTTCATTATGTTGAACTAGGTTCCCTCTATGCTTGCTTTCTGGATAGTTGTGTGTGTGTGTGTGTGTGTGTGTGTTTTAATCATGAATAGGCGTTGAATCTTGTCAAGAGCTTTTTCTGTACCTATTGAGATAATCATATGATTTTTATTCTTTGTTAATATGGCATATCCCATTGATTGATTAGCTTACATTGAAGAAGCCTTGTATTCCTTGATTAAATCTATCTTGATCATGGTGTATATGACCCTTTTAATATTTTATTGGAGTGTATGTGCTAGTTGGTGTTTTTTGTTTTGTTTTTGAGGATTTTTGCATCTATGTTTATAAGTGACATGGGTCTGTAATTTTCTTTTTTTTTTTTAATATATTAGTTTTGATATCAGGGTGATGGTGGCCTTGTAGAAGTAATTTGGGAGTGTTACTCCTTCTGTGATGTTTGGAAGAATTTGAGAATGATAGGTATTAGCTCTTCTCTAATATTTGACAGGATGTTTGATAGGGCTTCCCTAAAAGTCCAGTGGTTGGAATCCACCTGCAAATGCAGGGATATGAGTTTGATCTGGTCCAGAAAGATTCCACAGGCCATGGAATCTAAGCCCATATACCACAACTTCTGAGCTTCTTTTCTAGAGCCCATGAACTACAACTAAGAGCCTGTGAACCACAACTACTGAAGCCTGTGTGCAGTAGAGCCTATGCTCTGAAAAAGAGAAGCCACCACAATAAGAAACCTTCATATCACAACTAGAGAGTAGCCCCCATTCACTGCAACTAGAGAAAGTGATGGCTTACAGTGTTCAATGCCAAGTTTGTGGTCTGCAAAGGGGAAGATTTAACTCTGGGACCAAAGACACAGTCTCAGTCATGCAGATCTTTGATGCATGCAAAGATCTTTGTGTGCAGCAAAGATTTTTATTTAAAGTCAAAGGACAAAGAAAGTTTCTGACATAGACATCAGAAGAGGGTAGAAAGAGTACCTGCCTCACTAGTTTAACCAGAGCATTATATACTTTTCAACTGGCTACTGAGAATAGATTAAAAGAATACCTCAAGGCTGTACAAGGCTGTAAAAGTTTTACCAGACCCTTTCCCAAGGCGTACATCCTGAGATAATTTCAGTGCAAGATAATCCAGAAGGAACATATTCCAGGGCAATGTTTTTCTTGGCGAGTTACTGTTGCTGAGAAACAGGTTCCAAGGCAAGATTTGTTACAATTATAATCATTAACATAGAGCCTAATAAAAGCATACTCATGAGTAAGACATACTTTTGCTATGTAATCATTAGCTCTGGAACTAAAGAAAGGCCAGTTCTTGGGCAAGATACATTATTGCACAAAGCTTAAGGAAACTATGAGTGAGAATGTTCATCCCCTCCTTAAAGGGCCTTGGACTGCCTATCAACTTGCCTAAGCTTTAACTCTCTCACCTACATGCAGCAATGAAGACCCAGGGCAGCCAAAAATAAGTAAACAAGTAAATCGATAAATATTTAAGAAACAGACTGTAGGTGATCTATCCAAAAAAAAATTTTTTTAATAAATATTTGATAGAATTTGTCTGTGAATTCACAAGGTCCTGGACTTTTGTTTGTTGGAAGATTTTAAATTACAGTTTCAATGTCACTAACTGTGATTAATCAGTTTGTATTTTCTAAGTCTTCCTTATTGGAGAAGGAAATGGCAACCCACTCCAGTGTTCTTCCCTGGAGAATCCCATGGACGGAGAAGCCTGGTAGGCTGCAGTCCATGGGGTCGCACAGAGTCGGACACGACTGAAGTGACTTAGCAGTAGCAAGTCTTCCTTATTATACTATGGAATGTTGTACCATTCCAAGAATTTGTCCATGGTTTTCCAGTTGTCTAATTTATTAGCATATAATTGCTTGCAGTAGTCTTATAATCCTACATATTTCTATGTATTTTTCTACATAGAAATTGTATGTATTTCAGTTGCAATTCCTCCTTTTTATTTATAATTTTATTAATCTCAGATCCCTTTTTATTTATTGAGGAGTCTGACTAAAGATTTATCAATTTTATCTTCTCAAATAACCAAGTTTTAATTTTATTGCTCTTTATTGTTTTCTTCATTTCTATTTCTATTTTTTTCTGCTCTGACTTTTATGATTTATTTACTTCTACTGAATTTGGATTTTCCTTTTTCTTGTTTCAATAGTTGCTTTAGGTGTATTGTTCAATTGTTTATTTGAGATATTTCTATTTCATGAGGTGAGATGAAATTGCTATTAACTTCCCTGCTAGAACTGATTTTGCTTCATCTCATAGATTTTGAGTCATTCTGTTTTCATTGTCGTTTGTTTCTATGTATTTTTAAATTTTGTCTCTCATTTCTTCAGTGATCTAGTTATTTACAGAACACTGTTTAGCCTCCATGTGTTTGTATTTTTTACAGCTTTTTTTTTCCTCCCTGTAATTGACTTCTAATCTCATAGTGTTGTGGTAGAAAAATACACTTGATTATATTTTAATTTTCTGAAATTTTCCATGGTTTGATATATGTCCCAAGAGGTGGTATATCCTCGAGAATGTTCCATATGCTCTTGAGTAGATGGTGTATTCTTTTGCTTTCAGGGGGAGTGTCCTCTAAATATCAATTAAATCTATCTGGTTTAACATGTCATTTAAAGCTTGTATTCCCTTATTTCTTTCTGCCTGAATGATCTGTCCCTTGGTATAAGTCCCCCACTATTATTGTGTTACTGTCAATTTTCCGTTTTATATTTGTTATCATTTGTCTTATGTATTGAGGTGCTCCTATATTGGGTATATATGTGAAGGAAAGTTACACAGCTCAAAATAGCCTAGAGTTAAAACTCCCCTCTGGGTCCTCCCCACCATTCTGTGCAAAACAAAGAACTCCCTCATCCGAAGGAAAAAGAAAAATGGACATTAAGATTGATTATACCCAGCTCCCAGCCAGTCCCAGCCTCTGGCAGATCTGCAGAATTCCTTGCCCCAGCCGTTTAAAAGATAACTAACCCAAACAACCTTGGAGAACAGGCCCCCTTAAGACAGTAGATTTCCAAATATATGCCTATATATACTTACTCTTTTCTTGGGTTAGTGCAGTAGCTCACTAATCTGACTGCTGCCCCTTCTTGCCTTATTATAGGTGATCTGTTACTATAAAGTGCCAGTCTTGTTCTTTTTCCAAACTTGGCCTTCTCTAACTCCCTTGCCCTACATTTTTTGGTGCAAAATCCCGGGAGGCTGAGGTTCCTTCTTGTTCTCCACAGCCAGCTCTTTGGCGCGTGGAAGCCTGTGGAGCTCACTTTCCCGCCTGGGCTTTCAAGACCTCCTCAAGAGGATGCCCTGTGCCTTCGTGAGTGGTACAAGTCCTGTGTAAGGACTTTATTGGTTTTCCATGTACCCCGAGGAATATTGGTCTCGTGCTCACTCGCTCTCTCTCTCTCTTTTCTCTACACTTTGTTTTCCACAAGACCGACCAATGGAAAATGGAACCAGGAGCCATTTAGAAGTAGCGATAAATAGCAAAGATGCCTGCACGCCATGCTGAGTGCCGTTCCCCCAGGAAGTGATAGGAGGTTCACAGGGGACATCACATTTCTCATTAGCCCATTAAGAAAAACAAGCTTCGAGTTTGGTAATTTGCCCTAGTTCTGTAAACTGAACTGCTCCTCTCCTCGGTCCTAGGTAGGAGAACAGGAAGATGATCAGTCTGCAGATGCCAGCGTCAACATGGAAGATCTTGTACTTTGAAACTCTTTGCTCTCAGACCAAACTGTTTACTACTTGCCAGGAGCGATATCAAAGTAGTCCTTAAGCACCCCCAGCCAAGTGCTTATTGTGAGTCTTAAACCATCGCTTTTTCTGTGAGGCAGACTTTTTCCTTCTCTGAATTGGGGCCACTTTCTTTGGCCCGGAGTCCTGCATGGAAGAAATACCCTGTCGCTTCAGATACTCTTCAATTTTCTCCTCGTCCATTGAATCCACGGTGACACTCCTCCACAGTTTCTGAAACTCTTCATCCACAAAAACTGACAGCTCTTATCATTGAAGCAAACAATTTTCTTCTTAGTCAGGATGGTTTACAAATAGTATCTGGTCTCCTAAAGCCTTGACAGCTTTCTGGTAATTGGGCAATCCTTCCTCGATGTCTTCTAGAAGAATCCCTCCTAAGCCTCGCTGGTCATGTTGATCCTTTCTGGGTTCTGGGGGAACCCTCTGGCCAAAAGGCTCTTTGGAGAGGTACTTGAGGGATGCCCCTTCCTCCTTCAGAGTCTCTCTCTCTTTGCCTGGTCAAAAGATAAAGTGATGATCTTTTCTTTCAACTGGACAGTCACTATGTCATAGCCATTTGCTATAGGGTCAAGCCAATCCATCCCGCAGGACTCTCCCTTGGCCTGTTTGAGGACTCTCCCTCAAACCTCAACTCTTGACCGATCTCAAGGTTCATAAACTTGAGTCACTTTGCATTCAAATTTGGCCTCAATACAAACTGGATAACCAAAACTGCTGGTCTGAGTTTGGGACTTTCAATTTCAATATTTTATCAGATCTCACAAACTTCCTCAAATGGAATGGCAAATGGTCAGAGGTCCCCTATATTCAAGCCTTCTGGGACCCTAGAAGCTGTCCTCTCTGCAAGGACTGTTCTGCCTATCAAATCCTCCTCTGCTCTCTCTCCTTCTCCATTACAAAAGAATTCAAATCTAAAGCCCCTATAAGGCTCCCTAAACCCCAGCCCCCAATTTTGACCTGGAAGATGAGCCTCCTCCCTACAGCCCAGGAGAGAAAGCTTCTGGAGATAAGACTCCATCCTCTAGCCCTTCCTCCTCCGAAATAGGAAGCAATGACTCCAAAACCCCAAAAGAGAAATTTCCACACACCTCCCCACCACCCCCACCACCACCACCCACCCCCCACCCCGCCCTTACATCAGCCTGGTCCTGAAGCGAACACATTTTTCCTTTCAGAGAGGTAATGGGACCAGAAGGCCCTACATGGGTTCACTCAATTGAGAAATTGAGCCTTTCTCAATTTCTGATATGAGCCAAATTGAAGAAAAATTGAGATCTTTTTCAGAAAATCCTACTAGATATAGAAAAGAATTCCTCTGCCTTACACAAAATGTTAAATGTTACATTTAACCTTAAATGATATTTATTACATCCTAAATGCCACTTTAACCCCTGATGAAAAAGAACAGATATGGTAGGCAGCCCAGACTCATGCTGATCAGCTCCATAACCAATATAGGACTAATCTGGTAGCTGATGATGCAGTTCCTTTAACTGAGCCACAGTGGACATATCAAGCAGGTGATGCCGGCATCCAGTACCTGCATCATATGACCACCTGTTTATTAGAAAGAATGCTAAAAAGCTCTTACATTCATGTTAACTATGATAAGATTAGGGAAGTGACTCAAGAAAAAGATGAAAATCCTGCCCTTTTTCATTCACGGCTTACTGAGGTAGTTCAAAAATACACTAATCTAGATATTTCCACCCCCTCTGGACTTCTGTACCTACATATCTAGTTCATAAGTCAGTCAGCCACTGTTATTCACTGAAAACAATGCCAGTTAGAGAAAGGCCCCAAAACCCCTAAGTGCGATCTCCTAGAATTAGCCTTTAAAGTTTTCAACAGTAGGGAGGAAGAAGCAAAAAAAGAAAAAGAAAGGCCAAATATGCTTTATTCAATGTGGTATCCAAGAAAAACAATTCAAACCCTTTGTCCCATCAATCTCGGCCCACCCATTTGGGACCTAACCCTGCAGGCCCCTGCTTCAGATGTAACCAAACGGGACACTGGGCTAAGTCCTGCCCAAACCCCCGGACGCCCACCAAACCCTGCCCAACTGCAAACAATGGGGCCACTGGAAAATGGATTGTCCTCAGACACTACCCACCAAATCTTGGGGTCTGAGAACCCCAATGGGCCGGGAACCAGACTCAGGGGGGCCCTTTTACCCCAGACCATGGTTCCTCAGCTGAGGTGAGAGATGATCCAATTGTGCCTGAGTTATTCCAGTGACAGAGCCCAAGCTCCAGACCCCAAGTCCGCCCCATACAGATGGACTCAGAGCTTTGGCTAATTGGCACAGTGGCCGGCACAGTCTCATTCCTGATAGACATTGGAGTGGCCTTTTCACTTTTAACTTCCTTTAAGGGCCTCCACCTTCAGAAGTGGCTATCAAAGGGTGCTCAGGCATCCCTTTTTATCCCAAAATAACCCCTCCTCTCCTTTGTTCCTTTGGTGAAAGTGAAAGGGAAGTCGTGTCCGACTCTTTGTTACCGCATGGATGGAGGAGTCTTGTATGGGATTTTCCAGGCAAGAGTACTGTAGTGGGCTGCCATTTCCTTCTCCATGGGATCTTCCCAAAAGCAACACTAACACATTCTTTTATAGTAGTTCCTCAATGCCCAGTGGCATTGATGGGATGTGATCTTCTGGTTAAGCTACAAACTTCTATAAATCTCCCATTCTTAGATCCCATATTAATTCTTTGCATCCAAATGGCACCCGAACCCTTAGCCAGTCCTTACACCCAAAACCTGCCCCCTGACTTTCCCCCAATAGATCCTCAGGTCTGGGACACTGAAACCCCATCAGTAGCCTGACACCATTCCCCTGTACAGGTTTTTCTTAAAAATCCCTCTCAGGTAATAACCCAAAATCAATATACCCTGGCCACAGAATCCCAACAAGGACTTAAACCAATAATCTCCCAACTGCTCAAACCCGGCCTTTTGCAGCCTATCTGTTCTCATAATACTCCTGTACTGGCAGTCAAAAAGGGACCCCACTCCTGGCATCTAGTCCAAGATCTTCACAAGGTCAATGAGGCCATAATACCCATACACCCCATGACCACTAATCCCTATACCCTTTTCTCACATACTCCCCCTGACACACTCTACTTCATGGTACTGAACCTCAAAGATGCTTTCTTTACTGTACTTCTACATCATTCTTCACAGCCCCTATTTGCCTTCACCTGGACGGGCCCAGACACATACCAATCTCAACAATTAACTTGGACCATTTTACCACAAGGGTGTAGAGATAGCCCTCATTTTTTTGGTCAAGCTCTTCAAAGGGACCTACAAACTTCAGACTTAGGCTCTACTACCTTGCTCCAATATGTAGACAATTTATTGTTATGTAATTCCTCTTGTGGAGAAGGAAATGGCAACCTACTACAGTATTCTTGCCTAGAGAATACTGTGGACAGAGGAGCCTGGTGGGCTGCTGTCCATATGGTTGCACAGATTTGGACACGACTGAAGTGACTTAGCATGTGTGCGTGCACTGGAGAAGGAAATGGCCACCCACTCCAGTTTTCTTGCCTGGAGAATCCCAGGGACAGAGGAGCCTGGTGGGCTGCCATCTATGGGGTAACACAGAATCAGACACGACTGAAGTAACTTAGCAGCAGCAGCAGCAGTTCGCCTTGCCACAACTGCATAGTCCACACTGCGATAGTATTAAATGCACTAGGCAACTGGGCTACAGAGTCTCGCTTTCAAAAGCACAAATTGCTTCCACCACTTTCAATTACATGGGATTGCTTCTCACCCCCACATCCAAAATAATCCCAGCTCATAGACTTTGAACCTTGACACAGACCCCCAGGTCCCAAACCAAGAGGAAACTTATTTCTCTATTCAGTGCAGTTCAGTCACACAGTCGTGTCCAACTCTTTGCGACCCCATGAATTGCAGCATGCCAGGCCTCCCTGTACATCAGCAACTCCCGGAGTTCACTCAAACTCACGTCCATCGAGTCAGTGATGCCATCCAGCCATCTCATCCTCTGTCGTCCCCTTCTCCTCCTGCCCCCAATTCCTCCCAGCATCAGGGTCTTTTCCAATGAGTCAACTCTTCTCATGAGGTGGCCAAAGTATTGGAATTTCAGCTTTAGCATCAGTCCTTCCAAAGAAATCCCAGGACTGATCTCCTTTAGAATGGACTGGTTGGATCTCCTTGCAGTTCAACGGACTCTTAGGAGTCTTCTCCAACATCACAGTTCAAAAGCATCAATTCTTTGGCACTCAGCTTTCTTTATAGTCCAACTCTCACATCCATACATGACTACTGGAAAAACCATAGCCTTGACTAGACGGACCTTTGTTGGCAAAGTAATGTCTCAGCTTTTCAATATGCTATCTAGGTTGGTCATAACTTTCCTTCCAAGGAGTATGTGCCTTTTAATTTCATGGCTGCAATCATGAATCTGCAGTGATTTTGGAGCCCACAGAAAAATAAAGTCTGACACTGTTTCCACTGTTTCCCCATCTATTTCCCATGAAGTGATGGGACCAGATGCCACGATCTTAGTTTTCTGAATGTTGAGCTTTACGCCAACTTTTTCACTCTCCACTTTCACTTTCATCAAGAGGCTTTTTAGTCCCTCTTCACTATCTGCCGTAAGGGTGGTGTCATCTGCATATCTGAGGTTATTGATATTTCTCCTGGCAATCTTGATTCCAGCTTGTGCTTCTTCCAGCCCAGTGTTTCTCATGATGTACTCTGAATATAAGTTAAATAATCAGGGTGACAATATACAGCCTTGACGTACTCTTTTTCCTATTTGGAACCAGTCTGTTGTTCCATTTCCAGTTCTAACTGTTGCATCCTGACCTGCATACAGGTTTCTCAAGACGCAGGTCAGGTGGTCTGGTATTCCTATGTCTTTCAGAATTTTCCACAGTTTGTGGTGATCCACACAGTCAAAGGCTTTGGCATAGTCAGTAAAACAGAAATAGATGTTTTTTCTGATACTCTCTTGCTTTTTCAATGATCCAGCAGATGTTGGCAATTTGATCTCAGGTTCCTCTGCCTATTCTAAAACCAGCTTGAACATCTGGAAGTTCATGGTCCACATATTGCTGAAGCCTGGCCTTTCTCTGTTAGGTCTATTAAAAACTTCTTCCAAATATGGGTCCCAAATTTTGCCCTCCACGCAAAACCTCTCTACCAAGCCACTAGAGGAAACTTAGATGAACCCCTATGGGCCCCCACCTCTCTCCACACCCCAATACAAACTCTTATCCAACGTTTACTACAGGCTTCTTCTCTTTACTTACCTGGTTACACCAAGCCTTTTTTCCTTTTTGTACATTCTTGACAAGGGCATGTAGGGATTCTGTGTGAAAAAGGGGGGATATATGGGGACCTCTAGCTACATTATGTAAATAACTCATCTCATCACAGATGGCCACCTTGTCTCCAGGCCTTAGTTGCAACTACCCTCTTAATACCTGAAGCCCCAAAACTAACCCCAAATTCTCCTCTAAATGTGTGCTCACCTCATTCCTTCAAAGATTTACTCTCTCATCGGGCTTTCCTTTGTCTGCCCCCTCCTTGACTACAGATCCTCCACGCATACCTCCTTGACCCATCCCTTTCTTTTATGCCTTGTAAACCTCTTAATCCTGCTAGCTTACTCCCTAAACCAGATCCAGAAGCACAACACCTATCTCATGACTGTGTTCAGACCTTAGATGTGACACAATCCCTTTGAACATATAAGGAGCCTGGTGGGCTACAGTCCATGGGGTCACAAAGAGTCGGACATGACTGAGCGACTTCACTTCACGCTGTAGTCCATGGACAGCCTGACAAATTTACCCCCTACCCCTTGCCTCATCAAGTCAACCACACTCCCAGCTCACACATCTTCACAATAGGCTGAACTGATAGCTCTTACACAAGCTTTGACCCTAGCAAAAGACCAAAAGAAAAACATTTACACTGACTCCAAATATGCCTGTAACATACTACATTCTAACATTATAATCTGGAGGAAGAGGGAATTCCTGACTCAGAAGAGCACACCTATTCTCAATGCTTCTTTTATTTTTGAATTCCTCCATGAGGCTCAGCTCCAAAAACAAGCTGCTGTAATACATTGCTGGGGACATCAGCTACATGGTCCTATCTCCTTTTATAACAATATAGCAGATCACAAAGCAAGGTGGCAGGCCACCTCTGTCAGTCTTGTCTTTACTATAGCCCAAATTGATGAGCCTAACATCTGCATATTACTTTCATATTTACATTCCCTTTTCCAACCCTCTGCAAAAGTACTTAAGGCTTTCCTTCAGAATTTTATTGAACTGACTAAGAACAATGTGACTTATTTAAATAATATGACCCAAATGTGTACCATTTGTCAGTGGACAAATCCTAATTCTAACATTCGCCCCCCTCCTTTCCCCAACCACCAAATTCGTAGACATCTTCCCACACAAGACTGGCAGGTAGAGTTCACCCACATGCCACCTGTAAAAAGGGTTAAATTTCTTCTAGTCTTCATAGATACATTTTCTGGATGGATTGAAGCTTTCCCGACTACTAACAAATGAGCCCCTACTGTGGCTTGCCTTATTCTTACTGAAATCCTCCCCAGATATGGAATGCCTTCCTCCCTCCAGTCTGACAACAGGCCCAAGTTCACATCCCAAATCCCCCAAAATATTGCACTAGCACTTCAAGTTCCTTGGAGGTTTCACATTCCTTATCATCTCCAGTCTTCTGGTAAGGTTGAGAGAGCCAAAACAAACTCTGACCAAATTAATGATTGAACTTAATCATGCCTGGACTAGACTCCTCCCTTTAGCCCTCTTAAAAGTCTGGGCCTTACCAAAAAAAAAAAAAAAAACAACCCTTAAATGTCAATCTATTCGAGGCCATATATGAGAGATCCATAGTACCTTTAGGTCTTCCCCCCTCCCAGGACAGTCTCAAACTGCCATCCCATCTTCCTATTCCTTTATTTGCCCAGATATGAGATACCCTTTGGCAACATGTGGATGACTTACTCCCTTGACCACACCCCAACCTTCCATACCCATCCCTTCAAATAGGAGACAAATTTTGTATGACAACTCAGTTCCACTCAGATCTAACCCCAAAATGACACGTTCAGTAATACTGCTGACCCCTACCCGTGCAAAATTAAAAGATATCACCCCTTGGGTATACATCATTCAGCTAGAAAAGGTTATGCAGCCCAATGATGAAAATGCTTGCCAGAGAAATACTTATCAAGTTTCTCACACAGGCCCTCAACTCTAAAGTTCTCACGGCTTCCACAAGCCCCAACTGGTGACGGATGAGCCTGTTGGTTTCACAGCTGCAATTATTCCTGAAGCAACTCCTGGCAGTCATGGTTGACAGATTGGAACTGGATGCCTTGGGTTTTACCCCTTCTTGGACCATTCATCTTTATCATCCTCCTACTCACCTTTGGGCCTTGTTTGTTTAATCTTTTCCACAGATTCCTCCAAGACTGAATCTGAGCCATTTCCTGAGACCAAGTCAAGACTGTTCTTTTGCTTGAGACCCTGATGGCTAGAACAGAAAATCAATACTACGGGCCTTAGACTTCCTTCCTCCCAGACCACAAACCCTTGACCCTCATTTACCAGCATGAAGAAGCCCTGAATATTAATTATGCCCACTTCTCTCTCTCTTTTTTATATTAATATCTATAATTGTCATATCTTCCTCTAGGTTGATCTCTTGACCATTATGTCATGTCTTTCCTTATCTCTTTTAACAATCTTTATTTTAAAGTCTATTTTATCTGATATGAGTGTTGGTACTTCAGCTTTTTTTTTTCTTTTAATTTCCATTTGCATGGATTATCATTTTCCATTCCCTCACTTTTAGTCTGTCTGTGTCCCTAGTTCTGATGTGGGTCTGTTGTAGGCAGCATATACACAGCTCTTGTTTCTATATCCATTCAGTCAGTCTGTTTTTTGGCTGGGATATTTAATTCATTTACATTTAAGGTAATTATTGATATCTACATTCCTATTGCCATTTTCTCAATTGTTTTTGTGGATGTTTTCCATTCTTTGTGTTTCCTGTCTACAGAAGTTCCTTTTGTATTTGTTATAATACTGGTTTGCTGGTGATGAATTCTCTTAGCTTGTGCTTGTTTGTAATGCTTTTGATGTCTTTGTTAAATCTGAATGAGATCCTTGTAATGTACATAACAACCAACAAACTTGGTTATAGGTTTTCCCACTAATCACTTTAAATATATCCTGCCATTCCCTTCTGCCCTGCACAGTTTCTGCTGATACCATTATTTGGATTCCCTTGCATGTTATTTTCTGTTTTGCTTTTGTTGTTGTTGTTGTTTTTTCTTGTTGTTTTTAATACTTTTTTCTTTGAAAAAAAAAATTTTAGATTAATATGTGTCTTGGTGTGTTCCTCCTATGATTAACCCTGTATGGACTCTATGTTCTTGCTGGACTTTGATGGCTATTTCCTTTCCCATGTTAGAAAAGCTTTCAGCTATAATCTCCTTGAATATTTTCTCAGATCCTTTAATTTTCTTCTCTTTTTCTAGGACACCTATAATTCAAATGTTAGTATGTTTGGTGTTGCCCCAGTGTTTATTCAGACTGTGTTCAATTCTTTTCTTTCTTTTTTTTCTTGATTCTGCTCCTTGACTATTATTTCCACAGTTCTATCTTCCAGCTCACTTCCTCCTTGGTTATTCTACTATTGAGTCCTTCTATTGAATTTTTCATTTTGATTATTGTGTTTTTCATCTCTTTGCCCTTTAGTTCTTCTAGATCTTTGCTAAATATTTCTCGTGTTTTCTAAATTTGTGTCTCCATTTTATTTCCAAGATTTTGTGTAATATTTAGTATCATTACTCTAAATACATCTTCAGGTGGGCTGCCTATTTCCTCTTGGTTTATTTAGTCTTGTAGACCTTTATCTTGCTCCTTCTGTAACCTATTTTTTATCATCTCCTTTTTTTTTTCTTTTTGATGGGCTAAATGGTGTTCCTGTCTAACTGGTTGCTGGGCATGAGTTTTCCAGCACTGGATTCTGCAGCCAGTTGGATAGAACTAGATCTTGGTGTTGAGATGTGGACTTCTGAGAGACTTCACTCTGATTAATATTCCCTGGTGTCTTAGGTTCTGTTAGTCCAGTGGTTCAGACTCTGCTCCCACCAGAGGAGTTCAGGCCTAACCTCCAGTCTGTGAACCAATACCCTGCAATCAGTGTGTGACAGAAAATTTATTGAGTACCATTAAATTATATCTTAAGAGCTATATGATTGTCTTCTTTAGTATTTTAATATAGTGAACTAATATCTGTTCACTTGATTTTAAATTATACCTGTGCCTAGAATTAAACATACAAGTCACAGTGTAATGTCAGTTTAGTATTTAACTTTATTTTGGTAGTGTTTGTTTTCTTTTAATTTGTTTTTAATGTTTTCATTTTAAATTTTATGTTCTGTAGTTTTACCCCAACAGTCATAGCTGGATTCAAATATTTTCACATCTTCTTTGTAAATATGGCTATTTATGTCTTTCATAAATTATAGAAACTATCTGACTGTTGATTTCCCTCTATTCCCAGTATTTTCTATCCCATGAGTAAAGCAAATATCAAAATGTTTCACTCTATCCCTGATGAATCTTATTTTCACCTTTCATACATTTCATTTATATCTACCTTAAATATTTAAGTGTATTTTCTTCAAATCTATCTCTCCATTTTAAATTCTATAAACATACATATTTAATCAACTAAATCACTCCATTGAGGTCTAGCTAAAAGCACTATTATTTTTTACTAATAAAAGTTACATCTGATTCTCTCCCTGGTTACTTTGATAGTCTATTGTTCATTTGTCTTATTGTCAATGAATTCTGTTCATATTTTTACTTATTATGTATTTTCACATTTGTGTTGCCTATTTCTTATATTTTTCTATAGCCTATTTTATTTGCAATTCTCCTTAATGTGTACAGAGTCATATTTTTGGAGTTTTTAATATATGGGGAATGTTTGAGATTTCTTGTCCTCTCCCACCATACCTCACATACCCTATTCCCCCTACTGTTAATATCTTAAAATATCATGGCCTACTTGACATAATTAATGAACCAATCCTGACACACTATCAAGTAAGGCCTATAATTTATCCATATTTTATTTGTATTTACCTAATTGTTTTTCTGTTCAGAATCCCATCCTATGTAACACATTACATTATTTACTGTTTCCCTTACCTTCCTATTTCTTTTGACAGCTTTTCAGAATTGCCTTGGTTTTGATGACTTTGAGAGCTTTGAGCATTTCTGACCTGATATTTTGGTGAATGACCCTCAATTTGAATGTATGTGATGTCTTATAGTGATTATAAAGGTGTTATGAGTTTGCAGGTGAATGACTACAAAGGCAAAGTGCTGTTTTCATCATATTCTATTAAGCTCACATATCACCTATATAGCTGTTCAATATCAAATAATTATGGCAGAGATAGTTTTGTAGTGTTTCCCCATTGTAAAGTTATTATTATTTTTTTCCTTCCCCTTTTTAGTCTGCGCTCCTAGTCACTATTCAGAGTGGGAAGTTAAGCTTCCCTCTCATCAAGTGTGGAATATCTAAATACGTTAATTGCTTGAAATTCTTCTGAAGAGGAGACTTGTACCTTTTCCCTATTTATTTATTTATTCAATTATTTGTATCAGTAGAAACTCATGGAAATTATTTTATGTTTTGTGTTATAGTGCAATGCTACATTATTTAATTTGTTGCTCAGTTTATTTCAGCTTTATCTATTTGTAGTTTTTCATCTGGCCCCTTGACATAGTTCCGTTTTGGGGGTAGAGGGCAAGGCTGTATATATTGTTTTTGGAACCCCTGGATTAGCAAGATCCCCTGGAGGAGAGCATGGGAACCCACTCCAGTACGCTTGCCTGGTGGGCTATAGCCCATAGGGTGGCAAAGAGTCAGACATGACTCAAACGACTTAGCATGTACGCACCCATTATTAGAGTATACTGCACAAGAGTTTTATCTCTTTACTTTCTTGTGCTCATTACAAATTTATCTTGTGTATTTTCTGTACCAATCTTAGAACCAGCTACTACTGTTTTCTTTTATGGAGAATGTTATTATAATATTATTAGAAAAAAATAGTAGTGTTTACTACTACAGTGTGAACAGCAAAGTAAAAATATATATGTATATATTAACATGCTTATTGACACATAACTGCAAATATTTATGTCTCCAACTGTATCTATATTACACTCTGTGAGTCCATCCTGATGTCTCCAACTCTAATCCATTATCACACAGATAATTTTAGCCTGTTTTCCTTCATATCTCCTTCCCTTGATTATATAACTATCTATAAACTGTCACTCTGGAAAACTTCATTCCATCCACCATTGTTTAACTTAACTTTCATTTCCAATATACAAATATAGTATCAGAATTATTAACTATTATTCCTAAACAACACAACTTTATCAACTAGAAAATAGTGCTTATGGAAAGTTATTTGCCATTAGTCTTACAGACTCCATTAATTTCCAAAGTTATTTAAGCCAACACTTATTTTCCCTAATCCTTTTGGTTACATTTATAATATTGTTGATATTTTTTTCATATTTTGTATTACACCTTGTGATCCTTTAACTTCTTAAAAAGATTGTTTTAATTGAACACATCAATTCACTTTTTTTGATGTAATGATATGGGTTGATGTACCCACTATTAGGGGCTTCCCCACTGGCTCATTGGTAAAGAATCCACCTCCTATGCAGGAGTCATAGGAGATGCAAATTTAACCCCTGGATTAGCAAGATCCCCTGGAGGAGAGCATGGGAACCCATTCCAGTACGCTTGCCTGGTGGGCTATAGCCCATAGGGTGGCAAAGAGTCAGACATGACTCAAACGACTTAGCATGTACGCACCCATTATTAGAGTATACTGCACAAGAGTTTTATCTCTAAGAACTCATGGATTTTTATTTATTCATGATTTATAATCAATTAATTGTTTCCTTTGATCAGAAATCTTGGTTCATATTTTGCAGGAAATAGCATTTTGTTACCAAACACTCTCTAGATGATGTTTTGTTTTGTTTTTCATAACTTTAATTCCAAAATCATTGACTGCTATCATGTTAACCATTCAGTATATAGCTTTTCAGTATCAAATACTTATCAGACTGTTTCCCAGGTGGCACTAGTAGTAAAGAACCTGCCTGCCAATGCAGGAGATATAAGAGACATGGGTTTAATATTGGGGCCAGGAAGATCCCCTGGAGGAGGGCATGACATCCCACTCCAGTACTCTTGCCTGAAGAATCCCATGGACAGAGGAGCCTGGTAGTTTACAGACTGTAGTGTTTCACAGAGTTGGACATGACTAAAGTGACTTCACACACACGCAGGTAAGCATGCACCAGACTGTAGCTGCAATGCAAGTTGATAATCACCTCCTTAAAACAAGGAAATTATTTTCCTGTAGATTATCAAGAAGGATCCAAAATAATCACTTGAGTTCTTTTAAAATAGAAGAGAAAGACAAAAGGAGAAGTCAGAGAGAGAGATGAAATTTGGAATAGGTTAGACAGTGTAATGTAAGAATAATGCAACAAGCCATTGTTGACTTTGAAGATGGAGGAAGCAGAGCACAAGCAAAGGAATTTAATGGCCTAAATGCTAGAAATGGCCTTGAGGTGACAGCGAGAAAAAAAAAGAAAAGAAAAAAAAAGTGGGAATCTTTGTCCTACAATTTAAGGGAACTGAATTCTGCCAACAATACAAATGATTAGGAAATGAACTCTCTTCTAAATCCTCTAGAAAAGAGAACAGATGAACCTACTTCTTGATTTTGGTATGACAAGGCTCACTGAATTTATGACCAAACAGAATTGTAAAATAATGTATTTAGTAGTTTAAGCCACTAAAGTTGAAGAAATTGTTAGAGCAGCAATATAAAACTACTTTAGTTATGGAGAGTTTTTAACTCCAATGTTATTTTTTTTTCCACTTTTTAAAATTTTTATTTTATTTTTTAATTTCACAATATTGTATTGGTTTTGCCATATATCAAGATGAATCTGCCACAGGTATACATGTGTTCCCCATCCTGAACCCTCCTCCCTCTTCTCTCCCCATACCATTGACAAAATTCAACATCCATTTATGATAAAAACTCTCCAGAAAGCAGGAATAGAAGGAACATATCCAATGTTATTTAAATATTTTGAAGTAACATGTAGCTCCTATAAACAATATCAGATATTCTCAATGTATTTATTTAGTATTTATTCTTTCATTTCACTTATTGTCTTTACTTTTTCTTATTGGTGAAGTAGATATTTTAACATTTCTTTCATGAAGTCTGTTGGTGTGAGCTATCAGATAAAAGGTTATAACTTCTCAGTTGTACTAGATTTTTGCTATTTTTCCTCCAGCAGTTTGAAGCTAATGTTTTGTTGTATAGTCTTGCTTGATTTCTTTTAGGTAATCTATAATTTTTCTTTAGAAGCTTTGACAATTCCTTTCTTTCTTTTTCCTTTGGTATCTTGTGATGTCACTAGATATGTTTAGGTGAAAACTTAATTTTATGTTCCTTGCATTTCACTTAATGTGTACTTTCCAATTAAAAATTCATGATTATAATAGAGAGGAAAACTCAGCTTCTGTTTATTTAAATATAAGATGTTTATAATTTCCTGCATTTATCCCTTCTTTAAAACATGCTTTGGATGCTGAAGTTCTATTATAATCTCTCAAATCTCTTTATCATATGTAGTTCTTTCATAAATTTTATCTTTTTATTGCTCACTGTGCTCACAGTCAATATTTTAGCCTTTCTTCCGAGGTTTAATATATTTAAAGCCATGAGAGTGTTCACTTATAGTATTCTAATATTTACTTATTTATACAAACTATCTTTGGAGATACAATGGAAACAGTGACAGACTTATTTATTTATTGGCCTCCAAAATCACTGCAGATGGAGACTGCAGCCATGAAATTAAAAGACACTTGCTCCTTGGAAGAAAAACTACGATCAACCTAGACAGAATATTAAAAAGCAGAGACATTATTTTGCCAACTGAGGTTTGTCTAGTCAAAGCTATGGTTTTTCCAGTAGTCATGTATGGATGTGCAAGTTGGCCCATAAAGAAAGCTGAGCACCGAAGAATTGATGATTTTGAATTATAGTGTTGGAGAAGACTCTTGAGAGTCCCTTGGACTGCAAGGAGATAAAACAGTCAATCCTAAAGGAAATCAGTCCTGAATATTAATTGAAACAACTGATGCTGAAGCTGAAACTCCAATACTTCGGCCCCCTGATAAGAAGAACTGACTAACTGGAAAAGTCCTTGATGCCAGGAAATATTGAAGGCAGGAGGAGAAGGGGACGAGAGAGGATGTGATGTTGGATGGTATCACCGACTCGATGGACATGAGTTTGAACAAGCTCTGAAAGTTGGTGATGGACAGGGAAGTCTGACTTGCTGCAGTCCATTAGGTCCCAAACAGTCAGACATGAATGAGCAACTGAACTGAACTGACTGATATTCTATTCAGACTCTCAACAGAGTAGTTGATGCCCATCCACACTGGGGAGAACAATCTATTTAATGATTAATTTCTATATTGAATGGAAGCAGCAAGAGTAACACTCTCATTCTTGAATTTTAGTGGAAAGGCTTTCAGCTGCTCATCATTTGGTAACATGCTTGGCTGTGGACTTGCTATATATGGATTTTATTATATTGAAATATACTCTCTCTATACTCACTTTTGGAGAAGGCAATGGCATCCCACTCCACTACTCTTACCTGGAAAATCCCATGGATGGAGGAGCCTGGTAGGCTGCAGTCCATGGGGTCAGCACAGAGTCGGACACGACTGAGCGACTTCACTTTCGCTTTTCACTTTCATGCATTGGAGAAGGAAATGGCAACCCACTCCAGTGTTCTTGCCTGGAGAATCCCAGGGACGGGGGAGCCTGGTGGGCTGCCATCTATGGGGTCGCACAGAGTTGGACACGACTGAAGTGACTTAGCTGCAGCATACTCACTTTGATAAGTGACGTTATTATAAATGAATTTTGAATTTTGTTCAATGATGTTCTGCTTCTATTGAGATGATTATGTGCTTTTATCCTTCAATATATTAATGTGGTGTATCACACTGATTAATTTATGAATAATGAACTGTGCTGTTTTGATTTTTTTTTTGATTGTTAATATTTTGTTGAGGGTTTTTGCATCTATATTCAATAAAGTTATGGGTTTGTAGTTCTGTTTTTTATAGTGTCTTTGTTTTGATATCAGTATAATGGTGGCCTTGTACAATGTATTTGGGAGTGTTTCCTCCTTTTCAAATTTTTGAAATAGACTTAGAGGATAAGTATTAGCTTTTCTTTACATGTTTGGTAAAATTTCCCAGTGAAGCCATCTGGTCTAGATTTTTGTTTGCAGGGAGTTTTGTGGGATTTTTTTTTTTTTTTTTAATTACTGATACTATTTCACTTCCTGTGTTCAATCTCTTCAAAGTATCTGCTTCTTCTTAACTCAGTGTTGGCGGACTGAATGTCACTAGAAATTTGTCCATTTCTTCTAGGTTGTCCACTTTGTGGGCATATTTCTTTTTATATTATTCTTATGACTTTTTGGTATCTCTGTGGTATTGGTTGATATTTCTCCTCTTTTGTTTATTTGAGTCCTGTCTCTTTTGTTCATTGCAAGTCTGACTAAAGGTTTTTGATTTTGTATATACATATACAAAATTTTTATTGATTTTTGTATGTATATATATAAATATATATATTCTTACATGTATTTTATTTCCTCTGTTATCTGTTTTTTTTTCTTTTTCCTTCTGCTGCTCTATTTCTTTTTTTCTAATTCTTTAGTTTATAAGTTAAGTTATTTACTTGAGATTTCTCTTGTTTCTTAAAGAAATTTTTTCACTTCATCCTATAGATTTCTGTAACTATGCTTTCCTTTTCATGTGTATTGAGAAATTTCCTGATATCCTTTTTTGTTTCTAACAGTGACCCTTTTTTTGGTTTGTTTTGTTTTGCTTTTTAGTAGCATATTGTTTACTCTGCACCAGTTCTGTTTTTCTATTTCCTTTTATCTCTCTCTTTTTTTTTTTTTGACTTAGTTTCCAGTGTTTTTTGGTTTTCTTTTCTCTCTCTCTCTCTCTCTCTCTTTTTTTTTTTTTTTTTGCAGTTTTGGTTGGAAAGAGTGCTTGGCAAAATTTTTCTCCTCTTAAATTTGTTGAGGTTTGTTTTGAGACCTGGTATTTTGTCTATCCAGAAGCATGTCCAGAATGCTTGAAAGAATATATATTCTGCATTTTGTGCAAGTAGTGTCCTACAGATATTTGGTCAAACTGTTTTTCTGTGCCATATAGGACCTTCAGTTCAGTTCAGTTGAGTTGTTCAGTCGTGGCCGACATTTTACTACCCAATGAACTGCAGCACGCCAAGCCTCCCAGTCCATCACCAACTCCCAGAGTTCACCCAAACTCATGTGCATTGAGTCGATGATGCCATCCAGCCATCTCATCCTCTGTCATCCCCTTCTCCTCTTGCCCCCAATCCCTCCCAGCATCAGAGTCTTTTCCAACAAGTCAACTCTTCGCATGAGGTGGCCAAAGTATTGGAGTTTCAGCGTTAGCATCAGTCCTTCCATGAACACCCAGGGCTGATCTCGCTTAGAATGGACTGGTTGGATCTCCTTGCAGTCCAAGCGACTCTCAAGAGTCTTCTCAAACACCACAGTTCAAAAGCATCAATTCTTCAGCACTCAGCCTTCTTCACAGTCCAACTTTCACATCCATACATGACCACTAGAAAAACCATAGCCTTGACTAGACGGACCTTTGTTGGCAAAGTAATGTCTCTGCTTTGGAATATACTATCTAGGTTGGTCACAACTTTCCTTCCAAGGAGTAAGTGCCTTTTAATTTCATGACTGCAATCACCATCTGCAGTGATTTTGGAGCCCCCCAAAAATAAAGCCTGACACTGTTTCCACTATTTCCCCATCTATTTCCCATGAAGTGATGGGACCAGATGCCATGATCTTAGTTTTCTGAATGTTGAGCTTTAAGCCAACTTTTTCACTCTTCTCTTTCATTTTCATCAAGAGGCTTTTTAGTTCTTTTTCCCTTTCTGCAATAAGGGTGATGTCATCTGCATATCTGAGGTTATTGATATTTCTCCTGGCAATCTTGATTCCAGCTTGTGTTTCTTCCAGCCCAGTGTTTCTCATGATGTACTCTGCATATAAGTTGAATAAGCAGGGTGACAGAATACAGCCTTGACGTACTCCTTTTCCTATTTGGAACCAGTCTGTTGTTCCATGTCCAGTTCTAACTGTTGCTTCCTGACTTGCATACAGGTTCCTCAAGAGGCAGGTCAGGTGGTCTGGTATTCCCATCTCTTTCAGAATTTTCCACAGTTTATTGTGATCCACACAAATGCTTTGGCATAGTCAATAAAGCAGAAATAGATGTTTTCCTGGAACTCTCTTGCTTTTTTGATGATCCAGCAGATGTTGGCAATTTGATCTCTGGTTCCTCTGTCTTTTCTAAAACCAGCTTGAACATCTGGAAGTTCACTGTTCACATACTGCTGAAGCCTGGCTTGGAGAATTTTGAGCATTACTTTACTAGCGTGTGAGATGAGTGCAATTGTGCAGTAGTTTGAGCTTTCTTTGGCATTGCCCTTCTTTGGGATTGGAATGAAAACTGACCTTTTCCAGTCCTGTGGCCACTGCTGAGTTTTCCAAATTTGCTGGCATATTGAGTGCAGCACTTTCACAGCATCATCTTTCAGGATTTGGAATAGCTCAACTGGAATTCCATCACCTCCACTAGCTTTGTTCATAGTGATGCTTTCTAAGGCCCAGTTGACTTCACATTCCAGGATGTCTGGCTCTAGGTGAGTGACCACAGCATCGTGATTATCTTGGTCATGAAAATCTTTTTGTACAGTTCTTCTCTGTATTCTTGCCACCTCTTCTTAATATCTTCTGCTTCTGTTAGGTCCATACCATTTCTATCCTTTATCAAGCCTATCTTTGCATGAAATATTCCCTTGGTATCTCTAATTTTCTTGAAGAAATCTCTAGTCTTCCCCATTCTGTTGTTTTCCTCTATTTCTTTGCATTGATCACTGAGGAAAGATTTCTGATCTCCCCTTGCTATTCTTTGGAAGCCTGCATTCAGATGCTTCTATATTTCCTTTTCTCTTTTGCTTTTCACTTCTCTTCTTTTCACAACTAGTTTTAAGGCCTCCTAGACAGCCATTTTGCTTTTTTGCATTTCTTTTCCATGTGGATGGTCTTGATCCCTGTCTCCTATACAATGTCATGAACCTCCATCCATAGTTCATCAGGCACTCTATCAGATCGAGTCCCTTAAATCTATTTCTCACTTCCACTGTATAATCATAAGGAATTTGATTTAGGTCATACCTGAATGGTCTAGTGATTTTCCCTTCTTTTTCAATTTAAGTCTGAATTTGGCAATGAGGAGTTCATGATCTGAGCCAGTCAGCTCCCAGTCTTGTTTTTGCTGACTGTATAGAGCTTCTCCATCTTTGGCTGCAAAGAATATAATCAATCTGATTCTGGTTTTGACCATCTGGTAATTCCATGTGGAGAGTCTTCTCTTGTGCTGTTGGAAGAGGATGTTTGCTATAACCAGTGTGTTCTCTTGGCAAAATTCTCTTAGCCTTTGCCCTGCTTCATTCTGTACTCCAAGGCCAAATTTTCATATTACTCCAGGTATTTCTTGACTTCCTACTTTTGCATTCCAGTCCCCTGTAAAGAAAAGGACATCTTTTATGGGTGTTCTAGAAGGTCTTGTGGGCCTTCATAGAACCATTCAACTTCAGCTTCTTAAGCATTATTGGTTGGGGCATAGACTTGGATTACTGTGATATTGAATGGCTTGCCTTGGAAACAAACAGAGATCATTCTATTGTTTTTGAGATTGCATCCAAGTACTGCATTTTGGACTCTTTTGTTGACTATGATGACTACTCCATTTCTTCTAAGTGATTCTTGCCCACAGTAGTAAATATAATGGTCATCTGAGTTAAATTCACCCTTTCCAGTCCATTTTTGTTTGCTAATTCCTAAAATGTTGATGTTCACACTTGCCATCTCCTGTTTGATCACTTCCAATTTGCCTTGATTCATGAAACTAACATTCCATGTTCCTATGCAATATTGCTCTTTACAGCACTGGACTTTAATTCCATCACCTGTCACATCCACAACTGCTTGTTGACTTTGCTTTGGCTCTGTCTCTTTATTCTTTCTGGGGTTAGTTTTCCACTGATCTCCAGTAGCATATAGGACACCTACCAACCTGGGGAATTCATCTTTCAGTGTGCTATCTTTTTGCCTTTTCATACTGTTCATGGGGTTCTCAAGGCAAGAATACTGAAGTGGTTTGCCATTCCCTTCTCCAGTGGACCACATTCTGTCAGAACTCTCCACCATGACCCGCCCATCTTGGGTGGCCCTGGATGGCACAGCTCATAATTTCATTGAATTAGACAAGGCTGTGGTCTTTAATCAGGTTGGTTAGTTTTCTGATATTGAGGTTTTCAGTCTGCCTGCCCTCTGATGGAGAAGGATAAGAGGCTTATGGAAGCTTCTTGATGGCAGAGCCTGACTAGAGGGAACCTGGGTCTTGCTCTGATAGGTGGGGCTATGCTTAGTAAATCTTCAATCTGATTTTCTTTTGAAGGGCAGGGTTGTGTTCCCAACAGTTATTTGACCTGAGGCCAAACTACAGTAGAGGTAATGTAAGATAATGGTGACCTCCTTCAAAAGATCCTATGCAGGCACTCTTACATTCATTGCTCCCAACCCTGCAACAGGCCACTGCTGACCCACCTCCACCAGGGACTCCTGGACACTCACAGGCAAGTCTGGGCCAGTCTCTTGTGGGGTCACTTTTCCTTTCTCCTGGGTCTTGGTGCACACAAGGTTCTGTTTGTTCCCTAGCAGAGTATGTTTTCCCAGTCCTGTGTAAGTCCTGGCAGCTCTATGGTGAGTTAATGGCGACCTTTTCTTAGAGGGCTTATGCCATACTCTAGTGCACCCAGAGCCCCTGCCACCCTAGTAGTCCACTGCTGACCCATACCTCCTCAGGAGACATCCAAACACAGTTCTGTTTCAGTCTCTGTGGGGTCTCAGTAAGCAAATGTAAACAAAATAAATCACAAGTTTTAAGAAAAAGAAGAAAACACAAATAATGAAATGTGCCAACAAAGGTCTATATAGTCAAAGCTATGGTCCTGTATAAGAGTGAGAGTTGGGCCATAAAGAAAACTGAACACTGAGGAATTGGTAGAGTCCCTTGGACTGCAAGAAGATCAAACCAGTCAACCGTAAAATAAATCAGTCCTGAATATTCATTGGAAGGACTGATGATGAAGTGGAAGCTCCAGTATTTTGGCCAGCTCATGCAAAGAACTGAGTCACTGGAAAAGATTCTGATGCTGGGAAAGATTGAAGGCAGGAAGAGAAGGGGATGACAGAGGGTGAGATGGTTGTATGGGATCACCAACTCAATGGACATGAGTTTAAGCAAGCTCCAGGAGCTGGTGATGGACAGGGAAGCCTGGTCTGCTGCAGTCTATGGGTCACAAAAAATCGGATATGACTGAGTGACTGAACTGAACTGAACTGACTGAAACATTTGGTCAATTGTAGGTATAGGTGGAGAAGGCAATAGCACCCCACTCCAGTACTCTTGCATGGAAAATCCCATGGATGGAAGAGCCTGGTAGGCTGCAGTCCATGGGGTCGCGAAGAGTCAGACACGACTGAATGACTTCGCTTTCACTTTTCACTTTCTTGCTTTGGAGAAGGAAATGGCAACCCATTCCAGTGTTCTTGCCTGGAGAATCCCAGGGGCAGGAGAGCCTGGTGGGCTGCCATCTCTGGGGTCGCACAGAGTTGGACACGACTGAAGCAACTTAGCAGCAGCAGCAATAGGTATAGTTCTAAAGTCTTGAGAGGAATCTGTTTATACCTGATATAATATCTTGACCTATAAATTCTAAAGAGTGATCTTTTTTTATTTTATTTATGTATTCATGTATGTACACATATGTATATATGTAATTTATTGCTTCTAAAGCAATACATTGCAGTTCTCAAGGTAACCCCAGAGTTAGATCACCACTATTTGGGGAATCTGAATTATCTTTTTAAAAATATACTTCTCAAAATAAGTGTATGAATACATACCCTTTGTCTTACAAATAATATGTCTAAATATCTGATTTAGTCCTTTCCAACTAGATTCAAAGGGTGATCTTTGTAAATGTCTATTCTATTATATACTGTCACTTCAATTATGAATTGATATACCCAAGAGTACTTCTTAGTTGAAGAAGTGTTTGTAACTTTCATTTGGCCCTCCACATCTGTGGTTCATGCAACACAGACAGTATGATAATGTAGTACATATTTGTTGAAAAGCATCTGTGTATAAGTGGTCTGCACACTTCAAACCTGTGTTGTTTAAGAGTCAACCTTATTTGTAAAATTGGAAAATCTCCTCCTTTATGGAGGGAGTCGTTATATAACATGAGTACTAATGATTACAGATTGACTTAGCTATCATTATCTAGTTGTTTTGGCAATGTGAAAATTTTTCAGTCTACATAAGAAACATTTGACACATAAGTATATGTTTATATAGATTTTATAGTAGATTCAGATTGTTGTGTTTACTAAATTCCTTCTGAAGTCTTGCATAACTCTTTCTGACCTCATGGATTGCAGCACACCAGACCTCTCTTCCTCCACTGTCTTTAAGAGCTTGCTCAAATTTGGTGATGCCTATAACCACCTCATTCTATGCTACCACCTTCTCCTTTTTCCCTCCACCTTTCCTAGCATCAGAGTCTTTTCCAATGGTTCAGCTTTTTGCATAAAGTGGTTAAAGTATTAGAGCTTCAGTTTCAGCATCAGTCCTTCCAATGAATATTCAAGGTTGATGGAGATACTATATAATGAAAGGTAAGATTGGCAATATACTGCTAGGGCTCAATTAATTTAGCAGTCACTTTTAATACATGCACATATGGTAAACAGTCCCAGGTATCAGGCTAAGGGAAATGCAACAAAATTATCAATCAAAATTATTAGTCATGGGAAATCTGGCAGCCTCTGGAGAAGATTCTCTCTGCCCTGCCCCCAGGGCAACTCAGAGTGTGTGCAGTTTTAGTCAGTGGAGTTCCTGCTTCCCATATTTCTCCTCTTAGTCCCAGTGTTCCTTAAACCAGTCAATGGGGCTGATCTTCCCCATGTTAGGACCAAGGACAAAGGCAATTCATCGTGGCTCAACTCCTCACTTCCCATGGTGGAGGTCCACACTTTTTCTTTCCGTCCCTACTTAGGGGCACAGGTCCTGATCACTTTTCTTCCCTTCATACTGGATTATGTATGTATCTTTCTTACTGCCTTAGTTCTACAAGAGTGTTTCTGCCAGTATTATATACACAATATTACATGATACAGAAGGTGGGAAGGATGTAAACAATTTGAAATCCTCATATATTGCTGGTAGAAATCTAAAACAGTACAACAGTTTGGAAATCAGGCTGGTTGTTCCTCAAATGGTTAAATAAAGAGTTACCATAAGAGACAACTGCTCTACACCAAGGTATATGCTCAGAGGAAATGAAAACATGTTCATGAAAACATCTGTACATTAATGTTCACAGTAGCCTTATTCATAATAGGCAAATGTAACAACAACTCAAATTTCCACCAACTGATGAATAAATGAAATGCTATTTTGATATAATAAAATAATTGACAATGAAAAGGAATACTATAACATTAATGAATCTTAAGAACATGCTAAGTGAAAGAAGTAATTCCATTAAATTATTAAATGTTCAGAATAGGCAGATCTGTAGGTACAAAAATTGTAGAGTAAGTGTTATTGTCTTTGTTTAGGGGATTATTCAAATATTCTATGGACAGAGGTTCATAACATTGTACAGGAGGCAGTGATTAAAAAAATCCTCAAGAAAAAGAAATGCAAAATGGTTGTCCGAGGAGGCCTTACACAAAGCTGAGAAAAGAAGAGAAGTGAAAGGTAAAGGAGAAAAGGAAAGATAGATCCATCTGAATGCAGAATTCCAAAGAATAGCAAGGAGAGACAAGAAAGGCTTCTTAAATAAACAATGCAAAGAGAGGAAAACAATAGAATGGGAAAGACTAGAGATCTCTTCAAGAAAATTAGAAATGCTAATGGAAAATTTCATGCAAATGTGGGCACAAAAAAGGACAAAAATGGTATAGATCTAACAGGAGCAGACAATATTAAGAAGAGGTAGCAAAGATACACAGAAGAACCATACAAAAGAGATCTTAAAGACCCAGATAATCACAATAGTGTAATCACTAACCTAGAGCAAGACATCTTTGAGTATGAAGTCAAATGGGCCTCAGGAAGCATCACTACCAACAAAGCTAGTGGATGTGATAGAATTCCAGCTTAGCTATTTCAAATCCTAAAAAAAAAAATAATGATGCTGTTAAGCTGCTGCACTCAATATGCCAGCAAATTTGGAAAACTCAGCAGAGGCCACAGGACTGGAAATGGTCAGTTTTCATTCAGTCCCAAAGTTTCCCAGTTTTCATTCATCCAATCCCAAAGAAGGGCAATACCAAAGAACGTACAACCTACCACACAAT
The DNA here is from genome assembly GCF_032452875.1 of Bos javanicus. Classification (NCBI taxonomy): domain Eukaryota; kingdom Metazoa; phylum Chordata; class Mammalia; order Artiodactyla; family Bovidae; genus Bos; species Bos javanicus. The sequence goes on along the minus strand of NC_083879.1, from coordinate 37,481,051 downwards.
GGCACTCATTTCACATGCTAGCAAAGGAATGCTCAAAATTCTCCAACATAGGCTTCTTCAATACATGAACCAAGAACTTCCAGATGTTCAACTTGGATTTAGAAAAGACAGAGGAAGCAGACATCAAATTGCCAACATCCATTGGATCATAGAAAAAGCAAGGGAATCTGAGAAGATATCTACTTCTGCTTCATTGAATACAAAAAAGCCTTTGACTGTGTGGATCACAACAAACTGTGGGAAATACTTCAAGAGATGGGAATACCAGACCACCTTACCTGTCCCCTGTGAAATCTGTGTGCAGGTCAAGAAGCAACAGTTAGAACTGGACATGGAACAATGGACTGTTTCAAAGTTGGGAAAAGAGTGTGTCAAGGGTACATATTATCACTGCTTATTTAACTTATATGAAGAGTACATAATGCCAGGCTGGATAAAGCACAAGCTGGAATCAAGATTTCTGGAAGAAATATCAATAACCTCAGATACACAGATGACACCACCCTTATGGCAGAAAGTGAAGAGGAATTGAAGAGCCCCTTGATAAAGGTGAAAGAGAAGAGTGAAAAAGCTGGCTTAAAACTCAACATTCAAAAAACTAAGATCATGGCATCTGGTCCCATCACTTCATGGCAAATAGATGGGGAAACAGTGACAGACTTTATTTTCTTGGGCTCCAGAATCACTGCACATGGTGACTACGGCCATGAAATTAAAAAAAAAAAAAAAAACCACTTGCTCCTTGGAACAAAAGCTATGACCAACCTGAACGGCATATTAAAAGCAGAGATATTACTTTGCTGACAAAGGTCCGTATAGTCAAACTATGATTTTTCCAGTAGTCATGTAAGGATGTGAGAGTTGGACCATAAAGAAGGCTGAGCACTGAAGACTTGATGCTTTTGACTGTGGTGTTTGAGAAGCCTCTTGAGAGTCCAAGCCTCCTTGGACTTCAAGGAGATCAAGCCAGTCATTTCTAAAAGAAATCAGTCCTGAATATACATTGGAAAGACTGATGCTGAAATTGAAGCTCCAATATTTTGGCCAACTGATGTGAAGAGCCAGCTCATCAGAAAAGACTGATGTTGGGAAAGATTGAAAGGAGGAGAAGAAGGGGACAACAGAGGTTGAAATTGTTGAATGTTATCACTAACTCAATGGACATGAGTTTGAGCAAGCTCCAGGAGATGGTGAAGAACAGGAAAGACTGGTTTCCTGCAGTCCATCGGTTTGCAAAAAGTTGAACACGACTGAGTGACTGAACACGCAAAGGTTCGGACACGACTGAGCGACTGAACTGAGTGACTGAACAATAGCAACAACAACCTAACAGAAGGAAAAGGTAAGGCAAGGTTTACATAAGAAAACAAAAGTATAGACTGTGGGCCAGAGAATTTCTGTTTAATGAGCATTACACGTAGTTTTGGTTTTGTAGGAAACCTTGTCATGTGAGCTATGAAATTATTCTGTTAATGGACTCTAAATATAGCTGCTAATGCCCTTCTATTGGTATCTTCATATTAGATAAATCAAGACATTGCTCTGGTTATCATTACTTTTTTAATTCTAGTTATAATACTCAGCTGCTATAAATATAAATTTCTTTATTCTTATCCCCAAATCATTAACATAGATATGATTCAAATTTTGTTATTTTCATAAATATTGAAAGAAACAGCTAAAGTTCACATTGATGGCATTTTTGGAAAAAGGATTAAGCATCAGATATTTTAGTTTTTAAGATATTATTTCTACTAACCTAATGTTTGTTCTGATCTTTTATTCTATCCTCAACTGCCTCCTCTTCACTGACCATCATCTGCTTTATTTATTTAAAGTTATATAAATAATGGTCAAAATATACTAACAAATTAAATATCTAATATATCTTTCAACCATACATGATACATTTCATAAATCTTTCTTAGAAAAAGGTAGCATATCTAGGATTGTATTTTTGCTTACACAATTAACCCTGAAATACACGGTTGATTTCACATAACATTTCTGAAAATAATTGTATTGTTCTCCATCTATACACAAATATGAAAGACAATATGTATCTTTTCTGAAAGTTGGAGTCTCTATTGCAGAGTAACACTTTTGAAGGCATAAGCAACACTATATTCATAAAACCAGCATTGCTGTTGTTGTTCAGTGACTAACTTGTGTCTGACTCTTATTCACCATTAATTCTTCTTGAGATTTTTTTAATTGGCCCCTGAGGCTTCACACTTTTGCATATTTGAAGCTATTTCTGGTGAGTTTTTCTTTAAAATAAAAAAAAAATGCTTGTGCATCAAACATTTTAATCATGTCAAACACTGAGATTAGCATTTTGATATGCAATATTGAATAAGACTCACTTGACTGCTCATAGTACTCTCATTGCCAATGCACACTGAGTATGTAAGATGGGGGATGGTGTAGATGATAATGAAACAAATAATTTCAATAAATAAAATGTCACTACTGGCATTATAAGTAGGCAGGTGCACATACACACAGAGACACACTTATGTAACTGAGAATAGCCACAGAAGTCTTTCTGACTTAGTATCACAGATAGAATGTTTTCATGACTTATAAAAAAATAAATATTTTCTGATTCATAGAATTGTTTTCATTGTTAGTACCTTAGCTTTGGACCTAATTATAATGTCATTCAACATAATTTGAACACATTTAGTTTAATAGTGTTACCTGAGTGAAATTTTCCTTTTAGTTTTAGCATTTAAAAATTCTGAAAAAAATACTGTAAATTTCTGAATTAATAATAGTAATTGAAACATCATTTACTCTATAGTGCATAAGAATTTTAGGAAGCAAAGAAACCATGTCTTTATATTTGTATCCTGAATTTGTCAAAAATAGCCATTTATGTGACTGTTTCTCATTTTCAAATAAAATCAATAATTAGAAAATGCAAATTACTAAAATGCAAGACTATATTAATAAATCTAAGTCTTGTATCTGTTAAAAGGACTTAAAATGAATGAAGCCAGAGGGCTTGTTTGCAATGAAGGTGTCGATTCCACCAATTATCAAGTGTCAAAGTTAATTTCTTTTATATTCTCCGAGGCACATATTTTAAAAGTATTAGCATATATTTAAATCTGCACACCCTGGAAATAACAGAATTACAAAGAGCTAACATCTTTACTATGGATAGTCTTGAAGAATTACTTTTTTTTTAAAATGTCTCATGGAGACTAGAAAATTATCAAGCTAATGATGTCAAATACATTTTAAAAGTATTATCTTTTGATGTGTTCAAAGAGCACATTTGCATATTATAATCAATCCAAAGCTTATTTATAAGTAAGCTATTACATGTATCAGTAAAAAATTTCTGTTAGTCTTCTTTTTTGCTATCAAATATAATACTAACATCAACAACAATAGAAAATTTTCTGAAAGTAATATTCCCTTTTTAGGCTTCTTAAGATAAAACAGAAGGTAAGATTACTTGATATTTACATATATTTAATTGTAGTTTAAATTCCCCATTAGGATTTTTAAATTTTGGAAAGGTTAGTGCTAAAGGATTAGTGTTTCTTTTTAAAAAATAGGAAAATATAAATATAATTTGCTTAAGAAAAAGTGGTTTGTGAAATACTCTATGTAGACATAGTGTTCTAAAGACAAACTGCAAATTAAAGAAAAAAATATTTACTTTGGATTGGAGGACAATTGCTTTATAATGTTGTGTTGTTTTCTGCCATACACGAGTATGAATCAGCCATAAGTATACATATGTTCTTTTCCCCTTGAACCTCCCTCTCACCTCACATGCCATCCCACTAATCTAGGTGGTCATGGAGCACCAGGTTGAGCTCCCTGTGTTATATAGCAATTTCCCATCAGCTATCTGTTTTACATATAATAATGATATCTATTCAAGAAAATTGGAGATATGAAAAGAATATTTTATGCAAAGATGGGCACAATAAAGGATAGATAGAGCAAGGACATAACCAAAGTAGAAAAGATTAAGAAGAGGTGGCAAGAATACACAGAATAACTGTACAGAAAGGTCTTAATGAGTTGGATAACCAGGAGGGTGGGGTCACTCACCTAGAGCTAAGCATTCTGGAGTGTGAAGCTAAGTGAGACTTAGGAAGCATTACTGTGAACAAAGCTAGTGGAGGTGATGGGATTTCAGCTGAGCTATTTCATCTCCTAAAAGATGATCCTCTTTAAGTGCTATACTTGATATGCCAGCAAATTTGGCCACAGGACTGGAGAAGGTCAGTTTTCATTCTAGTCTCAAAGAAAGGCAATGCCAAAGAATGCTAAAATTACCATCGGTTCAGTTCAGTTCAGTTGCTCAGTACCATACAATTTCACTAATTCCACATGCTAGCAAGATAATGCTCAATATTTTTCAAGGTAGGCTTCAACAGATCTTGAAACAAGAACTTCCAGATGAACAAGCTGGAAAGGCAGAGGAACCAGATATCAAATTGCCAACATAAACTGGATAATAGAAAAACCAAAGGGATTTAAAAAAAAAATCTACTTCTACTTCAGTGAGTCTGCAAATGCCTTTGACAGTGTGGATCAAAAGAAAGTGGAAAATTCTTAAAGAGATGGGAATATCAGATCACCTTACCCATCTTCTGAGAAACCTGTATGCAGAACCAGATGGAACAGAGAGAACCGGACATGGAACAATGGACTAGTTCAAAATTGAGAAAGGAGTACTTCAAAACTGTATATTGTCACCTTGCTTATTTAATTTATATGCAGAGTGTATCATGCAAAATGCTGGATAACTCACAGGCTGGAATCAAGATTGTCAGGAGAAATATCAACTTCAGATATGCAGATGATATCACTATGGGGAGAGAGCAAATTAGCCAAGAATGCATGTTCAGGCTATCTTGCCCCATGTTTTGTAAATAATGACTGTACAACAACTGAGATCATTTATAGCAGTCCTCATGTACATCATGAGGCATTCACTTTGTTATGGGTTTTGTGTGTGATACACCTATATGAGCTCCACCTAAAAAACAGTGGCATTTTACTACTGCATCAAGGGTGTGTCTGTTGGATCAGCCACCAGAGTACAGATTATAGTCTGTCTGTTGTTATGACTGCTGCATCAGCCAGGAGAAAATAAAAGAGTCTGCGGTTTCTATGGCTGCTCAAGTCTTCTTCAAACCTCTTAGCTCACACTTTGCTTATCCTGGGATCAGCAAACAGTACAAACAGCGATAAGTGGTAAAGTCCCTCAGTCATGTCTGACTCTGCGATCCCATGGACTATAGCCTACCAGGTTCCTCTGTCCATGGAATTTTCCAGGCAAGAGTACTAGAATGGGTTGCCATTTCCTTCTCCAGGGGATCTTTCCAACCCAGGGATTGAACCCAGGTCTTCCATATTACAGGCAGGCACTTTACCATCTGAGCCACCAGGGAAGCAGATACAGTAAGACAACTGGTGTCACGAACAAGATGAACAGCAATACAACCACTTTAATAACAGAAATCAAAGAGGAACTAAAGAACCTCTTGATGAAGGTGAAAGAGGAGGTGAAAAAGCTGGCTTAAAACTCAACATTCAAAAAACTAATATCACAGAATCCAGTCCCATCACTTTATGACAAACAGATAGTTTTTCCTATCACTGCAAACAGTGATAGATTTTATTTTCTTGGCCTCCAAAATCACTGTGGACAGTGACTGAAGCCAGAGGGGATAAGCTATGACAAACCTAGACAATGCATTTAAAAAGCAAAGACATTACTTTGCTGACAAACGTCCACATAGTCAAAGCCATGTTTTGTTTTGTTTTTTTCCAGTAGTCCTGTATGAATGTGAGAGTTTGACCATAAAGAAAGCTGAGCACCAAATTGATGCTTTCATACTGTGGTGCTGGAGAAGATTCTTGAGTCATTTGGACACAAGGAGTTGAAACCAGTCAATCCTAAAGAAATAATCCCCAAATATTCATTGGAAGGACTGATGCTGAAGCTGAAGCTCAAATATTCTGTCTCCCTTATGCGAAGACCCAACTCATTGGAAATGTCACTGTTGCTGGGACAGATTGAGGCAAGAGGAGAAGGGGGTGACTGAGGATAGATGATTGGATGATATCACTGACTCAATCAACATGGATTTGAGCAAACTCTGGGAGATTGTGAAAGACAGGGAAACCAGCTGTGTTGCAGTTCATAGGATCTGAAAGTGTCAGACAGAACTTAGTGATTAAACAACAATATGTATATTTCAAATGCTACTCTCTCAATTCATCTCACCCTCACCTGACCCCACTGTGTCCATAAGTCTGTTCTCTATCTATGTCTGAGTCCTTATTTCTGTCCTTCAAATAGGTTCATCAGTACCATTTTTCTAGATTCCATATATATGTGTGTGTGTATATATAGTTGTTGTTGTTTAACTGCTAAATTGTGTCCAACTCTGCAGCCCATGGACTGTAGCCCACCAGGCTCCTTGCTCCATGGGATTTTACAAGCAAGAATAGTGGCGTGGGTTGCCATTTCCTTCTCCATATACATGTGTTAATATACAATTATTTGTTTTTCTCTTACTTGCTTCATTCTGTAGAACAGGCTGTAGGTTCATCCACCTCTCTAGATCTGACTCAGATTCACTCCTATTTATGGCTAGTAACATTCCATTGTATATATGTACCACTACTTTTTTATCCATTCATCTATCGAAGGACATCTACGTTGCTTCCATGTTCTGGCTATTGTAAATAGTGCTGCAATGAACACTGGGATGTATATGTACTTTTCAATTATGATTTTGTCAGAGTGTGTGCCCAGTAGTGGGATTGTTGTTTTATTTCTAGTTTTTATTGTAGTTTTATTTATAGTTTTTAAAGAAATCCCCATACTACTCTCCATAGTGGTTTTATCAGTTTGCATTTCCATCCATGACGCAAGGGGGTTCCCTTTTCTCCACATCCTCTCCAGCTTTTATTATTTGTAAATTTTTTGATAATGTCTATTCTGACCAGTGTGAGGTGATACCTCATTGAGGCTTTGATTTGCATTTCTCTAATATTAAGTGATATTGAGCATTTTTTCTTGGGTTTATTCATCATCTGTGTGTCTTCTTTGAAGAAATGTCTGTTTAGGTCTTCTGTCCACTTTGTGATTTGGTTGTTTGTTTTTCTGGTGTTGAGTTGCATAAGCTGCTTATATATTTAGGAGATTAATCCTTTGTCAGTTGCTTCATTTGAAATTATTTTTTCCCATTCTGAAGGCTGTCTTTTCATTGTATTTATGGTTTCCTTCACTGTGCAAAAGTTTAATTAGGTCCCATTTGCTTATTTTTGTTTTTATTTCCATTATTCAAGCAATGAGTCATAGTGGATCTTGCTGTGATTTATGTCAAAGAGTATTCTGCTTATATTTTGCTCTAAGCGTTTTATAGTTTCTGATCTTATGTTTAGGTCTTTAATCCATTTTGAGTTTATGTTTCTATATGGTCTTACGAAGTGTTCTAATTTCATTTTTTACATGTAACAGTCCAGTTTCCCCAGCACCTCTCATTGTAGAGACTTTTCTTCATTTTATATTCTTGTCTCCTTTGTCAAAGATAAGGTTCCCATAGGTGTGTGGGTTTATCTCTGGGCTTTCTATCTTGTTCCATTGGGCTATATTTCTGTTTTTGCACCAGTACCATACAGTCTTAATGACTATAACCTGTAGTATAGTCTGAAATCAGAAATGTTGATTCCTCCAGCTCCATTCTTCTCTCTCAAAATTGCTTTGGCTATTTGCTTTGGGGTCTTTTATGTTTTTATACAAATTGCTAAATTTTTGTTTTAATTCTGTTAAAAAAGAAAAAGTGCCATCGGTAATTTGATAGTGATGGCACTGAATCTGTAGATTGCTTTGAGTAGTATAATCATTTTTATAATATTAATTCTTATGATTCAAGAACATGGTATATCTCTCCATCTGTTTGTGTTGTCTTTGATTTCTTTCATCAGTGTCTTAAACAGTTTTCTGTATATTGCTCCTGTGTCTCCTTAGATAGGTTCATTCCTAGGTAATTTATTATTTTTGTTGCAATGGGATGGATTCCTTAATTTCTTTCTGATTTTTCTTTGTTAGTGTATAGGGATGTAAGGGACATCTGTGTATTATTGATTTTATATCCTGGAACTTGACTAAACTCACTGTTTAGTTCTAGTAATTTTCTGATAGTATCTTTAGGATTTTCTATGTATATTTTCATGTTATCTGCAAATAGTGAGAGGAAAAAATGTACACTTTAATGAGATTGTATAACACTTTTCCCTTGGTTAATATTTAACATTCCACAATCCTGTAACATGTATTGTGAGGGTTGTTTTAAAATAAAGAGCTACTTTATTGTCACCTTTCACTCTAAGTGTGTAACTATTTAAGGATATACACCAAGAAAATCATTAATAAATGCAATAAAACAGAAACTATTTGACTTTTAAAATAATTTTCCAAGCCAGTCAGTTTATATTTCCCAGATGAGTGAATGAATAAAAATTAACAATCATTAGTCTTTCTTGAAAAATTGGATAACATGTCCTGAAACCAATCCTCTGCAGTGATGACTGTATTTGTAATCTAGCAATAAGAATTTCAGTGTGAGTGTCAAGAATATGGACTTTGGATTTAGTCTAATAGAATTTTACCTTTACTCTAACATGTTTTAGCATTTTAAGATTTCTGTGTGTCATTTTTATCTTCTGCAAAATCAGGATTAAAGAATAGTAACTACTTAATCGATTATTGTGAGGACTAAATGACTGTGCATGTGTAAAATGCTTACCAAGACGCTTGATGCTTGCTATTTTTAAATAAATAACATTAAAAATAATCAATTATAAGGAAGGAAGACATAAAAAGAATTATAAATCTTAAATTTTAAAGCAACTATAATTTTATTAATCATACATTTCCATTAAACATCTGATAATATTTCAGTTTTTCACCTTTTCCTCAGTACTAAATAATGTTAGCATAAACATTCTAGCAAACGTTAATAGCTTTAATAAAGCACATATATATTTAGAATATTTTACATGGAGTAGCTTACTAATACAAGATTTTCAGTTGCTACCAGAAGAAACTGCAAAACTATAATCACCTTGAATTTGATATCTCAAAATATTTACATGTTCAAGTTTTAATAATTCTCAAGAGAAAATAAGTTTATTAAAGAACATTTTATGAAATGGTTTGGAAAGTAAATTAATGCACATGTTTTGTGAAGCTAAAATGCAACTGGTTTTTGTTTTTTTTTTAATTTAATTTTATTTTTAAACTTTACATAATTGTATTAGTTTTGCCAAATATCAAAATGAATCCACCACAGGTATACATGTGTTCCCCATCCTGAACCCTCCTCCCTCCCCATACCATCCCTCTGGGTCGTCCCAGTGCACTAGCCCCAAACATCCAGTATTGTGCATCAAACCTGGACTGGCATCCCATTTCATACATGATATTTTACATGTTTCAATGCCATTCTCCCAAATCTTCCCACCCTCTACCTCTCCCATAGAGTCCATAAGACTGTTCTATACATCAGTGTCTCTTTTGCTGTCTCGTACACAGGGTTATTGTTACCATCTGTCTAAATTCCATATATATGTGTTATTATACTGTATTGGTGTTTTTCCTTCTGGCTTACTTCACTCTGTATAATAGGCTCCAGTTTCATCCACCTCATTAAAATTGATTCAAATGTTTTCTTTTTAATGGCTGAGTAATACTCCATGTGGTTTTTATTTTTTGCTCTTTTTCTAGTTTAATACAACATTTAAACATTATTATATCCCCTAAGCAAATGCTAATACTGTAGTGAGCTCTAGTAGAATTTCTATGTTCTTTAACTAAATGATCTTTCCAGATAAGATTCGATAATCAAAATAAATTGATAATTATAATTATTTTTATAAATCTCTATACATTGATCTCACAATCAAGACAGACATAGTATTTCAAATCATGTAGAAAGTGGTTAATAGCCTAGGGCTAGTGTACTTGAATTTTCTTTACCTCATCCATAATTATCCATCTTCTGAATTTTGAAGGTTTTCTGACTACAGAAAAAACTCCAATCACAAAATTAGTCACTGCTGGGACAATAAGGATTTGACTACACACTTTGGTGTTCAAATTAAAGATCAAATTATGGATTCTTATTATTTGAAGTGGAAACTATTCACAAATATCAATCAGAAATGGAAGATCAAGTTATTTATTGGTATGATGACTATCATATCTTAATTTCTCCCTATAGGGAACTATATTTATATATCTATCTATGATTCATATTTCTTTTTCAATCTATACAACTATTCTCACATCTATAGAAATATTAATACATGCCAAAACATTTATAAAATTATAAATTAATTCTTGAAGCATCCTAAATAATAGATATTATTATGCCCATTTCATCCATAAAGACAAAATTTTGAATATTTAATATTCCCAGACTTCATCAAATCTCTACAGCAGATCTGCAATTCAAACTCAGTTATTTAAATTTCAGAGCCCTAACTCCTTCAACTAAGTCTACAGATACCACTAAATAAGACAGTATACTGATATTTTAAAATAAAGTGCATTCTTTTTTGGTAAACAATAATGCATCAGTATAATCACTTATATTTGGCAAACAACAATACATCAATATAAACACTCATTCAGCTTACAGGTATGCTGGTCAGCAATTTTGGCAATACTCCATTTGTTAGATTTTTATCAAGTCACATGGGCTGATTCATATGGTTAGTGAGGTTGACTATTGATTGATTTAGTTTGGCATCAATTAGAGGGACTTTGGCTACACAATTTGTCTATACGTATCCCTCATTTTTCAGTAGCTTAGCCCAGACAGAGGATAAGATGGTTAGATGGCATCACCTACATAATGGACATAAGTTTGAAAAAACTCCAAGATATAAGGAAGAACAAGGAAGCCTGGCATGCTGAAGCCCAAGGGTTGCAGAGTTGTACGTGACTTAGTGACCGAACAGCAACAAGCCCAGACATAGTCTCTTGGTTCTTCCCTGGTAGCTCAGATGGTAAAGAATCTGATTGCAGTGCAGGAAACCCAGGTTTGATCCCTGGATTGGAAAGGTCCCCTGGAGAAGGAAATGGCAATCCATTCTAGTATTCTTGCCTGGAAAATCCCATGAACAGAGTAGGCTGACTGGCTACACTTCATGGGATCACAAACAGTCAGACACACAAAAAATTCAAATAGAGAGATGCAAAAGCTTTCCAACTTTGCTATATTTTTTAAAGAACAGATTAGCCAAAATAATGCCTGGTCCCAGAATCAGAGTGGCAGTCCCTAGAAAGTTACATAATACAGGGAGGAGTAAAGAACAGGAGACAATAAAGCAACAATTGTACCAAATTCAAATGTGGACATTTAAAAAACTTATTACATTATGAGATCTCTCATTTTTCAAAAGCTTCTTGTAAATGTTTCCAGATGAACTACAAAATTATTTTGGCAAGTTATACACTCACAAAAACGTATTGCATATAATTGAAGTTCATATTCTTTTTATGTACAAATCCATATCCTTTTATATTGATTTTTATTTTCCATTAAATACTATAATTGAAATGCCTATTTAAGACATCTTTATTTTTTCTCTTTGTAATCCTGTAATATTTTTCACATAGATATAACACATTTTAAGTTCCTTTTTTCTTATTGTTACTAACAAAACTGTATCCCCTCTTATTATATGTTAATAAAATTCTTTTGTTTTAAACAGCTTTGTTTACTACTATAAATGACTGTTATGTTTTAGAAGTATCATTTCTTAATATTGAACAATCAAATCATTGGGATGGCCAATGTGGGAACTTCTACTGGGTTGAAAGAAGCCTGGGTGATAGATTAGAAAGGTAAGGACTACCAGCCTCTGTACAAAATTACTTTGTTGTGATTCAGGACAAAATCCATGTTGAGAAATTCCAGGATGGCAAACTGAATCATCACAGTAGATCACACATGGAAATAGAAGAAACTTAATCCAATATCTGGTATTTGATATGATTAGAAACTCTGACATAGATTTTAGATAATAGTAAAAATGATATACAATGTTATTAGACATGCATGCAAGTGCACTAAGTCGATTCAATCATGTCTGACTCCTAGAGGCCCTATGGACTGTAACTCCCCAGGCTCCTCTCTTCATGGGATTCTCTAGGCAAGAATGCTGGAGTAGGTTGATATGTCCACTTCCAGAGTATCTTCCTGACCGAGGGATCAAACCCACATCTCTTATGTTTCCTGCATTTGCAGGCAGGTTCTTTACCACTAGTGCCACCTGGGAAGCCCAATATTAGACATGTACTATGTTAAAAGTCTTGCTGACACATACCTACTGACTTAATTCTCATAATATCCCCCATGAATTTACCGACTTTAAAAGTGAGAAAACTATAGCCCAGAAAGGGCTATAGCCAAGATCACATTGTTACTAACAATTTGCCTTTGACCTTAGAATATGTGCCTTTTAGTTCAAGAGAAGTGACCCATTTCCAAGGAAAATGTATGTAACTACAGATACATAATTTTATGAACCGGTAAACAACAAGTGTTTGATGTTGAAGCCTAAACTCCAATGCTTTGGCCACTTGATGCGATGAGCTGACTCATTGGAAAAGACCCTGATGCTGGGAAAGATTGAAGGCAGAAGGAGAAGGGGATGACGGAGGATGAGATGGTTGGATGGCATCACCAACTCAATGGACATGGGTTTGGGTGGAGTCCAGGAGTTGGTGATGGACAGGGAGGCCCGGCGTGCTGCGGTTCATGGGGTCGCAAAGATTCGGCCACAACTCAGCAACTGAACTGAACTGAACTGAAACAGCAAGTGATAACAGGGAAATTGAGTAAGATCCAATAGTGTCCTAAAGAGTATTCAATACTTGTTATTGATCTCAACTGTGTGCAATTCTTTGTGGCCCCATTGTAGCCCACCAGGTTCTTCTGTCCATGGAATTTTCCAGGCAAGAATACTGAAACGGGTTACCATTTCCTGCTCCAGGGGATCTTCCTAACCCAGGGATCGAACCCAGGTCTCCTGCCTCTCCTGCATTGGCAGATGGATTTTTTTTTTTTTTTTTTACCAATAGTGCCACCTAAATTATAAATTCTTTTTTGATCTTGACAGCTGGTGAGGTTTTGGTTTCTGATTTTCTCTGTTAAATTCAAGTTTTTGTCAGTATTTTCTGCTGGAAACCACTGATCTTTCAATGCTGGTGGGGATGTGGCATCTATATATATATATATATATATATATATATATATATATATATATATGTCTATCTATTATCTATCTATCCTGAGTTTCCCTAGAACACCATAAACTTTCATTATTACTTGACTTTTTAACTTTCTGGAATATCCTAACAATAATTTTTATTTCTTGAAAACCTCTGATATGAAAACCTCAGATCTAATAACAGTGCTTCACTAAAACTTTCCCTTATTTTGTCAAACAAGAATAAGTTGATCATCTGTGATCCTGTAATAGTTAAATCATATCTTTTTGCTTACTATCTTATCCTTCAACTTCTATTTGCATTTCTCTGGAAGTTCCTTATTTTCCTAAGTTCCTTATTAATTTTGTAAAGTACAAGTTTCTTTACCTTGAGGTCAAAATGAGTTAATGGAATCAGAGGAGTTTTTATTTCATTTCGTACTTGGCCAGGGGCTTCCCTGGTGGCTCAGACAGTAAAGAATCTGCCTGAAATTAAGGAGAACTTGGTTCAATCCCTGGGTTGGAAAGATCCCCTGGAGAAGGAAATGGCTACCCACTCCAGAATTATCACCTGGAAAATTCCATGGACAAAGAAACCTGGTGGTTTGCATACGTGGGGTTGAAAAGAGTTGGACATGATTGAGTCACTAACACTTTGACTTTCTGCTTACAGAATCAACTACCAAAAATAATGGGGATGCATACAATAAAATTGGAGAAGGAAATGGTAACCCACTCCAGTGTTCTTGCCTGGAGAATCCCAGGGACGGGGGAGCCTGGTAGGCTGCCATCTATGGGGTCGCACAGAGTCGGACACGACTGAAGCGACTTAGCAGCAGCATACAATAAATTAACCATTATTTTGCACATCATTGTATTTATCATGTCAGAAGTTATTAAATTACATTTCTTAAAATTTACTCAATAAAACAATTTTGCCATATAACTGCTCTACTGATTATGAATTCTGTATTCTAAAGAATCATTATTTACATAAATTATTTTTTGGAAATATGTTAAAATGCTAGAATTCTAGTATTACCTTACATCACAGGAATTTTTTCTACTCCCTTTGTCAATAGCTTTACCAGAAGAAATAGCAGATCCTGAACAACTCTCTTCTGTTTGGTAATTCTCAATTAATTATCTTCTGAATGTGTAAAGAATAAATTTTCAATCAATATCAATGACTTTCAAATATTTTTTTCTATTAAACATATAATATGCTTATTCATTTCACATATTTATCAGTTCCAGACATTTGCAGAAACAGAAACAGGGACTATATTAGCATACAGACATCGATAATATTATGTTTATCTTATATATGAAGCCTTAGTTTCTAAGCTACTACCTAAATCAACATTACAAAATGTTTCACTGATTTATATAGCCCTTGATTTCAGTAAACTAGAAAATGGTTCTCAAAAGCAGCCAGCCATTTAACAGACCTAGAAGTGCAGAAAAAACCACCGAGATTTGCCAAAAAAACAGATGCTGTGCTTGGAAGAAAAGTTCCCAACTTGGCATCAGGAGCTTACAGTACCATCCAAATGATTCCTCCACACTTTGGAAGACAATATTTTCAAACAACCTAAGCACACAAAAGCCCAGTTGAATAGCACTAAAGCTAAAATGTAATTAGTCTTTGAGGACTAGATTAAGGTGTAAAAAAAAAAATGTACTTTAATAACTGTGCTGTATTTTTAAGTTTAGTTTTGAAAAATACCAAATAACTTTTTACATGTGCTTTAAATGAAATTATGGTAGAAAAGTGATTCCCTAATCAGTTAACACAATTGGTTCAGAGGAACTGAGTGTGTCTTAATACCAGTCTTCAAAGTACATAAAATTACTTTTTAAACCCATTATTCTTGTAGGGTATGAAAAAAACAAAATCAGAGGGGTAGCTTTTCCAGGGAATTGCTTCAGATAAGACTGAGTGTTTTATATTTTTCATTGTTTTTATTTAAAGATCTTTATTCCATATATATGTGTTAGTATACTATATTGGTGTTTTTCTTTCTGGCTTACTTCACTCTGTATAATAGACTCCAGTTTCATCCACCTTATTAGAACTGATTCAAATGTATTCTTTTTAATGGCTGAGTAATATTCCATTGTCTATATGTACCACAGCTTTCTTATCCATTCATCTGCTGATGGACATCTAGGTTGCTTCCATGTCCTGGCTATTAAAAACAGTGCTGTGATGAACATTGGGGTACACGTGTCTCTTTCAATTCTGGTTTCCTCGGTGTGTATGCCCAGCAGTGGGATTGCTGGGTCGTATGGCAGTTCTATTTCCAGTTTTTTAAGGAATCTCCACACTGTTCTCCATAGTGGCTGTACTAGTTTGCATTCCCACCAACAGTGTAAGAGGGTTCCCTTTTTTCCATACCCTCTCCAGCATTTATTGCTTGTAGACTTTTGGATCACAGCCATTCTGACTGGCGTGAAGTGGTACCTCATTGTGGTTTTGATTTGCATTTCTCTGATAATGAGTGATGTTAAGGATCTTTTCATGTGTTTGTTAGCCATCTGTATGTCTTCTTTGGAGAAATGTCTATTTAATTCTTTGGCCCACTTTTTGATTGGCTCATTTATTTTTCTGGAATTGAGCTGCAGGGGTTGCTTGTATATTTTTGAGATTAGTTGTTTGTCAGTAGCTTCATTTGCTATTATTTTCTCCCATTCTGAAGGCTATCTTTTCACTTTGCTTAATGTTTCCTTTGTTGTGCAGAAGCTCTTAATTTTAATTAGGTCCCATTTGTTTATTTTTGCTTTTATTTCCAATATTCTTGGAGGTGGGTCATAGAGGATCCTGCTATGATGTATGTCAGACAGTGTTTTGCCTATGTTTTCCTCTAAGATTTTTATAGTTTCTGGTCTTATGTTTAGATCTTTAATCCATTTTGAGTTTATTTTTGTGTATGGTGTTAGAAAGTGTTCTAGTTTCATTCTTTTACAAGTGGTTGATCAGTTTTCCCAGCACCACTTGTTAAAGAGATTGTCTTTTCTCCACTGTATATTCTTGCCTCCTTTGTCAAATATAAGGTGTCCATAGGTACATGGGTTTATCTCTGGGCTTTCTATTTTGTTCCATTGACCTATATTTCTGTCTTTGCACCAGTACCATACTGTCTTGATGACTGTGGCCTTGTAGTAGAGCCTGAAGTCAGACAGGTTGATTCCTCCAGTTCCATTCTTCTTTCTCAAGATGGCTTTGGCTATTCGAGGTTTTTTGTATTTCCATACAAATTGTGAAATTATTTGTTCTAGCTCTGTGAAAAATAGCATTGGTAGCTTGATAGGGATTGCATTGAATCTATAGATTGCTTTGGGTAGTAAACTCATTTTCACTATATTGATTCTTCCAATCCATGAACATGGTATATTTCTCCATCTATTGGTGTCCTCTTTGATTTCTTTCATCAGTGTTTTATAGTTTTCTATATATAGGTCTTTAGTTTCTTTAGGTAGATATATTCCTAAGTATTTTATTCTTTTTGTTACAATGGTGAATGGAATTGTTTCCTTAATTTCTCTTTCTATTTTCTCATTATTAGTGTATAGGAATGTAAGGGATTTCTGTGTGTTGATTTTATATCCTACAACTTTACTATATTCATTGATTAGCTCTAGTAATTTTCTGGTGGAGTCTTTAGGGTTTTCTATGTAGAGGATCATGTCATCTGCAAACAGTGAGAGTTTTACTTCTTCTTTTCCAACTTGGATTCCTTTTATTTCTTTTTCTGCTCTGATTGCTGTGGCCAAAACTTCCAAAACTATGTATGTAATTTAGAAAGATGGTAACAAAAACCCTGTATGCAAGACAGCAAAAGAGACACAGATGTATAGAACTGTGTTTTGGACTCTGGGAGAGGGAGAGGGGGGATGATTTGAGAGAATGGCATTAAAACATGTATAATGCCATATAAGAAACGAATCGCCAGTCCAGGTTCGATGCAGGATACAGGAAGCTTGGGGCTGGTGCCCTGGAATGACCCAGAGGGATAGTTTGGGGAGGGAGGTGGGAGGGGGGTTCAGGACAGGGACCACGTTTACACCCATGGCAGATACATGTTGATGTATGGCAAAACCAATACAATATTGTAAAGTAAAAAAAAAAAAAAAAAATCTTATAAAGTTAAAAAAATAAAATAAAAGTATAAATAAACAAAAATAAATAAATAAAGATCTTTATTCCAAAAACTTGATAAAATCAGTGAAACTCAGTTTCCTGTATTTTAAAGTAAGAAACTGTAAAATACAAGAGGAATACAAAGCACAAAGGAAAATATGGGTCTGAGCAGAAACATTAAGTGAGGTTTTTATTTATTTTGAATACAAAACCAGGGAACAGTTAATATTTAAGACTAAGTTATTTTTCTTGAACTGTTACTAGTAATATTACTAGTAATATTGACGCTTAGTTTCTCATTTGTTCAATGTTGAGATCTTTGATAAATATTTTCATATTGCATATAACTTTGGAATTCCTAATTTTAAAGACATATTAATTTGGTTTTCCTAAAAATATTTACTAAATTAAGATATTCTAACAAAACTTTAGATGAAAATTCTCTGTATTTATTTTTATAAATGCATATCAACATATTTTTGACTTGAACTTAATAAAATATGATAAAGTGAATTGAGTCAATGTTTGAAATTTGTTGAAAATTTTGTACTATACCTTCTGTATCTCAAAAAGTGATATATATATATATATATATATATATATATATATATATATGATTTTCTAATAATAGGAAAAGTACATTCTTTCAGAATATAGTTGCCTGGCATTTGATTACAAATTAATTAATTTCCTAGTACTAAAAAAATGTGGTTTATAGCAATTTATTTTTGGAGTCTTGTGAAAATGAACATCCAAAGACTATTGAATTAACGTGTTAATTCTTAGTGTGCTTTATTTTTCTTTCTACATAATAATTATAGATAATTTTAATTTAGGGTACTTTCACTAATTGAGGTTGAGAGAGTCAATTCCTAGGTACGTTGATAAAAAGTCCAGAGTTCCTGAGGAGGAGAAAGGGGTCTAGAGCCCTTGAGAAGGAGAAAGGGGTCTGGGGCTCTCTAGGAGAAAAGGACAAACATTCTTTTCTACATTGCTTTGTCTTAGTCAATATAACATTGTATGTTACTCGAGGACATGTTTCTCCTTAACAGGAACGTTCTGACTAATTCTGTCATCTTAAAATGTATATTATAGGAGTGGGTCTGGTAAGTTCTTTCTGTTGTTCATTCTAATCTTGTTAATTTAAGGTGTATATTGTGGGAGTGAGTCTGAAAAAAGTATATAAGACCTTGATAAGACTAGTTAGGGGGGCATTCTCCATCCCCCTTCTGATGTCTATGTCAGAAGCTTTCTCTGTCCCTTTTCTTACTTTAATAAAACTCTGCTACACAAAAGCTCTTGAGTGATCAAGCCTGGTCCCTGGTCCAAAAGCTAAATCTTCTTTTTTGGAGCTCATGAATCTGACATTGTTCACTGTAAGCTATCAGGGTCAAGTTCCTTGGATATAGAATATCAAGGGAACAAAGATGACACGTTCCCAGGATCAAGAATTTTTGACTAGTTTAAGCACGGGCAGCTGTGATGGTGCACAAGCACAGCCGAGAGAAGCTACCCCACATCCGAGGTTAGGGGCAGCGGCCTAGAGTGCCAAGCTGCGACGGTGCAGGAACAGCTGAGAGGAGCTACCCCACGTCCCAGGTCAGGGGTGGTGGTAGGTGGCCAGGAGAAGCTATCCCCTGCCCGAGGCCAGGGGTGGTGGCCGGGAGGAGCTACCCAACGCCCAAGGAGTAGTGGCTGCATGGGTGCAGGAGGACCTAGAGGAGCTACTCCACATTCAAGGTCAGGAAGGGCAGCAGTGAGAAGATACCCCTCGTCCAAGGTAAGGAGCAGTGGCTGCACTTTGCTGGCACAGCCATGAAGAGATACCCCACATCCAAGGTACGAGAAACCCATGTAAGATGGTAGATGTTGCAAGAGGGCATCAGAGGGAAGACACACTGAAACCATAATCACAAAAAACTATAGTCAATCTAATCACACTAGGACCACAGCCTTGTCTAACTGAATGAAACTAAGCTATGCCCTGTGGGGTCACCCAAGATGGGCGGGTCATGGTGGAGAGATCTGACAGAATGTGGTCCACTGGATAAGGGAATGGCAAACCACTTCAGTATTCTTGCCTTGAGAAACCCATGAACAGTATGAAAAGGCAAAATGATAGGATACTGAAAGAGGAACTCCCCAGGTCAATAGGTGTCCAATGCTACTGGAGATCAGTGGAGAAATAACTCCAGAAAGAATGAAGGGATGGAGCCAAATCAAAAAGAATACCCAGCTGTGGATGTGACTGGTGATAGAAGCAAGGTCCGATGCTGTAAAGAGCAATATTGCATAGGAACATGGAATGTTAGGTCCATGAATCAAGGCAAATTGGAAATGGTCAAACAGGAGATGGCAAGAGTGAATGTTGACATTTTAGGAATCAGAGAACTAAAATGGACTGGAATGGGTGAATTTAACTCAGATGGCCATTATATCTACTACTGCCGGCAGGAATCCTAGAAGAAATGGAGTAGCCATCATTGTCAATAAAAGAGACCGAAATGCAGTACTTAGATGCAATCTCAAAAATGACAAGAGATCTCTGTTCATTTCGAAGGCAAACCATTCAATATCACAGTAATCCAAGTCTATGCCCCAACCAGTAATGCTGAAGAAGCTGAAGTTTAACAGTTCTATGAAGACCTACAAGACCTTTTAGAACTAACACCAAAAAAGATGTCCTTTTCATTATAGGGGACTGGAATGCAAAAGTAGGAAGTCAAGAAACACCTGGAGTAACAGGCAAATTTGGCCTTGGAATACAGAATGAAGCAGGGCAAAGGCTAATAGAGTTCTGCCAAGAGAACGCACTGGTCATAACAAACACCCTCGTCCAACAACACAACAGAAGACTCTACACATGGACATCACCAGATGGTCAACACCAAAATCAGATTGATTATATTCTTTGCAGCCAAAGATGGAGAAGCCCTATACAGTCAGCAAAAACAAGACTGGGAGCTGACCGTGGCTCAGACCATGAACTCCTTATTGCCAAATTCAGACTGAAATTGAAGAAAGCAGGGAAAACCACTAGACCATTCAGGTATGACCTAAATCAAACCCCTTATAATTATACAGTGGAAGTGAGAAATAGATCTAAGGGACTAGATCTGATAGATAGAGTGCTTGATGAACTATGGATGGAGGTTCATGACATTGTACAGGAGACAGGGATCAAGACCATCCACATGGAAAAGAAATGCAAAAAAGCAAAATGGCTGTCTAGGGAGGCCTTACAAATAGCTGTGAAAAGAAGAGAAGCAAAAAGCAAAGGAGGAAAGAAAAGATATAAGCATCTGAGTACAGGCTTCCAAAGAATAGCAAGGAGAGATAAGTAAGCCTTCTTCAGTGATCAGTGCAAAGAAATAGAGGAAAACAACAGAATGGGGAAGACTAGAGATCTCTTCAAGAAAATTAGAGATACCAAGGGAACATTTCATGCAAATATGGGCTTGATAAAGGATAGAAATGGAATGGACCTAACAGAAGCAGAAGATATTAAGAAGAGATGGCAAGAATACACAGAAGAACTGCACAAAAAAGATCTTCATGACCCAGATAATCACGATGGTGTGATCACTGACCTAGAGCCAGATATCCTAGAATGTGAAGTCAAGTGGACCTTAGAAAGCATCACTACGAACAAAGCTAGTGGAGGTGATGGAATTCCAGTGAGCTATTTCAAATCCTGAAAGATGATGCTATGAAAGTGCTGCAATCAATATGCCAGCAAATTTGGAAAACTCAGCAGTGGCCACAGGACTGGAAAACGTCAGTTTTCATTCCAATCCCAAAGAAGGGCAATGCCAAAGAATGCTCAAACTACCGCACAATTGCACTCATCTCACATGCTAGTAATGTAATGCTCAAAATTCTCCAAGCCAGGCTTCAGCAATATGTGAACCATGAACTTCCAGATATTCAAGCTGGTTTTAGAAAAGGCAGAGGAACCAGAGATCAAATTGCCAAGATCCACTGGTTCATGGAAAAAGCAAGAGAGTTCCAGAAAAACATCTATTTCTGCTTTATTGACTATGCCAAAGCCTTTAAATTATGGATCACAATAAACTGTGGGAAATTCTGAAAGAGATTGGAATACCAGGTCACCAGAACTCCTCTTGAGAAACCTATATGAAATTCAGTAAGCAACAGTTAGAACTGGACATGGAACAACAGACTGGTTCCAAATAGGAAAAGGAGTACGTCAAGGCTGTATATTGTCACCCTGCTTATTTAACTTATATGCAGAGTACATCATGAGAAATGCTGGGCTGGAAGAAGCAGGAGCTGGAATCAAGATTGCCGGGAGAAACATCAATAACCTCAGACATGCAGATGACACCACCCTTATGGCAGAAAGTGAAGAGGAACTAAAAAGCCTCTTGAGGAAAGTGATAAGTGGAGAGTGAAAAAGTTGGCTTAAAACTCAACATTTAGAAAACGAAGATCATGACATCTGATCCCACTGTTTCCACAGTGGCTGACTTTGTTTTTTTGAGGGCTCCAAAATCACTGCAGATGGTGACTGCAGCCGTGAAATTAAAAGATGCTTACTCCTTGGAAGAAAAGTTATGACCAACCTAGATAGCATACTGAAAAGCAGAGACATTAGTTTGCCAACAAAGGTCCGTCTAGTCAAGGCTTAGATTTTTCCAGTGGTCATGTATGGATGTGAAAGTTGGACTGTGAAGAAGGCTGAGCACTGAAGAACTGATGCTTTTGAACTGTGGTGTTGGAGAAGACTCTTGAGAGTCCCTTGGACTGCAAGGAGATCCAACCAGTCCATTTGAAGGAGATCAGCCCTGGGTGTTCTTTGGAAGGAATGATGCTAAAGCTGAAACTCCAGTACTTTGGCCACCTCATGCGAAGAGTTGACTCATTGGAAAAGACTCTGATGCTGGGAGGGATTGGTAGCAGAAGAAAAGGGGATGACAGAGGATGAGATGGCTGGATGGCATCATCAACTCGATGGACATGAGTTTGAGTGAACTCCGGGAGTTGGTGATGGACACGGAGGCCCAGCGTGCTGCGATTCATGGGGTTGCAAAGAGTTGGACATGACTGAGCGACTGAACTGAACTGAACTGAGCCTAAAATACCCTCAGGGTATATGCCCATAGTGAGATTGCTGGGTCATGTGGCAGTTTTGTTTCTAGTTTTTTAAGGAATCCATACTGTTCTCCATATCAGTATCAAGTTACATTCCTACCAACAGTTGCAAAGGGTTCTTTTTTCTCCTTACCTTCTCCAGCCTTTATTATTTATAGAGTGTTTTATGATGGCCATTGTGGCTAATGTGAGATGATACCTCACTGTAGTTTTGATTTGGATTTCTCTAATAATGAGCAATGCTGAATATATTTTCATCTGTTTGTTGGCCATCTGTATGTTTATTTTGGAGAAAAGTCTGTTTAGGTCTTCCTCCCATGTTTTGATTATGAGCTGCTTGTATATTTTGGAGATTAATCCTTTTTCAGTAGTTTCATTTGTAATTATTTCTCCCATTCTGATGGGCTGTTGTTTAATCATATTTATTATTTCCCTTGTGCAAAAGCTTTTAAGTTTAATAAAATCCCACTTGTTTACTTTTGCTCTTACTTCCATTACACTAGGAAATGGGTCAAAGAAGATCTTGCACATGTACCCTAGTGCTCATTGCAGCATTATTTACAACAGTCAGGTCATGGAAGCAATAGAGATGTCCACTGATGAATGACTGGATAAAGAAGTTGTGATATATATATTTAGTTTTCATTCATGTTTTTGGCTAAGCAATATATGTAGCAGAATATTGCTTAGCCAAAAACACGAATGAAAACTAAATATTATATATTAACAAATATGTTTATGGAATCCAGGCAATGATACTAATAAAACTATTTGCTAGGCAGAAATAGAGATGCAGACATAGGAAACAGACTTATAGATACAGCAGTGGGAAAGAGAAGGTGGGACAAATTGAGATAGTAGCATTGAAAAGCAATGGCACCCCACTCCAGTACTCTTGCCTGGAAAATCCCATGGATGGAGGAGCCTGGTGGGCTGCAGTCCATGGGGTCGCTAAAAGTCGGACACGACTGAGCGACTTCACTTTCACTTTTCACTTTCATGCATTGGAGAAGGAAATGGCAACCCACTCCAGTGTTCTTGCCTGGAGAATCCCGGGGATGGAGGAGCCTGGTAGGCTGCCATCTATGGGGTCGCACAGAGTCGGACACGACTGAAGTGACTTAGCAGTAGCAGCATTGAAATATATACATTGCCTTGAAGAAAATAGATAGCTATAGGGAAAATGCTGTATAACACAAGGAGCACAACCAGGTACTCTGTGACAATGTAGAGGGTTGAGACGTGGTGTGGGGAGGGAGAGAGTTACAAAAGGGGGAGGAGAATTGTATACTTTTGGCTGATTCATATTGTTATATGGCAGAAACCAACACAACATTGTAAAGCAATTATCTTCCAATTAAAAAAGGATTTTTAAAAATCCTCAACCTATGATAATTATGTTGCCACTGTCTCAGAGAATGAGATGCTGGAATGGCATCACTGACTCAGTGAACATGAGTCTGGGCAACCTCTGAGAGATGGTGAAAGACAGGGAGGCCTGGGGTACTGCAGTCCATGGAGTCAGACACAATTGAGTGACTGAACAACAATAATAAGTGATATTTATATCCATATTACAAAGCAAAAATTTATAGGGAATGTCTGAGTGTAATAAATATCACAGTGTATTGACTATTATGTATATTAGTATCAATTATAAATTTTACTAGTATGTGGGCTTCCCAGGTGGTTCAGTGGATAATGAATCCACCTGCAATGCAGGAGATGCAGGCAGACATGAGTTTAATTTCTGGGTTGGGACGATCCCCTGAAGGAGAGCATGGTGACCCATTCCAGTATTCTTGCCTGGGGAATACCTGAGCATTTAAATTTTGATATGTATTATGGAGTTACTCACTGAAAGATTTTCATCAGTTATACCAGTCTGATTATAGAGACACAACTGAGCAACTAAGAACAGCCCACAACACATGATAAGTGTTATTATGCTATATGAGTTATTTCTTACTATGCTTTCTAAAAACAATCCTGAAAATCAATGCTCTAATATGTATATAATCCTGTATATGATAAATTATCATTAAGCAAATAATTACTGCTACCAAGAACAATGAGGGAGCTTCCCTGGTAGCTTGGACAGTAAAGTGTCTGCCTACAGTGCGGGAGACCTGGGTTCAATCCCTGGGTCGGGAAGATCCCCTTGGAGAAGGAAATGGCAACCCACTCCAGTATTCATGCCTGGAAAATCCCATGGACCGAGGAGTCTGGTGGATACAGTTCATGGGGTCGCAAGAGTCCAACACGACTGAGCGACTTCTCTTCTTCACTTCACTTCACCAAGAACAGTTATAAAAGCTTGACAAAGTACAAAAATATGTTTGGAGAAATTTAAAAGCTGCTCAGGAAATTCCATAGTCAAGATGAGCCTAAGGACAAAAGATGACTGTACAGGACTCTGTGGGAGAGGGAGAGGGTGGGAAGATTTGGGAGAATGGCATTGAAACATGTATAACATCATATATGAAATGAATCACCAGTCCAGGTTCAATGCATGATACTGGATGCTTGGCGCTGGTGCACTGGGACGACCCAGAGGGATGGTATGGGGAGGGAGGAGGGAAGGGGGTTCAGGATGGGGAACACGTGTATATGTGTGGTGGATTCATGTTGAGGTATGGCAAAACCAATACAATATTGTAAAGTAATTAACCTTCAATTAAAATAAATAAATTTATATTAAAAAATAATTTAGGGTGTGAATAATAGGTGAAAATGATCTGTAACTATAAAACTTCTAAAAGCAAACTTAGGGGAAATGCTCACTGACATTGTTCTTGGCAATGATCTTCTCTTTTTTATATAACAACAAAAGCACAAGCAAGAAAGGCAAATGAAAATAGTGGGATTGCATGAAGCTAACAATCTTTTGTACATCAAAAGAAGCAATAAAAACATTTAAAGATAACCTGGAGAGTGGGAGAAAACATTTGCAAGCCATTTATCTTATAAGACTAATATCCAAAACATACAAAGAATTCATACAACTAAATAACAAAAAAGAACAGCCAATTAAAACAGAGTAACTTAATAGACATTTTTCTAAAATGACATCCAAATGGCAAACAAGTACATGGAAAAATACTCAAAATCGCTAACTGATAGGGAAATACATTCAAAGCCATGAGATATCACCTCATACTTATAAGAGTGACTATTATTATAAAGACAAGAGATAACAAATGTCGGGAAAGAGAGTAGATAGTTGATGGTAGATAGTTCCTGTTAAGAGGATAGATAATAAATGTTCTGACCATAAAAAAACAAATTTTAATTATCTGATGTTAAGAATGTGTTATCTAAACTAATCATAGTGCAATATATAAATGTATGATATCAACATGCTGTACACTTTACACTTACATAATGTCAATTATACTCAATAAACTGGAAAAACAATAGGAGAAATTTGAATATTAGGTATATGGAGAAATATGTACTATGTTATCAATTTTTTTGTAAAATTTAAACAATTGTAAGTTTGAAAATTCATTAAAAAGTAAGCTGGGAGAATTTAAAAACAGATTTTTTAAAAAGAAAAAGTAAGTTGTTGAGGCAACTGGTGTTCAAAAAAGAAAAAACAACAACTGCAGAGAGTAGTGAACTGAGGGACATGAACAAACAACATTCTTCTGTGAGTTGTGTGTGTGTGCATTTTTTTTTTCCTTAGTACATTTGTTGATTGTGTGTAAGGGGCAAAAATATGAAGAATTAAGTGAAGTGTCAGAGACCAATCCTTGCAGAGAAACAAGGTAAACTTTTGGGAGCTGCACAAAGCTAAAATGATAAGAAGATGATAGATGGATAGACAGACAGTGAGATGACAGATAGAGGGATAGACAGAGAGACAGAGGTAGATAGATAATATGAATATCAAAGTCTTTGGTGAGAAGTGAGTGAGAAAAGGGGCCAGAATAAATCAACAGTGCCTATTTTCCTCTCTATACATCTTCCATATTCTTTTTAGCACAGAAGGCAGAAAATCTAAGCTCAAAGGTTCTGCTTGTTTTTCACATGCTGAGAAGACCAGATAAAACTTCTGACCAGGCTCTCACTTACAAATATAAACAAGAGCTGAACGCTGGGAGAAATGGCAAACTGATATCACAACTGTCAAAATACTAATTAGTGCAGACTCTGATTGAATCAAGGTGATTGTCTGCCCTTCAACTACATAGGTGGAAAAAAGAAATAAATCCTTTATGGAGGATTAGGAAATCAGTCTTCTAAGATTTTGAGTTTTACATAGTTAAAAAAAAATTACTAAGAATATGAAGAGATACAATTAAATGCTTGAAAATCAAGCACTTAGCTAGCATCAGGAGGAATTTAAAGAATAAATTAAGATGATCAATAAAATAAGAATAAAAGATAAAGATAATAAATGCAAAAGGTGAGGATTTCTATAAGAGAATAATCTATAAAAAACATGAAATGGATATTCTAAGACTAAAATATACAAAAGCTGAGTGTGATAACCCAATTTTGGGTTTAATGGCAGCTTATACATTGAAAAAAAGAGAAATAGCTAATCTAAATACATTTTTATAGAAAATATGTAGACTAAAGAAAATAAAAGAAAATTTAAAATAGAGAAAAGAGTATAAAGGGTGTGTGCGTAATTTGAATCCTTAAAGGAGAAGTGAGAAATGACGCAGAAGTAGTGTTTCAGAAGATGATTGCTGAGAATTTTCCATGATGAAAGATATCAACATGTAGACTTAAGAAGCCTTGCAATTCCACATAACACAAGTAATAAAATTTAAAAAAAAAAAGAAGGAAGAAAGGAAGGAAGGAATTGAGGGAGAGAGGAGGGAAGACAGAAATGCTGCACTTTGACATACTATATAGTATGTCATATATAGTAAAGCTGCTAAAAGGAAAAAATCTAAAAGCAATCAGGAAGAAAGCATACATTATCTTCAAATGAATAATAATAAGACTTGAAACCAACATTTCAAATGACCTGTTATACAGAGCGAAGTAAGCCAGAAAGAAAAACACCAATACAGTATACTAACGCATATATATGGAATTTAGAAAGATGGTAACAATAACCCTGTGTATGAGACAGCAAAAGAGACACTGATGTATAGATCAGTCTTTTGGACTCTGTGGGAGAGGGAGAGGGTGGGATGATTTAGGAGAATAACATTGAAACATGTATAATATCATGTATGAAACGAGTCGCCAGTCCAGGTTCGATGCATGATACTGGATGCTTGGGGCTGGTGCACTGGGACGACCCAGAGGGAGGGTATGGGGAGGGAGGAGGGAGGAGGGTTCAGGATGGGGAACACAGGTATACCTGTGGCAGATTCATTTCGATATTTGGCAAAACTAATACAATATTGTAAAGTTTAAAAATAAAATAAAATTTAAAAAAATAAAAATAAATGATCTAGGAAATCTAGAAGATAATATAATGACTTATTTAAAGAACTACTTAAAGATATGAAATGAAAACTTATACCATAGAATTCTCTACCCAATAAAAAGTTACAAAACTAAAGTTAATATTAAAAATATTTTCAAAATAAAGTAAAACTGATATATTTATCAAATATATTAGTAATAATTAAAATATACATTTTTTTCAGGCAAAAGGAAAAGAGAACCCTTTCCTTTGTGATTCCAGATGGAGTCAAAGAAACACAAGAAGCTAGATGAGCAATGGAAATGGGAACAGAGATTCTATAGTCTTGTTTTTCTACATCCCACTTTTATTGCATTTACTTGACTAATTGTCTATCTGGCCCACAGAATTATAGTTTCTACCTACATAGGAGCTGTCCATGTTCTGCTTCTGCCACCAGTAATGTATGCAAATATTTGGCAGCCTTTTCTTATAATTTATATATTAATGTTCCTTTATCACACTTTCCCTGATTTAGCTCCATGGTATGGCAAACACAATTAAAGCTAAACAAATACCTGTGCTTTCCTCTATTTGTTAGACTTTCTTGGAGTGAAATATGACTAGCATAGGAATGAGCATATGACTAGCATTGGTTAATCATCCAAGAACCTAACGATACATTCCAACTTCTCGTCAGAGGCCATTAATACTTTATTTGCCCCTGCTATGTCTCTTTCATGACTGAAAACTTGAATGGCATTGGTTCCAGATGGTATAGATTCAAGACAGATGAGGGATATAAAACTCATCTAAGAGCTGGCTTGATGGAGAAATACATTTTTAGTATGTTAAACCACTATAATTTTGAGTTTGTTAATAATAACAGCATTCTCTAACTTAAATGGATAGGTATGTATGTATGACCTCTGTTTATCTCTGGTTCTATTTCTCTCTGAAAATTAACTTCAAAGGTACAAATAATGGTAGGTGGAACACCTTCTGAATATAAAACAAAGTTTTCCTCACACCAGCAGAATGTATTGTTCCCATATTCTGTAAATTTGAAGTAAGAATAACTATTTACAAACTGAAGAATTATTAGCAATCATCCCAGAATTATGATACATAGGTCTGTTCTTAAGATTTATTGTATGTTAGCACATTTTTTAATTTCAATCCTTTTATGTTATGATAAACTGAAAAAAATTCTGTTTACATATGTTGAAAGTCCATACTGCAACAGTACAAATGCTATTTATCTATAAGGTGATGACATTTAATACTATCGTTAATTATACAAATAATTATGCAATTTATATTTTAAAAAGTACAAATAGATGCTATATTTAAACTCCACTTGGTACTTTAAGAGGTATGGCTATAAAGTAATGACATTGATTTTAAATATTGCTATGGAAACACAGTTATTAATTATGCTTATTAATTGCCTATCTATAAGTTATATGCTGCTGCTGCTAAGTCGCTTCAGTCGTGTCCGACTCTGTGCGACCCCATAGACGGCAGCCCACCAGGCTCCCCCGTCCCTGGGATTCTCCAGGCAAGAACACTGGAGTGGGTTGCCATTTCCTTCTCCAATGCATGAAAGTGAAAAGTGAAAGTGAAGTCGTTCAGCCATGTCAGACTCTTAGCGACCCCATGGACTGGAGCCTACCAGGCTCCTCCATCCATTGGATTTTCCTGGCAAGAGTAGTGGAGTGGGGTGCCATTGCCTTCTCCGTATAAGTTATATAGTCACACATAAATAAAGATATGTCAATTTTGTTAGTTAATAATTAATATTTAAATTATTTGTGGATATTCACTAATTTATTAATAATTAAATTTATTAATCAATAAAATATAAAACTTTATGCACTGCAGGGCATAATTACAACTTATTGAAGTGATAGAAGTTTTAAAAAGTATAAAAAGAATTAACTACATAGAGTACTATAATTGTTGAATCCTGCAACAACAAATAGTCCCATAGCTGTCTATTATTTAATAAAAGAACAGTGAGTAAATGGTGATAAAACAGTATCACTGTAAAATGTCATACGTCATACAGCATGCATATGTCATACAGCATAGTAAGGTCATCATTGCTAAACACTTTAAAGAACATTGTCATTATTGCTATACAGTTTAAAGAACATTGATTTGGAATTCTTTACTTTCCCAATGATATGCTAATTATTTTGTGGATGCTAAACACAAAAGGAAAAAATATAGTCTCCATCATTTAGAAAAAATTGAGTACAAGATACAGAAAAATACTATAGTTTTTATTTTATTTCAAAATAATGCAGATTTTTAAAAAATAAAATCCATGTTGTGTATAAGTAAGGGCTTCTCTCCCTTTATGTTCTATCCCAGGGTCCAGAAACAAGCAGTGTTGATAGTGCAGCACCCTTTTCAGATATTTAGCCATGGGTTTGAAATAAACATGAACAAAGGTAATCAGAAGAGACTACACTGAATACTGTACATTATCCTCCCACTTGAAATATATCATGATCATTAGTTTTCTTTTTTGGAATATACAAAACCTTGTGTTTGATAAATATTTCAGATTACTCCCTAGTCTAGGATTATTATGATCAAAAATTCCTCAGCTGACAGATATTTAAAACCTATGTTTTATCCCTATTACAAATATTCCCTGAGAGCTCAGTTGGTAAAGAATCTGCCTGCAATGCAGGAGACCCTGGTTCTATTCCTGGGTCAGGAAGATCTCCACTGGAGAAGGGATAAGCTACCCACACTGGTATTCTTGGGCTTCCCTTATGGCTCATCTGGTAAAGAATCAGCCTGCAATGTGGGAGACCTGAGTTTGATCACTATGTTGGGAAGATCCCCTGGAGAAGGGAATGGCTACCCACTCCAGTATTCTGGCCTGGAGAATTCCATGGACTGTACAGTCCTCAGGACCGCAAAGAGTCAGGCAAGACCAAGAAACTTTCACTTCACAAATATTGCAGTTTGTATATTGTTATATTTATTTCCTTGCCTTCCTGTGTATTTCCGAAGGGTATTCATAAGGTTAAATGATGCACATCATAAGTTTTTGTTACATACTGACGAAAGTCCTTCCAAATATTTTGACTATATATGGGTCCTTTCCAAGATCTTACAGGACTCCTTTGACCTATCCAAGGACCAATTTCTAGTATAACCTAGTCCCACAGTATATTACTTGCCTGTGTTATCCTTAATGGTGCTCTATCGTATAGGGAAGTCTTCATCAGTTTGTTTATTTAAAGAAAAATATTTGCCTATAAAACTTTATAATAAACTTAACAGAAACTATAAAAACCTTCTCAATGGTATACCAGTTCAAGAACTACTTATTACCTTGCCAAATTGAAAATTCCCTTTTGGAAATTCCTAACTTAAACACAGCTCTGGAAAATGGCATGTAGGGACACCTAAGACAGACAGGTCATGGTGGAGAGTGCTGACAAAGTGTTTGCCATTTTGGCAGAAGCGAGAAGGGAATGGCAAACCACTTCAGTATTCTTGCTTTGACAACCCCATCAATGGTATGAAAAGGCAAAAAAATTATAACACCAGAAGATGAGCCCCCCAGTCCATAGATGTCTAATATGCTACTGGGGCAGAGGGGAGATATAGCTCCAGAAAGAATGAAGAGACTGGTCCAAAGTGGAAATGACATCCAGCTGTGGATGTGTATGATGGTAAAAACAAAGTGCTGTAAAGAACACTATTGCATAGGATCCTGAAATGTCAGGTCCATGAATCAAGGTAAACTGGATGTGGTCAAGCAGCAGATGGCAAGAGTAAACATTGATATCTTAGAAATCAGTGAACTAAAATGGATGAGAATGGGCTAATTTATTTCAGATGACCATTATATCTACTGCTGTGGGTAAGAATCTTTTAGAAAAAATGGAGTATACTTCATAACCAACAAAAAAAAGTCCAAAATACAATACTTGGGTGCAAACTCAAAAAAGAAAGAATGAACACAGTTCCTTTCCAAGGCAAACCCATTCAACATAACAGTAATCCAAGTCTATGCCCCAACCACTAATGCTGAAGAAGTTGAAATTGAACAGTTCTATGAAGACTTCTAAGACTTTCTAGAACTAACACCAAAAAAAGATGTCCTTTTTATCATAGGGGATAGAAATGCGAAAGTAGAAAGTTAGATAACTGGAGTAACAGGCAAGTTGGGCCTTGGAGTACAAACAAGAGAATACATGGTCGTAGCAAACACACACTTCCAACAACACAAGTGACGGTTCTACACATGGACATCACCAGATGGTCAACACCTAAATCAGATTGATTATATTTTTGGCAGCAAAAGATGGAAAAGCTCTATACAGTTAGCAGAAAAAAGACATGGAAGTGACTGTGGCTCAGATCATGAACTCTTAATTGTAAAATTCAGACTTAAACTGAAGAAAGGGAAAACCACTAGGCCTCTCAGACATGACCTAAATAAAATCCTTTATGATTATACAGTGGAAGTGACAAATTACAGGGATTAGATCTAATAGGCAGAGTGCCTGAAGAACTACAGACAGAGGTTCTTAATTTTGTACAGGATGTGGTGACCAAAAACACCCTAAAGAAAAAGAAATGCAAGAAGGTTAAATGGTTGTCTGGGGATATCTTATAAATAGCTGAGAAAAGAAGAGAAGTGAAAGAGAAAGGAGAAAATATACCCAAATGAATGCAGAGTTCCAGACAATAGCAAGGTGATATAAAAAGGCTTTCTCACCTGAACACTGTGAAGAAATAAAAGGAAACAATAGAATGTGAAAGACTAGAGATCTCTTTGAGAACATTGGAGATATCAAGGGCACATTTCATGCAAAGATGGGCACAATAAAAGACAGAAATGACAAGGACCTAACAGAAGAAGAAAATACTAAGAAGAGCTGGCAAGAATACACAAAGAAATTGTACAAAGAAGATCTTAATGATACTTTTAACCATGATGGGTGTGATCAGTCATTTAGAGCCAAACACCTTGGAGTGTGAAATTAAGTGGACCTTAGGAAGCATTACAATAATCAAAGCTAGTGGAGCTGATGGAATTCCAGCTGAGTTCTTTCAAATTCTAAAAGATAATTTTGGTAAAGGGCTACACTCAATATGCCAGCTAATTTGGAAAACTCAGCAAGGGCCACGGGACTGGAAAAAGTCAGTTTTCATTCCAATCCAAAAGAAAGGCAATGCAAAAGAATGTTAAAACTATAGCACAATTGTGCTTATTTCACATGCTAGAAAGGTAATGCTCAAAAATCCTTCTAGATAGGCTCTGCAGTACAAGAACCAAGAACTCCCAGATGTACAAACTGGATTTAGAAAAGGTAGAGGAATTAGAAATCAAATTGCCAGCAATCATTGAATCATACAGAAAGCAACGTAATTCCAAATAGCACATCTACTTTGGTTTCATTGACTACACTAAAGCCTTTGATTGTGTGGACCATGAAAATAGCCTCTTGATGAGGATGAAAGAGGAGGGTGAAAAAGCTGGTCTAAAATTAAACATTCAAAAAGTTAACATCCTGACACCCAGTCCCATCACTTCATGGAAAATAGATGGGGAGAAAATGGAAACAGTGGCATATTTTATTTACTTGGGCTCCAAAAATCAGTGAGGACAGTGACAGCAGCCATGAAATTAAAAGACACTTGCTCCTTGGAAGAAAAGTTATGACAAAACTAGACAGCAAATTAAAAAGTAGAGACATCACTTTGCCAACAATAGTCCATATACTCAAAGCTGTGTTTTTTCTAGTCATCATGTTTGAATGTGAGAGTTGGAACATAAAGAAAGCTGAGCACCCAAGAATTGATGCTTTCAAACTATGGTGCTAGAAAGACTTGAGAGTCCCTGGGACTGCAAGGAGATCAAACCAGTCAATCGTAAAGGAAATCAGTCTTGAATATTCATTGGAAGGACTGATGCTGAGGCTGAAACTCCAGTACTTTGGCCACCTGATGCAAAGAACTGACTTATTTGAAAAGACCCTGATGCTAGGAAGGATTGAAGGTGGGAGGATAAGGGGAGAACAGAGGATGAGATGGCTGGATGGCATCACCAACTCGATGGACATGAGTTTGAGTATGTTGGACACGACTGAGAGACTGGACTGAACTGAATGAACTCTGCATCTACGTTTAATAAGCAGGGTGACAATATACAGCCTTGAAGTACTCCTTTCCCAATTTGGAACCAGTCTGTTGTTCCACATCCAGTTCTAACTGTTGCTTCTTGACCTGCATACAGATTTCTCAGGAGGCAGGTAAGGTTGTCGGGTATTCCCATCCCTTAAAGAATTTTCCACAGTTTGTTGTGATCCACAAGTCAAAGGCTTTGCCAAGGCAATAAAAAAGAAATAGATGTTTTTCTGGAACTCTCCTGCTTTTGCAATGATCCAGCAGATGTTGGCAATTTGATCTCTGGTTCCTCTGCCTTTTCTAAATCCAACTTGAACATCTGGAAGTTCACGGTTCACATACTGTTGAAGCCTGGCTTGAAAATTTTGAGCATTACTTTCCTAGCATGTGAGATGAGTACAATTGAGTGGTAGTTTAAACATTCTTTGGCATCGCCCTTCTTTGGGATTAGAATGAAAACTGACCTTTTCCAGTCCTGTGGCCACTGCTGAGTTTTCCAAATTTGCTTTCCAAATTTTCCAAACACTTTCACAGCATCATCTTTTAGCATTTGAAATAGCTCAACTGGAATTCCATCACCTCCCCTAGTCTTGTTCATAATGATGCTTTCTAAAGGCCACTTGACTTCACATTCCAGGATGTCTGGCTCTAGGTGAGTGATCACACCATCATGATTATCTGGGTCATGAAGATCTTTTTTTGTATAGTTTCTCTGTGTATTCTTGCCACCTCTTCTTAATATCTTCTGTTTCTGTTGGGTCCATACTATTTCTGTCCTTTACTGTGTCCATCTTTGCATGAAATGTTCCCTTGGTATCTTCAATTTTCTTGAAGAGATCTCTAGTCATTCCCATTCTTTTGTTTTCCTCTATTTCTTTGCACTGCTTACTGAGGAAGACTTTCTCTTGTCTCCTTGCTATTCTTTGAAACTCTGCATTCAAATGGGTATATCTTTCCTTTTCTCCTTTGCCTTTAGTGTCTCCTCTTTTCTCAGGTATTTGTAAGGCCTCCTCAGACAACCTTTTGTCTTTTTGCATTTCTTTTTCTTGGGGATGGTCTTGATCACTGACTCCTGTACAATGTCATGTACCTCCATCCATAGTTCTTCAAGTGCTCTGTGTATATATCACATCTGATTTTTGAATCTGTTTGTCACTTCCGCTCTATCATCATAAGGGATTTGATTTAGGTATCAGGTGTGATTAAAATAAGGACTGGCTGCACCAAGATCTAGAATTCTGGTTTCAAACATCTAAATAAATGATTAAAAGTCTGGAAATATATTTGGGGAATAAGGACAAAATAATATACTATAAAGTGTGCAAAATATAGAGACCCTGATGGTGGAAGAGACTGAAGGCAAGAGGAGAAGGGAGCAACAGAAAATGAGATAAATGACTCAATGGACACAAATTTTGTGTAAATGCTCATTTCATTAGCACATATTAAATGTTTTTATACCTAGTTCAGATGGGTTAAGAGTGGCTTGTGAAGCAACTGGCAGCAAATGGTGATACTGAAACTATCCAGGGAGAGCAAGGGAGAGAGACTGTGTAACAGTTGCTGTTATAGATTCACTGTATGGAAAAATATTTTCCAGAATTATGAATTAATTAACAGCCTATATTTCTTTTTCAAATTTGTGAACCCTATAATGAAGGACTGCAATGCATTTTCCATAGCTTTTGTTTCTTTAAAATTGTTGCTTTCTAAAGTTCTTTTGTTCTCACATTTCTTGAAGAACCCAACTACTGATCAGTAGAGTTTCACCCAAGAAATAGTAATATTTGAACATTTCTGAATTTTTTCCATATTGCTTTGTTCCTTGTTATATTTATACCTTTAATTTTGAAGGATTGCTGGTGCTTGTATCACTGCAAACAATCAGTACCCAGTAATTGTGTAACACATAATGATACTTACTGTACAACAAAGCCTGAGTTTTTATCAACTGTAAACCCCTGGAGCTAGGTGTCTCCTTCCTAATCTATTCATCTATACCATGGCCTTTTCTCTTCACACTCAGCAGATTCATAAGGTTATTTGCCTTTAGCAATTTTACTTGCTTACAGTATGAAACGATGAAGGTTGATAAAAGGAGAGATTATATTTTAAAAAAGTAATAAAGAAAGAACAGGGAAGCAAAGCTAAAAGAAACAGCTGCTCTAATTTATTTCTCTGTGAGGGTCTCAGGGCTCCTCAAGTGTTTTCCTGTTTTGGCTCTTCAAATCCAGCCTAAGCTAAAACGAAGACGTATGATAGATGTTGTTACACATACACACAATTCCCAAAGGCCCCAGTAGGGTAAAGGACAAAAGGAAGCAAAACGAAAAGAAGATAAAACTGGAGAGCTGAGTCTGATCCCTGGGCTGGGAGGATCCCCTGGAGGAGGAAATGACAACCCAATCCAGTGTTCTTGCCTGGAGAATTCCATAGACAGAGGAGCCTGGCAGGCTACAGTCCAAGGGGTCACAAAGAGTCGGACATGACTGAGCAACTTTCACTCACTTACTCAGTGTTTAGTGAAGGGCAGGGAAGTCTGGTGTGCTGCTGTCTATGAGGTCACAAAGTGTTTGACATGACTGAGTGACTGAACAACAAAGACAAGTTTAAGATGGTGAGTAGGCCACTGAATATATGATTCTGAAATTCAGTAGGAAATTTATTTAAAGCCATTGCTTTCTTGTATTTCACAGGCAGTGGCATTAGATACAGAATATAAGCAAGCATAGCCCAAGAGATAACCATTATTTATAGAGATCAGGAAGAGACATAAAAAAAAAAAAAAAAAAAGAGAGAGAAGATTCATTTAGGAGGATGAGAAAAAGCACCATGTTTCAAAAAAATTTTTTTTTATATTTGTTTATTAATTAAACAAAAACTACAATGAAAAATGGCATCATGAAAAATTACTTAGCACAATAAAGGAAAACAACAATAATAAAAATTTTCACTCTTGGTTATATCTTAGACATCTTGGTTACATATTCCAAACATTTAATTGTTTAAACTGGCAACAGAATGTAGATATGATTTCTAAAGCTGTTCAACATCAGACTCCAACAACATTGGTGTTGCAAGAGTATGATCCAAACATTTCCTTTTTCATATTTAAACATTAAGAAAGAAGAACACAATGGCTAAAAACAAGATATGATTGTAAATTAGATAGTGTCAAGGAAAAAGTTTGACATTTGAAAATATATCAAGGATAACTGAAGTATGATGATACATGGAATGTAAAATAGTAGGCACTTACATAACTTAAAATACATTGCCTATTCCAAGAAGATATGAATTGACTGATTTTCCAAATAACAAGGTACTTTAAAAAATTTCCCCAAATTTTTTCTTTGTAAGAAAATTGAGCAAAAAATGAATGTATAAAATATACTAACTCGTTCTACTTGGAGAATGAAGTGGCAATCCATTCCAGTATTCTTGCTGGGCTCCAGTCAATGGGGTGGCTAAAAGGTTGGACACCATTTCACAACTAAACAGCAACAACAGCAAACTCATTTTAAGGTATTCCTCAAATAAGAATTTTTAAAATAAGTAGTCTCCATCAAAGTTCCAGGTTGCAAGATTCACACTTAATCTGTAAGTTTTAAATAATAATGATAACAAAATACATATGTAATTATTTTTATTCTAACTACCTTCTGGCTATTGACAGCCTGAAAAACATGCTGGGAAAAAATAATTCTGAAAAGTTTTATAAAGAGCTGTTATTGAAAGGGCTGCTTCTGGAACAGCTTAATCTGCCATCACTCAAAAATCAAAATTTTCTGAATCATTTCCAATTGTCTTAGGCTCAAATACTTGAGCTCCTCCCAGGCTGAGCCAGAGCAGGGAGAGGGGTAATCATCCCCATGTGTTTCTGCAGTTCAAGACAATGCTCTCCTAAAAATATCATCCTCCTTAAATGGAATAAGGGGTAGCAGAGAAAGGGATTTAGGATTTGATTGATGGATAGTCAAAAAATTCCAAATGTCTTCTGCAATCATTCAGATAGAAGAGAGACGCATATACATAATTTAATATCAATCATGGAGGGCTAAGTTATAATTTAGCAATAATAATAGCAAAAAATAAAACAAAGTCCTATTTCTCATGTATAATTTTTCCAGTCGTTTTACTGTAAGGATCTAGGCTTTTGGAGTGCTCATTATGTGGAATATTATCAATCACTATGGAAGACATTATGCTTAATATAAAAGACTGATAATAGTACGAATATAAATTATATTTTATTTTGAAAATGATTAAAACAAAAATATTTTAAATCTTTTTTCCCTTCAAACCAATGCCTTGGAAGAGTAAATTCAGAATATTAAATCTCAATTTTTTCAAAGGAAATAAAGATTGTAGTGATAATTTTATCTTTCTATTTTGTTATTTTATAAAGACAGCGTTTTAAGTTAAAGATTGTGAAATTCAGTTAAAAAATAGAAAATCTCTAGCGAATTAAAAAAATTAATGGCCATATTTCTTATGGTGTCATCTATAGATCACCTGTCTCAATAAACTTTTACCATTTAAACTTGCATATTAATGGGCCCTGAAGATGGTGACTGAACTATTGAAATTAAAAGATGTTTGCTCCTTGGAAGGAAAGCTGTGACAAACCTAGACAGTGTATTAAAAAGCAAAGACATTATTTTGCCAACAAAGCTCCATATAGTCAAAGTTATGTTTATTTCAGTAGCCATGTACGAATGTGAGAGTTTGACCATAAAGAATTCTGAGCATTGAAGAACTGATGCCTTGGAATTGTGATGCTGGAGAAGGCTTGAGAGTCTCTTGGACTGAAAAGAGATCAAACCAGTCAATCTTAGAGGAAATAAGCCCTGAATATTCATTGGAAGGACTCATGCTGAAGCTGAAACTGTAATATTTTGGCCACCTGATGCAAAGAACTGACTCATTGAAAAAGACTGATGCTGGGAAGATTGAAGACAAAAGGAGAAGGAAGCAGCAGAAGATTAGATGCTTAAATAGCATCACTGACTCAATGGACATGAATCTGAGCAAACTCTGGGAGACAGTGAAGGACATGGAAATTGACATGCTGCAATCCATGAGGTCACAAAGAGTAGGACAGGACTTAACGACTGAACGACAACATTCATGAGCCCAATTCTAGAACTAGTTAATCATATTTCTCTAGGAATCTGCATTTTTGACAAGCTGTCTAGATAATTCTTAAAGTGACTGAAATCAGTTTAAGAAATTCCCTTTAGGTGATTCATTTAATTTGAACATTTGTAGGATGAGTTATAGAGTATTTATACCTGTCATCAGGAAATGATATCTATTACCAATGCCATCATTTTTTAAAAGGCTATTTTTTAGGGAGCAATTTTATGTTCACAGCAAAATTTAGAGGAAAATACAGAGATTTCCCATATTTTCCCTGCCTTCAAACATGCATACATCTATCCCCCATTATCAACATTCCTCACCAAACTGGTACATCTGTTGCAAGTGATGAACCTACATTGATATATATCATAATCACCCAAAGACCATAGATTATTCTAGAGTTCATTCTTTTTCTGGGTGTTGTACATTTTTTTTTTTTTAAGTTTTGACACCTGTATGATAGCATCTATTCATCATTATGGTACCATACTAAGTATGTTCCTGCCCAAAATATCCTCTGCCCTTTGCTTAATGCATATATATGGAATTTAGAAAGATGGTAACAATAACCCGGTGTATGAGACAGCAAAAGAGACACTGATGTATAGAACAGTCTTATGGACTCTGTGGGAGAGGGAGAGGGTGGGAAGATTTGGGAGAATGACATTGAAACATGTAAAATATCATGTAAGAAATGAGTTGCCAGTCCAGGTTCAATGCTTATACATTCCTGCCCCTGAACCTAACCCTTTGCAACTGACTTTACTGTATCTATAGTTTTGCCTTTACCAGAGGATAACAGAGTTGAATTCATTTCATATTAATCCTCTTCAGATTAGCTTATTTCATTTAGTGTTATAAGGTTGTCTTCTTCATATCTTTTCATAATTTGATAACACATTCATTTTCAATATTAAAATATTCTGTTGCCTAAATTTATCTAAAACTCTTTATCTAATCATCTACTGAAAGATACCCTGGCTGCTTCCATTCCATCAAGTTTTGATGAACAGCAAAGATATCTTTGGAAGTAGAAACATGATGCTGGGGGGTTGCCTGGGCTTTGGATCTCTGCCTTCTAGCAAAAAAAGCCACAGTATAATGGTTAGAAGTCTTGATAACTGGTCAAACTTGGCTCTCACATTTATTAACTAATTATCTTGGAACATTTGTTTAAGCTATTTGAGCCTTTGTTGCTTGGTCTGAAAAATGAAGAAAATATCATATTATCTCCTGTGGTTCTTTGAGAATTAAATAAGATTATTCCTGTATTGCTAACAAGACCAGGAGCTGACTGTGGCTCAGATCATGAACTCCTTACTGCTAATTCAGACTGAAATTGAAGAAAGTGGGGAAAACCACTAGACCATTCAGGTATGACCTAAATCAAATTCCTTATGATTATAC
Source organism: Bos javanicus (assembly GCF_032452875.1). Classification (NCBI taxonomy): domain Eukaryota; kingdom Metazoa; phylum Chordata; class Mammalia; order Artiodactyla; family Bovidae; genus Bos; species Bos javanicus. The sequence goes on along the minus strand of NC_083879.1, from coordinate 37,440,432 downwards.
AGTGGAAGTGAGAAGTAGATTTAAGGGACTTGATCTGATAGAGTGACTGATGAACTATGGATGGAAGTTCGTGACATTTTACAGGAGACAGGGATCAAGAGCATCCCCTAGAAAAAGAAATGCAAAAAGGCAAAATGGCTGTCTGAGGAAGCCTAACAAATAGCTGTGAAAAGAAGAGAAGTGAAAAGCAAAGGAGAAAAGGAAAGACATAAGTATCTGAATGCAGAGTTCCAAAGAATATCAAGGAGAGATAAGAAAGTCTTCACAGTGATCAATGGAAATAAACAAAGGAAAACAATAGAATGGAAAAGACAAGAGATCTCTTCAAGAAAATTAGAGATACCAAGGGAACATTTCATGCAAAGAAGGGCTCAATAAAGGACAGAAATGGTAGGGACTTAACAGAAGCAGAAGTTATTAAGAGGTGGCAAGAATACACAGAAGAACTATACAAAAAAGATCTTCATGACTCAGATAATCACAATGATGTGAGCACTCACCTAGAGCCAGACATCCTGGAATGTGAATTCAAGTGGGCCTTAGGAAGCATCACTATGAACAAAGCTAGTGGAGGTGATGATGGAATTCCAGTTGAGCTATTTTAAATCCTAAAAGTGATGCTGTGAAAGTGCTGCACTAAATATGCCAGCAAATTTGGAAAACTCAGCAGTGGCCACAGGACTGGAAAAGGTCAGTTTCCATTCCAATCCCAAAGAAAGATAATGCCAAAGAATGCTCAAACTACTGCTCAGATGCACTCATCTCACATGCTAGGAAAGTAATGCTCAAAATTCTTCAAGCAAGGCTTCAACACTATGTGAACCATGAACTTCCAGATGTTCAAGTTGGATTTAGAAAAGGCAGAGGAACCAGAGAGCAAATTGCCGACATCCTTTGGATCATTAAAAAAGCAGGGGAGTTCCAGAAAAACATCTATTACTGCTTTATTGACTATGCCAAAGCCTTTTACTGTGTGGATCATAATAAACTGTGGACAATTCTGAAAGAGATGGGAATACCAGACCACCAGAACTGCCTCTTGAGAAACCTGTACGCAGGTCAGGAAGCAACAGTTAGAACTGGACGTGGAATAACAGACTGGTTCCAAATAGGAAAAGGAGTACGTCAAGGCTGTATATTGTCACCCTGCTTACTTAAATTATATGCAGAGTACATCATGAGAAACGCTGGGCTGGAAGAAGCACCAGCTGGAATCAAGATTGCTGGAAGAAATATCAACAACCTCTGATACGTAGATGACACCACCCTTATGGCAGAAAGTGAAGAACTAAAGAGCCTCTTGATGAAAGTGAAAGAGGAGAGTGAAAAAGTTGCTTAAAACTCAACATTTAGAAAACGAAGATCATGGCATCTTGTCCCATCACTTCATGGCAAATAGATGGGAAAACGGTGGAAACAGTGTCAGACTTTACTTTTTTGGGCTCCAAAACCACTGCAGATGGTGATTGCACCCATTAAATTAAAAGACCCTGACGCCTTGGAAGGAAAATTATGACCAGTTTAGACAGCGTATTAAAAAGCAGAGACATTACTTTGTCAACAAAGATCCACCTAGTGAAAGCTATGATTTTTCCAGTTGTCAAGTATGGATGTGAGTGTTGGACTATAAAGAAAGCTAAGCTCTGAAGAACTTATGCTTTTGAACTGTGGTGTTGGAGAAGACTCTTGAGAGTCCCTTTTACTGCAAAGAGATCAAACCAGTCCATCCTATAGGAGATCAGTCTTGGGTGTTCATTAGAAGGACTGATGTTGAAGCTGAGACTCCAATACTTTGGCCAGCTGATGCGAAGAGCTGACTCAAATGAAAAGACCCTCATGCTGGGAAAGATTGAGGGCAGGGGGAGAAGGGGATGAGATAGGATGAGATGGTTGGGTGGCATCACCGACTCAATGGACATGAGTTTGGTTGAAATCCAGGAGTCGGTGATGGACAGGGAGGCCTGGCTTGTTGCAGTTCATGGGGTCACAAAAAGTCAGACACGACTGAGCAACTGAACTAAACTGAACTGAATTGATTGTTTAGAAAGCTTGCCATTAAGATCTCATGCCTTTTTTAATATCATTTATTATAGAACTATCATTAATATTTTCATCAACTGTGGTTCCATAGTTAAATATAACCTCTGCATTTATAGCAAGTATTTTCCTGTTTACACTAACTTGAGTGCCAATAAATGAACATCTGTGATCATTTAAGCCAGAATAAGCCTGTTAGACCATTGGTGTTGGAATTAGTTTGTTGTTTCTACTCCTTCTGCTATTATTTTATCATTTTATCTTTTTAATATGCACTCCCAGTAGATCAAGCTTTTAGGCTGTAACTGCTTTATTTCCGCAAAAACTGTGGATAATCTCTTACACAGATATGTAGCACATTTCCTAATACACACAATTTCAAAATAATTAATTATCATTTAGTCTTTGCGTGATTCTCATGATGAGAACTGGTAAAGTTATTAAAAGAAACTAACTACATGTTGAATGAGAAGATAAAAATCTCATGACAATATAAGTGTTGCCAAATCTTTCTTCTTATATTTATTAATTTAAAAGAAACAATATATCCCAACTTTTAGACATTTTTCTAACTAACATTTTAGTAGATGATAAACTCAAAGTCATTTCATTAATATGAGTTTAGATGAAAATTTAGAAGTTATTTTTGTAAGGAAATATTTTTTACTTAATCATAAAAATGTTTTAGAACACACAGTTATTGACTTATCTAAACAAGTGTAATGCTTTCATTTCCAGTTGTCAGGAATGTTAAACAAAATTTTCTATAAATCCTATTATATTAAAAATTTTAGTATAATTTTCCATTTGATGTATCCATTTTAAAGGATACTAGTGACCTGTATCTATATTATAGCTGCCATATTCTGATACTAGACAATGAAAATGATGGACCTCTATACTTCCTAAGGTACTTTGTCATATGTTGACAGTATTGAGCAATAAAGTAGTATAACAAACAATGATATGGAGTTCACAGATGCTTATCACTCTGAACAAGACAGATTTTATGGCAATATCCTTCTTAGAAGACATAAAACCACTTGAAGTGTGTGTGTGTGTGTGTGTGTGTATATATATATATATATATATATATAATTCAGTAATGAATTTTTTTCAATCATTTCATGTAAAAGTAATCCCTAGGAAGGTATCCATTTAAAGGGCAAACTCTAATAAAGGAGTGAAGCTGCTTCAGCTGATATATGTATGTATATATGATTTAATTGTGATTGAGGAGCATAGATCTGATAGAACAAAATCTGCAAATATCTCTATATTGCATGGCCAGACCTACTCCTAGGTTAAGTCAGAATAAGGCATGTATATTCTAAAGGAATCATAATCTGCAGGTTAACCCAGCAATGTTTTCTTGTTTGCTTTTAAAATTTTTATTTTTTAATAATATGTATTTTAAAAACTGAATTCAAATAGTTCAGTTTTGATCAGTTGTTATTTGCCCAGGGGTGAGCCAGTAGTCATTCTATTGTACAGAAATGAATTTGCACATCAGTGAGGATTCACACCTGGTTAGGTAGTCAAGCCAGATTTTGCCCCAAAAAAGAAAAGAAAGTTGTCACCTTTTGAAACTGTTCCTCCTATTTGAATCTGAATCAGGGAACTAATAAAGGGTACCTGAAAATGTCCAAGAAGTGACTTACTTGACTATATGTGCTAATGTTGGCATTTAAAATGAGTGCACCCATCCTCCAAAAAAGAAAGATAAAAAGAAGTAAAATAATAAAATGAGTATCCATATTTTGCATTTAATATAGTGCAATTAATTCAAAACATATTTAGAGACAAATTTTTTCTTTTCATTCCTTATCCCCATAATGTTAACCTAAATTGCTAAAAATAATGTTCCTCTAATGGGTAAGAGCTTATGTGTAAAGTTAATTTATAGCTGTAAATTTTCCAATACCACTCTGTTTTTTCTATGTAAATTAAAAAAAAAAAAAAAAACTTTGGTATGGAGAGGCTTGCCGGGGTCCAGCCCCGGCTGATCCAGGGTATTCGAAGCGGGGACGGCATTGGCGACCTATTTATTTAAATATTTTATCAAAGATATAAAGAGTAATAGGATGAGGATAGCTCAGTAGGAAAATTCAGTGGAGAAAAGAGGCTGAGTAGCTTGGTTTACGCGGGAGACCAATAAAACTTCAAGACAAGAAGTTTGCACCACTTACGTAGGCCGCAGGCGTCCTTCCATTCTCCCGAAGGAGAGGAGACAGTGAGGCCTCCCCGGTCAGATCTTAGAAGCCCAGGCATAATTAGTAAACATGGCGGGTTCCGCGCTCCAGATGGAGACTCAACCAGAGTAAGAGAGAGAGAGCGACATGGGGAGACCAGTCTTTCGAGGAACTGATCCCCATTCTTTATTTTCCAGAGTCTGTTTTTATACACTGAGATATTATGCAAAAGTCACGCGGGGTCAGCAGTCCTGACTTTTATCAAAGTCAGGTGCTTCATACAAATGTATACAGAGGTCTTAGGGGTGTTACATCATCTTCTGGCCAGGGGGGCCTGCTGACAATTTATGACCCTCTCCTTGTGACAACGGTCAGTCAACCAGGACACTTATTTCTCCAGGGGTGATTATTCTTAAAACAGACACTACCCAAATAAAGTTACATTCCTATAGGGTGAGGATGTAGTGGGTTTTAGTTAAGGAAAGAATTTACTTAGCCTAAGGTCTAACGTGATTAATATCAAAGGTTAATACTTATTTCTTCTATATATTCATTAATGTGTGTAAGGGCAGGGGATATGGAGACTTAGCAACAAACATTGGCTCAACAAATGAAAAACCCTTCACCAATACAATTTCTAATCAGCCCATTATACTTATACTAATAGTTTTCTAACTTTTCTAAAGAACCTGTTTTTAGAAGGTTTAAAGCATCTCATGCCTCTCACGGTTGGGAGGCTGTGAGCAATCACATGTGGCCGGACAAGCCTGTCAGGCAGGCTAGAGAACCTTCAGAGGAGTTTGTAGGTTGAAACACTCCTATCACGCCCAGGAATTATTATTAACTGGAGCTCTAAGTTAATTCCTTCTCCAAAAGAGGTGGTGGGGGACAGCCCCCTGTAAAGTCAAAGGTGTAGGTGAGAGCACAAAGTAGTAAAGTAGGCAGGCTCTGGTTATGGGGATAGATGCTCAAGGATTTCCAGGGGGACTCCTGAGGCTTGATCCCGCCTTTGCGTATGTCGAGCCTCCTTCCTCATGACCTTTGCCATGGGCGGAGTACCTCACTCTGGCCCCCAACAGAGGCTCTCTTAGAAAATATCATTTCAAAAAAGAAAGGGAGGCTATTTCAATAGTCGAAGAGAGATTATGGGAGTAGGAAAAACCTTGACCATGGGATCTGCAACTATCACAGATGTCAGTCAGGAGAGAAGTTTTCTTTTACAGGGAGAAGTAAACAAGGCTAGTAAGAATCAGACACAGACAAATGATCAGGACATGTCTTTCTTTTTGTCTGCCAATTTTAGGGAAAGGCAATAAAAGGAAGGGTGTTCCATGTTCAGTGCTTACTCAGACTGAGCATGGACTAGAGTTCAAAGAACTAGAAGAAAAGTCTGACTAAAGTTTGGTAACATAATAATGGTGAATGCTTTTCCTGACGGATCAGTGAGTACAAACTCTTCAGTTAATAATTTATAAGCAAAGAATGGGAATTTGGAGGACGATGTCTGACATTGTCATAAGTAATTAAGCAGGAGGACAGAAACATCCATTAATCCTATCTAAACCACAGGAAAGATGATGATTTTTTGCATTAAGCCATTTTTCAGAATACTAAAGTGTGGAGGACTTTAGAAAAGTGACTTTACCATTACTGTATTCCAGGAGCTCAGGATTTGCATAATGTTTGTCTTCTCCCAGGCCTCTATACTTTCCAATCATAGTCTCTTCTCCATTTATAGCATATAATTTGTACACTATAGATAATGGAATTTATAATATAATTTCTATATATACCATTTTAGTATACTTTTGTCTTTTAGTAATAAAATTAGTCTATAATTTTCAGAAATGTTTTAAGAGCACTAGAAAGATGGTGACTCTACTTCTCAACTTTCTCTAATGCCTCCACACTTTTTGTCTCTCACCTCTATGTGTTAGATTTGACCAACAATTCTCTCACTAGTCTCATTGCAATGGCTTCTTTAGTATTCTCCCTGGCCCTCAATCCTCTCGTGTATCCTAAGGTTAAAGTTATATTTTGAAATGCAAAAACTTCCATGCAATCTCATGGCCTAAAACAACTTAATGACTCCTATGCATGACAAGATAAAATCCAAGTCCTTCTGAATTATATAATTAATTATTTCAGACATGGCCCATTTCAAGATTTCCAGTCTCCTCCTTCTGCAGGTTTCTCCTGCAAACCTGCAGATTGCATTCTGGGCACCACTATGTAACAAAATATTGCAAGTAATCTTTGAACATGTGAAATCCTTCTGTTAATTCAGCATTTAGTATTCATCTGCCTCGTTAATATAATGATTTCCTGTCTCATGGAAAATTCCTGTGGTTCTTTTGAACTTGGTTTAAATTTCATCTCATTTGCAAGCCTTGTGTGGACTGTTCCATGATTTTTATAGGTTTCTTCTTTATTCTCACATCACTTTGAGATCAACTATCATTAAAATAATTTTCTTCCTGTATTCAAGAAATTCTAAGTGCTGTACATTAATTTCAGAAATTATGTCTTTTTGTTTATTTCTATATTATAAGAGAATTGTCAATACAAAGTAGGAAATCAAGAGATATCTGGAGTAACAGGCAAGTTTGGCCTAGGAATGCCAAGTGAAGCAGGGCAAAGGCTAACAGGGTTTTGCCAAGAGAACGTATTGGTTGTAACAAACACCCACTTGCAGCAACACAAAAGATGACACTACACAAGGACATCACAAAATGGTCAATACCAAAATCAGATCGATGGTATATTCTTTGCAATCGAAGATTGAGAAGTGCTATACTATCTGAAAAAAACAATACCTGGAACTGACTGTAGCTCAGATCATGAACACCTTATTGCAAAATTCAGACTTAAATTGAAGAATGTAGGGAAAACGAGTAGGCCATTCAGGTATGACCTTAATCAAATTTCTTATGATTATACAGTGGAAGTGACAAATAGATTAATGGGATTAGATCTGACAGATGCCTGAAGAACTGTGGGCAGAGGTTCCTAACACTATACAGGAAACGGTGAGCAAAACCATTGAGAGAGTTAAAACTTAGTCAGGCAGTCCATGGCATTTTAAGGAGGAGGTGAACATTTTCACTCATGCTTGCCTTAAGCCTTCTGCGACAATGAATCTTGCCCAAGGACTGGCCTTTCTTTAGGTCTGGAACTAATGAATATACAGCAGTAATATATCTTACTCATGGAAAATGCTTTTCATAGATCACATTATGTTTTCTCAGCCTCTATGTTAATGATTACAATTGTAACGAATCTTGCCTATGAACTTGTTTCTCAACAATACATCTCACCCAGAGGCAAGTTGCCTGGAACCTGGTCTCCTTGGTTAATCTCATGCTGAAGTTGTCTCAGGATATATGCTTTGGGAAAGGGTTTGGTGGAACTCTTGCAAACTTGAGGTATTATTTTTATCTATTTTCAGCGGCCATTTGAAAAGTATATAATGCCTTACTTAAACTAGTAAGGCAGGTACTCTTCTATCCTCTTCCAGTGCCTTTTGCTGGAGGTGTTCTCTAACCTTTTCACTCTAATAAACTTTGTTACACAAAGCTCTATGTGACTGAGACTGCGTCTTTTGGATTCCAGAGTGAAATTTTCTGCTTTGGAGACCACGGATACTGGCACTGTTCACTGTAAGCTATTAACATGTCCAAGAAAAAGAAATGAGAAAAGGAAAAATGGTTGTTTAAGGAGGCCTTACAAATAGCTGAGAAAAGAAAAAAAGTGAAAGGCAAAGGAGAAAAGGAAAGATATACCTAACTGAATGCAGTGTTCTAAAGAATATCAAGGCGAGATAAGAAACCCTTCTTAAATGAACAATGCAAAGAAACAGAGGAAAATAATAGAATGGGAAAGACCAGAAATCTCTTCAGGAAAATTAGGGATACCAAGGGAACATTTCACACAAACATGCGCACAAAAAAGGACAGAAACGATATGGACCTAACTGAAGCAGAAGATATTAATAGGTGGCAAGAATACACAGAAAAGCTGTACTAAAAAAAGGTCACAATGACCTGGATAGCCACGATGATGTGATCACTCACCTAAAGATAGACATCCTGGATTGTGAAGTCAATTGGGTCTTCAGAAGCACTAGTAGGAACAAAGCTAGTGGAGGTGATGGAATTCCAGTTGAGCTATTTCAAATCCTAAAAGATGATGCTGTTAAAAATGCTACACTCAATATGCCCACCAGTTTGGAAAACTCAGCAGTGGCTATAGGACTAGAAAAGGTCAATTTTCATCCCAATCCCAAAGGAGGGCAACACCAAAGAATGCTCAAACTATAGCACAATTGTGCTCCTTTTACATACTAGTAAGATAATGCTCAAAATCCTTCAAGCTAGGTTTCAGCAGTACTTGAATTGAGAAACTCCAGATGTACAACTGGATTTAGAAAAAACAGAGGAACCAGAGATCAAATTGTCAACATCTGTTGAATCATATAAAAAGCAAGAGGATTCCAGAAAGCATCTACTTCTGCCTCATTGACTATTCCAAAGCATTTGACTGTGAATCAGCACAAACTGGAAAATTCCTAAAGAGATGGGAATACCAGACCATCTTATCTGCCTCCTGAGAAACTTGTATGTAGGTCAAAAAGTAACAGTTAGAACCAGATATGGAAGAAAGAAGTAGTTCAAAATTGGGAAAGGAGTATATCAAAGTTGTATATTGTCACCCTGCTTATTTAACTTATATGTAGAGAACATCACACAAAATGCTGGGCTGCATGAAGCACAAGCTGAAATCAAGATTGCTGGGAGAAATACCAATAACCTCAGATATCCAAAGACACTACCCTAATGGCAGAAAGTGAAGAGGACCTAAAGTCTCTTGATGAGTGTGAAAGAGGATGGTGAAAAAGCTGGCTTAAAACTCAACATTCAAAAAACTAAGATCATGGCATCCAGTCCCATCACTTCAAGGCAAATAGATGGGAAAATAATGGAAACAGTGACAGACTTAATTTTCTTGTGCTCCAAAATCACTGTTGATGGAGGCTGCAGACATGAAATTAAAAGGCAATAGATCCTTGGAAGAAAATCTATGGTAAACCTAGACAGGTTGTTGAAAGGCAGAGACATATCTTTGCTAACAAAGTCCATATAATCAAAGCTACATTTTTTTTTTCAGTCGTTATGTATAAATGTGAGATTTAGAACATAAACAAAGCTGAGCACTGAAAAAATGAGCTTTCTAATTGTGGTACTGGCTAAGCCTCTTGAGGGTCCCTTGGACATCAAGGAGATCAAACCACTCAGTCCTTAAGAAAATCAATCCTAGATATTCATTGGAAGGACTGATGCTGAAACTGAAGCTCCAATATTTTGGCCAACTAATGAGAAGAGTCAACTCATTGAAAAAGACCCTGATGCTGGGAAAGACTGAGGACAAGAAGAGAAGATGGTGACAGAGGCTGGGATAATTGAATGGCATTATCAACTCAATGGACACAAGTTTGAGCAAACTCCAGGAAATAGTGAAGCACAGAGAAGACTGGCCTGCTGCAGTCCATGGGATTGCAAAGAATTAGATACACCTGAGTGAATGAACAACAATTGAAAATCAATCCATATGTCATTTTTATAATGAAGGAAGATGTAAAACTCTCTTTAGAAACAGGGAAAATAATAAAGGTCATCCAGAAGAAAAGTTTAATTTTCCCTGAAGATTATCAGAAATTGATATTTTACAGCTTCCCCAAATATGACAGTTTTATAGTGTAGACAGAAAAAAATAATAATAATCTGTATTATGCCCAGACAAATTATTTTCTTTTTAAATTTTCAGTTGCATGAAAATTGAGAGTGCCTATGGGGAATGCTCATAATCACAAAAATAAAAATAAAAAACAACTTATTATTAACCTTTCATTTTTTTTAATTCTATACTTACTCCCATTTTCATTCCTCACAATTTTATTGACTACTATTTTAAGCTTTTTGGTCTCCACATCTCATGTACATTTTTAAAGGATGTTTCTAAAAACCTCAGTTTAGCACACTTGTATTATTTTGACTAATGAAGACTGATTCAGAAATACTAGTGTCAAATCTTTGAAATGTCACCAAAGTCATTGTTTTTTAATGACTATGAAATGAAAAATTTGCTCTGCAAAACAATTTTTCTTCACCTGTGTTTCAATAAATCACTATTCTACTTTGACCTATCTTTTCATGTCATGTGTAAATTATATTTTGCTCCTGAATTCTATCCATTTTCATTGGTCATGTTGAAATTACATAGTGACTTTGTAGTCTCACTTATTAAATTTATATTATAAATAGGAAACTTCATTCTGTGATATAGATCTTAATCAATTTCCAACAAAATGCAATTTGAGAAAATATGCTTATCACTGAGAGATACAATGAAGATAATAGATCCCCTTTACTAATAAGAAAATGAAAATACAAATCCTTCAAAATAAAACTACTTGTGATTCATATTAGCATTGATTATGTGACATATTGTAAACATTATGTGGATTATTTCACAACTTTATTAAAATTATGCTTTGCTTTCTCTACAATATTTTTTATAGTTACATGAAATTAATTAAATGTAATAAGTAAGTTTTTATGTTAATATTTAAATTTAAATCATCAAAATTAGTTTTTCTTCTTAATATATCTTTATCTTTTCATTAAGAATAGTGAATGATACAGTAAAAAGGAAAAATATTTATATCTTTTGTACTTCATTTATTTTATATTGAGATGGTAACTACACGGTCATAACTTATGATAAATTTTTAAATTTATGATAGGCCTCTGGCTTCCCTGGTGGCTCAGCTATTAAAGAACCCACCTGCCAATGCAGGAGATGTGAGATGCAAATTTGATACCTTGTTTGGGAAGATCCCCTGGGGAAGGAAATTGCAACCTGCTCCAGTATTCTTGCCTGGAAAATCCCAGGCAAGATGGGATGGGGAGCCTGGTAGGCTACAGTCCATGGGGTTACAAGGAGTTGAACATGACTGAGTGTGCACACACACACACAAACACACAGGTCTCTCATGCCAAATGTGAATATATTCTTAAAGTTAGTGTTATAGCATAATTATTTCCTTTAAACATTTGAAACTGTTTTTTAAAAATGTACGGACCTCATAGAATGAGTTTGGAAGTTTACCTTCCTCTGCAATTTTCTGCCAGTACAATATTGTAAATTAATTAGCCTCCAATTAAAATAAATAAATTTAAATTAAAAAATAAATGAATAAATAAAAATTAAAATGTACATGATAACAATTTATTGTTTGATAGGAAGATGTGGTGTTTAGGAAGTCATTTAGGAATTGACTGCTATTTTTAGAAGAAATAAATATGGTAATTATATTACAAGATAGAAATCATTTTATAATAGAAAATGAAAATTTTGTGGTATGTCTAAAAGGAGTCAAAATTACAGAATTAATTTTTTTCATATTTGCAGTATCATTTGTTTTATTTTATATTTACTGTCATCACAGATTGGAAAGTATTTTGCCATTTAAACAAATTTGAACAATGGAAGTATAAAGGCAGCAGCTGTAAGTTGCTTTTTAAAATAGCATCATCCATGACATACACCATTCATAGACCACTCAGGTGTGACCTAAATCAAAGCCCTTAAGATTATACAGTGGAAGTGACAAATAGATTCAAAGATTAGATCTGATAGAGTGCCTAAAGAACTATGAACAGAGGTTCATGATATTATACAGGAGGCAGTGATCAAGACCATCCCCAAGAAAAAGAAATGCAAAAAGGCAAAATGGTTGTCTGAGGAGGCCTTACAGATATCTGAGAAAAGAGCAAAGGAGAAAAAGAAATACCTATCTGAATGCAGAGTTATAAGAATATCAAGGTGAAATAAGAAAGCCTTCCTCACTGATCAAAGCAAAGAAATAGAGGAAAGAATAGAATGGGAAAGACTAGAGATCTCTTCAAGAAAATTAGAGATACCAAGGGAATATTTCATGCAAAGATCAACTCAATAAAGGACACAAACAAAGTTGACGTAACAGGAGCAGAATGTGGCAAGAATACACAAAAGAACTATACAAAAAAGATTTTTAAAAACCCAGCCAACCACAATGGTGTGATCACTCACCTAGAGCCAGACATCCTGGAGTCTAAAGTCAAGTGAGTCTTAGAAGTCTTAGTCTAAGTGAGTCATAGTTCATCACTATGAACAAAGCTAGTAGAGATGATGGAATTCCAGCTGAGCTATTTCAAATCCTAAAAAATGATGCTGTTCAAGTTCTGCACTCAGTATGCCAGCAAATTTGGAAAACTCGCCAGTGGCCACAGGACTGGAAAAGGTGTTTTCATTCCAATCCCAAAGAAAGGCAATGCTAAAGAATGTTCAAATTAAAGCACAGTTGCACTCGCCTCACATGCTAGCAAAGATATACTTAAAATTCTCCAAGCCAGGCTTCAACAGTACATGAACAGTCAACTTCCAAATGTACAAGCTGGATTTTAAAAGGCAGAGGAACCAGGGATCAAATTGCCAATAGCACTTAGATTAGAGAAGAAGCAAAAAAATTCCAGACAAATATGTACATCTGCCTTATTGACTACACCAAAGATTTTGACTCTGTGGATCAAAACAAACTGTGGAAAATTCTTAAAGAGATAGGAATACCAGACCATCTTACCTGCCTTCTGAGAAATCTGTATGCAGGTCAGGAAGCAACAGTTAGAACTGGACTTGGAAAAATGGACTGGTTCCAAATTGGGAAAGGAATACTTTTAGGCTGTATATTGTCACCCTGTTTATTTAACTTATATGCAGAGTGCATCATGTGAAATGTCATGCTGAGTGAAGGACAAGCTGGAATCAAGATTTGGGAGAAATATCAATAACCTCCAATATGAAGATGACACCACCCTTAAGGCAGAAAGCAAAGAGCTACTAAAGAGCCTCTTGATGAAAGTGAAAGAGAAGAGTGAAAAAACTGGCTTAAAACTCAACATTCAAAAAACTAAAATCGTGTCATCCAGTCCCATCACTTCATGGTAAATAGATGGGAAAACAGGGAGAGACCTTATTTTCTTGGGCTCCAAAATCACTGCAGATGTTCACTACAGCCATGAAATTAAAAGACACTTTCTCCTTGGGAAAAAAAAAAAAAAACTGTGACCAACCTAGACAGCATATTAAAAAAAAGAGACTTTACTTTGCTGACAAATATCTGTCTAGTCAAAGCTATGGTTTTTCCAGTAGTCTTCTATGAGAGTGAGAGTTGAACTATAAAGAAAGCTGAGCACCAAGGAACTGATGCTTTTGAACTGTGGTGTTGGAGAGACTCTTGAGAGTCCCTTAGACTGCAAGAAGATCAAGCCAGTCAATCGTAAAGGAAATTAGCCCTGAATATTCTTTGGAAGGACTGATGCTGAAGCTGAAGATCCAATACTTTGGCCACCTGATGGGAAGAACTGACTCATTGGGAAAGACCCTGATGCTGGGAAAGATTGAAGGCAGGAGGAGAAGGGAATGACAGAGGATGAAATAGTTGGATGGCATCACCAACTCAATGGACATGAATTTGAACAAGCTCCAGGAGTTGGTGATGGACAGAGAAATCTGGTGGGCTGCAGTCCATGGGGTTGCAAAGAGTCAGACGTGACTGAGGAACTGAACTGAACTGAACTGATGACATACAGAAACACACCAATATGTTATTTTAATGCTCTGTCACGTCCTACTCTTTGATATGCCATGGACTTTACATTCCATGGAGTTCTCCAGGCCAGAATACTGGAATGGGTACCCTTTACTTTCTCCAGGGGATCTTCCCTACCCAGGGATCAAACCCAGGTCTCCTACATTGCAAGCAGATTCTTTAGTAGCTGAGCCATTACAAAAGCCCAAGAATACTGGAGTGAAGCCTATCTCTTCTCTAGCACATATTCCCAAACCAGGAATTGAATCGGGATCTCCTGCATTGCAGGTGGATTCTTTACCAGCTGAACTGCCAGGGAATCCCAACATACACAGAGGGTAAGAATAAATCAGGGAAGTAAACTATTCATCTCAATTGTTTTGTTTTCAATATGCATTTATTTTGTGCCTCCTGTAATCTGAGCAGTGTGCTGTACAGAGAGCGTAAAGGCTGAGCAATGCAAGAATTAAACACACAAGCTGTTATGGTGACATGAAATAAACATGCTACCCTTCTGAGTGGTTGGAGAAAGATTCACAGAAACGGTTTTGTTTTGCTTTTGTTGTTGTTTTTGAGAATTCAGTCATTAAATAGAAGAATTTCTGATACTATAATCAGAATCAGAACTACACTGAGAGGCTAGAAAATTACTCAAAACAGATAAAAATGAATGTACAAACTCTTGATAGTATGAAATGCCCTGATCATAGCTGAGAACACACCAGTTGCCTATCATTGAAGTGCATCAAGGAGGAACAGGGAAAACACTGTAATGAACATTAACTGCTAAGTTAAGGTATTAAAATACATTCTTCAAGTTATAAGTATCTGACTCTTGTGGTCAGATTAATGTTGTAGAAGATCAGAGAGAGATCTTGTATGGCAGAGAGAGAGCAAGGTGGTGGAAGAGTAGGTGGACATGGAGTACATCTCTCTCCACAGATACATCAGGAATACATCATCAGGCACAGAAGTGCATGCAGAACACCAGCTGAGGGTGGACAGGAGTACTGGCCAATGGAAAAGAATACATAGAACCATGCAAATTAAAAATCAAGCCCTGATCCTTTGGAGTGGGAGCACTGACTCCAACACCCTAGACTACCAGAAAACTATCTGTAGGGAGTATCAAATAGTGAGAACTCACACAAAGGAAACCACTTGAATACAAGACCCTGCATCACCCAACCAGCAATAGCATCCTGTGCAGGATGCCACATCTAACCAATAAACAAAGCAAAAATAGAAACCCAATCATCAACTGACAGAATTACCATCTCATTCAGCCTTGATCATCATAGGATAAACAAACAAACAAAAACTCTGCACAAATCTCACCCTATACAAAGCTTACACAAAGCACTGGACCAACCTTAGGAGGGTAGAAACCAAAAGGAAGAAAGAATTCAACCTTGAAGCCTGGAAAAAGGAGACCTCAAACACAATAAGCTAAAAAAAATAAATAAATAATGAAAAGGAAAGGAAAAGATATGCTACACAAATGAAGGAACAACTAGAAACACAGAAGTCCAAATAAATGAAGAGGAAATAGACAAACTACATGAAAAAGAATTCAGAATAATGATAGTAAAGATGATCAAAAACCTTGAAAACAAAATGGAGAAAGTGCAAGAATCAATTATCAAAGACTTAGTAGAATTAAAGAATAAACATACAAACAACACAATTTTTGGAAATTAAAAATACTCTAGAAGGAATCAATAGCAGAATATATGAAGGAGCAGAACGATGGTGGAAATAACTTCTGAATAGCAAAATAAAGTAAAAAGAATGAAAAGAACTTAGGATAGTCTCAGAGACCTCTGGGACAATATCAAACGTGCCAACATTTGAATTATAGTGGTCCCAGAAGAAGAAGAGAAAAAGAAATGGTATGAGAAAATTTTTGAAGAGATTATAGTTGAAAATTTCCCCAACATGGAAAAGGTAAAACCCTTGTCCATTAGAGAAAAAGCAAACAAACAACAACAACAAAAGAAAAACTCAGCACAAATCTCAATCTATCCAAACCAGCTCAATACCAGAAAAATAAATGACCCAATCAATAAATGGGCCAAAGAACTAAGCAAACATTTCTCCAAAGAAGACATACAGATGGCTAACAAATACATGAAAAAATGCTCAACATCACTCATCATCAGAGAAATGCAAATCAAAACCACAATGAGGTACTATTTCATGCCAGTCAGAATGGCTGCTATCAAAAAGTCTACAAACAATAAATGCTAGAGAGGTTGTGGAGAAAGGGGAACCTTCTTATACTGTTGGTGGGAGTGAAAACTAGTACAGCCACTATGGAGAACAGTGTGGAGATTCCTTAAAAACTGGAAATAGAACTGCCATACGACCCAGCAATCCCACTGCTGGGCATACACACTGAGGAAACCAGAATTGAAAGAGGCACATGCACCCCAATATTCATCACAGCACTGTTTACAATAGATAGGACATGGAAGCAACGTAGATGCCCATTGGCAGATGAAAGGACAAGAAAGGTGTAGTACATATACACAATGGAATAATGCTCAGTTATTAAAAAGAACACATTTGAATCAGTTCTAATGAGGTGGATGAAATGGGTGTCTATTATATACAGTGAAGTAAGTCAGAAAGAAAAACACCAATACAGTATATTAATGCATTTATGTGGAATTTAGGAAGATGATAATGATGACCCAATATGTGAGATGGCAAAAGAGACACAGATATAATGAACAGACTTTTGGACTCTGTGGGAAAAGGCGAGGGTATGATGATTTAAGAGCATAGCATTGGAACATGTAAAGTACCATATGTAAAATATATGATTGGTCCAAGTTCAATGCATGAAACAGAGTACTCAAAGCCGGTGCACTGGGACAACCCAGAGGAATGGGATGGGGAGGGAGGTGAGAATGGTTTGCAGGATGGGGGACACATGTACACTTGTGACTGATTCATGTCAATGTATGGCAAAACCACCACAATATTGTAAAGTAATTAGTCTCCAATTAAAATAAATTAAATAATTTAAAAAATAAAAGCTTACACAAACCACTGGACCAAGCTTAGGAGGGTAGGAACCAAAAGGAAGAAAGAATTTAACATTCTTCAAGGAAATAATTCAATTTTCCTTAAAGCCAGGGAAAAGGAGACTTCAAACACAATAAGTTCAAAAAAGGAAAATAATGAACAGGCAGAGAAACACTACACAAATGAAGGAAAAAAAACTAGAAACACAGAAGTCCAAATAAATGAAGAGGAAATTGGCAAACTACCTGAAAAATAATTCAGAATAATGAGAGTAAAAATGATCAGAAACCTTGGAAACAAAATGGAGAAAATACAAGAATCAATTAACCAAGACCTAAAAGAATTAAAGAATAAGCTTACATAGACAAACAACACAATTACTGAAATTTAAAATAATCTAGAAGAAATCAATAGCAGAATATCTGAAGCAGAAGAACAAATCAGTGACCTGAAAGATAAAATGGTGGAAATAACTTCTGAAGAGCAGAATAAAGTAAAAAGAATGAAAAGAACTGAGGACAATCTGAGAGACCTCTGGGACAATATCAAATAAGCCAACACTAGAATTATACAGGCCAGAATAAGAAGAGTAAAAGAAAGAGTATGAGAAATTTTTTGAAGAGATTATAATTAAAAATTTACCCAACATGGAAAAGGAAATAGTCAATCAAGTCCAAGAGGCACTAAGAGTCCCACACAGGACAAACCCAAGGAGAAACATGCCAATACACATACTAACCACACTACTACTACTACTACTACTACTACTACTAAGTCACTTCAGTTGTGTCCGACTCTTCATGATCCCATGGACTGCGGCCTACCAGGCTCCTCTGTCCATGGGATTTTCCAGACAAGAGTACTGGAGTGGGTTGCCATTGCCTTCTCCGACTAATCACACTAACAAAAACTAAACACAAAGTAAGAATATTAAAAGCAGCAAGGGAGAAGCAACAAGTAACATAAAGAGAAGACACATATTATTAATAACTGATCTTTCAGCAGAAACTCTGCAGGCCAGAAGGAAATGACAGGATATATTGAAAGTACTGAAGGGAAAAATCTACAACCACGATTACTGTACTCAGCAAGGATCTCATTCAAAATTGATGGAGAAATAAAAAGCTTTTCAGACAAGCAAAAATTAAGAGAATTCAGTACCACCAAACCAGCTTTAACAACAAATGTTAAAGGGACTTATATAGTCAAGAAATACAAAAGAAGGAAAAAGACCTACAAAATCAACCCCCCAACATCAAGAAAATGGCAATAGGAACATGTATATCAATGATTACTTTAAATGTAAATGGATTAAATGCTCCAACCGAAAGAGGCAGACTGGTTGAATGGATACAAAAACAAGACCCATATATACACTGCCTACAAGAAACCCACTTCAGAACTAAAGACACATATAGACTGAAAGTGAGAAAATGGAAAAATATATTCCATGCAAATTGTAAGCAAAAAAAAAAAAAACCTGGAGTAGTAATCCTCATATCAGACAAAGTGAAAGAAAGAAAGTGAAGTCACTCAGGCGTGTCTGACTCTTTGCCACCCCGTGGACTGTAGCCCACCAGGCTCCTCTGTTCATGGGATTCTCTAGGCAAGAATATTGGAATGGGTTGCCATTTCCTTCTGCAGGGGATCTTCCCAACCCAGGGATCAAACCCGGGTCTCCCACATTGCAGGCAGACGCTTTAACCTCTGAACTACTAGGGAAGCCCAATAGCAAATGAGCAATCCTCATATCAGACAAAGTAGACCTTAAAATAAAGAATATTGCAAGAGATAAGGAAGGACAGTGCATAATGATCAAGGACTCAGTCTAAGAGGATGAAATAACAATTGTAAATATCTATGCACCAAACATAGGAGCACCGCAATCAAAGACAAACATTCAGCTCAGTTCAGTTCAGTCCCTCAGCTGTGTTTGACTCTTTGCGACCCCATGAATCGCAGCATGCCAGGCCTCCCTGTCCATCACCAGCTCCCGGAGTTCACTCAGACTCACATCCATCGAGTCAGTGATGCCATCCAGCCATCTCATCCTCTGTCATCCTCTTCTCTTCCTGCCCCCAATCCCTCCCAGCATCAGAGTCTTTCCCAATGAGTCAACTCTTCGCATGAGGTGGCCAAAGTATTGGAGTTTCAGCTTTAGCATCATTCGTTCCAAAGAAATCCCAGGGCTGATCTCCTTCAGAATGGACTGATCGGATCTCCTTGCAGTCCAAGGGACTCTCAAGAGTCTTCTCCAACACCACAGTTCAAAAGCATCAATTTTTCACCACTCTGCCTTCTTCACAGTCCAACTCTCACATCCATACATGACCACAGGAAAAACCATAGCCTTGACTAGATGAACCTTTGTTGGCAAAATAATGTCTCTGCTTTTGAATATGCTATCTAGGTTGGTCATAACTTTCCTTCCAAGGAGTAAGGGTCTTTTAATTTCATGGCTTCAGTCACCATCTGCAGTGATTTTGGAGCCCCCCAAAATAAAGTCTGACACTCTTTCCACTGTTTCCCCATCTATTTCCCATAAAGTAATGGGACCGGAGGCCATGATCTTCGTTTTCTGAATGTTGAGCTTTAAGCCAACTTTTTCACTCTCCACTTTCACTTTCATCAAGAGGCTTTTGAGTTCCTCTTCACTTTCTGCTATTAGGGTGGTGTCATCTGCATATCTGAGGTTATTGATATTTCTCCCAGCAATCTTGATTCCAGCTTGTGTTTCTTCCAGTCCAGTGTTTCTCATGATGTACTCTGCGTATAAGTTAAATAAACAGGGTGACAATATATAGCCTTGACGAACTCCTTTTCCTATTTGGAACCAGTCTGTTGTTCCATGTCCAGCTTTAACTGTTGCTTCCTGACCTGCATACAAATTTCTCAAGAGGCAGGCCAGGTGGCCTGGTATTCCCATCTCTTTCAGAATTTTCCACAGTTTATTGTGATCCACACAGTTAAAGGCTTTGGCATAGTCAATAAAGCAGAAATAGATGTTTTTCTGGAACTCTCCTGCCTTTTCCATGATCCGGTGGATTTTGGCAACTTGATCTCTGACTCCTCTGCCTTTTCTAAAACCAGCTTGAACATTAGGAAGTTCACGGTTCACGTATTGCTGAAGCCTGGCTTGGAGAATTTTGAGCACTACTTTACTAGCATGTGAGATGAGTGCAATTGTGTGGTAGTTTGAGCATTCTTTGGCATTGCCTTTCTTTGGGATTGGAATGAAAACTGACCTTTTCCAGTCCTGTGGCCACTGCTGAGTTTTCCAAATTTGCTGGTGTGTTGAGTGCAGCACTTTCACAGCATCATCTTTCAGGATTTGGAATAGCTCAACTGGAATTCCATTACCTCCACTAGCTTTGTTCATAGTGATGCTTTCTAAGGCCCACTTGACTTCACATTCCAGGATGTCTGGCTTTAGGTCAGTGATCACACCATTGTGATTATCTGGGTCGTGAAGATCTTTTTTGTACAGTTCTTCTGTGTATTCTTGCCATCTCTTCTTAATATCTTCTGCTTCTGTTAGGTCCATACCATTTTTGTCCTTTATCGAGCCCATCGTTGTATGAAATGTTCCCTTGGTATCTCTAATTTTCTTGAAAAGATCTCTAGTCTTTCCCATTCTGTTGTTTTCCTCTATTTCTTTGCATTGATCGCTGAGGAAGGCTTTCTTATCTCTTCTTGCTATTCTTTGGAACTCTGCATTCAGATGTTCATATATTTCCTTTGCTCCTTTGCTTTTCGCTTCTCTTCTTTTCACAGGTGTTTGTAAGGCCTCCCCAGACAGCCATTTTGCTTTTTTGCATTTCTTTTCCATGGGGATTGTCTTGATCCCTGTCTCCTGTACAACGTCATGAACCTCATTCCATAGTTCATCAGGCACTCTATCTATCAGATCTAGTCTTAAATATATTTCTCACTTCCACTGTATAATCATAAGGGATTTGTTTTAGGTCATACCTGAATGGTCTAGTGGTTTTCCCTACTTGCTTCAATTTCAGTCTGAATTTGGCAATAAGGATTTCATGATCTGAGCCACAGTCAGCTCCTGGTCTTGTTTTTTTGACTGTATAGAGCAACATTAACGGACATAAAATGAGAAACTGACAGTAACACAATAATAGTAGGAGATTTTAACAAACACCCCACTCACACTAGTGAACAGATCATCAAAACATAAAAATAATAAGGAAGCACAAGTCCTAAATGATACATTAGATGAGATGGATCTCAATGATATCAACAGGACATTCCATCCAAATGCATAAGAATACACCTTCTCAAGTGTACATGGAACATTCTCCAGGATAGATTACATCTTGGGTCACAAATCAAACCTCAGTAAATTTAAGAAAATTGAAATTGTATCAAGTATCTTCTCTGATCGCAATGCTATGAAATTAGATATCAATTAAAAGGAAAAAAAAATGTAAGAAATGGAAGCACATGGAGATTAAATAACACGTTTCTAAATAACCAAAAGGTTACTGAAGAAATCAAAAGGGAAATGAAAATATTTCTGGAAACAAATGACAATGAAAACAAGACAACTAAAAACCTATGGATTGCAGCAAAAGCAGTCCTAAGAAGAAAGTTAATAGCAATGTAATCCTACCTCAGAAAAACATCGAAAAGACGACCTAACTTTACACCTAAAACAAACGGATAAAGAACAACAACAAAATAATAATAATAAGTAGAAGGAAAGAAATCATAAAGGTCTTAGAGGTTATGAAAAGAAATGAAAGAGACAATAGTAAAGATTAATAAAACGAAACGCTGGTTCTTTGAGAAAATAAGCAAAACTGACAAACTTTAAGCCAGATTTATCAAGAAAAAAGAGAGAAGAATCAAATCAGCAAAATCAGAAATGAAAAGGGAGAGGTTAAAAAAGACAATGCAGAAATACAAAGGATTATAAGAAACTATTATGAACAACTATATAGCAATAAAATAGATAACCTGGAGGAAACTGACAGATTTTTAGAAATGTTCAAAAACTAAAGAAGGAAGAAAAGAAATTATGAACAACCCAATTACAAACATTGAAACTGGAGCTGTGATTAAAAAAAAAAAAAAAACTTCCAAAAAACAAAAGCCGAGGACCAGATGGCTTCACAGGAGTATTCTATCAAATATTTAGAGAAGATCTAATGCCTATCCTTCTAAAACTCTTTCAAAAAATTGCAGAGGAAGGAACACTTCCGAAGTCATTCTACATGGCCTCCGTCACCCTGATACCAAAATCAGAGAAATGCAACACAAAAAAATAAAACTACAGACCAATATCACTTATGAACATATACACAAAAACCCTCAACAAAATTTTTGCAAACAGAATTCAGCACACAATAAAAAGCTCATACACCATGATTAGTCAGTCAGTCAGTCAATTCAGTCACTTAGTCATGTCTGACTCATTGCGACCCCATGGACTGCATTGATCGCTGAGGAAGGCTTTCTTATCTCTTCTTGCTATTCTTTGGAACTCTACATTCAGATGCTTACATCTTTCCTTTTCTCCTTTGCTTTTTGCTTCTCTTCTTTACACAGCAATTTGTGAGGGCTCCTCAGACCGCCATTTTGCTTTTTTGCATTTCTTTCTCTTGCGGATGGTCTTGATCCCTGCTTCCTTTACAATCTCACAAGTATCAGTCCATTGTTCTTCAGGCACCCTGTCTATCAGATCTAATCCCTTGAGTCTATTTCTCACTTTCAGTGTATAATCATAAGGGATTTGATTTAGGTCATACCTCAATGGTCTAGTGGTTTTCCCTACTTTCTTCAATTTAAATCTGAATTTGGCACTAAGGAGTTCATGATCTGAGCCACAGTCAACTCCCAGTCTTGTTTTTGCTGACTGTATAAAGCTTCTCTATCTTTGGCTGCAAAGAATATCATCAAACTAATTTTGGTGTTGACCATCTGGTCAATGATGCTATCAAACCATTTCATCCTCTGTTGCCCTTTTCTCCTCCTGCTTTCAATCTTTCCCAGCATCAGGGTCTTTTCCAAAGAGTTGGCTCTTAATATCAGGTGACCAAAGCATTGGAGCTTCAGCACCAGTCGTTCCAATGAATATTCAGGGTTGATTTCCTTTAGGAATGACTGATTTGATCTCCTTTCAGTCCAAGGACACCCAATAGTTTAGTTCTGCGTATTTGTGAAATCTCTTCTTTTTTTTTTTTTTTTGTACATCAAATTATATTTCATGTTACCTGATTATATAAAAATGTAAAGTGAAAATGATTTTCAATTCTCTTTAACATTACTAGTAAACAGTTCAGCAGGAGATATGAGGCACAAAATCTTAGTAAAATGTGACACAGGAAAAGCAATAATGTAATTCTCACTTAAATTTAACTTGTCATAATCTGTTGTGAATATACAAAGACAAACTTTTAAAACGTTATATTTACTAAGATTCTGGCAAGAGTTTTATGTAACAAGACACAGCATACCAGGCCTGCCACTCAACTTATTTATGGTAAGTCTCAGCTTCAATATGAAGCTGTTAAAAAAAAAAAAAATCAAAAACCTGCTTTTTACATGCTAAATAGCTTGGCAAGTATGCTGTTAAACTCAGTAAGGAATTTAAGATAGCAAGAATAAGAAGTTAATAAAAAGATAAACGTTACAGCCTAAACAAAATTCATACAAAAAATAAAAGAACTATCACTGGTTACATAAAATTTTCCTGACTGGTGAAAACTTAACAGTATAAAACATGCATTTTAGAATCTTTAGCTATCAAGTTCAAAAAGTACCAGTGTCTATCTGAAATGATTTCTTTTCAAAGCCAAAGTGTAGTCAAAATTAGTTCAAATGTTATAACACATTCTAATGCTAAAAAACATTCAGTATTATCAAATTGGAGGTAAATCCCAGAGCTTTGGGGGCATTCTCATGCTGCAAAAGGCTATTTCTCTGGTTCACTCAAAGTAGCATGGGACAGAGTCCAAGGATGTGACTAAGCTCAGTAAAGTGCAAGACTGCCATACCTGGCTCTGACCTCCCCATGAAGCATGGCTACTGTGTCCACAAAAATAAGATGTGTGAGGATAAAGGCACGCTATTCTGCTAGCTAAAGTGATAGCAAACCACCCCCCACCCCTAAAAGCTCCTTCCCCAGGTAAATAAAAAGCGGAAAAATTTTAAATACACTTATCTACAAGAGTAAGGATATTGAAATATCAACGTAATCCCTACTTCAAAAAAGGTTAACTAGAGTCATCTGGTCATCTCTGATTACATCTTAAAGATGTGTAACAGACTCAGTTTTTGTTGATTTATCATTAGATACTTCTAGTCAAAATATTAACTTTATTCCCAAATATCTTAAACCACTAGTATGACTGCAGTGTATTACCTCCCAGAGTTACTGGAAGAGGGAAAAAAAACAGATGTTCAAGCAGCAGGCAACAGTTATGGCCCTTCACACAGTGGCATCTGAGTGGCTACTGACAGTCCAGGAATAATTTAAAAACAAGATAATTCATGCATTTTAGTAAATATGTCATAATTTTCACAGTTGAAATTTCCTTAGACATTGCACTTTCTTTATAAGTGAATCCTGCTTCTTCTTAATGTTATGGTGAGTCAGGACTTGAACTAGCAGCCTTCTTTTTCTTCTTCTTACTGTGTTTCTTATGCTTCTTTTTCTTTTTTGTTTTTTCTGTTGTTTTTTCTCGTTCTTCACTGCTTTTCTTCTTTTTTGCTCGTACCTCCTCAGTATACTCAGATTCTGACTCTGACTCAGATGATAATGGTTTATCTTCTGGATACATCTTTCTTTTTTTGCTGAGCCCTTTAATGTCCTTTTCTTTCTCAGTTGCATCTTTTGACTTCTTTTTCTTTTTTAAACTATCCTTATTGTCTGATTCAGTTTCTGACATAGAACTTTCAGAAGATTTATGTGAACGACTCTTCTTTTTCTTTTTCCTTTTTCCTTGTCTCTTATCCTCATCTTCAGAATCTGAAGAACTGCTGGAAGAATCAGAGCTTGATGAAGAAGATGAATACCTACCAGATTTCTTCTTTTCTTTTTTCTTTCTCTGTTTTTTTTTGGATGAGCTCTCACTTCCACTTAATAATTTCTCCCTGTGTTTTTCTAGTTCTTTCTTCCAGTTCTCATTCATTTTTTCTTCAAATTCAGCCAATGCCTTGGAGCCTTTCTTTTTCTTTTCTAGTCGTTCTTTCAGTTCTTCCCAGGTAGGCCTTGGTCAATTCAAATAATCTTGGATCGTTGGACCTGAAGACTGGATTGGACCCCTTGATCTGGCCATTGCTATTGGGTTCATATAGGCCACTCTATTGTCCCGCTTCCCCATGGTGCCGGACTGAGAGCTCAGCCATCCCTCAGCGGGGAGACCAGGCCAGCGCGGCTAACCTCTTAATCTCTTCTGTTTCTCTTAGGTCCTTACCATTTCTGTCCTTTATCATGCCTATCCTTGCATGAAATGTTCCTTTGATATCTCCAATTTTTTCTGGAAGAAATCTATATCTTTTCCATTCTATTGTTTTCTTCTATTTCTTTACATTGTTCACTTAAGAAGGCTTTCTTATCTCTCTTTGCTGTTCTCTGGAATTCTGCATTTAGTTGGATATATCGGGCTTCCCTGGTGGCTCAGATGGTAAAGTGTCTGCCTGCAATATGGGAGACCAGGTTCAATCTCTGGGTCAGGAAGATCTCCTGGAGAAGGAAATGGCAACCCACTCCAGTACTTTTGCCTGGAAAATTCCATGGACTGAGGAGCCTGGTAAGCTACAATCCATGGGGTCACAAAGAGTTGGACAGGACTGAGCAACTTCACTTCTTCACTTCTTCCCTTTCCCTCTTGCCTTTCACTTCTCTTCTTTCTCAGCTATTTGTAAGGCCCTCTCAGATAATCCCTTTGCCTTCTTGCATTTCCTTTTTTTTGGAGGGGGGATAGTTTTGACAACTGCCTCCTGTACGATGTTACAGGCCTCTGTCCATAGCTCTTCAGACATCATATCTATCAAATCTAATCCCTCGAATCTCTTCGTCACTTCCACTGTATAATTGTAAGAGATATGATTTAGATCATACTGAGTAGCCTAGTGTTTTCCCTACTTTCTTCAATTTAAGCCTGAATTTTGCAGTAAGGAGCACATGATCTGAGGTATAGTCAACTCCAGATCTTGTATTTGCTGACTGTATAGACCTTCTTCATCTTCGAGTATAAAGAATATGATCAATCTGAATTCAGTATTGACTATTGGTTATGTCTGTATGTAGGGTCATCTTTTGTGTTGTTGAAAGAGGGTGTTTGCTATGACCAGTGTGTTCTCTTGAACTCTGTTAGCCTTTGCCCTGCTTCATTTTGGACTCCAAGGCCAAAGTTGCCTGTTAATTCAGGTATCTCTTGACTTCCTTCTTTTGTATTCCTATGTCCTATAATAAAATGGTCTCTTTTTTTTTTTTTTTTGGTGTTTGTTCCAAAAGATACTGTAGTTCTTCACAGAATTGGTCAACTTTAGCTTCTTTGGCACTAGTGGCTAGGGTCATAGACTTGTATTACTGAGATGTTGAATTATTTGCCTTGGAAATGCACAGAGATCACTCTGTCACTTTTGAGATTACATCCAAGAGAGTGTTTTGGACTCTCTTGTTGACTTTAATAGTTGTTCGATAGGGTGTTGCTGAGCCATGAAAGATGCTGGGATTCTTGGCCTCTAGAGGAAAGGAATTTAATCCAGAGCCAGTGATGAGGCTTGATTCACTCAGAGCTTTTGCATAATAAAGTTTTATTAATGTATAAAAGATATAAAGAAAGCTTCTGACATAGACATCAGAAAGGGGCAGAAAGAGTACCCCCTGCTAGTCTTTAGCCAGATGTTATATAGCTACTAGCAGGCTGCTAACTAGAGAAAGGAAATGTCTCAAAATTCAGAGACTGGCACCAGGCCCCTCACCCACAACATGCATTTTGAGGTAATATTGGCACAAGGTGAGTTGTCCTGGGCCATTAAATGATTGACATGAATCTTGAAGAAAGGCAGGTTTCCAAGCAAAGCATAGTCTCATTAACATAGCTTAAGAGAATATTTGCATGAGTAAAACACTGGTTTGTCAAGCTCTGAGTCTCAGGTGAACCAACTTGAAGAAAGACAGAGTCTAGGGTAAAAACATAGTTCATTAAGATAGCTTAACAAAAACATTTCTACTAAAAAAAAAAAAATGCATTGGTTAGCTCAAGGTTTGAGAAAAGTTATGTTCAGGTGAACCAGGTGTCAGAGGATTCATGTTGATATATGGCAAAACCAGTACAATATTGTAAAGTAATTAGCCTCTAATTAAAATAAATTTAAATTAAAATAAATAAATAAATAAAAGAAACCTGCTTTTAAATCTGTATCAGATCAGATCAGTCGCTCAGTCGTGTCCGACTCTTTGTGACCCCATGAATCACAGCATGCCAGGCCTCCCTGTCCATCACCAACTCCCGGAGTTCACTCAGACTCACGTCCATCGACTCAGTGATGCCATCCAGCCATCTCATCTTCTGTCGTCCCCTTCTCCTCCTGCCCCCATAAGGGTGGTGTCATCTGCATATCTGAGGTTATTGATATTTCTCCCAGCAATCTTGATTCCAGCTTGTGTTTCTTCCAGTCCAGCGTTTCTCATGATGTACTCTGCATATAAGTTAAATAAACAGGGTGACAATATATAGCCTTGACGAACTCCTTTTCCTATTTGGAACCAGTCTGTTGTTCCATGTCCAGTTCTAACTGTTGCTTCCTGACCTGCATACAGATTTCTTAAGAGGCAGATCAGGTAGTCCAGTATTCTCATCTCTTTCAGAATTTTCCACAGTTTATTGTGATCCACACAGTCAAAGGCTTTGGCATAGTCAATAAAACAGAAATACATGTTTTTCTGGAACCTCTCTTGCTTTTTCTATGATCCAGCGGATGTTGGCAATTTGATCTCTGGTTCCTCTGCCTTTTCTAAAACCAGCTTGAACATCAGGAAGTTCATGGTTCACATATTGCTGAAGCCTGGCTTAGAGAATTTTGAGCATTACTTTACTAGCGTGTGAGATGAGTGCAATTGTGCGGTAGTTTGAGCTTTCTTTGGCATTACCTTTCTTTGGGATTGGAATGAAAACTGACCTTTTCCAGTCCTGTGGCCACTGCTGAGTTTTCCAAATTTGCTGGCATATTGAGTGCAGCACTTTCATAGCATCATCTTTCAGGATTTGGAATAGCTCAACTGGATTCCATCACCTGCACTAGCTTTGTTCATAGTGATGCTTTCTAAGGACCACTTGACTTCACATTCCAGGATGTCTGACTCTAGGTCAGTGATCACACCATTGTGATTATCTGGGTCATGAAGATCTTTTTTGTACAGTTCTTCTGTGTAGTCTTGACATCTCTTCTTAATATGTTCTGCCCCCAATCCTTCCCAGCATCAGAGTCTTTTCCAGTGAGTCAACTCTTCGCATGAGGTGGCCAAAGTACTGGAGTTTCAGCTTTAGCATCATTCCTTCCAAAGAAATCCCAGGGCTGATCTCCTTCAGAATGGACTGGTTGGAGCTCCTTGCAGTCCAAGGGACTCTCAAGACTCTTTTCCAACACCACAGTTCAAAAGCATCAATTCTTCAGCGCTCAGCCTTCTTCACAGTCCAACTCTCACATCCATACATGACCACAGGAAAAACCATAGCCTTGACTAGACAAACCTTTGTTGGCAAAGTAATGTCTCTGCTTTGGAATATGCTATCTAGGTTTGTCAGAACTTTCCTTCCAAGGAGTAAGCGTCTCTTAATTTCATGGCTGCAGTCACCATCTGTAGTGATTTTGAAGCCCAGAAAAATAAAGTCTGACACTGTTTCCACTGTTTCCCCATCTATTTCCCATGAAGTGGTGGGACCGGATGCCATGATCTTCGTTTTCTGAATGTTGAGCTTTAAGCCAACTTTTTCACTCTCCACTTTCACTTTCATCAAGAGGCTTTTGAGTTCCTCTTCACTTTCTGAAGGGGGAAAAAAAAAAAAAAACTGACACTTGTAGTTTGTTTCCTCCTACAACTTAAGAGAGAGATAACAAATGTCTGATACTTACAGCCTATTTCCTCTGTTTGGAGACCCCTAGCCTTCTTGTCTGCTACCCTCTCTCTATAAGGGCTACTCCCTTTATTTATTTATTTTTCTTTTTTCTAAGGGATTCTTGCCCACAGTAATGAAACGGGAATCTGAGTTCTTGTTTGCAGAGCCAAAACTGAACTTTATGAACACACACACACTCTAGGTAGCGAGTGGATAGGATTTATTAAAGAGAAGGAAAATACAAAGCTCTCAGTATAGACACTGAGAAGAGAAGGCAATGTCACCCCACTCCAATACTCTTGCCTGGAAAATCCCATGGATGGAGGAGCCTGGGAGGTTGCAGTCCATGAGGTCGCTAAGAGTCACCACTGAGAGACTTCACTTTCACGCATTGGAGAAGGAAGTGGCAACCCACTCCAGTGTTCTTGCCTGGAGAATCCCGGGGATGGGGTAGCCTGGTAGGCTGCCGTCTATGGGGTTACACAGAGTCAGACACAACGAAGCGACTTAGCAGCAGCAGCATAGACACTGAGAGGGATTAAAGAGTCCCCCCAAAGGTGAGACTTATAGCAGTTTTTATATCCTTAATCTGTACATTTTGGTGACTTCTGTCCTTGAAATACATTATTTTTAACCAATCAGTTTAAAGGTCAAGATGTTTAACTTAACATCTTATGGCTTCTCTTGATTCTTGGATTAAGTGGCCATCCTTTTTATACACCCTGGCCATTTTTCAATGGACTAGATGTATGGGTTTAAGATTAATGATCACCAGTTGTTTTTCCCTCAGGCATGTGGAACAGAAGTTAATTACTGCACTTCCCTGGATCTGAGTGCTGATAATTTATCAGACCAAGGACACATTCCAGGAATTCGAGACAAAGGGTAAAGTTTTAGGTTAATGGAACAGAAGTTTACTGAAAACAAGATTGAAGTCTCAGAGTCCTACACTGACTACCTAGCAATTTCTACCTCATTAGTAGATATAGTGGTCATCTGAATTAAATTTGTCCATTCCCATCCTTTTTAGTTCACTGATCTCTAAGATGCCAATGTTCACTCTTGCCATCTCTTGCTTGACTACATCCAATTTACTTTGATTCATGGACCTGACATTCCAAGTTCCTATGCGATAATGTTCTTTAAAGCATCAGACTTTACTTTCACCATTGGACACATCCACAACTGAGCATCATTTCTGCTTTGACTCAGCCTCTTCATTCTTTCTGGATCTATTAATAATTACCCTTCGTTCTTCCCCAGAAGTGTATTGGACACCTTCTTACCTGGAAGAATCATTTTCTGGTACCATACTTTTTGCCATTTCATACTGTTCATGGGGTTCTTGAGGCAAGAATATCTGAATGGTTTGCCTTTCCCTCCTCCAGTGTACCACATTTAGTCAGAATACTCCATTATGGCCTGTCCATCTTGGGTGATCCTGCATAGCATGTCTCATAGCTTCATTGAGTTAAGTAAGCCCCTTCACCATAACAAGATTGTTATCCATGAAGGGGAAACATCCAGATACATTAAACAAATATGCAAATTGAGGATGGATGATTTGAAATTGGACATATCTTGAATTATGAAATATTTATGGTCATAGCAAATATTTGACTATTTAGACTTAGATATTCTGAGAGCTGATTGAGTGATTTGTTTTTAATGAAAATATGTTAAAGAGTTAATATAATCAAAGGACACCATCATCCAGTCACAATATAATAAGGTTTTAAAAATTAAAATCATTAATGAGATAAACTGAAGAGTATGTTAAAATATCTTACATAAAATCATTTTAATATATTGGAAATTAAATTTAGTACAAAAGAGTATTGTCTATAAAGTTCTCTTGAGTAAATTGTCTTTCTTAACTAGGTAAAGAGCATGGGATAGAAGTCTAATATGTGTTATTACTCTTTCATATCTAAATAAAGTTTACATTTATTTCTGATTTAATTTTCATTGGTTTAGCTACTGTTACTATTGTCCAAATCTATTTCCTTTTCTTCTTTTTTTTGGAGAAGAGATGATAGAAGATTATAATGATCAGTGTGAAATGATGGTATTTCTATAACAGATTTTTTTTTTATTGTATTAAGGATTATATTCCTATAACAGACATTTTGTTACCTATGAACACACACACACAAACATTGATGCTTTTTTTTTAACTTTGGAAGTGATTAAACCCCTTAAAATTTTAATTGGAGATATATTCTAGTTTTCAGAATGTGTGCAACAAAGGAATTAAGATATGAATCTAATACTAAACATATGATAAAATTAAACAAGGAAAGAGTTTGTTTAATACAATAGAAAAAAATAGATTGTATTATTGTTTTCTGTTGACTGAAGGACCCATTTGAATTTTTAGATTTTAATTTTACTGATGAAAAATGTTAAGAGAAAGTGAAACTTTTAATATAGTTGTTGGTATATTTTATTACTATTATAAAGTAATGAAAAACAGATATATAATCTAATAGAAATAATAGCATTAAAGAACATAGCTTGGAAATATTAATAAAATTGTTGCAGAAATTAGAAAATGTTCTTTTATAAATCTCTTGATAACATTTTTCATTTTAATAAGAACATAATAATTTACTTTATTTTAATGGAATGTTAGAGAATAAATTAAGGAAAATCAGACTTAAATGAGTGACTTTAAGAGGGAACACATAGAACATTGTGATGAATTGCTAAATGCTTAGTAATTATAGAAATTACTGGATATTAGATCCAAGTTTCAGTACAAAGCTAGAAATATCACAAGGAAAAAATCAATTACTGAAAGATTTCTTGTTTATCAAAAAGAGCATACAAAATTTGTCATTCAGTTGTTGAAAAGACCCTGATGCTGGGAAAGACTGAAGGCGCAAGAAGAAGGGGACGACAGTGGATGAGATGCTTGGATGGCATCACCGACCCAATGGACATGAGTTTGGGCAAACTCCAGGAGTTGGTGATGGACAGGGAGGCTTGGCATATTGCAGTCCATGGGGTCACAAAGAGTCGGACACGACTGAGTGACTGAACTGAACTGATCAACAGAATATTGTTGCTATCATATGATGCCAGTCCTACTTTCTTCCCCAATCTGAGCTCAAACTCACATCTGTCCATTTTATCTCATCAACACTTCTCCTGGGGATGTGTGTGTGTGTTAGGATTTGAAAGGTTAGATTTCAGATTATTTGACACAATGTAAAGTGAACAGAAGAAACTATGACAACACAAAAGGTGAGAAGCAATTATCCTGCTCAAATCTGTTCCACCTGTGGCATTGATGTATGCTACATCTTTTACCAAACAACGAGAAGCATTTTAATTAACCTGTTGAATAAGATAACAAAATATTCTAAAGATGAATGTGAATGCTGAGGAAAAACAAAAATCACTGTTTTTTTTTTTTTTTGAGAACTTTAAATACTGCCACAATGATGTTTTGAACTGAATTTTAGAAAGATGGGAAATTAATTTAGCTATCAAACATTTCATATATTTTGACTGAATAGATTTAAACCAAAAAAAAAAAAAAACAGCATTAGTAGCAATGTATTATGAAAAATAGTTAACATAAAATATTGTTAATATATTATTACTGATGTGTTGTATTAGAAGCAAAGGAATGTGTCCAGTATCATCATTTTCCATTATTCAGTCACAAGCAGCTAAGGATACAGCAAATATTTTGAATGAGTCAGATTATCCACAAAGGTAGAGACTACAGATCTTTACAATTGTGGTGTTTCCTTAGTTCTGGTCAATGTGTCCATAACAGAATGAGTACACAATGATAACCCTACAAATACATCAATGAGTGAATTTTTCTAACTCATTGGATTGGGACACAACATGAAAAAAATGAGGCATTCATGTGAGATGATTTAGTAGTGTAGCCCATAGGCAAATACAAGTTTCTTTATTTTCCTCAGAAAATGTTAAAACTTTCTTTTTTTCACCAGATTACTCACTCGTTATCTTATCCCTTATTTCTCTTTCACAAATATGTCTTATTTTCTCACCATTCACTTATATCTGACTATATTAAACTTCATTTTATTTACAAACTTCTCAAAAAAATTTATGATCAGCAATAAATATCAGTTAATTTGAGAAAATTATTTAGAAATCTATCACTTATTACTCCCATCTCAAATCGTTTCCTTCCCTATACTCTGGTTGTTCCTCTGATCCTTTTGTAGAAAATATATTCTCACTGAAATCCAATTACTATAATACAAATTATCATAACAATATCTAATAAACTATAAAATGTGAATAAAAAATAAAGCTAGTAATATCAATATCTATATAACCTCTACCTTTATGTACCATATAAACATATATACTGCAGAATTTTATGGACTCTATCTTTAAATTTTCTCAAAGTCTCCACATCTTCTACTCTGGCATAAGCCAGCATCACTTTTATTTTTTATTATTGTTCTCTATAACCTGGGCCAAGGTTGGCAAAATTTATTTGGGAAGGAGCAATGGTATTTTAGGCTTCACTAGTCAGGAGGTAAAATTGAGACCATTATATAGATATGGAAAATGCTTGTGATGTGCAGTAGTTATGTTTCATACAGTTTCAACAAATGCTAAATTGGCAAATACTGACACATTGCTCCCAGAGGAAATAAGAGTTTAGGTGCCTATAAGCCTCTGATCACAACGTTTTTATCAATCATTCACCACTTAAATCCGTTTCTTGTGTTTTTTTAAAGGTAACTTATTTATTGTATATCACTGATATATTAATGTTGAATTCAGAGCCAACAGCCTAGAGAAGGGTA
Organism: Bos javanicus; assembly: GCF_032452875.1. Lineage (NCBI taxonomy): Eukaryota > Metazoa > Chordata > Mammalia > Artiodactyla > Bovidae > Bos > Bos javanicus. The sequence goes on along the minus strand of NC_083879.1, from coordinate 37,406,588 downwards.
TAGGAACCCATTTCAGTATTCTTGCCTGGAGACTCCCATGAACAGAGAGTCCTGGTGGCCTATAGTCCATAGGATTGCAAAGAGTTTGACATTACCGAAGCGACTTAGCAGGCATGCACTCAGAGCCAACAACATTATAATCCATGCCTGAATATACCTTATCTAAAATACATTTTGTGCATCACAGACTTCTTGCACTTTGGAACACTAAACAGAACATTAGCACTACTTCTGGGACAGTTTTACATAGTGAAATCACCCAAAAATGCACAAAAATGCAGCACTAAATAGACCTAGAAAAAATTGCTTGTTTAAAAGATGAGAGCTAAAACAAGAATGCAGAATACAGCCTCACTTAACCTTAGCTAGTAGCATGCTAATCTTCCACTCAGTCCTCTGCTGCTCTGTACATGTGCACATCTGCTAATAATTGTTAATGTGCTTCCAGTATTGATTTGGGCATTACAAAAACATTTTAGTGAGGGAGAAAATTTGCAAATACAGAATCAATGAAAAATAAGAATTAACTCTACTTATATGACATTCATTTAATAGTACAAAAATGATTCTTAGTTCATGGCTTTGTTAAAACAGGTCTGGATTTAGTTGGGTATCTGTATATTGCTGACATTTAATTCAGACTACTTATGGGATATACCTCTTCCCAGATTCCATAGTCAGATAAATAAATACCTTTCCCCAACACAAAGCAATTAATGCCTTTTTTTTAATTTATCCAAAGAATTCCCATTATTTATATAGTAATGTCCAAACTCCTTTCTGTGTTCCACAAATCCCCTACAAGTTCTCAGGCTTGTGCTCTCCCTTTGCTAATACTGTCCAGTCATACTGACTTTCTTGATGCTGTTAAAATAGATCAAACTTGCATGTAGTCCAAGGTCTTTGTACACACACTTTCTCCAACATGAAACACTTATGTTTCAGATTTCTGTTTAAAAAAAATAAAAGAAGTTATTTATGACAGGCCGATGTCTGTTCACTGTCCTCTATGTAGAAAAATCTGCCTTCTAATATGGCTACTGAATTTCTTTTTTTTTTTTTTTATGCTGTATTAGTTATTTAGCATTTTCATTACTACCTGACACTGCATTACATATTCACTTATTTATTTACTTGTTTTAATTTATTGTTTCCCCACAAGGGCAGAAATCTCTTGGTGTTTGACATGTGTATAGACTCCATCTTGGCATTTAGTCAACCCTTAATAAATATTTGTTCAATAAATATATGTTGAAAGATTGCACATGTTCTAGTATTCTCCCCACCGCAGTGTAAGGACATATGCACAAAGTATAAGAAATGGACAGAGCTGTATTTTTGTTGAACCTCATTTAGACCTTACTTTTGCATCTTTAAATCCTCCTTTGAATTACACAGTAATTGCTCAAATTCTATAAACCTTCCAAATATTTCTTTTAGTACTCATCTTCCATTGCTGCAGCAACCTAAATAAATTTTATTTTCTCTGACCATTTACTAGTTCATGGTGACCATTTTCTATTGGTCTTTGACTAGTATCTTTTAAATCATTTCTCATATATATAGTATCTTTAAAATCATTCCCACTAAATATTATTTACCTCTCATCTTTGCAAATCACTAAATGATTGCAACTTGATAATGTCAGACCCTGATGTTGGGACAGATTGAAGGCAAAAGGGGAAGAGGAAAGCAGGGGATGTGATGATTAGATAGCAACACCATCTCAGAGTCAATGGATATGAATTTCAGCAAACTCTGGGAGATAAAGAAGGACAGGGAAGCCTGATGTGCTACAGTTCATGAGGTCACAAAGAGTTGGACATGACTTAATGAATGAACAACAACAATTCTCTTGATGTTATATTTGTGGTTCACAGATCAGCAGCATCAATATCAAAATAGAAATGGAGAATTTCAGTTCATACAACAGAAATTCTAAATCAGGACCTGAATTTTTTTTTTAACTTTTTTTTGGGCCATGCTAAGAGGCTTGTGAAATCTTAGTTCTCCAACCTGGGATCGAACCAAGGCCCCTGACAATGAAAGCACCAAGTCCTGACTGCTGGACTGCCAGGAAATTCCCCAGAATCTGCATTTTATATGGTTCCAGGATAATTTATATGTCTATTAAATTTGAGAAGCACTGAAAGTAGGCTAAAATGATGGGATACTAATCCAGAAACTAAGGGTATGTCTCAATTGTTTACTGAATCAAGTTGTAGAGCTAATAAAAATTACAAAACAAAGTGATATTATTCTAGGATGTACAGAGGGTACTGCTCTTTGATTACTCTGTAGGACCACAAACCCATCCCAGAGAAGTCAGAGGAGGCATCCGAAAAGAAGTGACTCCTGGAACTAAGCTAAGACTTGAATGAAGAAGCAAATGCAATTAATCAGTATTAAGTGTTTGATACATGAAAGATGAGGTATTCTTAAGGACAGATCCCAGATCATACTCATATTTTACTCCCAATAGTTCCTGGCCCTTAATAAGTATTTATTGAATGAAAAAATAAATAGAAAAATTAATTTCCTTTATATTCAAAACTTTTCTTTTTAATTAAATGTTTCCTAAGCAGTTGCCATAAATGAGGAAAAAACCCTCCATTATTAACATATATTATAAATATTACATGTGGAACAAGCATAATGTCTTCATCCATAAATTTTTTCTTGACATTCAGGAAAGCTAATTTCACATCTGAACTGTTATTTCTCTAAGATTAGTATTATACATTTGAATATTACAAAGTTTTCCACTATTGTATAAATATTAGCCTATTCTTTTTGTTGGGCTAAACTTATTGAATGTTATGGTTTTATTTGTGCCTCTGAACCAGCAATGCTAAAGTCATACATAATTTGATATTTTTATTTAGTATTTGGTCAAGTTAGGCATCAATAAAACAAGAATAAAAGAGCCTACAAAATTATAGCAAGCTGTTCAAATCTACACTATCTACTCTGATATCTTTAGTCCTTGAAACTAGATTTTTTTTTAATTTTCAACTATAAATTAATGCTTATCTCAGTAACTGTATATTGTCACGGTCTTTGGAAATGGGGACCTGGGGACTGGAGTTGACGAGAAGAAGGATGCAGGGGACCCAAGTCTCGAGTGAAACAAGAGTACTTTATTTGCAGAAATGCATGCTTATATATCTTCAATAAAATGATTACTCAGCCATTAAAAAGAATGAAATTCCACCAGCTGCAACAAAATGGGGAGTCCTAAAAGGTCACTGAAGGGAATCCAAGCAGGTGCTTTTTCCCATGATCTCAGTCCTGAGAACTATGTGCAGCTCTGCTCATTCTTGTTTTCCAGGAACTGATTAGGAACAGAGAGTCCTTGAGAAATGGCACACAAAGGAAGAAAACAACATATTGGATCCCTTAAAGTTGAATGTCCCCTGACAGTATATATGCTGCTTCTGAGACATATATGAATAAAAATTATTTTCTTACTCTTTTACATTTAAAAATATCACCCTATTTTTACTTTTTCTTGAAATAATTATTAGCAATATAAATTTATTTCATTTAATACTTATAAACTATATATAATATTGTAATTTAGTATATATTCCTGGAGATTCTAAAAGAATAGTAGCATTTCTTACTAAAATACTTCCCCCTTAAAATATTGTTATTCAGTCACTTAGTTGTGCCTGTCTCTTTGTGACCTCATGAACGGCAACACACTAGGCTTCCTGGTTCTTCACTATCTCCCAGAGTCTGCTCAAACTCATGTCCACTGAATCAGTGATGCTGTCCAATCCTCTCATCCTCTGTCATCACCTTCTTTTCCTGCCTTCAATCTTTACCAGCATCAGAGTCTTTTCCAATGATTCATCTCTTCCCATTAGATGGCCAAAATACTGGAACTTCAACTTCAACATCAGTTCTTCCAATGAATATTCAGGGTTGATATACTTGAGGATTGATTGATTTGATCTCCTTGCTATCCAAGGCACTCTCAAGAGTCTTTTCCAGCACCACAGTTTGAAAGCATCAATTCTTTGGTGCTCAGCATTCTTTATGGTCCAATCATCACATCTGTGCATAACTACTAGAAAAAACATAGCTTTGACTACATGGACCTTGGTCTGCAAAGTGATGTCTCTGTTTTTTAATATGTTATCTGGGTTTGTCATGGGGCTTCCCTAGTGGCTTAGACAGTAAAGAGTCTGGATGCAATGCAGGAGACCAGGGTTCAATCCCTCAGTTGGAAAGATCTCCTGGAGAACATGGCAACCCACTCCAGTATTCTTGCCAGGAGAATTCCATGGACAGAAGGAGCCTGGCAGGCTACAGTGTACAGGGTCACAAAAAGTCATAGCTTTTCTTCCAAGGAGCAAGCATTTTTTTATTTCATGGCTGCAGTCACCATCCTCAGTGATTTTGGAGCCCAAGAAAATAAAGCCTGTCACTGTTCCATTTTTCCCCATCCATTTGCCGTAAAGTGATGGGACCAGATGCCATGATCTTCATTTTTTGAATGTCGACTTTTAAGCCAGGTTTTTCACTCTCCTCTTTCACCTTCATCAACAGGCTCTTCAGTTCCTTTTTGCTTTCTGCCATTATAAAGGTTTCATCTACATATCTGAGGCTATTGATACTTCTCCTGGCAATCTTGATTACAGCTTGACTTTTATGAAGCTCAGAATTACACATGATATGCTCTGCATAGAAGCTAAATAAACAAGGTGACAATATACAGCTTTGATGTACTTCTTTCTCAATTTGAAACCAGTCCATTGTTCCATGTCTGGTTCTAACTGTTGCTTCTTGACCTGCATACAGGTTTCTCAGGAGGCAAGTAAGGTGGTTTGGTATTCTCATCTCTCTAAGAATTTTCCACAGTTTGTTGTGATCCACACAGTCAAAGGGTTTAGAGAAGTCAATGAAGTAGAATTAGATGTTTTTCTGGAATCCCCTTGCTTTTTCTATGATCCAACTGATGCTGGCAATTTGGTCTCTGGTTCCTCTGCTTTTTCGAAATCCAGCTTGTACATCTGAAATTCTCATTTCACATACTGTTGAAGCCTAGCTTGAAGGAATTTGAGCATTACCTTGCTAGCATATGAAATGAGTGCAACTGTGCAGTAGTTTGAGTGTTCTTTGGCATTCCCCTTCTTCGGGACTGGGATGAAAACAGACCTTTTCCAGTGCTGTGGCCACTGCCAAGTTTTCCAAATTTGCTGACATATTGACTACAGTACTTAAACAGCATCATCTTTTAGCATTTGAAATATTACAGCTGGAATTACATCACCTCCACTAGCTTTGTTTGAAGTAATACTTCCTAAGGTCCACTTGACTTCATACTACAGGATGTTATCTCTAGGTGAATGATGCCAACATCATGGTTATCTGAGTCATTGAGATGTTTTTGTATAGTTCTTCTGTGTATTTTTTCCATCTCTTTTTAATAAATTCTGCTTTATTTAGGTCCATACCATTTATATCCTTTATTATGCCCATTTCGCATGAAATGTTACTTTTGTGTCTCTAATTTTCCTGAAGAAATCGCTTATCTTTCACATTCTATTGCTTTCCTCTATTTCTGAGTATTTATCATTTATGAAGGCTTTCTTATCTCTCTTTGCTTTTCTTTGGAACTCTGTATTCAGATGGGTATATCTATCCTTTTCTACTTTATCTTTCAATTCTTTTCTTTTCTGAAAAATTTAAGGTCTTTTCAGACAACCAATTTGCCTTTTTGCATTTCTTTTTATTAAAGACAGTTTTAATCACACCCTCCTGTACAATGTTATGCACCACCATCCATAGTTTGCTGGCACTCTATCAGCTCTAATCCTTTGAATCTATTTGACAGTTCCACTGTATAATCATAATGGAATCAATTTAGGTCATACATGAATGGCCTAGTGGTTTTTGCTACTTCAATTTAAGTTTGAATTTTGCAATAAGGAGTTCATGATCCAATTTACAGTGAGCTGCTCGTCTTGTTTTTGCTGACTGTGTTCATTTTCTCCATCTTCAGCTGCAAAGAATAAAATCAATCTGATTTTGATATTGACCATCTGGTGATGTCCATGTGTAGAGTCATTTCTTGTGTTGTTAGAATAGATGTTTGCCATGACCAGTGCAGTCTCTTGACAAAACTCTGCTAGCCTTTGCCTTGCTTCATTTTTGTACTTCTAGGCTAAGCTTGCCTGTTATTCCAGGTATCTCTTGACTTCCTACTTTTGCATTCCAATCCCCTAGAATGAAAAGGGCATCTTTGTTGTTACTTTTAGAAGATCTTGTAACTCTTTATAGAACCAGTCAACTTCAGCTTCTTTGACATTAATGGTTAGGGCATAGATGTAGATTACTGTGACACTAAATGGTCTGCCTTGGAAATGAACTGAGATGATTCTGCCATTTTTGAGATTGTACCCAAGAACCGCATTTTGGACTTTGTTGACTATGAGGCTACTCCACTTCTTCTAAAGGATTCTTGCCCACAGTTATAGATGTAAGAGCCATCTAAAATAAATTCACCCATTCCCATCCATTTTAGTTCACTGAATGCTAAAATGTCAATGTTCAGTCTTGCCCTCTCCTGTCTGACCACTTTCACTTTGGCTTGATTTATCAACCACACCTTCCAGGCTGTTATGCAATATTGTTCTTTAAAGCATTGGACTTCACTTTCATCACCAGACACAGCCACAACTGGGCATCGATTCCACTTTACCTCAGCCTCTTCAATCCTTCTGTAGCTATTTCCCCACTTTTCTCCAGTAGCATATTGGACACTTAACAACCTGGGGTGGGGGCTGGTTTCATCATTCAGTGTGATATCTTTTGGCCTTTTCATACTGTTCATGGAGTTCTCAAGGCAAGAATGCTGAAGTGGTTTGCTATTCCCTTCTCCAGTGTACCACGTTTTGTCAGAACTCTCCACTATGACCTGCCCATCTTGAGTGGCCCTACAAGGCATCACTCACAGTTTCATTAAGTTACACAAAGCTGGCTCAAAGATGGCAGTGTAGAAGGATGTATGCTCATCTTCTCCTGCAAGAACACCAACATCACAACTGGCTGCTGAACAGCTATTGACAGGAATGTTGGAACCCACCAGAAAAAGATACCCCACATGTAAGAGGAAAGGAGAAGACACAGAAAAACTGGCATGAGGGTTGCAGTTGGGTGTAAAATCAAGCCTCATACCTGCCAGAGATGCTTGGAGTGCACAAACAGAACCTTGTGTGCACCAGAGCACAGGAAAAGGAAAAGTGGCCATCACAAGAAACTGAGCCAGTTCTGCCTTTGAGTGTTTGGGAGTCTCCAGTGGAGGACTGGATCAACAGAGGCCCTGCTGCAGGGTCAGGGATACTGACAGCAGCAATCCTGGGAGGCATATCTGGCTGGCATAAGTCCTTTTGGAGGAGGTTGTCATTACCACTACCATAGTTCAATCTCAGGCCAAATTACAGGGAGAAAACACAACCCCACCCATCAGCAGAAAATTGGATTAAAGATTTATTGAGCATGGCCTTGCCCACCAGAGCAAGACCCAGTTTTCCCCATAGCCAATTCCTCCTATCAGGAAACTTGCAGAAGCCTCTTTCCCTCATACATCAGAGGGCAGACAGAATGAAAACCACCATCACAGAAAACTAACCAAAATGATCACATGGATCACAGCTTTGTGTAACTCTTAAAGTATATGGTCCAGAAATCATTTCACCATAACACTGACAGTGAAATTGATAATGAAGTTTCATTTGGAACTAATATCCTGTCATCTTTTCTTTTGAGTATGTTATGTGCCAAAAACAGGTAAAATTAGGGAAAAAATTTTTTATGAATTATAGTAATATACTGACTAGCAGAGGTTGATGTTTGTGAATTTACTTAAGTATGTAGAATGCTCTGTGATATATATTAAAGCTAACAAATTCACACACAAAAAATAAAACTTGAATTATATTTGAAGCATCAATTTCTTACCTATAAGCTGAAATCTTTACCAATATTTCAACATCCATGCTTATTAGAGAAAAACTTACAAGTATAGTGCTATGATTTTTATTTGGTTTCCTTTACACAATAATCAGACCTGAAAGTAACACCTCAGGCTTCAGTCCACATTTGAGGAAAGATTTTGATATACAGTCATGTCAAATATAGGGTTACAGTTTATATCTTTCATCTAGAAAATAAATTGCTATTTCAAAAATTGTTTTCTTTCCCCTAATACTTCTACTGCTTCTCATCTACTTTAAATTAGAGTTACCTATATGTATTGATGCCATCACAAGTGCAATAATTTATAACACATAAAATTAATGGTATAATCAGATTTACAAAATCTTACAAAGCACATAGGTGGCTTTATAATATCTTTAATGTAACTAATTGATTAACTTATTCTCTGCTTGTCATTTACTTATTTTTGAACTATTATGGAATGTTTTCTCTGTCTTTTGAATCTTATATATTCATAACAAGCTTGTTTTATTACTGGTTGACATTTAAAGCACAATTCTGTCTCTTTTCCTGCTTGGAAAAATTGTTGGCTAATATGATAACAGATTTTTTCAATCTCAACCTTATTGAGTTTCATTGGGGGTATACAGAAACTGTCAAAATATGAGAGAAAGAAAGATAGCATTCAGCAGATTGTAGAATAAGTGATGAGAAATATGTTAATGGATAAGTTAAAATATTTTAAAATACCTTTGGTTTAAAATTGTCAGTCTTTTCCTTTTTGCTAAATTCAATGAGTCTCTAAATAATTCAGGGTTACAATTAGAAATAAATTATATCAATCCTGAAAAAATTATTCTATATTTCAACCGTGACTTTCAAGTAACGTTGAATACATATGCAAAAAAAGAAAGAAAAAGAAAATTATGCATATCTATATATTACTTGTATCTAAAAAAATAATATCTAAAATACTGGAAAGTGCAAATTTACTTTCACTTACTGATTGCAAGTAAGAAAACAAGAATATGAAAAACGTGTGGTGTTAATAAGATCTACAGCAACATCTAATAATTAATGTAATTGCTTTAGAAATGATAATAATTGGTTTATACACAAGGCTATTCAAATTCTTTTTTTATTTTTATATAGAAAATATTTAGGTTGGGCTTGCTAACTGTTATTGATTACAAAGTAAGGATAGGTAATCTGAAATGTTAGCCAGAATTAAGAAACACTGAAGCACATCCGAGGCCAGGGGCGGCAGCCGGGAGGAGCAACCCCACCTCCCAGGAGCGGTGGTTGCGCGGGTGCAGGAGGGCCTAGAGGAGATATTCCACGTTCAAGGTCAGAAGGGGCAGTGGTGAGGAGATAGATACCCCTTGTCCAAGGTAAAGAGCAGTGGCTGTGCTTTGCTGGAGCAGCCATGAAGAGATACCCCACGCCCAAGGTAAGAGAAACCCAAGTAAGACGGTAGGTGTTGCAAGAGTGCATCAGAGGGCAGACACACTGAAACCATACTCACAGAAAACTAGTCAATCTAATCACACTAGGACCACAGCCTTTTCTAGCTCAATGAAACTAAGCCACACCTGTGGGGCCACCCAAGACAAGCGTGTCATGGTGGAGAGGTCTGACAGAATGTGGTCCACTGAAGAAGGGAATGGCAAACCACTTCAGTATTGTTGCCTTGAGAACCCCATGAACAGTATAAAAAGGCAAAATGATAAGATACCGAAAGAGGAACTCCCCAGGCCAGTAGGTGCCCAATATGCTACTGGAGATCAGTGGAGAAATAACTCCAGAAAGAATGAAGGGATGGAGCCAAAGCAAAAACAATACCCAGCTGTGAATGTGACTGGTGATAGAAGCAAGGTCCAATGTTGTAAAGAGCAATATTGCATATGAACCTGGAATGTCAGGTCCACGAATCAAAACAAATTGGAAGTGGTCAAACAAGAGATGGCAAGAGTGAATGCCAACATTCTAGGAATCAGTGAACTAAAATGGACTGGAATGGGGGAATTTAACTCAGATTACCATTATATCTACTACTGCGGGCAGGAATCCCTCAGAAGAAATGGAGTAGCCATCATGGTCAACAAAAGAGCATGAAATGCAGTACTTGGATGCAATATCAAAAACCACATAATGATCTTTGTTCATTTCCAAGGCAAACCATTCAATATCACAGTAATCCAAGTCTATGCCCCAACCAGTAATGCTGAAGAAGCTGAAGTTGAACAGTTCTATGAAGACCTACAAGACCTTTTAGAACTAACACCCAAAAAAGATGTCCTTTTCATTATAGGGTACTGGAATGCAAAAGAAGGAAGTCAAGAAACACCTGGAGTAACAGGCAAATTTGGCCTTGGAAAATGGAATGAAGCCGGGCAAAGACTAATAGAGTTTTGCCAAGAAAATGCACTGATCATAGCAAACACCTTATTCCAACAACACAAGAGAAGACTCTACACATGGACATCACCAGATGGTCAACACTGAAATCAGATTGATTATATTCTTTGCAGCCAGAGATGGAGAAGCTCTATATAGTCAACAACAATAAGACCAGGAGCTGACTGTGGCTCAGATCATAAATTCCTTAGTGGCAAATTCAGACTAAAATTGAAGAAAGTAGGGAAAACCACTAGACCATTCAGGTATGACCTAAATCAAATCCCTTATGATTATACAGTAGAAGTGAGAAATAGATTTAAGGGACTAGATCTGATACATGGAGTGCCTGATGAACTATGGAATGAGGTTAATGACATTGTACAGGAGACAGGGATCAAGACCATCCCTATGGAAAAGAAATGTAAAAAAGGAAAATGGCTGTCTGGGGAGACCTTACAAAGACCTATGAAAAGAAGAGAAGTGAAAAGCAAAGGAGAAAAGGAAAGATATAAGCATCTGAATGCAGAGTTCCAAAGAATAGCAAGAAGAGATGAGAAAGCCTTCCTCAGCGATCAATGCAAAGAAATAGAGGAAAACAACAGAATGAAAAAGACTAGAGATCTCTTCAAGAAAATTAGAGATACCAAGGGAACATTTCAATCAAAGATGGGCTCAATAAAGGACAAAAATGGTATGGACCTAACAGAAGCAGAAGATATTAAGAAGAGGTGGCAAGAATACACAGAAGAACTGTACAAAAAAGATCTTCACAATCCAGATAATTACGATGGTGTGATCACTGACCTAAAGCCAGACATCCTTGAATGTGAAGTCAAGTGGGCCTTGGAAAGCATCACTATGAACAATGAACAAAGCTAGTGGAGGTGATGGAATTCAAGTTGAGCTATTTCAAATCCTGAAAGATGATGTTGTGAAAGTGCTGCACTCAATATGCCTGCAAATTTGGAAAACTCAGCAGTGGCCACAGGACTGGAAAAGGTCAGTTTTCATTCCAATCCCAAAGAAAGGCAATGCCAAAGAAAGCTCAAACTACCACACAGTTGCACTCATCTCACATGCTAGTAAAGTAATGCTCAAAATTCTCCAAGCCAGGCTTCAGCAATACGTGAACCATGAACTTCCAGATGTTCAAGCTGTTTTTAGAAAAGGCAGAGGAGCCAGAGACCAAATTGCCAACATCCACTGGATATCAAAAAAGCAAGAGAGTTCCAAAAAAATCTATTTCTGCTTTATTGACTATGCCAAAGCCTTTGACTATGTGGATCACAATAAACTGTGGAAAATTCTGAAAGAGATGGGAATATCAGACCACCTGACCTGCCTCTTGAGAAACCTATATGCAGGTCAGGAAGCAACAGCTAGAACTGGACATGGAACAACAGACTGGCTCCAAATAGGAAAAGGAGTACGTCAAGGCTGTATTTTGTCACCCTGCTTATTTAACTTATATGCAGAGTACATCATGAGAAATGCTGGGCTGGAAGAAGCAGGAGCTGGAATCAAGATTGCTGGGAGAAATATCAATAACCTTGGATATGCAGATGACACCATCCTTATGGCAGAAAGTGAAGAGAAGCTAAAAAGCCTCTTGATGAAAGTGAAAAATGAGAGTGAAAAAGTTGGCTTAAAACTCAACATTCAGAAAACTAAGATCATGGCATCTGGTCCCATCACTTCATGGCAAATAGATGGGGAAACAGTGGAAACAGTGTCAGACTTTATTTTTCTGGGCTCCAAAATCACTGCAGACGGTGATTGCAGCCATGAAATTAAAAGACGCTTACTCCTTGGGAGAAAAGTTATGACCAATCTAGATAGCATATTCAAAAGCAGAGACATTACTTTGCCAACAAAGGTCCGTCTAGTCAAGGCTATGACTTTTCCAGTAGTCATGTATAGATGTGAGAGTTGGACTGTGGAGAAAGCTGAGTGCCGAAGAATTGATGCTTTTGAACTGTGGTATTGGAGAAGACTCTTGAGAGTCCCTTGGACTGCAAGGAGATCCAACCAATCCATTCTGAAGGAGACCAGCCCTGGGATTTCTTTGGAGGGAATGATGCTAAAGCTGAAACTCCAGTACTTTGGCCACCTCATGCGAAGAGTTGACTCATTGGAAAAGACTCTGATACTGGGAGGGATTGGGGGCAGGAGGAGAAGGGGACGACAGAGGATGAGATGGCTGGATGGAATCACGGACTCGATGGACATGAGTCTGAGTGAACTCCGGGTGTTGGTGATGGACAGGAAGGCCTGGCGTGCTGCGATTCATGGGGTCACAAAGAGTCGGATATGACTGAGCGACTGAAGTGAACTGAACCGAACTGAAGCTAGATTTTACTGGTGACATAAAGCAAGTGATCAGATAGATGATGATGAAAAGCTAGTGTTCCTATAATCCTATAGACTTATACCAAGTTTTTTATACTTTCAGGTTTTTTATGCTAAAGGTAGCTTATTTCAGAAGAGTTTACTATACGGCAATTTGTAAGTATAGACTACTCCTTTCTATTCTTAGTGCCCTAAAAGGAAAATATAATTCAGGTTGTCTTTGTTGGTGTTATTGGTCCTTGTATTTTTCTACACGACAGCTGTAAAATTGGCTCCTAATTAATGCTACCAGTACACGTATGAGTAATTTTTTCTTGTTTTTCTGACCTGCAATTCTGTGAATTCCCAGCCTGTCAACCGAAATCCTGAATGCAGGAAAATTGTATTCTGTTGATTTAATTACATCTTTCCTTCAAGAATTTGAATGATAATTTATATGGATCACTTTTTTTTTTTAATTTTATAAATGTAAAACTCTACTAAGAGAGCAATAGAGAAAGGGAGAGGTGGACAAAACAGCAGTAAACTTCAGAAGGAAACAAAAATTTGGATTTAGGCCTTCTCTTTTTCTATTCTTACATTATATTCATGAGATTGTTTCCTACTCTGTCAAATCAAAAAAAAATTTTTTTTTAATTTTAAAAAAGGTAATTTGTGGCTCATTCTGCTTATAGAGTTTGCAGATCTCTGAACCCATAGCCTATCTAGAATCAGCTGTATTGCTGGTCTTCACTGAAGTACTCCAAACTGCTCTCCAAGTTCTTGCCATGCTACAGAGGAGAAAAATCTTACAGTGGTTTTCCCTCCCCCAGGAACAAAGTGGTAGATTGCACTTAACCCTGCTGACCAACAGTGTATGGATTACCTTGAAAACTGAGAGAAGAACAAATAACAAAATCGTGTTGTTGTTTGGGGGCAGAGTGGCAAGAAAATGATATTAGATCCCAGTTTCAGTCTATGCCAGTCATTTTCTTCCCCAGTCCTTGCTTGCTGTTTCAAAGCCACAGCTGCAAGAGTCAAGGCAGAACTACTTGCTCAAACTGGCTAAGTTACTCAAATTAGTTAAGTTTCTACCTGAAGTAATGTATTCAGATTACTAACTTTTAGTAACAAGAAGATGATGTGGTATTTCTAACTTTCCCATTTCCAAAGGGAATTTTAATTCTCTTTCTTATTCCTCTTTCTTTCTTTCTTTCTTTCTTTTTTCCCTTCCCCTCCTTTATTCTTATTTCTTTAAAAAGTGTATACAAGGAATCAGAATCTGCTAGGCAAAAGCTTATATGATCATTTGCAACTACAAATTTGAATGTTATTAAATCAATATCTTCCTTAATTTGTAGCATTCAAACTATTTGTTTCACTTTTTATCTTCTCCTTCACTTGTCTGTATAACTAAGTATGACATATCTGAAAGAGATTTGGAAAATGTAGATACTGACTGCATAGCCACTTTCTAGAGACAGCTATAAAGGTATTAAAGAACAAAGACCAAAATCTTTGGCAGTCAGTTTTTATTTCCACCTCAAGAAAGAACAATGGTGCATTATATACATATATTAAGGTTCAATTGAAGTGCACTGCAAGTAAAATATTTAAGCTGTACATCTCATTATTCTTCAATTTAATCAAATTTTCTTTGATTTAGTGTGGTTCTGTCGCTCAGTCATGTCTGACTCTTTGCAACCCCATGGGCTACAGCACACCAGGCTTCTCTGTCCATCACCAACTCCTGGAGCTTGCTCAAGCTCATGTCCATCCAGTCAGTAAAGCCATCCAACCATATCATCCTCTGTCATCCCCTTCTCCTGCCTTCAATCTTGCCCAGCATTAGGGTCCTTTCCAATGATTCAGTTCTTCCCATCAGGTGGCCAAAGTATTGGAGCTTCAGATTCAGCATCAGTCCTTCCAATGAATATTTAGGACTGATTTCCTTTAGGATTGACAGGTTGATTTCATTGCAGCCCAAGGGACTTTTAAGAGACTTCATCAACACCACAGTTCAAAAGCATCAATTCTTCAGTGTTCAACTTTCCTTATGGTCCAAATTTCACATCCAAACATGACTACTGGAAAACCCATAGTTTTGACTAGATGGACCTTTGTTGGTAAAGTAATGTCTCTGCTTTTTTTTTTTTTTTTTTAATTTTATTTTATTTTTAAACTTTACAATATTGTATTGGTTTTGCCAAATATCGAAATGAATCTGCCACAGGTATACATGTGTTCCCCATCCTGAACCCTCCTCCCTCCTCCCTCCCCATACCATCCCTCTGCTTTTTAATATGCTGTCTAGGTTGGTCATAGCTTTTCTTCCAAGGAGCAAGTGTCTTTTAATTTTATGGAAGCAGTAACCATCTGTGGTGATTTTGGAGCCCAAGAAAATAGTCTCTCACTGTATCCATCATTTCCCCATCTATTTGCCATGGAGTGATGGAACCAGATGCCATGATCTTAGTGTTATGAATGTTGAGTTTTAAGCCAGCTTTTTCACTCTCCTCTTTCACTTTCTTCAAGAGGCTCTTCAGTTCCTCTTCACTTTCTGCCATAAAGGAGGAGTCATCTGTGTATCTGAGGTTATTGATATTTCTCCTGGCAATCTTGATTTCAGCTTGTGCTTCATCTAGCTCGGCATTTCACTCTGCATGTCAGTTAAATAAGCAGGTGACAATATACAGCCTTGACATACTCCTTCCCCAATCTGGAACAAGTCCACTGTTCCATGTTCAGTTCTAACTGTTGCTTCTTGACTTGCATATAGGTTTCTCAAGAGGCATGTCAGGTGGTCTGGTATTCCCAACTCTTTAAGAATTTTCCACAGTTTTTTTGATCCACACATTATAAGACTTTGGCATAGTCAATAAAGCAGAAGTAGATGTTTTTCTGGAACTCTTGCTTTTTTTGATGATCCAGCATGTGGTGGCAATTTGATCTCTGGTTCCTCAGCCTTTTTAAATCCAGCTTGTACACCTGGAATTTGACAGTTCATGTACTGCTGAAGCCTGGCTTGGAGAATTTTAAGCATTTTTTTGCTAGCATGTGAGATGAGTGCAATTGTGCTGTCATTTGAGCATTATTTGGCATTGCCTTTCTTTGGGATTGGAATGAAAACTGACCTTTTCCAGCATTGGAGCCACTGCTGAGTTTTCCAAATGGTGGTAAGTTGAGTGCAGCACTTTAACACCATCATCTTTTAGGATTTTAACTAGCTCAGCTGGAATTCCATCATCTCCACTAGCTTTGTTCATAATGATGCTTCCTAAGACTCACTTTACTTCAGACTCCAGGATGTCTGGTTCTAGGTGAGTAATCACACCATGGTGGTTGTCTGGGTTTTTTAAGTCTTTTTGTACAGTTCTGCTGTGTATTCTTGCCACCTCTTCTTAATCTTTTCTGCTTCTATTAGGTCCTTAGCATTTCTGTGCTTTATTTTTCCCATCTTTGCATGAAATGTTCCCTTGGTATCTCTAATTTTCTTGAAGAGATTTCTAGTCTTTCCCATTCTATTGTTTTCCTCTGTTTCTTTGCATTGAATACTTAGGAAGGTTTTCTTACCTGTCCTTGCTATTCTTTGGAACTTTGCATTAAGTACATCTTTGTCAGTGTTAATAGTTCATTGGTCTCTTAATAATATGCACTGAATATAAAGTTGAAAATTGTGACCTTTGTTAAACTTTCTAATATATGAAATGAAAATTTATTGATTGATATTTATTTTTCTGAAACCAGAGGGAGAACATATTACATCTGCCTCATTTATTTTCTTTGAAAATATGCAGTGTGAATGCATTTTTAAATTTTTGTTGTTGTTGATGTTGTTCAAGCATACTTCCTATTTAGCTGCTGTGCAAATTTTCAGAATTATATATAGCGTTTAAAGACACGCAGTATATGCAACTTTCAGGATGAAGTTATCCCAGACTTTTCTATATTTACTAATGCCACTAAAAAGCATAGTACGTGTTAAGTATTATGTAACAGAGTCCTGAGAAAAGTTTGTGAGTTCTATGAATTAATGATAAATGCCAACAATTAATTGAGATTGTTTTTTCTGAAGTTGTCATTTATCTCCTGATTGATTTAGTGTGACATTTGCTCCTAACTCTAGATTAACACTTTAAAATACATTGCATACATAGTATAACTCTCTCTTTCCAGTTCTGTTGTAAATAGCATTTGTATAGAAATGATGCTTATGGAATACACACATTGTTTCATAGTCTTTCCAACTCAGTAATATAGACAAACTGTTTCTCATTTGAGAAAGTTGATTATTTCTCCACTCCATTCTTCATTCTAGAATTAATAAGGCTGGCCATTATTATTTCCACACACACCCTATCCAATAGTGCATCTTTCCATGTTAGTTAATAATTTCACAATTGTTGTTAGTAAGCATGATTTCCCAGGAAACATGTATCTATCGATAAGAGTAAAGGCTATACTGACACACTTTTTTTAATGTTATGGTTTGAATAAGAGAGAAATTTACTTTTATCCCATAATTAGCATAAATGAGAGAGGATCTGAACTTTAGAGAAGTTCAGTTCTAAAAAGTTATATACCTAGTAATGGGGCTCTAAATTCCTCAACATTTTATTTCCCTCTCTAAGTTCAAGGCATCAGCTTTGACACTTCTTAAGCACCAGGAATGGGGAAAAATCCAGTCCTTGATATAGGACTTTAAGGAGATGACTCAAATATTTCATATGCTGATGTAAGGGAGGATAATAAACCCTTCTTTGTGGATGGGGGAAATATGTTCAGATAAACTAGGGAATCCTGTTATTAAGAATAAGAAGGAATTGATGGATGTTAGGGATAATTAAAATTATTTTCCTCATTTTTGGAATTGTAGATTGATAATGATTGTTAGGTCTTCCCAAGTGGCACTAGTGGTAAAAAAAAAAAAAGAAAAGAAATCCGCCTGCCAATGCAGAAGATGCAAGAGATGCGGGTTCAATTCCTGGGTTGAGAAGATCCCGGGAGTAGGAAATGGCAACTCACTCCAGTAATATTGCCTGGACAATTCTATGACACAGAAGTCTGGTGGGCTACAGTTCATAGAGTTTCAAAGAGCTAGAAACAACTGAGCACCTAAGCACACGGACTCAATGACTGTCACGTGGTAAAGTTTTTCTTTTAAGATCTGCAGTCTTCACCATACACCTTTCTGCGGGCATGGGGAATGACATATCTATACTATATATGTAAAAATAGATGCACTTAGAATGGAGAATAGTGAAGATTTACCTACTACCCCAGATTTTTTCTCCTTATTTTAATAAATGGAAATTGCAGTCATTCAGTTGCTCAGGAAAAATATCTAGAAGCCCTTCTTATTTCTTCCCTTTTCCTCTTCCTCCAAATTCAACTCCTTGAAAAATACTTTGATCTCCTTTCAGAAGACATTCTGAATTTGTTCATTTTCTATACTGTGGTCAAAATTATTATAACACTGTTTAGCAATAGTCTTTTAAATGGTTACTTTAGTTCTTCTATTATCTCTTTCTTCTGATTCCCAGTTAAACAACATCTGTGATCTTTTGAAAATATATCACTCTACTTAAAATAATTCTCCAATAGCTTTCCCTTTGCAATTAAGATATGCAATTAAGATATGCACTTTCTGCCACCCTTATGGCAGAAAGTGAAGAGGAACTCAAAAGCCTCTTGATGAAAGTGAAAGTGGAGAGTAAAAAAGTTGACTTAAAGCTCAACATTCAGAAAACGAAGATCATGGCATCCGATCCCACCACTTCATGGGAAATAGATGGGGAAACAGTGGAAACAGTGTCAGACTTTATTTTTCTGGGCTCCAAAATCACTACAGATGGTGACTGCAGCCATGAAATTAAAAGACGCTTACTCCTTGGAAGGAAAGTTATGACCAACCTAGATAGCATATTCAAATGCAGAGACATTACTTTGCCAACAAAGGTTCGTCTAGTCAAGGCTATGGTTTTTCCAGTGGTCATGTATGGATGTGAGAGTTGGACTGTGAAGAAGGCTGAGCGCCGAAGAACTGATGCTTTTGAACTGTGGTGTTGGAGAAGACTCTTGAGAGTCCCTGGACTGCAAGGAGATCCAACCAGTCCATTCTGAAGGAGATCAGCCCTGGGATTTCTTTGGAAGGAATGATGCTGAAGCTGAAACTCCAGTACTTTGGCCACCTCATGCGAAGAGTTGACTCATTGGAAAAGACTCTGATGCTGGGAGGGATTGGGAGCAGGAGGAGAAGGGGACAACAGAGGATGAGATGGCTGGATGGCATCACTGACTCCATGGATGTGAGTCTGAGTGAACTCCGGGAGTTGGTGATGGACAGGGAGGCCTGGCGTGCTGCGATTCATGGGGTCACAAAGAGTCGGGCACAACTGAGCGACTGATCTGATCTGAAACTCTTTACCATAAGGATCTTCTTAATCAGACACCTAAATTTATTTCCAATTCCTTATTGATCTGAAATCTCACTTGTTTAACATATCCTAAGTCATGTTTTGGCTTCGTTTTGGCTGTCATAGCAAACTCAGTCTAGCCTCAGGTTCTTTGTAATTATGATTTATTTTGCCTGTATCATGGTTCTTCAAGAAATTTTCATGGCTGGGCTACATTTGTTTTTCAGAATATAACATAACTTTTATCTTTGAGAGGATATTTTCTTCCTAAGCATTGTATCTATTCTAGTCACTATTCCACCATGACACAGTAGGGGAAGGAGAAAGTGGGATGAACATAGAAAGTAGCATTGACATATATACTAGTGTGTAAAATAGACAGCTAGTGAGAAATTGCTATATAACATAGGAAGCCCAGCCTGGTGTTCTACAATTACCTAGAAGGGTGGGATGGGGGAAGGTTCATGATAGAATATATGTATAACTATGGCTGATTTGTGTTTTTGTACAGCAGAAACCAATACAATGTTGTAAAGCAACTTTCCTTCAGTTTAAAACTAGATTTAAAAAATAAAACCTAAAAGTTAGGTTATGTAAAGTATGTCATTCATTGTGCTTTATGCTCATGGAGTGTAAATCATATAAAAGAATAAGTTATATCTAACTCTTATTTAAAATCATTGTATCCAAGGGATACATAACAGTGCCTGGAACATGTTAGTTGCTCAGGATATTTTCTTGTTTGAATAACTTGATTAGTCATTCCCTTTCAGTATCTTCTATTTCATGTAAACAATCCTCTAATACTTATTAAGTTTTTCAGGACTCAGGTTTTATTTTCCCACTTGGAAGTTTAATAAGGTAGCACTTTATGTCAGCCAGTGACATCAGCTCCTGATATTTCCTAATTTGCTTCCCTTTTCTCTTCAAACACAGCATGTCATTTGCTCTACTATCTTAGGATTTCTGCATGCACAAGTTTTTTTTTTGGAAAAATATTTAATAGAAAGACAATCACATAGACATACAATATAAGAGTATATTTATTTATAACAAGGGAGTGACTAATGTTTATATTTAAAAATTATATTCTTTAAATGTACACCTAGTGTCAACTCATTAATCTGAGAATAAAAGTATCTTCTTGTCCACTCTTATCAACAAGTAGACATGTCTTTAATTTCCTCATTAAGAATATTTTACTGTGGACTTTTCAGGTGACTCAGTGGTAAAGAATCTGCCTGCAATGCAAGAGAATCAGGTTCGATCCCTGGGTCAGGAAGATCCCCTGAAGAAGGAAAAGGCTACCCACTCCAGTAGTCTTGCCTGGAGAATTTCAGGGACAGAAAAGCCTGGAGGACTGAAGTCCATAGGGTGGCAAAGAGTCGGGAACAACTGAGCAACTAACACTTTTATTTATTTTCAACATTTTCTTTAGTTCTTAAAATACAAATCTGTATTATTATTAAAAGATGTTTATTTTTAACTGAAAAATAGTTTATTACATATGCCCATGAGTTTTTAGAAATAGTAGGAAGATAATTTCTTTGAGATTTATTTGGATTTCAATGGAAATATATTATGTAAGATGACTTTGGCTGCTAGTAATAAAATCTCCAACTCAGATTTGCTCAAACAATGAAGAAATTTGTTTTCTTGTGTGAAAAGGGTTCAGAAGAAAAGCTAACCTTTTATTGTTTCTTAATGATGTATCAGAGTTCTTATACTCTTCTCTATAATTCCTTATAATCACAGCATATGATTTCTTCATGAACTAGTTTGGTCACATATTTATTTACTTTTGAAAAAGCCCAGATATAGCAATGTTATCATATATTTATTTGCCTTTTATTCAGGTGTAATAAATCTATTTTCAAAAACTTCTCAGATGACTTCTCTGTGGCCTCATTTCCCAGAAGGACCTCTATTCCATCATTGGTTTAGATGAATTGTTTATGTTGGAATGGATCATATAGAATAAACAAATATTTTGTGGTACTTACATACTCAAATATAGTTTAGCAACACATATGCATTTAAGAGGAGAAGACAATGGCAACCCCTCCAGTACTCTTGCCTGGAAAATCCCATGGACAGAAGAGCCTGGTAGGCTGCAGGTAAGGTCTCTAAGAGTCGGGCATAACTGAGCAACTTCACTTTCACTTTTCACTTTCATACATTGGAGAAGGAAATGGCAACCCACTCCAGTATTCTTGCCTGGAGAATCCCAGGATCAGAGGAGCCTAGTGGGCTGCCGTCTGTGGGGTCACACAGAGTTGGACATGACTGAAGCGACTTAGCAGCAGCAGTAGCATGCATTTAAGAATGAATACAGAATGTTACTGAAATATAGCATTATAATTTGAAATTATAACACAATCACAACATCTGAAGCCCAGTGATTCTCAGCTAGAGCCAGAAGCACTCTGCTAAGGGGCATACAGGGTGGAAATATGGGGTGGGGGGTATTTTTTCATTGTCATAAAACATCAAAGGTGGCACTGGCATTTAGTGGTCATTAATCAAGAATGATAAATATTCTATAATACATAGGTTAGCCTTACATAAGTATGTTAAGAAACACTGATAAGTTCATATTTATGTAGAAAGATACATACAATTAGCCATGTGAATACCAAAATTACCATATAAAAATATAGGTACATATGTAGATTTATATGTAGTCATATGCTGTGTTGTGCTGCGCTAAGTCCCCTCATTCATGTCTGACTCTTTGTGACCTTATGGTCTGTAGCTTACCAGGCTCCTCCATCCATAGAATTCTCCAGGCAAGAATACTGGAATGGATTGATATACCCTCCACTAGGAAATCTTCTTGACCCAGGGATCGAACCCATGTCTCTTATGTCTCCTGCCTTGTCAGGGGGGGTTCTTTACCACTAGTGCCACTTGAGAAGTCCACATATAGTCATATGCTGCTGCTAAGTCACTTCAGTCCTGTCTGACTCTCTGCGACCCCATAGACGGCAGCCCACCAGGCTCCCCCATCTCTGGGATTCTCCAGACAAGAACACTGGAGTGCGTTGCCATTTCCTTCTTCAATGCATGAAAGTGAAAATTGAAAGTGAAGTCAACGGCAGCTCACCAGGCTCCTCTGTCCATGAGATTTTCCAGGCAAGAGTACTGACATCAAATATACTGTTACAAAAATGTATTCATCCCAGTGCACCAGCCCCAAGCATCCTGTATCCTGCATCAGGGGGGTTCAGGATGGGGAGCACGTGTACACCCGTGGTGGATTCATGTTGATGTATGGCAAAACCAATACAATATTGTAAAGTAATTAGCCCCCAATTAAAATAAATAAATTTAAATTTAAAAAAATGTATTCAATTACTCATTTTGGCAATGTTAAACTTCACACGAGCCCTGTGTTTCTTTACACAGCAATAGATAAGAATTACCCCTACAGTTTCATGCTTCAGGAAACGGCTCACTATGATGAATCATTATTCCCCATATGACTTAGATAAGATTCACAAATGCCTCTCTCATTTACCAATGGTAAGGTCAGATACAGACTTTCTGAATTCCCATCCTTTGTCTCATAAATGATTATATATTTGTATCAACTAACCAACCTGGTCAAAATACCTGCTAATTTGACTGGACCAAAACTTAATTTTCTGTCCTTTGCTCAGGATACAGACCTCTGAATCATTATCAGCCTGTGCTAATATCTGAATATGGAACAACCAGTTCTTAATAACTCCTCCCAAGAATCTAGTAATCTCAAAGAAAAACATTTCTCCTGCTCAACTGTCCTATAGAGTCCCTTTCAACTGACTCCCCAGTACTTAGTACTTGTTGTCTTGCTTGTTGTTGTTGTTGTTTAGTGGCTAAATTGTGTATGACTCTTTTGTGACCCCATGAACTGTAGCCTGCCAGACTCCTTGGTCCATAGGATTTTTCAACCAAGTATACTGGAGTGGGGTGCCATTTCTTATTCCAGGGAATCTTCCTGGGCCAGGGATCCAACCTCCATCTCCTGCATTAACAGGCAGATTCTTTACCACTGAGCCACCATGGGAGCCACTCTCTTGTTTACTCTTCCCTGCAAATGAAAATTCTCTTCTGTTTAGCCTGTGAAATGTTTGTAGATCAAGAGTTGAACACTACTGAGCAACTAACACACAGACACACACACACACACACACACACACACACACACACACTGTCTAAAGGTTTTCCCTAGTGCAATGGTCTTTTCGGATAAAACGTTTTTTTATCCAGATCCAGATTTATCATCCATCTTTCAATATTTATGGAGTACCTATCATATACTAAAAACTAAGAACACAGGATTTACTAGACTGCCTTGGTGAGCCTTGTGTTAAATAAATTGAGTTGACTGATTCTTAAATTGAGTGGTTCAGAAGGGTCCCTCTGAGAAAGTGATATTATACTTTAGTCCTAAAAGAGAAAAAGAATGCAATTTTGCAAAGAGTGGCATGGAATTTTTCAGGCAGAAGAAATGAAATGTATGAAGGATCTGAAATATAAAACAATAATGCCTTCATTTTTTAAATTCAATTTGATATAAATATCTAAATAAATCCCCACAATTAATTGCATATTATTTAAACGTTTGCAATTTTAAATGTAAGTCATCACAGAAATTCAGTGAATAGAGTTTTACAGGAATAGTTGAGATTACTTTTTGAAATCAAATTAGGGACATGCACATTTTTGATTATATACTTTGGTTCTTCTGTGGAAAAAATTGATTCAATAATGAATTTCTGAACTGATATTGACAATTCTATGCGAGGAAATTTCTGATACACTATATTATGCCCCTGCTACTGCTGCTGCTGCTAAGTCACTTTAGTCGTGTCCAACTCTGTGCAACCCCATAGATGGCAGCCCACCAGGCTCCCCTGCCCCTGGGATTCTCCAGGCAAGAACACTGGAGTGAGTTGCCATTTCCTTCTCCAATGAATGAAAGTGAAGTCGCTCAGTCGTGTCCGACTCTTAACGACCCCATGGACTGCAGCCCACCAGGCTCCTCCATCCATGGGATTTTCCAGGCAAGAGTACTGGAGTGGGGTGCCACTGCCTTCTCCATATTATGCCCCAAATAACATCAAAACTGGGATACACACTGTATCAGTTATCAGAACAAAGTATAAACTCCTCCATACCAAATTCTTTTTCAATTTTTCAGAATTTTATTTCCTCTGAGAATATAATCTGCTTAAATAATAATTGTAATGAATTAAAATTAGTATGTCAATTTTTTACCTGAGTATTTACTGACATTGCATTACCAATGTCCCTTGGATAGCTATAATTCTTACTATAATATGTCATCTGGCTTTGTTATTAAGTCACCTTCACCATTTTTTTCTTTTTGAAAGTAAAATCTGCCTGGTCAAAATGAAGATAAAGAATCTTAAACTTCAGATTCTGCTGATATACATAGAGTTTTGATGTTTCTTATTAAAACATCCTGTATCCTCAATAATATTCTGCAAGTTCACTAAAAATGAATTTAAATAATAATAATGTATTTTAATGTAGCTACAATCATTAAATGACTTTAAAAAAAATACTTTTTATTTATTTGTTGGGCTGGGTCTTTGTTGCTGTGCAGGCTTTCTCTAGTTGCTGAGAGTGGGGGCTACTCTTTGTTGCGATGCATGGGCTTCTCACTGTGGTGGTTTCTCTTGCTACAGAGCATAGGCTCTAGGCTTGCAGACTTCTGTAGTTGTGGTGTGTGGACTCAGTAGTTGTGGCATGTGGGTACAAGAGCACTGACTCAAAAGTTGTAGCACATGGGCTTAGTTGCCATGTGGCATGTGGAATCTTCCTGGACCAGGTATTGAACCTATGTCCCTACACTGGCAGGCAGATTGTTTACCACTAGACCACCAGAGAAGCCCAATTGACTTTTTAAAAATAAATTTATACCCATTCTAAGCATTAAGAAATATCAGCTATTCCATGTGAAATTTATAGACTATAACAGATTTATAATGAATATTCCAGATGCCTTTTTTAATGAACAGTTACATATTGAATGTGAATCCATCTATAGATGGATTTTAATCTGTCTTGTGTCTTCTAAACAGTTTTTTTAATTTCCATTCATAACAGGGGATAGGCAGTGGCATATTCTGTTTACTGGTCCATAGACCATTAATAAAATTTAATGAACACGGCATATAAAAGTTTGATATAAAATTATTTATAATAAAATAGTTTTGATATGCTTTAGTATTCTAAATCTCCTATACCATCATTAAGACCAGAATTTCAGTGTTTCAGAATTCCAGTGTTATATATGATTCTTCCACTCTTTTTCCTATTGAAGCATTGCAAATTGGAGGTGAAAAAGGCAAAACGAAATGCAAATGCTCTGCTATCTTTCTTCTAGACTTTAAATTCCTCAACTGTTTCTCTTTTGAGTTTCAGGGTGTTAGAGAAAGAGACAAAGAACTTAGTAACAGAGTCCTATGGACTTGAAGGCTCACAAGGCACAACTGAAGGGTGCTCTGCCTTTTCTTCTTTCCTACCAAATGAAAATTTTGCCCCTGTTATTTAATTTTTCTTGTAACTTTTGCCTGAAAGAGTCTCTCTTTCCATTTAGCATATTTACAACTCTCAGATCCTGCTAACTTTTGAAAATATTTTCCTGTTCTAAGTAATTTAATTTTGGAACTATTATTCCAATACTTTTGTATTTGTGTACAAGATCTTTAAGTGCATGCAGTTCCCCTGAATCTTTTCTTGGTTTCTCTTATAAGACCATTTAGTTGGTCTACATATGGCATAAAGTCAACAGGTGAAACACTATGAAAAATATTTTTGGATATGACAGATAATTATATTAAAATATAATACCTATAAGCACTAAATGCTACAGAATTGGCAATTTATGTTATTAATTTTCAAAACCATATATTCCATAACAAACATTCTAGAAACACAATACAGGTAAAAGCAAGATTTTGAAATATGTTCAGAATGCTAAATGTGTCATTGGTATTTACATATTTCAAATTTTAGATATCCAAACATTGTATTGAAAGGCATTGATTGATTGTTAACTTTGCCTCTTTTCTAGAATAAAGCAGGTTATGTACAAATAAATTAAACAGATTAAGGATCCTTACATTAAGTAACAAAAAGTTGATTTTTTCCCCAAATTTAAGACATTTTATAAAAGGAATGAATTGTAGTTATCATAATTTGCAAGAGAAAAAATTTAAAAAGGATGGCTGCAAACTAAAACTAATGAAGCAAATGCACTAGGCAGAATATATGTATGTTTGTTTGTGAGTCTGTGAATATATTTTCTTTTTTCTCTTTTGAGGATAGTGAGTGACTAAATAGAAATAATTTTCCTATGCTAATATTCCTTAAAATTTTGTTTACCTTATCATTAACAGTGATGCTACTTCAAAAGGGCACATTATTATATTAAACACAGGTTAAATATAATTTGGAGAATTTTGAGCATAACTTTACTAGCGTGTGAGATGAGTGCAATTGTGCATAATTTGAGCATTCTTTGGCATTGCCTTTCTTTGGGATTGGAATGAAAACTGACTTTTTCCAGTCCTGTGGCCACTGCTGAGTTTTCAAATTTGCAGGCATATTGAGTACAGCACTTTCACAGCATCATCCATTAGGATTTGAAATAGCTCAACTGGAATTCCATCACCTCCACTAAAGGCAATGCCAAAGAATGCTCAAACTACCGCACAATTGCACTCATCTCACATGCTAGTAAAGTAATGCTTAAAATTCTCCAAGCCAGGCTTCAGCAATATGTGAACCGTGAACTTCCTGATGTTCAAGCTGATTTTAGGAAAGGCAGAGGAACCAGAGGTCAAATTGCCAACATCCGCTGGGTCATCGAAAAAGCAAGAGTTCCAGAAAAATATCTATTTCTGCTTTATTGACTATGCCAAAGCCTTTGACTGTGTGGATCACAATAAACTGTGAAAAATTCTGATAGAGATGGGAATACCAGACCACCTGACCTGCCTCTTGAGAAACCTATATGCAGGTCAGGAAGCAACAGTTAGAACTGGACATGGAACAACAGACTGGATCCAAATAGAAAAAGGAGTACGTCAAGGCTGTATATTGTCATCCTGCTTATTTAACTTATATGCAGAGTACACCATGAGAAACTCTGAGCTGAAAGAAGAACAAGTTGGAATCAAGATTGCCGGGAGAAATATCAATAACCTCAGATATGCAGATGACACCACCCTTATGGCAGAAAGTGAAGAGGAATTAAAAGGACTCTTGATGAAAGTGAAAGAGGAGAGTGAAAAAGTTGGCTTAAAGCTCAACATTCAGCAAATGAAGATCATGGCATCTGGTCCCATCACTTCATGGGAAATAGATGGGGAAACAGTGGAAACAGTGTCAGACTTTTTGGGGGGGCTCCAAAATCACTGCAGATGGTGACTGCAGCCATGAAATTAAAAGACACTTACTCCTTGGAAGGAAAGTTATGAGCAACCTAGATAGCATATTCAAAAGCAGAGACATTACTTTACCAGCAAAGGTCCGTCTAATCAAGGCTACAGTTTTCCAGTAGTCATGGATGGATGTGAGAGTTGGACTGGGAAGAAGGCTGAGCACTGAAGAATTGATGCTTTTGAACTGCAGTGTTGGAGAAGACTCTTGAGAGTCCCTTGGACTTCAAGGAGATCCAACCAATCCATTCTAAAGGAGACCAGTCCTGGGTGTTCATTGGAAGGACTGATGCTGAGGCTGAAACTCCAATACTTCGGCCACCTCATGGGAAGAGTTGACTCATTGGAAAAGACCCTGATGCTGGGAGGGATTGGGGGCAGGAGGAGAAGGGAATGACAGAGAATGAGATGGCTGGATGGCATCACCGACTCGATGTACATGAGTTTGGGTGAACTCCTGGAATTGGTGACGGACAGGGAGGCCTGGCGCACTGCAATTCATGGGGTCACAAAGAGTCGGACATGACTGAGCTACTGAACTGAACTGAACTGAAATGTAATTTAATGAAAAATCTTTTAGAGAAAAAAATACTTTGATTTAATTATTATGATACTTAAAAATCATTTGTTTTGTTCCATTGAGAGTAAATTAGCACCTATAAGGATTGAAAAAATAACAAAAATCATTTTTTAGGTTTTAAGGTATGTGTTAAGGAAATAAATGATGATAAGGATAGGAGACAGAGTCTTCCCTGGTGGCTCAGAATCTGCCTGCAATGCCAGAAACTAAGTTTGACCCTTGAGTAGGGAAGATCTACCTGGAGAAGGGAATGGCAGTCCATTCCAGTATTCTTGCCTGGAAAATCCAACGAACAGAGAAGCCTAATGTGCTACAGTCCATGGGGTCTATTGAAAAAATAACAAAAAAATAATTTTTGAGATTTTAAGGTATGTGCTAAGGGAATAAATGATGATAAGGATAGGAGACGGGGGCTTCCCTGCTGGTTCAGTCAGTAAAGAATCCCCCTGCAATGCAGGAGACCGCCTGCATCACAGGAGACCTGGGTTTAATCCCTGAGACTGTAAGATTCCCTGGAGAAGGACATGGCAACCCACTCCAGTATTTTTGCCTGGAAAATCCCACCAACAGAGGAGCCTGGTGGGCTACATTTCATGAGGTCACAAGAATCAGACACGACTTAGTGCCTAACCACAACCACAAGGACAGGAGACAGA
Source organism: Bos javanicus (assembly GCF_032452875.1). Classification (NCBI taxonomy): domain Eukaryota; kingdom Metazoa; phylum Chordata; class Mammalia; order Artiodactyla; family Bovidae; genus Bos; species Bos javanicus. The sequence continues at coordinate 37,377,799 of NC_083879.1, read as the reverse complement.
AAATATATATTCAGTGTGCTTACACAAGTAAAGAAATCTTGGAATGAATGAATAATTTTACTCTCAGTAAGACTGTGGACCAAGTGCACATTTATATCTGATGTTATTGGTTTACTTTTTCCTCATAATAAAATTGATGCACAAATTTATAATTACTATAATGACATACATATAAATATCAATGTTGATTCCTTCAGTGTCATGCTTATCAGTTCATTTCATTCACTCAGTCGTGTCCAACTCTTTGAGACCCAATGTATAGTAAATAAAATTTTAAAAATAAAATCTAATTTAAACTTTATAATTCACAAACAAAATATTTACTTAAGGTGTTTGATATTATATTTTTAAATATATTTGAAATATTCACTCTAAACTTTGCTAGATACTTTTACATACAATATGTATAAGTAATCAGAATAATTAAGTATAAGTAATCAGAATGATGCGTGTTTCTTTGCTTCTTCCTCAAATAAAGAACTTTAATTTATAGTCACTAAGTCATGTCTGACTCTTTGCAACCACATGGAATGTAGCACCCCAGCCTCCCTGTCCTTCACTATCTCCCAGAGTTTGCTCAAACTTATGTCTGTTGAGACAGTGATGCTATCTAAACATCTCATCATCTGTTGTCCCCTTCTCTTCCTGCCTTCACTCTTTCCCAGCATCAGTGTATTTTCCAATGAGTCAGTTGTTCGCATCAAGTGGCCAAAGTAATTACTGGAGTTTCAGCTTCACCATCAGTCCTCCCAATGAACATTCAGTGTTGGCTTCCTTTAGGATTGACTGGTTTGATCTACTTGCAGTCCAAGGGACTCTCAAGAGTTTTATCCAGCACTACAGTTTGAAAGCATCGATTCTTCAGTCCTCATCCTTCTTTATGGTTCAGCTGTCACATCTGTACATGACTACTGGAAAGGCTACAGCTTTGATTGTACAAACCTTTGTTAGCAAAGTGATGTCTCTGATTTTGAATATACTCTCTAGGGTTGTCAGAGCTTTCCTTCCAAGGAGCAAGTGTCTTTTAATTTCATGGCTGCAGTAACTGTCTACAGTGATTTTGGACTCTAAGAAGTCTGTCAGCGTTTCCATTTTTTCCCCATCTATTTGCCATGAAATGATGATACCAGATGCCATGATCTTAGTTTTTATAATGTTGAGTTTTAAACCAGTTTTTCACTCTCTTTCTTCAGTTTCATCACGTGTCTCTTTAGTTCCTCCTCACTTTCTGCCATGAGGGTGGTGTCATCTACATATCTGAAGCTATTGATATTTCTCCCAGCAATCTTAATTCCAGCTTGAGCTTCATCCAGCACAGCATTTTGCATGATGTGCTCTGCAGATAAGTTAAATAAGCAGGATGACAGGATACAGCCTTGACTTACTCCATTCCCAATTTTGAACCAGTCCAATTATGTGTGGTTCTGATTGTTTTTTGGCCTGCATACTAGTTTCTTACCAGGCAGATAAAGTGGTCTGATATTCCTATTCTTTAAGAATTTTCCACAGTTTCTTATTCAATTAATGTTTAAATATATTACTTTGAGATTTTTACAGACACAGTTAATTAAAAATCGCCTTCAAATATAAAGTATGGAGCAAATAAACATGTTCAACACTAAGACTATCATTTGAAATATTTTATTAATTTAGGAAAATTCACATATTTTACTATCCAATTAAGTGGCATACATTCAGACAAGCCTAAGTCCAGGATCTCCTTAGCAGTTCATTCCACTCAGAGCAGCAAGAAAACAGGCTGTTGGTTCTCTTCCATGTCTCTTATACAGACTGTAGCTGCTGCTGTTGTGACAGCCTGTCTGTATTATTGCTTCTTTATGTATTCATTTTTACAGCTGTAAACAGAGTCTATTCTTGTAAGAATTTGCATAGAAATTCATCTTAATAAAACAGGTCTCAAATACTTATACTAGTGTATATACTGTTACAAAATATTATATCACTTTCTCTTTGAATAAATGTGGTTTTTTGAAAATTAATTATTTTGTGCAGTGATCACAATCTGTAAATCAAGAAAAATTGTTACAAATTATTTGTACAAATTAAATGCATAATTGTTCTCATTTAGACTGGGACGACCCAGAGGGATGGTACTGAGAGGGAGGAGGGAGGGGGGTTCAGGATGGGGAACACGTGTATACCTGTGGCAGATTCATGTTGATGTATGGCAAAACCAATACAATATTGTAAAGTAATTAACCTCCAATTAAAATAAATAAATTTATATTAAAAAAAGAAAATAAAACTGTTTTCTACTACAAAAAAGTAGTGACAAAAGTTCCTTGGGATACACTATTACGCATTTTGATTACAGCCAGAATTCAGCAATAAATTAGATACTGATTAATATCCCACCCTCCAGTGGCATTGTGCTGTGAGAACAAATTAGTCAAGAATATATATGAGTTGGACTGTGAAGAAGGCTGAGTGCTGAAGAATCGATGCTTTTGAACTGTGGTGTTGGAGAAGACTCTTGGGAGTCCTTTGGACTGCAAGGAGATCCAAACAGTCCATTCTGAAGGAGATCAGCCCTGGGATTTCTTTGGAAGGAATGATGCTAAAGCTGAAACTCCAGTACTTTGGCCACCTCATGCGAAGAGTTGACTCATTGGAAAAGACTCTGATACTGGGAGGGATTGGGGGCAGGAGGAGAAGGGGACAACAGAGGATGAGACAGCTGGATGGCATCACTGACTCAATGGACGTGAGTCTGAGTGAACTCCGGGAGTTGGTGATGGACAGGGAGGCCTGGCGTGCTGTGATTCATGGGGTTGCAGAGAGTCAGACACAACTGAGCAACTGAACTGAACTGAACTGAACACACGCAGATCTGGACCTTGAGGTGGGGATCTTTGCACCTTTCTTAAAATCATAATCTTCTCCCCAAGAGAGGATGGTTTCAGTCTTGTGCATCCAAAAGCCTGTGGAATATTGATTAATAAACTTTAAAGTGTTAAAAATGAAAAAAAAAAAAAGAATATATATCTTTGAAAGAAAGTCATCAACATTTTACATTAAAAAAAGAAAAAAGAAATCCCAGTGCAATGCATGGGAAAGCAAAGTGCTTCTGTGATAGAAAATGTTACTTGCATACAATGGAGTCTGCAACTGTATCTTCATTTGCCGAGTTCAGCATGCTGGAATTAGTGCAATCTGGTAAAAAGTGTGCTGGATTTCAAGTCAGCAGATAAGGAAGCTCCCATAAATTTTGGGCCTAGAAATATATCTACCTGTAAAAATTATATATTATTATCACCTTGTATGATTATTTTGAAAGTAAGTAGTATAATTTTAATGTTGAATGTTTTTCCTTGTTATGCATTACTCAGTTTTAGAATTGGAAGAAGGAATCTGGGATCATTTAATCCCTTTAATAAGAGTAAACTATATGTTAGTTAATATAATTAGTTGCATGCAGACCACAGAAGAAATGGAAGGTGGGTAGGGAACTATAGAAACTTTTTCAATCAGAGCCTAGAGCACTCTCTATTTTATATTATTATTATTATTATTCAATGATATAGAAATTGTTCTCTACAAATAAAAAAGCAAAGACTGTGGAGGAATTAACTGCAGATGGTGACTGCAGCCATGAAATTAAAAGACGCTTACTCCTTGGAAGGAAAGTTATGATCAACATAGGCAGCGTATTAAAAAAGCAGAGACATTACTTTGCCAGCAAAAGTCCATCTAATAAAGGCTATGGTTTTTCCAGTAATCATGTAGGGATGTGAGCGTTGAACTATAAAGAAAGCTGAGCACCAAAGAATTGATGCTTTTGAACTGTGGTGTTGGAGAAGATTCTTGAGAGTCTCTTGGACTGCAAGGAGATCCAACAAGTCCATCCTAAAGAAAATCAGTCCTCGTGTTCCCAGGATCTCCTTGCAGTCCAAGAGACTCTCAAGAATCTTCTCCAACACCATAGTTCAAAAGCCTCAGTTCTTTGGTGCTCAGCTTTCTTTATAGTTCAACTCTCACACCCATACATGACTACTGGAAAAACTATAGCCTTTATTAGATGGATCTTCGTTGACAAAGTAATGTCTCTGCTTCAAATATGAAATTCTTATTTTTACTTGTACTATTTAAATCCTCACTGTTTTTATTATTGAGTTTTCAGTTCTTAGATAAATACCTATTATTGAAACCTCTATTATTGTGGGAAAAAAAAAGAAAATCAGTCCTGAATATTCATTGGAAGGACAGGTTTTGAAGCTGAAATTCCAATACTTTGGCCACCTGATGTTAAGAGCTGACTCATTGGAAAAGACCCTGATACTGGGAGAGATTGAAGGCAGGAGGGGAAGGGGACAACAGAGGATGAGCTGGTTGGATGGCATCACCGACTCAATGGACATAAGTTTGAGTAAACTCTGGGAGTTGGTGATGGACAGGGAGGCCTGGCGTGCTGTAGTCCATGGGGTCGCAAAGTGTCAGACTCAACTGAACTGAACTGTGGAGGAATAATTCACATAAGAAAAGCCATTCATTATTTAAAACATGTAAATTAAATCCTGGATAGATTTAACTTTATAGTCATTGGAGTTATAAAATTTGGCAATGATTATATCATCTGAGACCTGACAATTTATAATAAAATGACCATATCATAATCACAAGTTCTGATGAAATATGATAATTAGCTGTGATATATAAAACAGCAAAACATATTTGTGAAACAATTTAATTTTTCTTCAAATATTTTAACACAGTCTTACTAATGAGGATCAGTTGATGGAATTAACAATCATTCTGGCCATTAGTTAATATTTTAAGATGGGACCCTTTGCCTGAGATGAAGATATATATTCAAAATTTAAAACCATCTTTGAAAAGTTAAAAGCCCAAAAAGACAGCCTTCAGAATGGGAGAAAATAATAGCAAATGAAGCAACTGACAAAAAACTAATCTCAAAAATATACAAGCAACTCCTACAGCTCAACTCCAGAAAAATAAACGACCCAATCAAAAAAAGGGCCAAAGAACTAAATAGACATTTCTCCAAAGAAGACATACAGATGGCTAACAAACACATGAAAAGATGCTCAACATCACTCATTATCAGAGAAATGCAAATCAAAACCACTATGAGGTACCATTTCACACCAGTCAGAATGGCTGCGATCCAAAAGTCTACAAATAATAAATGCTGGAGAGGGTGTGGAGAAAAGGGAACCCTCTTACACTGTTGGTGGGAATGCAAACTAGTACAGCCACTATGGAGAACAGTGTGGAGATTTCTTAAAAAACTGGAAATAGAACTGCCTTATGATCCAGCAATCCCACTGCTGGGCATACACACTGAGGAAACCAGAAGGGAAAGAGACACGTGTACCCCAATGTTCATCGCAGCACTGTTTATAATAGCCAGGACATGGAAGCAACCTAGATGTCCATCAGCAGATGAATGGATAAGAAAGCTGTGGTACATATACACAATGGAGTATTACTCAGCCATTAAAAAGAATACATTTGAATCAGTTCTAATGAGGTGGATGAAACTGGAGCCTATTATACAGAGTGAAGTAAGCCAGAAAGAAAAACATAAATACAGTATACTAACGCATATATATGGAATTTAGAAAGATGGTAACAATAACCCTGTGTACGAGACAGCAAAAGAGACACTGATGTATAGAACAGTCTTATGGACTCTGTGGGAGAGGGAGAGGGTGGGAAGATTTGGGAGAATGGCATTGAAACATGTAAAATATCATGTAAGAAACGAGTTGCCAGTCCAGGTTCGATGCACGATACTGGATGCTTGGGGCTAGTGCACTGGGACGACCCAGAGGGATGGTATGGGGAGGGAGGAGGGAGGAGGGTTCAGGATGGGGAACACATGTATACCTGTGGCGGATTCATTTTGATATTTGGCAAAACTAATACAATTATGTAAAGTTTAAAAATAAAATAAAATTAAGAAAAAAAGAAAAGTTAAAAACCCAATAAGTACATAGAAGAGGACCCAATAAGTACATAGAAGATTTTTCACCTGAAAATTAGCCATTAAATTTGTATCTATAAAGTACCTAGTACCAAACAATGTATAGTAATCAACAACAGACAATATACAAGTCTTCACTATTGAATTCTAGGTGATATTTTATTTCTTTCCCAGAAATACTATACTATGGCTTAGGATGTATAAAAAAGATGTTGTATAAAATATATATGTTTTAACTGAAATTATATTTAGATCAGTGGTTCTAGGGATCATTTTCTAAGCCTACAATGGTACTGTAATTTTCTACCTGGTTTGTGATAAAATTAGATGATATCTAAATGGTTAATAGTACTGCAATGCAAGACTCTATGGTCCTGCAAGCTCAATTATCATTCAAGGTTTTAGACTCCTTTAAGATGTCTCATTTTAAATAACACAATGATATCTAAGGAAGGTGATAACTACTATTAGCATTTTTCACAATTTATGCAGATAATACATTTATGAATTTAACTTGAAGAAAATTATTTAAAAGTAAAACTAAAAGGAAGGAAGGTAGGGAAGAAGAAAGGAGAAAAGAAAAATATAAAATTATAGTTCTAACACTATTTCTTTGAGAAAATTCAAAACAGTCCAAATCTGAAATAAAAACAAAATGGAGAAGTAAACTTGTAATATCTTTACAGTAGAATTTGATGTAGCTTTTAACAATAATCATGAACACCATGCAGTGATGCTACAATTGTCACTCCTATAAAAGTGTAGATACAGTTTTTCTCATAATACACCCCCAATTTAAGACTCAGGTACCCAAAACTGCTAGCATGATTGACTGCCCACAGATCACAGAAGAGTCTCTTCCCAGGAATTCCCCTTAACTGAGGGAAGCTTCAGAACTCATAGTTATACACTTTCGTGGGACAACCTAATCCCAGGTGGCTCAGTGTAAAGAATATGCCTGCTAATGCTGGAGATGCAGGAGACTAGAATTCTATCCCTGAGTCAGGAAGATATCGTGGAGGAGGAAGTGGCAACCTGCTTTGGTATTCTTGCCTGGAAAATCCCATGGACAGAGGAGCCTAATGGGCTACAATCCATGAGGATCATAAAGAGTCAGACATGACTGAGTGCCTGAGCATGCACACAGATTCAAGGATCAGGAGATTAGGGCACACAAAATCCTAGTACCCTTGCCTCGAGTTATCACTTCACTAAAGGGAAAATCCAGATTTTGGGCTAACTAAGAGATGGGCTGATACCTCATGTCTGGGGAAATTGCTCTGCAGTGTAACTTCTGTACCCAGTCCCCGACTTCCAAATTTCCTCCCAAGGGCTTCTTACTAATCTCCTGCACACAATTTCTATCTCAGTCTATTTCCCAGGGATTCAATAAACTAAAAGGTAAAAAAATCAGAGTGTCAAACTGATGTAGGTTAACATTACAGTTAAACAAAATGTAAATAAAAATAGAAACATTTCTTACAAATATAAATATATGTATTATAATTTTCCCCCAGTTACTTGCAGTCATTTGTTTAAACATAGATGACTACATCAAACTCTGAGAATTATATTCAAGCTCAACCAATCAGATATTAATCAAAATAATAATATCAGGATAATATCATAAATGTTGTAGTAAAGATTCAACAAATATTTTAGGTTCTATCTAGTGAAATAAAGACTTTCTGGTTGTAAGGGTGAAAGGAATGACTTATAGAATTTATTACATATTATGCATTTAACATATGTATGCCTTCATTTTCTAAAACCAAGTTACATGTATAGAAACTACAGCAATTTGTATATTTCTTAAAAGGCCACAGAATTTTCACATAAATTGAGCTATTTTCAGATTAAATAATGAAAGCCTTAATTCCCAGTGATGCTCAAGACTCAAAGGTAAATAAGAATCAATTTAGTTGATTCTTATTTCTGTATATAACCAATTAATTTCAAGTATTCATTATGATTTTATTCTTAACAATGAACTTTATTCTTCCCTTAGTATTAACTTTGATTTTCTACAGGTTTAGTCGACGTACTCTGTTCTACCTTCTCACTCCAAATTTGTCATTCCTGCTTTGCCCAGCACTAGCCATATCCAAAAGTCTATGTACCAAGAAGTTTATTTTAGCTCTGAGTCATATGTTTTCTGCATGTAAAATAATCCACCTCTTAGGAGAGTAATAGCGTGCTGTTATGCTTAGTACTAAATGCCTATGATGAATTGGTTTATATTCTGCCTAAAAAATGTAGCCCACATTTAAGAAATGTTTTTAAATCACTATACAACAAGTGAAATCTGTTTCCTTCTCCACTGGAATGCAAAGTGGTAATGTAAATAAAAACGGGAAAATAAAATTGTCAGTTATTTCTTTGTATCACACTACCACAGACCACTTAAATTTAATAATAATGCTTAGCTCTAAAAATAAAAATATGAGACTATAGTTAAAGCTTTACATTGTGGGTAGAAAAATCTGAGAACTGTAGAAGTTATTAAATCTGCCTAAAGTGAGTTAATTAGTATATGTTACGTAATAATAGCTACAGTAAATAAATGTAATATAATAAAAGATATAATATAAACCAATATATCAGAAAAAATGAAATAGAATACTAATTATATATATATATATATATATATCTCATAATGTTAGGAAAATTAAATAAATAGTCTTATTTAGGCTTCAGAGACAAAGCAGAGCAGGTCTCTGACCTTGCTTCAAACCTGCCTGGACACTGCTCTGACTGGGAATGACTGCCTGCTGTGAGTGCAAGACTTACAGCACCTTAGATAAGATGGGGGAGGAATCTTGAGGTTGTTGAGCCCCTGAAGGCAGCCTGGACAACCAAACCCCAGGCTTAGCAACAATCCTAGTTTTACAAGACAAAACATCATTAGCATGAAACCAAGCTTGCAATTTGGTCACGATTGATGATGATATTAGTTTGTGTCTGTCCTTGGATTATAAAGGGAACCCCAAACCACTATCTTTGAAGTCTCATCCATGGAGCAGACTGTTTCTGACATTTTCCCAATTGGGATTCCAGATATGTTTTACATGGGACTTCCCAGCACTGTTTAAGTTTGGATGTTGGTCAAAACACAGTTTGGTGATGTATCCTCTGATGTTTCTATTTCTCTTTTCTTTTAATGTTAGTCTATTGAAAGTAAGCTCTATAATTCTCTAATAAATATTTGTATTATTTATCCATATATAACGAGTGGCTTATTTTGTTAACAAATCCTTTGAACCTGAGGTGAAACTGAAAAATTTCAGCAAAACACATAATAAAATATAATATCTTCCTAATTGGAAGGAAACAAATATGACATATCCATATATCTTAATCTTAAATTAGTTGTCAATGCTTCAATATTTAAAAAAAGCAGGTAAATATAAGGTAACTTATGAATTACTTGCTAATGTCAGCAAATCATTAAAAATGTGTGTTTCTCATACATAGAACACAAATTTATGGCTACCAAAGGAGAAACTGAGGAGAGGAATAAATTAGGAATTTGGGATTACACATTATAAACACATTACTATGAACTGCTATAAAATAAACAAGTACCTTTTATATCACATAGGGAACTATATTCAATAACTTGCAATAACCTATAATGGAAAAGAATCTGAAAAAGAAAATATATTGTTTTATATGTAATTTTGAGTTATAAATTTTGGCAGAACCCTGTGCCTTGGCTGCCCAGGTGGTGCAGTGGTAAAGGATCTGCCTGCCAAATCAAGAGACCCAGGAGAGATCCCTGTGCTGTGTTGGGGAAGTGTGTAATTTCCTTGGTTCTGTCTCACTGTAGCAAAAATTTGAAGAGACCAGTGTTACAGCTTGGTGTTACAGCTCAGCTTTATTTGGCAAGCAAAGGAAAAGACATCCCTGAGGTGTCAGGGCTGGCTGCTGCTGCTAAGTCACTTCAGTCGTGTCCAACTCTATGTGACCCCATAGACAGCAGCCCACCAGGCTCCCCCGTCCCTGGGATTCTTCAGGCAAGAACACTGGAGTAGGTTGCCATTTCCTTCTCCAATGCATGAAAATGAAAAGTTAAAGGGAAGTCGCTCAGTCGTGTCCAACTCTTCGCGACCCCATGGACTGCAGCCCACCAGGCTCCTCCGTCCATGGGAGCTGTCAGGGCAGACCGACCCAAAAGAAGCGAAGAGAAGAGAAGCCAGAGGCTCAGTTTTGGCTCTTCTTTTTATGTTTTTTTTCTCCTCCCCTTGAGCCTGCCCTATGTAAATTGGGCTAGCCAGGAGGGCTGTTTGCTTCACCTGAGGTTCTCACTCCCATCCTCGGACCTTCCTTTGTTCTATTTTCATGGGCTTTTTCTTTTCTTTGTCTTTTTTAGCCACCACCATTCTGGCTTCTTTTTCCCTATTCCAACTACCTAACATTTCCCGCTTGAGAGATGGGAAGCCCAATTCATTGGAAATAGGGACATCAAGATCTCTCTGGCTACTTCCTGCTGAACTGGGATGATGAGGGGCATTGGGCCTCCCCCTCTTGCTAGTCTCAAGCTTCAGAGTCCTTATAGTGGTGTCCATCTAAGGGTGAGTGATATTTTCCATGGTTGGGTGTAGTTTTATATATCCTTTTTGAACTGCTACTGCATGTTGTAGCTTGTTGACCTGGGCAGAGGCAGAATGGGTTAGACAATTGATAATACATAGAGCAATCATGAACAGCATCAATATGATGATAACAGAGATTAGTAGGGGCATTAGCTAACTTCAAATTCCCCATCGTCAGAAGGATCACCCAAAGAGAAACTGTAGCCACCCTGAGAATGCTCCAGCTTGTTCTTTGAGATCCTGTAGTGTCTGAATATTTTTCTTGAGGACTGTGAGACTTTCTTTAACTTGTCTGGAAGTATTTACTCCGAAACAACATGTCTCATTAAACATGGCTCAAGTCCCTCCTTGTTCAGGGATCAGGAGATCTATCTCCTGTCTGTTTTGGAGTACAAACCCTGACAAACTGTGTCGGCTCTTCAGAACTATCCTGATAAATTGTATCTGCAGAAACTTAATTTTGGCGGTGTTCATTAGAATGACACTCCTTTGTAGGCCTGAATTAGGCTATCTAAGATCTCCCAGGGGCTCACAGGTGTATTGAGTGTCCTCTTCTATTTTCTTCCATGGCTTGACTCATGAGTAGTGAATCCAGGAATCATGTCCTGGTATCTTGACTGCTGTGGGGGTAGAAAGTATTACAGGGTAAGGGCCCTTCTATGTGGGCTGGAGTTGAATCTTTGGGGACACATCTTTCCAGATTTTAGTTAGGGCTTGAATCCCTGGAGCATATAGTGGTGGCTCTTTAGAATCTTTTGGGTCCTGGTTGACACCCCACAAGCATATATCTGGTTGGAATTGCCCAACGCCATGGTATAAGGCCAGAGGGTCTGAGCCTCTGGATCTAGGAAGAGATCATTGACATAAACAAAAGGTCTCCCATTATAGCATCTCATAAGGACTAAGGCCAACCTGTTTCTTAGGGGCAATATGGCTGCAGAGGAGAACTGTAGGTAAAGCCTCCTTCCATCTCAGGAAGGTCTCCTGGGTTATCTTTTTTATCACTGATTTTAAGAATTGGTTGGCTTTTTCTACTTTTTCCTGAAGAGTGAGGCCTCCAGGCCCAATGGAGATAATAAGTAATGCCCAATGTTTTAGAGACTTCTTGGATGACTTTAGAAATAAATGATTTCCCATTGTCACTTTGTAATGACCTGGGCAGACCAAATCTTGGAATTATTTCATGGGGAAGTTTGTTTTGGTTTTTTTTGTTTTTTTTTAACCACCTCCTCAGCCTTCTCAGTCTGGATGGGAAAGCTTTAAGTCTATCCTGTGAGTGTATCTATCATGACTCATAGGTATTTATACCCTTGAGAAACTGGCATCTGGGTGAAGCCCATCAACCAGTCCTCTCCTGGGTAAGTCCCACATCATTGGATGGTCTGAGCCAGCTGGGGTCTTCGAGCTCCTTGGGGGTTGTTTAATTGGTAAGTGGAGCAAGAGGAGACCACTTGCCTTATAGTCATTTGGAGGCCTGTTCCTCTGAGGGACCTTTCTAGTAATCTTTGGAGGGCCTTCTCCCCTAAATGAGTGGTGGCATGTAAGGAGTTAACCAACTTCCATTGGAGGTTCCCAGGAAGAAAAAGGAGTCCCTCCTTTTGGAACCACCCCATATGATCTTCTTGAAAATCCTCACTCTTAGCTTTAAGAGTCTCACCTTCAGTATATGAAGGAGTTTCTGGCAAATTAGTCTGTGGAACTAAGGTGGCAACCCCTATTAAGTCATTGTTCTGTAATACTGCTCTCTTTGCTGCCTGATCGGCTGCTTGGTTCCCTCATGCCACTTCCATGCTCTGTTTTTGGTGTCCTTTACAACAGGAGACTGAAACCTCAGCAAGCAGATGGACTGCCTTCAAGAGCCTAAGGATTTTATCGCTATATTTGATTGGGGACCCTCATGTGGTGAGGTGGCTTCTTTTTTTCCAAATAACAACATGTGCATGTAGCACCAGAAAGGCATACTTGGAGTCAGTGTAAATGGCTACTCTATTTCCTCTTCCCAGCTCTAAAGCTCAAGTCAGGGCTATGAGCTAAGCTAATTGAGCTGAAGTACCTGGTGGCAAAGTTTAGCCTCTATGGTCTCAAAGTTGGAGACTACTGCATATCTGGCTCTCCTTTTTCCATTCAAGACAAAGCTGCTTTCATCAGTATACCAGATTTCCTCAGGACTGGTCAGAGGATCTGCTGACAATCCCTCTCAGGGTTTTGTCCAATGGTCCAAAGTTTCTAGGCAAGAATGAAAGGGGAGAGAGCCCTTGGGGGTAGGCAGGAGGATAGCCGGGTTATGAACTTCACAGCGGATATAGTCAGGCCTGGATTTTCCATTAGCACTACTTGATATCTGAGGATCCTTTGATCAGACATCCATAAATGGCCTTTCCTATTCAGGAGTTGTTTCACTTGGTGGCTGGTAAAAATAGTTAGTTTGCCCCCAAAAGAGAGTTATAAAGCATCTTCTATCAGGACTGCAATAGCTGCAAGACTTCAAAGGCAGGGAGGCCAGCCTTGGGCAGTTGGGTCAAACCTTTGGATAACAAGCTAGACTTGGGCTCAGATTCAAACCTTTGAGTTAACATCCTCAAGGCTATTCCTTCTTTTCGTGGACAAAAAGTCAGAATGCTTTTTCTGGGTCTGGCAACCTCAAGGCAGGTGCTTGAGCTAAGGCTTGTTTTAGTGTAGCCTCTGCCTTCTTTTGAGGAGTTCCCCTCATCAATGGGATTTAATCATCCAGTCCCTTCAAGCTTTCATATAAGGGCTGGGCAATTAGACAGTAGTTGGGTATCCAGATTCTACAATACCCAGTTAGCCCCAGGAAAGCTCACAATTGTTTTCAAGCCCTGGGGAGGGCAACTGGAGGATTCCTTGTACTTAATCAGAGGAGAGCCTCCTGGACCCCGTGTGTAATCTGAACTCCCAGGTTAGTGACCTTTGTTTCCACCATCTGTGCCTTAGCATGGGAGATTTTATATCCCCTCTCTGCCAAAATATTTAGAACCTGAATTCCATGTTGTTGGGCATTTTCTCATCTGAAGAACTGATTAGTAGGTCATCTACATACTGTAATATTTTCCCATTAGGTCCCAGGTCCAGATCTAGGAGATCCCGGCTAAGAACCTGCTGAAACAGTTGGGGGCTATCTCTGAACCCCTGAGGTAATACTGTCAAAGTCATCTGTTGGTATTTTTCTCCTGGAGCCTCCCACTCAAAGACAAAAAGATATTGGGATTCTTTAGCCAATGATATGCACAGGAATGCATCTTTGAGATCCAGGACTGTAAACCCGTTGACACTGGGCAGGATTTCTCCCAAGATTACATAGGGATTGGGTACTGTGGGATGGAGGGGGACTACAGCTTCATTTATGATCTGGAGATCTTGAACTATTCGCCAGGTCCCCTCGTTTTTCTTTACATGGAGGATCGGGGTGTTACATGGTGAATTGGTGGGGACCAATAGCCCACAGGCAAGGCATTTATTTATTAGAGGCTGTGGTCCTTCTTGAGCTTCTCTTTTGAGAAGCTTATCGTTTCCGGTTTGGAAATCGAATGGAATCTCGGAGAACAATGATGACCATTTCAGCCTGATGGGCTCATCCAGGAGTCCCCTGGTCCCACACCTGGGGGTTAATTTTGTCCTCCCATAGTTTTTGATCCCTCCCTATTGGAGAGGGTATAATGGGTTCCTCAGTAATAACCGGAAGCTATAGGGATCTAGGAGTTGAAAAGCTTCCCGTCACAAGTGTGGTCCCCAGTTTAGTGAGTATATCGCTTCCCAATAAGGGAGTAGGACACTCAGGGACCACCAGAAACTGGTGGGAAAATATTTGTCTATCCCAGCAACAAAGAAGTGCCCGAGTGAATCTTTTTGTTAATTTTTTTTTTTTTTTTTTCCTGTAGCACCCAAAATGGTACAGATTTGGGAGGATAAGGCTCCAGAGTAGGAGGTCAGGACAGAGTAGGTAGCCCTGGTGTCAACCAAGAAATTCTCAGACCTACCTGCCACATCCAGTTGCACCCCTGGCTCCAGCCCTGTGATGGCTATCTGTGACAGGCAGGCTGGCTGGAGCAGGCTGCTTCAGTCCTGTTGAATCATCATAAGGGAAAGGTGCTTGACCTGAGGCTCTTGTGTCCTGAGGGCAGAGTGCCACACAGTGTCCCAACTGATGGCATTTACAGCAAGCCGTTTTAGGAGAGGTCATGGTTTGGACACTCTTTGGCCCAGTGTCTCACATGTCTACACATTAGGCATTTGCCTTGTCCTTCAAGGACTCAGGGTTTGCCACAGGTCTTTCCTGGAGGGTGGCCAGCATCTGGACATGTGTTGTCTCTTTCCTTTTTTCCCTTTCCTGGGCCTTGGCCTCCCTCTCCTGTTCTCTGTTATAAAAGGCATTGGTGGCTGTCTGGACCATCTCATCTAAAGAAGGAAGCAGGGTCCTGCTGCTGTAGCTGTTGTAATTTTATCCTGATGTCTGGTGCACATTGGTACCGGTGTTTGTCCTTTAAAATCACCTGTCCCTCATAAGAGTCTAAGGTCGAAGCATGTCGACCTCCTGGGACCCCTGGACTAGCAGATCCCCAAGCAGGTTGAGGCATGACAACCTTCTGAGGACCAGATCCCTAGGCAGGTTGAGGCAGGTCGACCTCCTGGGACCCCTGAGCTGGAGTTGGGCTTTCCCAAGGTCTCCAGCATGACCAATGCTGGGTAGGATTAAGGGGTTGTAATCTTAACTCATTGCAGTTTGTCCACCACGGATGGGGATAGATACCATGAGGTAAAGCAATCCAAGCCTGTGCTCTGAGACTGGGAACCTGGTGAAACAGCCATAAGCCTATCCTCTTACTGTTCTGAGGGAATGTAAGTCACTGATTTCTCCCCTAGTTCTCCATAAGGGCCGTTTAGAGTGTCTCCAATGGTAAACATTTTATGGTCATAGACCCACTTTAGGTAATAACAGAAGTAATGACAAAATAATGTCAAAGCAGTGGGTTATCTGGTCCTGTTAGGGGCATTAAGAGTACTTTAATAATAAGCTGAGTGGAGCAATGTTGCCTACAAGGGGGCAGGGTCCTGGTTGTAGAAGACAGTATGTGGCTTAAGGACAAAATTATTGGAGGCAACAGACCAGATGTTCAATATAAGTGGAGTGAAGATTTGATCTAGGGGATATGTGTGTAACTTTAGGAGAAGGGTGGTAAGGATTTGGGCCCAAATGGCCTTCAGGGCTAACTCTCAAAGTCACAAAGATTATCCCTGGAAGCCCAACTGCCCTTGAAGGGATGTCACCTACAGATGGACTTCCAGCAGGCATTGTGTACCTGTCACCTGCCCTAGCATGTTCACTGAGAGATGCTGTTGTTGCACATGTTTGTTGTAGGAAACAATGGAAGATGAAGGCCTGACTATCTAGAGGGATTTAATATTATACAGTATTTCCCTCTCGGGGGCAGCTATTTCCTGGTTGTCCCTCCAGAAGATTGCAATGACAACATTATGGGCCTGGACAGGGTTCAGGAAAAGAGCATGAAACAGGAGGGAAGGGGGCAGGGCACAACTTTTGAAAGAACGACACAGCCCAAGGGCATAACATAAGCCAATTAAAATCAAATTGATCCAAGATGACAAGTCAAATTCAACTGAACCTTGATCCTCAATCTGCAAGCTAAATGGCACACCCAGAGGTGCCAGGACAGTTCCAGTTCAGTTCAGTCGCTCAGTCGTGTCCAATTCTTTGCGACCCCATGAATCACAGCACGCCAGGCCTCCCTGTCCATCACCAACTCCCGGAGTTCACTCAGACTCACGTCCATCGAGTCAGTGATGCCATCCAGCCATCTCATCTTCTGTCGTCCCCTTCTCCTCCTGCCCCCAATCCCTCCCAGCATCAGAGTCTTTTCCAAGGTGTCAACTCTTCGCATGAGGTGGCCAAAGTACTGGAGTTTCAGCTTTAGCATCATTCCTTCCAAAGAAATCCCAGGGCTGATCTCCTTCAGAATGGACTGTTTGGATCTCCTTGCAGTCCAAGGGACTCTCAAGAGCCTTCTCCAACACCACAGTTCAAAAGCATCAATTCTTCAGCGCTCAGCTTTCGTCACAGTCCAACACTCACATCCATACATGACCACTGGAAAAATCATAGCCTTGACTAGACTGACCTTTGTTGGCAAAGTAATGTCACTGCTTTTCAATATGCTATCTAGGTTGGTCATAACTTTCCTTCCAAGGAGTAAGCGTCTTTTAATTTCATGGCTGCAGTCACCATCTGCAGTGATTTTTGGAGCACAAAAAATAAAGTCTGACACTATTTCCACTAATTCCTCATTTATTTCCCATGAAGTGATGGGACTGGATGCCATGATCTTCATTTTCTGAATGTTGAGCTTTAAGCCAACTTTTTCACTCTCCTCTTTCACTTTCATCAAGAGGCTTTTTAGCTTCTCTTCACTTTCTGCCATAAGGATGGTGTCATCTGCATATCCGAGGTTATTGATACTTCTCCCAGCAATCTTGATTCCAGCTTGTGCTTCTTCCAGCCCAGCGTTTCTCATGATGTACTCTGCATGTAAGTTAAATAAACAGAGTGACAATATACAGCCTTGACGTACTCCTTTTCCTATTTGGAACCAGTCTGTTGTTCCATGTCCAGTTCTAACTGTTGCTTCCTGACCTGCATACAGATTTCTCAAGAGGCAGGTCAGGTGGTCTGGTATTCCCATCTCTTTCAGAATTTTCCACAGTTTATTGTGATCCACACAGTCAAAAGCTTTGGCATAGTCAATAAAGCAGAAATAGATGTTTTTCTGGAACTCTCTTGCTTTTCCCATGATCCAGAAGATGTTGGCAATTTGGTCTCTGGTTCCTCTGCCTGTTCTAAAACCAGCTTGAACATCTGGAAGTTCACAGTTCACGTATTGCTGAAGCCTGGCTTGAAGAATTTTGAGCATTACTTTACTAGCATGTGAGATGAGTGCAGTTGTGCAGTAGTTTGATCATTCTTTGTCATTGCCTTTCTTTGGGATTGGAATAAAAACTGACCTTTTCCAGTCCTGTGGCCACTGCTGAGTTTTCCAAATTTGCTGGCATATTGAGTGCAGCACTTTCACAGCATCATCTTTCAGGATTTGAAATAGCTCAACTGGAATTCCATCACCTCCACTAGCTTTGTTCATAGTGATGCTTTCTAAGGCCCACTTGACTTTACATTGCAGGATATCTGGCTCTAGGTGAGTTATCACACCATCATAATTATCTGGGTTGTGAAGCTCTTTTTTGTACAGTTCTTCTGTGTATTCTTGCCACTTCTTCTTTATATCTTCTGCTTCTGTTAGGTCCATACCATTTCTGTCCTTTATCAAGCCCATCTTTGCATGAAATGTTCCCTTGCTGCTGCTGCTAAGTCGCTTCAGTCGTGTCCGACTCTGTGCGACCCCATAGACGGCAGCCCACCAGGCTTCCCCGTCCCTGGGATTCTCCAGGCAAGAACACTGGAGTGGGTTGCCATTTCCTTCTCCAATGCATGAAAGGGAAAAGTGAAAGTGAAGTCACTCAGTCGTGTACGACTCTTCACAACCCCATGGTCTGCAGCCTACCAGGCTCCTCTGTCCATGGAATTTTCCAGGGAAGAGTACTGGAGTGGGGTGCCATTGCCTTCTCCAAAATGTTCCCTTGGTATCTCTAATTTTCTTGAAAAGATCTCTAGTCTTTCCCATTCTGTTGTTTTCCTCTATTTCTTTGCATTGATCGCTGAGGAACGCTTTCTTATCTCTTCTTGCTATTCTTTGGAACTCTGCATTCAGATGCTTATATCTTTCCTTTTCTCCTTTGCTTTTTGCTTCTCTTCTTTTCACAGCTATTTGTAAGGCCTCCCCAGACAGCCATTTTGCTTTTTTGCATTTCTTTTCCGTGGGGATGGTCTTGATCCCTGTCTCCTGTACAGTGTCACGAACCTCAGTCCATAGTTCATCAGGCACTCTATCTATCAGATCTAGGCCCTTAAATCTATTTCTCACTTCCACTATATTATCATAAGGGATTTGATTTAGGTCATACCTCAATGGTCTAGTGGTTTTCCCTACTTTCTTCAATTTCAGTCTGAATTTGGCAATAAGGAGTTCATGATCTGAGCCACAGTCAGGTCCTGGTCTTGTTGTTGTTGACTGTATAGAGCTTCTCCATCTTTGGCTGCAAAGAATATAATCAATCTGATTTCGGTGTTGACTATTTGGTGATGTCCATGTGTAGAGTCTTCTCTTGTGTTGTTGGAAGAGGGTGTTTGCTATGACCAGTGCATTTTCTTGACAAAACTCTATTAGCCTCTGCCCTGCTTCATTCCATATCCCAAGGCCAAAAGATAGGGTGGGAGGAGTGGGTGGTTCTCCAATTGTTGGAATGATCCTCCCACTCTTTAGCATATGAAATCACCCAGCTCCCCAAAACTAACCACATCACATTCCAAGCCCACCACACTCGCCCTCTGCAATGGCCCACACCCTGTGGAGTGTGCTTCTCTCTGAATCCGAACAAATCCACCTCTTACCTATCTCTGTCTCTCACTGAGTTTTTTTTTTTTTTTTTTTTTGCAATGAGACATCAAGAGCCTTAGCTTCATTAGGTCCTAAAACCAGGCACCATGGATTTTGGCCAGGCTCAAGTCCCAGTCGGATACAACTGAGTCACTAAGCATAGCACAGAGTCCCTGCCACATGGGTTTGAGTCCCAAACTTAAGTAAAAGTTTTCAAGCACAGTTCTCAGAAATGGAAAGATGATGACCTGCCCAATACTTTGTAAGTAGTGGCATAGATGGAGAGAGGAGCTGAAGGGAGGGAGGAAAAAGCAGTGGGAAAAACATGCTGAGGAATCCCCATCATAACCTACCAGAAAATCTACTAAATGCCTGACCTGTGCTCACAGTTTTCATTGGCCTTATCCTTGGCACAAAGAAGATTAAGGACAGAAGATCCCCCACCCACCTGGGCAACAACTACTAAGTAGCCTTTACCAGAGTCCAGTTGCACCCACTGCTGCTTGCCTGTTCCCAGGGGATTCAAGAAACAAGAAATGAGAGATTGTAAAGGAATTACAATTTTGTTAGCCATATGTTCTTCCAGCCATAGGAGCAAGCACCTCCTACCTTAACCGGAGGTCTTCTGGAATCTGAGACTGAGCCACGTGAGCTTTCTGCCAAGTTTGTTTTTGCTGTCCTGGTTTCCAGCACGCTGGGCTTCTTGTCATTTCCACTGCACTGGATTTTATTCACTTTCAGCTTCCACCACAGGAGATTTTGCCTAGTTGGATTTCTGCTGTGTTTGGCCTCTGCCTTGAGGGGGCCAAGCTGAGGCTGTTTCAGCCAGGATAAATCTGAATCATAGCACCAGATATGTTGGGGGAGTGAGTAATTTCTTCTGTTCTGTCTCGCCACAGCAAAAATTTGAAGTGACAGATGGACCAGTGTTACAGCTCAGAGTTACAGGTCAGTTTTATTTGACAAGCAAAGGAAAATACATCCTTTAGGTGTGAGGGTGGGCTGACCCTAAAGAACCGAAAGAAGAGCAGTGAGAGGCTTAATTTCAGCTCATCTTTTTATATGTTTTTTTTCTCCTCACCCTGAGCCTGCACGATGTAAATTGGGCTAGCCAGGAGGGCTTTTTGCTTCACCTGAGGGTCTCACTCTGGTCCTTGGACCTTCCTTTGTTCTGTTTTAGTGGGTTTTTCCTTTCTTTGTCTTTTAGCCACCGCCGTTCTGGACTCCTTTTTCCTATTCTAACTACCTAATGGTTGGGAAGATCCCCTGGAGGAGTGCATGACAACCCACTCCAGTACTCTTGTCTGGAAATTTTCATGGGCAGAGGAGCCTGGTGGGCTACAATCTATGGGGTCTCAAAGAGTTGGACACGACTTTATACTCCATTCTGTTAATAAAGTTTTCTGATATGCTTTCTTTTAGAGGTTTTGTAGCTTTATTTTGGGGACTTAGGTTTATAATCCATTTCAAGTTCATTTTAGTATACTACATGAAATATAAAAAAATATTTTTTCAGATGGATATGCAGTTATTCTAGTATCTGCTGTTTAAAAGGCTGCCTATTCTCTGTTTTTCATTTAAGAATGTTTCTCATATTCCATGTCAATTGACCATATTGCAGGGCTCTATATCTGGGCTCCTAATTCTCTTCCATCCATCTGTATGTTTTCATTTTATCTAAAAATGACAGCACTTTGATCAATATAATTCTATATTGTGCCATGGAAATCAGGATATTTGAGTCTTCTAATATTTTTCTTTTCTTTCTTTTGGCCATTCTCATTCTGATGATGTATTAATTTTTGATGAGGATGTCAATTTATCCAAAAAATTCAGCTGGGATTTTTTAAATTAAAATTGCATTGAATTTATACATCAGTTTGAAGAGAACTAATGTCTTAATAACATGAAATATTCCAATGCATGTACATGCAGGATCTCCCTATTTATTTAGGTGGTCTGTGATTTTTTTCATCAGTGTTTTACAGTTTTCAGTACACAGATGCTGCTTGTATTTTATGTCTTAAACATAAATATTTCTGTTTTGGTTGTGATTGTTATATCAATGTAGAGAAGGAAATGGCAACCCACTCCAGTTTTCTTGCCTGGAGAATCCTGTGGACAGAAAGGCTTGGTGGGCTACTATCTATGGGGTCTCAGAGGCAGACACAACTGAAGCAACTTGGAAAGTTATATCAATGAGATAAGGAAGCCATTGGACTGAAGTGGCTTTAATGCCTTAGTACCTACATAAGTAAACCAAAACTCAAGCCTGAAATGCCTTGTGGTTAAGGAATGAAAACCTAAGGACAACCAAATGTAAACAACAAAGTTGAGTTTCCCAAATAGAGTAACAGCTTAAGCTATAGTCAATAAAATAATTCTCTTGCTTTACTTCCACGTCTCTGTAAAAGTCTTGCCCATGGCTCCTGCAGAGAAGCATTGCTAACCACTTCTGGTTTGCATTGCCAAATTCACTTGACTTTTGCTCAGATAAATTCATAGAACTTTCTGAAAGTGAAAGTGTTAGTCTCTCAGTTGTGTCTGACTCTTTGAGACTCCATGGAATGTAGCCCATCAGGCTTCTCTGTCCATGGAATTCTCTAGGCAAGAATACTGTAGTAGGTGGCTATTCCCTTCTCCAGGGGATCTTCCTGACCCAAGGATTGAACCTGGGTCTCCTGCATCTCAGGTAGATTCTTCACTGAGTCATCAGGGAAGCCATAGAACATTTTACTATCCCTTATTTTATCTTTTCTCACTAATAAACTATTTTAAATTTTATTTTTCAATTCTTAATTGCTATTAAAGACAATGATGATTTAAACACGAGTGTTACATCTTACACCTTTCCTAAACCCATTTCTTAGTACTAAAAGATTTTTGTAGATTCTTTGTGTGTTTTTATGAAGAGATTCATGAAAGCTGGAGAAAGAGGTAATTTCATTTCTTCTTTTATAATTTGTATGACTTTTCTTTCTATTTCTTGACTTTTGCCCTAGGTAGTATAGGATGTGAATTTGAATTGTGAAAATAAATATAATGGCCTTAATCTTAATAATAGAGGAAAACTAATCTTTAACCATTAATGTGATGTCACAATGAAGACATATCATTCTAATTGCTAGTGTACAGAGTTTTTTAATCATAAATGATATTGATATTTGGTCAGTTTTTCTGCATCTACTAAAATGATAAAGATTTTCTCCTTTATTCTGTTAATATGATTAATTTTGTTGGCTTTTTCTAATACTGAATCAGATTTTTATTCCATGACTATTTTTACTGGAATATTACTTATATTTTAAATAGTAAAAAATAAATAATAAATTGTTTTGCTAATTTTTATTCTTTTAAGATTTTTTCATTGATTTATTGTTTTTTATTCATAAAGTGTATTGCTTAATAGATTTTCTCTTATACTGGTTCTGGTATTAAGTATAATATTGGCCTCATAAACTATTTGGTAAATGTTCCCTTCTAATCCATATTTTTAAAAATTTTGTTGGATCAGTATTAGATCTTCTTAAATGAAAAGAATTATTCACTAGTACAGTCATCTTGTTCTGGAGATTTCTTTGTTGGAAAGTCATTGATAGCAAGTTAAATATCTTAAAAGATAAAAAATGTTTAGGTTTTTAATCCTTTTGAGTAGGGTTTAAAAGTTTGTGTCTAAAGGAATTTGCTCATTTCAAACTGTTGCATTTATGAATGTGGCATTTATTTGAAGTTTTGTATTACTAGTCTTTTGGTATATATAGTTCAGTTCAGTTCATTTGCTCAGTCATATCCAACTCTTTGTGACCCAATGGACTGCAGTATGCCAGGCTTGCTCCTCGAGCTTGCTCAAATTCATGTCCATCGAGTCAGTGATACCATCCAACCATCTCATCTTCTGTCACCCCCTTCTCCTCCTGCCTTCAATCTTTCCCAGAACCAGAGTCTTCTTCATTCTTTCTGGAGTTACTTCTCCACTCTTCTCCAGTGCATTATGGGCACCTAGCAACCTGGGGATTTCATCTTTCAGTGTCATATCTTTTTGGCTTTTCATACTGTTCATGGGGTTCTCAAGGCAAGACTACTGAAGTGGTTTGCCATTCCCTTCTCCAGTGGACCACGTTTTGTCAGAACTCTCCACTATGACCTGTCCATCATGGGTGGCCCTACACAGCATGGCTCATAGTTTCAATGAGTTAGATAAGGCTGTGGTCCATGTGATCAGTTTGATTAGTTTTCTGTGATTGTGGTTTTCAATCACAGATGTTGTGGCTTTATATCTATAGATTTTATAACAATTTCACCTCTTTTATTTTGTTGTGTGTAGTGCAGGTCAGAGAAGGCAATGGCAACCCACTCCAGTACTCTTGCCTGGAAAACCCCATGGACCGAGGAGCCTGGTAGGCTGCAGTCCATGGGGTCACTAGGAGTCGGACACGATTGAGCGACTTCACTTTCACTTTTCACTTTCATACATTGGAGAAGGAAATGGCAACCCACTCCAGTGTTCTTGCCTGGAGAATCCCAGGGATGGGGGAGCCTGGTGGGCTGCCGTCTATGGGGTCGCACAGAGTCGGACACGACTGGAGCGACTTAGCAGCAGCAGCAGCAGCAGCAGCAGTGCAGGTAGGGAACAGAGCAAGAACCTTCAGACAAGTGCTCTGGAGAGTCTGTGGGTTAGGTAGATTGTGGAATGTGGGAAATATTTTAATTGGGTTATTTTAATGTAACTTGAGTCGGACACGACTGAGTGACTGAACTGAACTGAACTGAATGTAACTTGAGATTCCCTGGAGTCTCAGACAGTAAAGCGTCTGCCTACAATGTGGGAGAACCACTACAGGGCACTGGTGAGGGTTAGGGTTAGGGTCCTGCCCCTACTCTGACCATGGTGCTCCAGGGCTCCCTCAGGGTAAAAACCCAAGTCTTCCCTATAAGTCACAAGGCCTTGCTCAACCCCCATCCCAACCCCACCCTCACCTCCTTTCTCTCTCCTCTTCATTCACTCTGCTTCACTCACCTCTCCTCCTAGCTGTTCCTTCCACACACAGCGTGATGCTGCCCTAGGGCCCTTGCACAATCACACCTGGATTGCCCCCTCCCTGATCTTCTTCAGGGCTCTGCCCTGATATCTTCTTACACATTCAGTTCAGTTCAGTTGTGTCTGACTCTTTGCCTCCCCCACCGCCATGAAGTGCAACATGCCAGGCCTCCCTGTCCCTCACCAACTCCCAGAGTTTACTCAAACTCACATCCGTTGAGTTGGTGATGCCAACCAACCTTCTCATCCTCTGTCATCCCCTTCTCCTCCTCCCCTCAATCTTTCCCAGAATCAGGGTCTTTTCCAATGAGTCAGTTCTTCGCATCAGGTGGCCAAACTTTGGAGTTTCACCTTCAACATCAGTCCTTCCAATGAATATTCAGGACTGATTTTCTTTAGGATGGACTGGTTGGATCTCCTTGAAGTCCAAGGGACTCTCAAGAGTCTTCTCCAACACCACAGTTCAAAAGCATCAATTCTTCAGCACTCAGCTTTCTTTATAGTCCAACTCTCACATCCATACATGACTACTGCTGGAAAAACCATAGCCTTGACCAGACAGACCTTATTGGCAAAATAATGTCTCTGCTTTTTAATATGCTGTCTAGGTCGGTCGTAACTTTTCTTCCAAGGAGTAAGCGTCTTTTAATTTCATGGCTGTAGTCACCATTTGCAATGATTTTGGAGCCCTCAGAAATAAAGTCTGCCAGTGTTTCCATCATTTCCCAATCTATTTGCCATGAAGTGATGGGACTGGATGCCATGATCTTCATTTTCTGAATGTTGAGCTTTAAGCCAACTTTTTCTTTTTTTTTTCTTCTTTTTTTTTTTTTTCAGGATGGGGAACATGTGTATAAGCCAACTTTTTCACTCTCCTCTTTCACTTTCATCAAGAGGCACTTTAGTTCTTCTTCGCTTTCTGCCATAAGGGTGGGGGGTTGTCATATGCATATCTGAGGTTATTGATATTTCTCCTGGCAATCTTGATTCCAGCTTGTGCTTCATTCAGCCCAGCGTTTCTCATGATGTACTCTGCACATAGTTAAATAATCAGCGTGATAATATATAGCCTTAAAGTGAAGTGAAGTCGCTCAGTTGTGTCCAACCCCTTGTGACCTTAGGTCTTCCCAGA
The DNA here is from genome assembly GCF_032452875.1 of Bos javanicus. Taxonomy (NCBI): domain Eukaryota; kingdom Metazoa; phylum Chordata; class Mammalia; order Artiodactyla; family Bovidae; genus Bos; species Bos javanicus. Next base: position 37,352,547 of record NC_083879.1, on the reverse strand, counting down.
TGGATAAAGACCCTGCCGGCAGTGCAGGAGATGTGGATTCTGTTCCTGGGTCAGGAAGATCTCCTGCAGAAGGAAATGGCAACCCATTCCAGTATTCTTGCCTGGAGAATTCCATGGACACAGAGCCTGACATGCTGAAGTCAATAGGATCTCAAAGAGTCAGACACAACTGAAGGGACTGAGCACACACACAATGTAACTGAATCAACTTTGAAATAATGTAACTGGGTCAACATGGAAAAGAGAAAAGAGGTACATATGGAAGTCATTATGAGGCTTATAAATTGACACACATGTTGTGAGATAAGTTCTCAAAAATGGACACTAACTAGGTAAACGTTCATATTACAAGCAGGGCAGGTATAAATATTCAGGGAGTCACTGAGGTAATAAATAAAAGCTTTACATTACAATAGAATACTGTCATCTATAATCACCAGCTGTAGAGGACATAAAAACAGATCATTACTAAGGCATGGATGCATGTGTGCTTTCACTTAGTTACCAGGCTCCTCTGTCCATGGGATTTTCCTGGCAAGAACAGGAAAGATTTTCCTGGAGTGGGTTGCCATTTCCTTCTTCACACGGTATATGAGCTGCAAACTTAGAGAAGGAAGCTTGAATTTAATTTAAAAATATAAACTTTTTGGAAATATTTATTACATAAGGCAGTGTGTTAGAAAGTTACTGAAACAAACAAACAAACAAACAAGGGTTTGGAGTTCATAAAATTCTATTCTATCAATGAATATAGAAATGACTTTAGTTTACCTTTCTGAGACTTCTTAGTACTATGCATACACTTAGTATATGTGTACCATGTGTATCATACCTGTGAAACATAACAATTAAAAAAATACAGAAAATGTCAAAACTTTATGCAAAGTAAATGATGTATAATTGAAAAGGTATGTAGCATATTGGCTTCCATGTCTTTCCTCATATCTACTGAAGGCAGAGCTACCTGCTAACTTATCCTCAGTCCTCATTCCTGCTCATAACTGACACCATAACAATGTTTCACCAGATAAAGTATGTTTTTTTGTTTGATTGTTTAAATTTTCCCATAAACTTTACTTTGGTATATTTTACCTGGAATTTTTCTAACTTAAAAAATTTAGATTCTGATGACTTATTGTTTGATAGGTATCTCCAAAAATATATTTTCTTTAAAACATGGGTTCCCCTCTTCAATTCTTATTTTCCTAACTTTCTAGCTTCACTTCAAACACTCTTAATTTCCTCAGTTTTCTCATGCTTCAAGAAACACATACCTGCTGAAATTTTTCACAGAGAGAATCTAAATATCTGCACTTTCTGCTCTACCTCCAAAATCTTGGGACCTTTTGGAGAAAATTACATGCCGTATTGGAAAAGTCCAAAACATATATATTGAGTCAAACTCCAAACGTGTGGGAAATTCAACACTACTTATCAATTATATCACTTATCCCAGCTCAGTCTTCTTTCAGTGCAGTGGTTGCTGTGAAATGCTTTATTGTCAGTTTCTCTAACTTTACTGTCCATATTTCAACAAGTAATTTGCTTCATAACGAATATAGAAAATATAAGCAATCAGGAATGAGTTCTCTTAACACCTTCACCATGTTTCAGGTCACTTTCCTAAATCTTTATTTCCCAATTATCCCCCCAATTCATATCTTTCATACAGATTTTCAGTCAGAGAAAGACAAATGCAGAATGTTATCATTTACATGTTCTAAAAATTAGAACAAACAAATACATATGCAAACTAGACCCAGATTTTTGGGTGCTCCTCCTTATCCTTGGAACTTGCATTCTGTTTGTCTTTCCTGATCCCAGAAGCTCCCCCAAGAATACAGTCTTGAGATAGTAAAGTGGAGAAGGGAACATGTCTTCTGTGTAAATGGTTGAACCCAGTTGAGGCTGATATGTAAACTTTTAAGATTCTGATAAGTAGGTATGAAAATCTCATTTTGGGGCCACCTGAGACAAGCCTTCTAAGCCTCACACTTATTTAAACTATCACTTACCATTCTGGTATGTTCTGCTTCTTTTTGAGTCTTTCCTTGTCTTCAGTATACAGAGGCCAGTTTATGAACCAACATTAATATCTCTGAACACTTATTCAACTGCTATTGCTGCCATGTTTTCCTGAAAGAGATATTCAGGAGACATGGAAGAAGTATATTTACTAGCCTTTTCATCTTCTGTTCTGAATGGTACCAATTAAATAATAATATATACAATTCTCAGCATTATCCACTTAGCTTCTCAGCTTATTTAGTGGGCTTAAAACTAATAATTGCATCAAATTTTAACTTATGAACAATAAGAGTAGCCCATTTTAATGATTCAGTTCTGAATTTTGACACATGTATACTCCCATGTAGATATTATAACAATCAAGTCAGAGACTGTTTACCTCAAACAATAAAGATCTTTGTACCCCTTTCCCATCAATCTGTAACCCCATTTTGTTGTTGTAGTTCAGTTGCTAAGTCATGTCCAACTCTTGGTGACCACCACACAGACTGCAACATGCCAGGGCCCCCTGTCCTTCACTATCTTCAAAGTTTGATAAAATTTGTGTCCATTGAGTTGGTGATGCTATCTAATCATCTCATCCTGTGACACCTTCTTTTCCTTTTGCCTTCAATCTTTCCCAGCATCACGGTTTTTTCCAATGAGTTATCTCTTTGCATCAGATGGTCAAATTATTAGAGCATCAGCATTAATCCTTCTGATGAGAATTTGGGGTTGGTTCCCTTTAGCATTGCCTGGTTTGATTGCCTTGCTATTCAAGGGACTCTCAACAGTCTTCTCCAGCACCACAGTTTGAAAACATCAATTCCTTGTGCCTCAACCTTTTTTATGGTCCAAATATCATATCTGTACATGACTACTGGATAAACCATAGCTTTGACTATACAGACCTGTTTTGGCAAAATACTGGCTTTGCCTTTTAACACATTGTCTAGTTTTGCCATAGTGTTTTCCCCAAGGAACAAGTACCTGTTAATTTCATGGCTGGAGTCACTGTTCAAGTGATTTTGGAGCCCAAGAAAATAAATTCTATGACTGTTTCCATTTTTTTCCCATATATTTGAAGTGATAGGACCAGATGCCATGATGTCAGTTTTTTGAATGTTGAGTTTTAAGCCACGTTTTTCACTCTCCTCTTTCACTTTCATCAAGAGGCTCTTTAGTTCCTCTTTATTTCTGCCATTACAGTGGTATCATCTGTATATCTGAGGCTATAGATATTTCTCCCAGCAATCTTGATGCCATCTTGTGATACATCCAGTTTAGCATTTTTAATGAAGTATTCTACATATAAGCTAAAGAAGTTGGGTGACAGCATACAACTTGGCATGCACTCCTTTCCCAATTTTGAACCAATCCATTGTTCCATGTCTGGTATTAACTGTTGCTTCTTGACTTGCATACACGTTTCTTAAGAGGAAGGTAAGGTGGTCTGGCATACCATCTCTAAGAATTGTCCACAGTTTGTTGTCTTCCACATAGTCAAAAGATTTAGCATAGTCAATGAAGCAGAAAAAGATGTTTCTCTGGAATCCTCCTATTCTTTCTATGATCCAACAGATGTTGGCAATTGGTCTCTGATTTCTGTGCCTTTTCTTTATCCGCTTGTATATATGGAAGTTCTCAGTTCATGATCTGTTGAAGCCTAGAGGAAGGATTTTGGGCATTACCTTGCTAGCATGTGAGATGAGTGCAAGTGTGTGGTAATTTGAACATTCTTTGGCATTGACCTTCTTTGAGATTGTGATGAAAACTGACCTTTTCCAGTCTGTGTCCACTGTTAAGTTTTCCAAATTTGCTGGCATGTTGAGTGGAGTATTTTAACAGTGTCATCTTTTAGGATTTGAAATAGTTCATCTGGATTTCCATCACCTCCACTAGCTTTGTTTGTAGTGAAGTGAAGTGAAGTGAAGTCACTCAGTCGTGCCCTACTCTGCAACCCCATGGACAGTAGCCTGCACCAAGCTCCTCCATCCATGGGATTTTCTAGGCAAGAGTACTGGAGTGGGTTGCCGTTTCCTTCTCCAAGGAATCTTCCCAACCCAGGGATCGAACCCAGGTCTCCCACATTGTAGACAGATGCTTTACCATCTGAGCCACCAAGGAAGTGTTTGTAGTAATGCCTCTTAAGGCACACTTGATTTCACACTCCAGGATGTATGACTCTAGGTGAGTGATCACACCATCGTGGTTATCTGGATCATCTTGTCACCTCTTCTTAATATCTTCTGCTTGTGTTAGGACCTTTTCATTTCTGTCCTTTATTGTGCCTATTTTTGCATGAAATATTCCCTTGGTATCTCTAATTTGTCCTGAATATATCTCTATTATTTCCCATTCTATTGTGATCCTCTATTTACTTGCATTGTTCACTTAAGAAGGCTTTCTTATCTCTCCTTGCTACACTTTGGTAGTCTGCATTCAGATGGGTACATCTTTCCTTTTCTCCTTTGACTTTCACGTCTCTTCATTTCTCAGGTTTGTAATCCCTCCTCAGACAACCATTTTGCCTTCTCGCATTTCTTTTTCTTGGAGATGGTTTTGTTCTCCACCTCCTGTACAGTGTTATTAACCTCCATTGATAGTTCTTCAGACAGTCTGCCTATAAGATCTAATCCCTTGAATCTATTTGTCACTTCCACTGTATAATCATAAGGGATTTGATTTAGGTCTTACCTAGTGGTTTTCCATATTTCCTTCAATTTACATCTGAATTTTGCAATAAGGAACTCATGATGTGAGCCACAATCAGCTCTCAGTCTTCTTTTTGCTGATTGTATACAGTTTCTCCATCTTTGGCTGCAAAGAATATAATCAACCTGATTTGATTATTCAAATTTCAGTGATTCAAATTGCAGTGAAATTTCATCAATTTCAGTGATGTACATCTGTAGAATCGTTTCTTTTTTACTGGAAGAGGGCATTGATATGACCAGTATATTCTCTTGGCAAAATTCTCTTAGCCTTTGCCCTGCTTCATTTTGTACTCCAAGACCAAACATGCTTGTTATTCCAGGTATCTCTTGACTTCCTACTTTTTCTTTCCATTTCCTTATGATGAAAAGAATATCTTTTACTGCTATTAGTTCTTGAAAGACTTGTAGTTTTTCACAGAACCATTCAATTTCATCTTCTTTGGCATTAGTGTTTGGGGCATAGACTTAGATTACTGTAGTTTTGAATGGTTTGCCTTGGAAATAGACCAAGTTCAATCTGTGTTTTTGAGGTTGCACCCAAGTACTGCATTTCAGGATCTTTTTATGACTATATGGGCTACTCTATTTCTTCTAAGCAATTCTTGCCCACAATAGTAGATATAATGGTCATCTGAATTAAATTCACCCATTCCCATCCATTTTAGTTCACTGATTTCTACAATGCCAATGTTCACTCTTGCCATCTCCTGTTTCACCACTTTCAATTAACTCTGATTAATGGACCTAACATTCCAGGTTCATATGCAATACTGTTCTTTATAGCATCAGGCTTTACTTTTACCATCAGATGCATCTGCTATTGGGTATCATTTCTATTTTGGTTTCATCTCTTCATTCCATCTGGAGTTATTTCTCCACTTTGTTCCATAGCATATCAGACACTTAATGACCTGGTGTTTCATCTTTCCATGTCGTATCTTTGAGCCTTTTCATACTGTTCACTGGGTTATCAAGGCAAGAATGCTGAAGTGATTTGCCAATCTTTTCTCCAGTGGATCACATTTTGTTAGAATTTTCCCACAGTGACCCATCCATCTCAGGTGGCCCTACACAGCTTGGCTCATAGTCTCATTGAGTTACACAAGGCTGTGATCCATGCAGTCATTTTTGGTAATATTCTGTGATGAGATTTTCATTCCATCTGCCCTCTGGCGGATGAGGACAAGAGGCTTGTGGAAGCTTCCTGATGGGAAAAACTGACTGTGAGGAAAACTGGGTGTTGCACTGATGGTGAGAGCCATGCTCAGTCAATTTTTAATGCAATTTTCTGCTAATGGGTGGGGCTGCGCTCTCTCTGTATAGTTTGGCCTGAGGGAGCCCAGTCCTAGAGTTTGCAACCTCTAAGGAATATTAACAGGCTCTATGGTAGGAGTAATGGTGAACTCCAAGAGGACTTAGGCCATTACATTGTAAAGATAAAGAATGATCATAATTTGCTCCTTTTTTTCAAATAGTAAAAGTTATGGTCCTTTAACACATTACTATATACTTCCAATGTAGATCATACTAAGTCAAATCTATTTTATTCTTTTTTTGAACTTCCAAATTCATAATAAAACATTCTATTAACAACATATAATACACAAATAAGTGTTATTATTATATATAATATTATTTTATATTATTATTTTATATTTCATTAGAGACAGAATTCCTAAATATTATTTTATTTTATTTACATTCTTACTTGCGTTGTAATTTTTATTTATAGTTTTCTCAGGGTATATGCCTAGTAGTTAGATTGCTAGATCATATGGTAGTTTTATTCCCAGTTTATTTAAGCAATTGCCATGCTGTTCTCCATAGGGATCTATCAATTTACATTCCTACCGACAGTTCATTCGAATTTCCTTTTCTCTACATCCTCTCCAGCATTTATTGTTTGAACATTATTTGGTGATGGTCATTCTGACTGGTGTGAGGTGATATCTCATTGTAGATTTGATTTGCATTTCTCTAATGATGAAAAATGCTGAGCATCTTTTCACGTGTTTGTTGGTCACCTGTATGTGTTCTTTGGAGAAGAGTATGTTTAGGTCTTCCTCCCACTTTTTGATTGGGTTGCTTGTTTTTGTGATATTGGACCACATGTGCTACTTGTATATTTTGGAGATTAATCATTTGTCAACTGTTTTATTTGCAGTTATTGTCTCCCATTCTTAGGGTTGTCTTTTCATCTTATTTATAGTTTTCTTTTCTATTAAAAAAAATCTTTAAGTTTACCTAGGTCCCAATTGTTTTTGTTTTTGTTTTTTTTTTTAATTTCCATTACTATAGGAGGTAGGTAAAAAAAGGAACATCCTGCAGTTATATCAAAGAGTGTTCTGCCTATGCTTTCCTTTAAGAGTTATGTAATTTCTGAACTTGCATCTAGGTCTTTACTATCAATTGGTTTTCATAATAAACTTTTTAACCACAAATATTCAAATCATATTGAGCTTAAAAGGAAAATAAAAACTAACATTCTATACAGTTTTTATCATAAATTTTTCCCCAATATATATCTCCAAGTAATTCTTTCAAATACCCATCAGATTCGTTAACACATTTTTCACAGCCTAGTACTCGGCCACTTCAGATATATTTTAGCTGATACAAGACTGTGGTGCACCTGCTTATCCTAAAAAGAATTTTTTTTTAAAAAGTGCAATTTATCATAGAATTAGAACAAAAAATTTTCCAGTTTGTATGGAAACACAGAAAATCTTGAGCTTATCTTTTTGTATGGTTTTAGGGAAGAGACAGAGGTTTTATTCCTGGGTTAGGAAGTTCCCCTGGAGAAAGGAATGGCTACCAACTCCAGTATTAGGGGTAGGCTTCCTGGTTCCTCCACTGGTAAATAGTCTGCCTGCAATGCAGGAGACCTGGCTTTGATCCCTGGGTTAACAAGATCCCTTGGAGAAAGGAATGGCTGCCTGCTCCAATATTTTTGCCTCGAGAGTTCTATGGGCAGAGGAGTCTGGCAGGCTACAGTCCGTAGGGTCGCAAAGAGTTGGACATGACTCAGTGACTAACAATTTCACTATGGTGTGAGGGAGCGTTCCTATTTAGTATTTTTACATATTTTCCAGTTTCCCCAGTACTATTTAATGAAGAGACTGTCTTTTCTTCATTGCATATTACTGACTCATTTGTCATAAATTACATGACCAAAGATAAGTGGGTTAATCTCTGGGCTTTTTTAATATACTATTCCATTGACCCTTATTTCTGTTTTTGTGCCAGTACTGTACTGTCTTGATGACTGTAGCTTTTTAGTATAGTCTGAAGTCAAGGAGCTTGATTGTTCCAGCTCCATTTCTCTTTCTCAAGATTACTTAGACTCTTTTGGGTCTTTTGTGTTTCCATACAAAAATGTAAATTTTTTTGTTCTAACTATGAAAAATGGCATTGATTTTTCATTTCTTCTTAGAATAAGCTTAGGCTTATTCCTAGGTGATTTATTCTTGTTGCTGCAATAGTAAGTGGAATTTATCTTTCTGATCTTTCATTTTTATTCTATAGGAATGAGAGAGATTTCTGTGTCTTAATTTTGTATCCTACAACTTTACCAAATTCATTGATAAACTCTGGTTTTCTGGTTTCCTCTTCAGATCTTCTACCTATAGTATCAGGTCAACTACAAACATTGAAAGTTTTACTTCTTCTTTTCCAATTTGTATTCCTTTTCTTTTTCTTCTCTGACTGCCATGGCTAAGACTTCTAAAACTGTATTGAATAATGGTGGTGAGAGTGGACACCCATGTCTTGTTCCTGATCTTAGAGGTAATGCTTTAAATTTTTCACCATTGAGAATAATGCTTGCTGTGGATTTGTCATATATGGCCTTTGAGGTTGTTGCTGTTGTTTAGTCACTCAATTGTGTCTGACACTTTTATGACTCCATGAACTGTAGATCAATAGGCTCCTGTGTAAATCAGATTTCCCAAGCAAGAATACTGGAATGGGTTGCCATTTTCTTCTCTAAGAGATTGTTCCAACCCAGGGTCAAAGCTATATCTCTTGCTTGATGGGTGGATTCTTTACCACTGAGCCATAAGTGAAGCCCATTATACTGAGGTAGGTTACTTCCATGCCCACTTTCTGGGGAGTTTTTATCATAAATGGGCTTTGAATTTTGTCAAAAGCTATTTCTGCATCTATTGAGATTATCATGTGTCTGGTTTTTTCTTTTTTTTTTTAATGTTTCAATTTGTTAATATGGTGTATCACATTGTCTAGTTTTCATATATTAAAATATCCTTGCATCCTTGAAATAAAACACACTTGATCAGGGAGTATAATTCTTTCATTTGGATTTCATTTGTTGTTGGATTTCATTTGCTGTATTTTGCTGAAGAGTTTTGTATCTATGTTCATCAGTGATATTAGCCTATTCTTTTTCTGTGTGATATCTTTGTCTTGTTTTGGTGTCAGTGTAATGGTGGCCTCATAGAGTGATCTTGGAAGTGTTCTTCCCTCTGCAATTTTTTTTTGGGAAAAGTTTGAGAAATATAGAAGTTAGCTCTCTCCAAATGCTTGGTAAAAGCACCATGCAGAGTAGTTTGAATGTTCCTCAAAAAGCTAGAAATAGAGCTACCATATGACCCAGAAATTCCATTCCTGAACATATAAATACCTAAGGAAAAACATAAAAAATACCTGCACCCCAGTTTTCAATGCAGTAGTATTTACAAATAGCCAAGAGTTGGAAGCAAGCAACATAAGTGTACATCAACAGAGGAGGAGATGAAGATGTGGTAGATATAGACAGTGGACTATCACTAAGCCATAAAAAGGAACAAAATAATTCCATCTGTAGAGACATGGATAGACCTAGAGGCTGCCCTACTGACTGAAGTAGGTCAGAAAGAGAAAACAAATATTACATAATAATATCACTGATAGTTAGAATCCAGAAAAATGGTACAGATGAACTTATTTGCAAAGCAGAAACAGAAACACAGATATAGAGAACAAACATGGATACCAGTCAGAAGAGAGTAGGATGAATGTAAGACTGACATCTATTGAGAATAAAATAACAACTATTGAGAACCTAATGCATAGCCTAGGGAACTCTACTCAGTGCTTTGTGGTGATCAAAATGGGAAATGAGAAGAAAACCTTAAATAGAGGGTGTATATGTATATATATAACTGATTAACTTTGCTGTACAGCAGAAATTAGCATAACGTTGTAAAGCAACAATATTGCAATATATTTTGTAATATGCTGAGAAGAAGATGAAAACACAATACAATGGCTAACAGAAGATTTTGCAAATGACAAATTTTATAAAGGGCTTTTTTAGGAATGTATATTCTCAAAATTTTATAATGAAATAAACAATATGTTTATAATTAATTCAGTAAGTAAGTAAGCATTAGTCGCTCTGTCGTGTCCAACTCTTTTTGACCCCATGGACTGGGGCTCACCAGGCTCTTCTGTCAATGGGATTCTCCAGGCAAGAATACTGGAGTGGGTTGCCATTTCCTTCTCCAGATCTTCCCAACCTAGGGATGGAACACAGGTCTCCAGCCTTGCAGGCAGACTCTTTACCATCTGAGACACGAGAGAAGAACACTGATGGGAAGATTAATTCAGAAAATGCATTGTTTCCTCACCATTTATATGGATGGTAAATATGCATATTAAAGATATCATTAGAATTTAGAGAAGATACATTGCTACAAATATAGAATGGCTGATAATCCTGAAAATGCCAAATGTTAACAAGGAGATAGTACAATCAGATCAGATCAGATCAGTTGCTCAGTTGTGTCCGACTCTTTGTGACCCCATGAATCACAGCACGCCAGGCCTCCCTGTCCATCACCAACTCCCGGAGTTCACTGAGATTCACGTCCATCGAGTCAGTGATTCCATCCAGCCATCTCATCCTCTGTCATCCCCCTCTCCTTCTACCCCCAATCCCTCCCAGCATCAGTCTTTTCCAATGAGTCAGCTCTTCACATGAGATGGCCAAAGTACTGGAGCTTCAGCTTTAGCATCATTCCTTCCAAAGAAATCCCAAGGCTGATCTCCTTCAGAATGGACTGGTTGGATCTCCTTGCAGTCCAAGGGACTCTCAAGAGTCTTCTCCAACACCACAGTTCAAAAGCATCAATTCTTTGGCGCTCAGCCTTCTTCACAGTCCAACTCTCACATCCATACATGACCACAGGAAAAACCATAGCCTTGACTAGACGAACCTTTGTTGGCAAAGTAATGTCTGTGCTTTTTAATATGCTATCTAGGTTGGTCATAACTTTCCTTCCAAGGAATAAGCGTCTTTTAATTTCATGGCTGCAGTCACCATCTGCAGTGATTTTTGGAGCCCCCCAAAATAAAGTCTGACACGGTTTCCACTGTTTCCCCATCTATTTCCCATGAAGTGATGGGACCAGATGCCATGATCTTCGTTTTCTGAATGTTCAGCTTTAAGCCAACTTTTTCACTCTCCACTTTCTCTTTCATCAAGAGGCTTTTGAGTTCCTCTTCACTTTCTGCCATAAGGGTGGTGTCATCTGCATATCTGAGGTTATTGATATTTCTCCCAACAATCTTGATTCCAGCTTGTGTTTCTTCCAGTCCAGTGTTTCTCCTGATGTACTCTGCATATAAGTTAGATAAACAGGGTGACAATATACAGCCTTGACGAACTCCTTTTCCTATTTGGAACCAGTCTGTTGTTCCATGTCCAGTTCTAACTGTTGCTTCCTGACCTGCATACAAATTTCTCAAGAGGCAGATCAGGTGGTCTGGTATTCCCATCTCGTTCAGAATTTTCCACAGTTTATTGTGATCCACACAGTCAAAGGCAGAATCTCATATCTTGTTTGTTGTTGTTATTGTTTATCAATCAGTAATGTGTGTTCCACTCTTTGTGACCTCATGGACTGTAGCATGCCAGACTCCTTTGTCCTCCACTATCTCCCAAAGTTTACTCAAATTCATGTCAGTTGAGTCACTAATTCTATCTAACCATCTCACCGTCTGACATCCCCTTCTCCTTTTGCTGGCAATCTTTCCAGCATCTCAGTCTTTTTCAATGAATCGGCTCTTCACTTCAGGTGGCCAAAGTTTTGGAGCTTCAGCTTCAGAAACAGAACTTCCAGTGAATATTCACAGTTGATTGCTTTAAGAAATGAATGGTTTGATCTCCTTCCAGTCCAATGGACTCTAAAAAATGTTCTCCAGCACCATAATGTGAAAGCATCAATTCTTTAGCACCCAACCTTCTTTATGGACCAACTCTCACATCCATACATGACTAATGGAAAAACTGTAGCTTTGACTATACTGACCTTTGTCAGCAGCGATGTCTCTGCTGTTTAATACACTGTCTAGTTTAGTCATATCTTTCCTTCCAAGGAGCAAGTCTCTTAATTTCATGACTACAGTCACAATCTGCAGTGATTTTGGAGCCCAGGAAAATAAAATCCGTCACTGCTTACACTTTTTCCCCTTCTATTTACCAGGAAGTGATGGGACTGGGTGCCATTATTTTAGTGTTTTTTTTTAATGATGAACTTCAAGCCAACTTTTTCAATTTCCTCTTTCACCTTCATCAAGAGACTCTTCAATTTCTACCATTAGAATGCTGTCATCTGCTTATCTGAGGTTGTTGATATTTCTCCTGGCATTCTTGATTTCAGCTTGTGGTTTCCATGATGTACTCTGCATAGAAGTTAAATAGGCAGGGTGACACTATTCAGCTTTGTCATACTCCTTTCTCAATTTTCAATCACTCATATTTTCCATGTCTAGTTTTAACTGTTGCTCCTTGACCTGTATACAGGTTTCTCAGGAGACAGGTAAGGTCTCTGGTACTCCCATCTCTTTAAGAATTTTCACAGCTTGTTGTCATCCATATAGTCAAATGCTTTAGCCTAGTCAGTGAAGCAGAAGTATATTTTTTCTACTACTCTCTTGTTTTCTGCATGATCCAACAGATGTTGGGAATTTGATCTCTGATTTCTCTGCCTCTTTGAAAACCAAGTTGTATATCTGGAGGTTCTTGGTTCACATACTGCTGAAGTCCAGCTAGAACAATTTTGAGCATAACCTTACTAGTGTGTGAAAGGAATGTAATTGTATGGTAGTTTGAACATTTTATGGCATTGCCCATCTTTGAGATTAGGATGAAAAATGTCTTTTTCCAGTTTTGTGTCCACTGCTGAGTTTTCCAAATTTTCTGACATATGGAGTGCAGTACTTTCATGGAATCACCTTTTAGGATTTTAAATATCTTAGCTGTAATTTCATCACTTCCACTAGCTTTGTTCATAGTAATGCTGACTAATGCCCACTTGACTTCATGCTCCAGGATGTCTTGCTCTAGGTGAGTGACCATACCATCATGGTTATCCCAAGCTCTTCTATGTATTCTTGCTACCTCTTTGTAAGCACTTCTGCTTCTGTTAGGCCTTTACAATTTATATCCTTTATCTTGCCCATCCTTTAATGTAATTATGCCTTAATAGCCCCAATTTTCTTGAGGAGATCTCTAGTCTTTCCTGTTCTATTGTTTCCTTCTATTTATTTTCATTGTTCATTTAAGAAGACCTTCTTATCTCTCCTTGCTATTTTCTGGAGCTTTGCATTCAGATGGTGGGGATGAGCTTGGCAAAGAGAGCGTGGCAGAGGGACTAGGTGGTGGACAGACCAGCATCTTTGCCTTTCTCCCTTACATTTTTGTTATCTTCTTTCCTCAGCTACTTATAAAGCCTCCTCAGACAACCATGTTGCCTAATTGTATTTATTTTTCTTTGTAAGGCTTTTGATCATTACCTCCTTTACAATGTTATGAATCTCTGTCCATAGTTCTTCAGTCACTCTGTCTACCAGATCTAATCCTTGAAATCTATTTTTCATCTCCATTATAGATCATACCTGGATGGCTTGGTGATTTTCTCTACTTTCTTAAATTAAAGAATGATTTTGAATCACTCTAAAATGAATTTTAATAAGGACCTTATGATCTGATCCACAGTCAGCTCCAGGTCTTTTTTTTTTTTTTTTAACTGACTGTATAGAGCTTGGAATGATGCTAAAGCTGAAACTCCAGTACTTTGGCCACCTAATGAGAAGAGTTGACTCACTGGAAAAGACTCTGATGCTGGGAGGGATTGGGGGCAGGAGGAGAAGGGGACGACAGAGGATGAGATGGCTGGATGGCATCACTGACTTGATGGATGTGAGTCTGGGTGAACTCCGGGAGATGGTGATGGACAGGGAGGCCTGACGTGCTGCTATTCATGGAGTCGCAAAGAGTCGGACACTACTGAGTGACTGATCTGATCTGATCTGATAGAGCTTCTCCACCTTCAGATGCAAAGATCATAATAAACCTGATTTTTGTATTGACCATCTTGTGGTGCCTATGTGTAAAGTCATCTATTTTATTGTTGGAAAAGGGTGTTTGGTAAGACCAGTGTGTTCTCTTGAGAAAACTCTGCTAGTCATTGCCCTGCTTCATTTTTTACTCCAAGGCCAAATACCCTGTTACTCTGGGTATCTTTTGACTTCCTACTTTTGCATTCCAATCCCCTATGATTAAAAGGACATCTTTCCCCCCACCCCCTTTGGTGTTAGTTCTAGAAGTTCTTGGAAGTTTTCATAGAACCAGTTACCTTCAACTTCTTCAGCACCAGTGGTTGTGTTACTAACTTGGATTACTGTGATGCTGAAGGTTTTTCTTGGAACAAAACGAGAACATTCTGACATTTTTGAGAGTGGACCCAAATACTGTATTTCAGACTCTTGCTGACTCTCAGGGCTACTCCATTTCTTGTAAGGGATTCTTATCCACAGAAGTAGATATAATAATTGTCTAAATAAAATTTGTTTAAACCTTTTTTTATTAGACAAAATATTTCTATTAGACAAATTTTCTTTATTAGACAATAAAATATGTCAAAATCTTTTTTTAATTAGACAATAAAAATTGTCTAAATAAAATTTATCTAAATAAAAATTGTCTAAATCAAAATTCTCCAGGCCAGGTGTCAACAGTCCGTGAACTGTGAACTTCCAGATGTTCAAGCTAGATTTAGAAAAGGCAGAGGAGTCAGAGATGAAATTGCCAACATCCATTCGATCATAGAAAAAGCAAGAGAGTTCCAGAAAAAACATCTACATCTGCTTTATTGATTATGCCAAAGCCTTTGACTGTGTGAATCAAAACAAATTATGGGAAATTCTTAAAGAGATTGGAATACCGGACCACCTTACCTGCCTCCTGAGAAATCTATATGCAGGTCAAGAAGCAACAGTTAGAACTGATGATAGAACAATGCACTGGTTCCAAATTGGGAAAGGAGTACGTCAAGGCTGTATATTGTCACCTTTCCTATTTAATTTATATGCAAAGTACCTTAAGCAAAATGCCGGACTGGATGAAGCACAAGCTGGAATCAAGATTGCCAGGAGAAATATCAATAACCTCAGACACGCAGATGACACCACCCTTATGGCAGAAAGTGAAGAGGAACAGAAGAGCCTCTTGATGAAAGTGAAAGAGTGGAAAAGCTGGCTTAAAACTCAACATTCAAAAACTCAGATCATGGCATCTGGAAATCACTCCATGGCAAATAGATGGTGAAACAAAGGAAATAGTGACAGACTTTATTTTCTTGGGCACCAAAATCACTGCAGATGGAGACTGTAACCATAAAATTAAGACATTTGCTCCTTAGAAGAAAAGCTATGACCAACTTAGACAGCATATTAAAAAAGCAGAGACATTACTCTGATGACAAAGGTCCATCTAGTTAGTCAAAGCTGTGGTTTTTCCAGTAGTCATGTATGAGAGTGAGAGTTGGACTATAAAGAAAGCTGAATACTGAAGAATTGATGCTTATGAACTGTGGTGTTGAAGAAGACTCTTTAGAGTCCCTTGGACTGCAAGGAATTCAAACCAATCAGCCCTAAAGGAAATCAGTCCTGAATATTCATTGGAAGGACTGATGCTAAAGCTGAAGCTCCAATATTTTGGCCAACTGATGTGAAGAACTGACTCATTGGAAAAGACCCTGATGCTGGGAAAGACTGAAGGCAGGAGGAGAAAGGGATGACAGAGGATGAGATGGTTGGATGGCATCACCAACTCAATGGACCTGAGTTTGAGCAAGCTCTGGGAGTTGGTGATGGACAGGAAAGCCTGGCGTGCTGCAGTCCATGGGGTCACAAATAGTCAGACAGGACTGAGTGACTGAACTGAACTGAAATAAAATTTGCCCATTCCTATCCATTTTAGTTCACTGAATCCTTAGATCTTAACGTTTAACATTTCCATCTCCTTCTTGACCATGTCCAATTTACCTTGATTCATATGAAACTTAGAAAGATAAAATGATAAAATATGTTTAACTCAATTATTAGGTTGTTGAATTTAGTACACAAATAAATATGAGGATTATGTTTTTAGCTACTTTAAGTTTTAAAGTAAACTCAGGTTTCATTAAATGAATTACAGGTGAGCTGTACAGGGTAAATACATTAACTAGGGAAGAGATATATTTTACAACACAGAATGCGGTTTGTGCTATGATACATTTCACTGTACTAATTCAGAGTACAGGTAAAAGAATTATAAGAGAAATATTACAGAATATTGAGGTAAGTTTAAGATCAGTGTTCAGTATTATGAGAACATTTATAAGCTAGTAAGATGAGGAGAAACCAGTGATTAAAACTGAGAAGGAATAACCACTAAGGTAGGAAAAACCAGGAATACATATTCTCCCTGAAGTGACATGAAGAACTATTTAAAGAAGAACATAATAATAAATTGTGAGAAATGCTTCCTAGAGAATTTTTAAAATAAGAGAATAAAGTATTTAATAGAATCCCTCCATTACAAAATACTTTAGTTATTTTTCCTACAATGCTAATGACCAGATATAAAACACAAAATTTTCATCAATGACTTTATTTGTTCAGTTTTTAAAATGGAATTGCCAAATCTAACACTGCCTGGGAATTCTAAATAACTCTCTGCATCCTAATCAACTTCCTCTCCTGTTTCCCAAGAAGATAGTGTATTCCTTCTCTAGCCTCTCCCTCTCAGATAATTAACTCAAATTTCTCACCAAGACCATATAAATAATCAAAAGCAAATATCTCATATCCCCAGTACTCCATTCAAGTGAATTTCATCTTCAGTGTAGAAGGACAACTATTAGTAAAACACTCCTGGTCACTGGCTGTGTGCTCATACACTCTGTCCAAAGTAAGAGTGGTGAGTTTAGGAAAGAAAGGAAATGCTTGCCATACCCTTTACTTTTCTCTCCCCTTTCTCTTAAGAGCTGATATTCCTGGAAAAAAAAAAAATCTGTGTCCTTCTTTGCATTTGGTTTAAGCTTTTCAGAACTGCTGCAGTAAGTTGTGCTCTCTTTCTAATTCTGAGATTCAATATTTTGAATCCACTTGCCTACAAGTTTATCATGTTTTATATTTATCAGATAATGCAGATGTCCATGTATTTTCCTCTTTCATGTTCTAAATTAATTCCAAAATTGTACAAAAGCCAGGTTAATTTATCGTATTTCTTTAAGTCACTATGTACACAAAAAAGAGAATATAGCAAACAGGAAGAGGAAGTTTGAGAAGCACATTCATATATAGAGAATTCTTCCAATGACACAAATATCTAGAATGCACAGTAGAGACAGGGATGTGGAGACAGAGGTAGAGACAAGGAGTGTTGCATTAATAAATTTGATTATGCCCAAATTATCATAGTATTTTTAAACATAGATTTGGTAGTATAGTTCTCTCTAGATTTGTATACTCATATCAGTGAATATTGACAACCCAAAATGAATATAGAAATAACACACACAAAAAAATATGTGTACATTGTACTGTGTTACAATACTATGTACAGTATATGCATAATACATAATATCATACAGAATGACAAAATGGTAGAAGATAAGATTTGATAAATCATACAAGATGTAGCTCTACCTATTTATAGTTTCTCCATGCAAATGACATTCTTAAATTATGTGTGTTTTGAAGCTTTTTATGTCTAGAAAAAATAATTTTGTATAGTAGACAAGTGTAACTTTACAATTAAAATACAATTTTAGCGATTTTTGGTGTTCTAATTGACATATATAATAAACTGCATAATTTAAATATTTAAAGTTTACATGTGTATATTTTGACATATATTTTGGAACTTGCACAAAATTATGAAACCTATAACACAATCAAAATAATGAGTATATCCGCCACCTTTGAAATTTCCTTGTGTCCTTTGTAATTTCTCCTGCCCCTTACTGCCTCTTCCTCATCTATAGGAAGCTATTGATCTGTTTCATGTTACTACAGATTAGTTATGCATTGTCATGAATTTTGTGTGAATGGAATTGTCAAGTAGGTAATCTTTATCTGGGTATTCCCAAGTGGCACAATGGTAAAGAATATTTCTGCCAATATAGGAGATGAAGAGATCCAGCTTTCACCCCTGGGTTGGGAAGACACCCAGAATAGGAAATGGCAACTCACTTCAGTATTATTGCCTGGAAAATTCCATGGACAGAGGAGCTTGGTGGGCTACAGTCCATGGGGTCACAAAAAGTTGGATATGACTCAGTACACATGAGGAGAAGAAGAAGGAATCTTCATCTAGCTATTCTTCTTTTAACTTAGCATAATTACCTTGAGACCCATAAAGAAACATAGAACTCTTTTTAGAGCTTTATTGAGATTTATATCCTATTTCATAGATTCCCCTGTATAAATCATACAATTAGAATTTCTTATTTTCACAGAATTGTACAATTATCACAAAAACCTATACTATAATATTTTCAACACTCTGAAAAGAAACACTATACATATTAGAAACCATTCCTCATGTGCACTGCCCCTACTTTACTCTACCCTGATTCCAGTCAACCACTAACTTACCTTCTGTCTAAGCATTTACCCACTGAAGAAATTCCACATAGATGTGATCATAAAATATCTCATCTTCTTTGACTGGTTTCTTTCAGTAGTTTTACCTTACAGTATATATCACCATTTCCCTTCTATTTTATTAACAAATAACATTACCTTATATGAACATACTGCATCTTATTCATCCATTAATCAGCTGATGGACACTTAGATTATTGCTACTTTTTAGCTATTATGAAAAGTGTTATGGAATTCCTATACAAATTTTCCAGTAAGCTTACAATTTTATTTATCTTGATTATATGCCTAAGAGTGGAATTTCTGGGCCTTATAGTAACTCTATATTTAACTTTTTTTTAGGAATTGCTACTGTTTTTCAAAAGGATTACACCATTTTACAATCCTATCAGCAATGTATGAGGATTCCAACTTCTCTATAACTTTGAGAGAGTCAATTCCTAGGCAGGTTGATAAAAAGTCCAGGGGTCCCCAAGGAGAGGGGGATCTGGAATTCTCAAGGGGGAAGAAAGGACAAACTTTTTTTGTCTACATTCCTTAGTCTTAGTCAATTACACGTCTCAATTTAAACTCTGTACTAGGGATTATATAATAACAATGTACCCTGCTTGAGGACAGTTTCTCCTTCCTGAAAACCTTCTGGCTAATCCTGTTATTTTAAAATGTAAATTATGGGAATGAGTCTAGTAAGATCTTTAAAACCTCCAGACATTCTTTTGATTCATTGTAATAACTAATTAAAAGGTATATAACCCATTGCTAACACTAGCAAGGGGGTACTCTTTCTGCCCCCTTCTGATGTCTATGTCAGAAGCTTTCTCTATTTCCTTTATGCTTTAATAAAACATTATTACACAAAAGCTCTGAGTGATCAAGCCTCGTCTCTGTCCCTTGATTGAATTCTTCTCCTCCAGTGGCCAAGAATCCAGGCATCTTCTGTGGTTCAGCAACAATATTTCACCTTGAACAATATTTATCATTGCTTTTTTTTTTTTAATTTTTGACACCCCAATGGGTGTGAAGTGATGTGTCATTCTGGTTTTAACTTGCAGTCCCCTAATGATCAAATAAGGTTTTTGTTGGCTATGGGTACACAATCTATTCTCCATTTTTAAGTGGGTTGTATGATGTTTTTCAGTAAAGTCTTGTGGATAATATCTTGTGTAACTGTTGTTTGAATTTATATTAATAAGGGTTCAGTAAGAGAAGGTGAAAGAGAGGAGAGTGAAAAAGTTGGCTTAAAGCTCAACATTCAGAAAATGAAGATCATGGCATCCACTCCCATCACTTCATGGCAAATAGATGGAGAAACAGTGGAAACAGTGGCTGACTTTATTTTTCTGGGCTCCAAGATCACTGCAGATGGAGATTGCAGCCATGAAATTAAAATACACTTACTCCTTGGAAGGAAAATTATGACCAACCTAGACAGCATATTAAAAAGCAGAGACATTACTTTGCCAACAAAGGTCTGTGTAGTCAAAGCTATGGTTTTTCCAGTGGTCATGTATGGATGTGAGAGTTGGACTATAAAGAAAGCTGAGCACTGAAGAATTGATGCTTTTGAACTGTGGTGTTGGAGAAGACTCTTGAGAGTCCCTTGGACTGCAAGGAGATCCCACCTGTCCATCCTAAAGGAGATCAGTCCTGAATGTTCATTGGAAGGACTGATGTGAAGCTGAAACTCCAATATTTTGGCCACCTGATGAGAAGAGCTGACTCATTTGAAAAGACCCTGATGCTGGGAAAGATTGAGGGCAGGAGGAGAAAGGAATGACAGAGGATGAGATGGTTGGATGGCATTACCAACTCGATGGACATGGGTTTGTGTGAACTCCAGGAGTTGGTGATGGACAGGGAGGCCTGGTGTGCTGCAATTCATGGGGTCGCAAAGAGTTGGCTGAGCAACTGAACTGAACTGAAGAGAAGGTGTACCTCTGCACAGAAAACACATAAATACATACACACACACTTACGTACAAATCTCTACATAGAACTCTTATCTTTGTGTCTGATGATGAGTCTTGAATTCTCAAGGCAGATAATCAGAAGGGAAGACAGGGAAGAAAGACACATAAGAATGATCTTATATCACACTTGTGAGTCTCTCATTGACTCCAAATTTGCTGATGCAGTGTCCATTTGGGAACGTGGAGCCCTTCATCATAAAGCTAAGCACATGACCTGGCCCAGTAATTACAGAAGGTAAAGAGGTTATAGGGAATAATGGATCACCTATGGACTTGGCTGTACTGCTATATGAACCAGGAAATATGTGTGACCTGCAACAGCTTCAGGTGACCATATATCAATCTTTCAAGTGTAAAAACAATATTGCTGATGTTTCACTATTGTTCTCTAAATCTAATACAAAATATTTCTCTGGCATCCTCTATCCAGAAACATACCTGTAAGAGTGTTCTTAGAAATTATGTCAGTCTAGCCCATTTGACACAATAAAAAGCCAATGATAATACTGAAAGCTATCTTTATAGGCAAACACTTAAAGGCAAATATTAATACACTGTTATGGACATTAAGTTGCATCAAACCCAATTTGAAACATTCAGAACAGGTTGACTTAACTGCCATTTAAACAGCCTGGAGAGTCACTCATCATATTATTTAACTTTGAGCAAGACAAAAGTAAATGACATTTCCAAGCTGTTTTCAACCCTCTGCTGTAATCTGCCTATTCTATGTAAATAGTTCTGAAATCGAATCCTTATTTAGTTTGAATATCTAAAAGAAACCATGTGACTGAAATATACATTCAAATAGTCTCCTCTGGCTTCTGGCATATTTAAAGAAAGTTTCTCTTGTTTATCAGTGCATCTTGTTGAACCTATTATTCACAATAAGAACTTTCCTAAAGCCAAGAAAATAAATTGTGGTGAGGAGTTAACATAAATATTAATTTGAAATTTGCAAAACAAAGAAAACTACCAGTGCTTGTTCTTGATTTTCTACATATCAACATGTACTCTTCTGATAGTATAAAATTATCTCCCTTCTTCCTAAAATAGCAAACTTGTTGGTCATAGAGTTGAATTAAATATCAATGTGCTTGTATTCATTATATTATTTTTTCCAGGATTGTAAAGTTTTGAATTGATTTAGAAAGGATATGTTAAAAAAAAGATTGTATATGAGTAAATACTGTCCTTAACTTTAATTTAAAATTTAAAAGATAGTCCACATTTCTTAATCTCATTAAGTGAACCTCTCCTTATCTATAAGTCTCTACTCACCTATTGATAACAGAGCATGCCAAAGCTAAATTTAAATCATTTTCCATTCAAATTTATGTTTTTTTAAATTATATGTAGATGATATTTGTATAAAAATAAAAATATCCAACATCATTCAAAAAAAAAAAAACTCTCAATATACACTGCATTTAGTTTCTTTGATAGTGACAACTAAGCATAGCACTATAGAGCTCATTTAAACTTGTTCACTGAAAACAAAATATGATTTGTTTATAATA
The DNA here is from genome assembly GCF_032452875.1 of Bos javanicus. NCBI lineage: Eukaryota > Metazoa > Chordata > Mammalia > Artiodactyla > Bovidae > Bos > Bos javanicus. The sequence goes on along the minus strand of NC_083879.1, from coordinate 37,330,395 downwards.
CTGAAATTTATATAAAACATGCATAGAATAAGTGAAGGCTGAAAGACCCAGAACCATTTCAGAGTGAACCAGTGAAGTTGGTCAGTCATGTCCAACTCTTTGCAATCCCATGGACTGTAGCTTACCAGGCTCTTCCATCCATGGAATTTTCCAGGCAAGAGTACTGGAGTGTGTTGCCATTTTCTTCTCCAGGGGATCATCCCCACACAGGGATGGAACCCAGGTCTCCCTCATTGCAGGCAGATGTTTTACCATCTGAGCTACTGGGGAAGCCCATTAAACATTAAACATGCATATGTGTTTTTTAAACCTTAAACAATTTCATTCACACTGTTTTCTGCTTATTTAGTGTTAGTATTTGTATTATGAATCATTTGTCAGTTATACTATATTTTACAAGTGTTTATGGTAGAGTAAGAACAGATGGAGATTTGGTCCATTACAATTTATTTCTATAGCCTATCTTTAATTCAAAGATCATTGATTTAATTGATTTTAGCACCTCTCTTTTATTTTTTCAGAACATGTGCTAACGGAGTCTCATTGAATTTATGAGGTTTATGGACTGAATAATGACACCAAATTGTGTGAGTTAAAAATGTAAAAGAGGACCTAAATCATAACCTTAAAATTTCAGTTTTGTATAAATTTGGATTATATAAGTGATAGCATAAAATTATCTAATTAATGCAATAATTATTTCATGATATCATTTAAAACTTTTCATAAATGTTATAATTTTGTCCTTTTTTAAATATTTATTTACTAAAACATAATTACCAGTAAATAAGTATGGGGCACAAATGGAATTCATGAATACTGTAGGAAAAACTGTGATATATTCACAATCAATTACTAAATTTACCAATACCATTAAAAATATTAAATATTTTAGCTTTAAGTGATATTTTCAAGAAAGAAAATACTTTAGTATCCTTGAAAGAGAAAAATGTGAGCTTATACTTAATTGTATATGAGTAGAAGTAACTTTTGTCAAGGTCACTCTTGGAGGAAAAAAGAAGTGTTTTTCTGTAAGTTCAAAAACTATTAAAAATGTATACCTGATGGGATAGGTAGTGCACTTTATAACTTTACTAAGATCGAACTGAAATATTTTCTCCCATTTTGATAAAACATAATTTTCTCCCCATAGGAAAGTTACAGGATAAATCTGTTCAATGTGCCAGGAAGCAATTCATGACCCGGCTTCTATTAACAGAAATGGGGTGTCTTGCAGCTATATCTCCATAAGTTGCACTGCAAACTATCTCTGTAAGTAAAGATTCAACCCAAGGGTTAGGTTTTACTGCAAGTTATAAACTTCAAGAAACTGGGTATAGAATGGAAATGCTGACAACCTTAAAGATAGCTGCTTGACTGAAGCAACTATAGTATTCCAACTCCTTTATTTCAGAAAGTGTGAGTGTTTATGTTGCCACTGGATAAAAGAATTGATGTGGAAATTACTCATGCTTGGTGAATTGCATGGTAATAAAAGTCTTGCTAAAAAGAGCTTCGGGTAAAATGGAATATGAACACAAGTTTCCCCACAAAACCATTTTTACAAGTTTTACGTTTTACAGTTCAGTGTTCCACAACTCCTGTATCCTGTGTTATTTATCAGCATTGCACTTCATTTGCAAACACTTCACTGATGAAATAATGCATATAACAACAATGAGAGTCTACTTTGAATTTTAAGGAAGTAAATATAATGGCAGGAAAAAAACATGTGTTTTAGAAATTATCATAAAGGCAGGTTTTCTGTTTCATAGTCATTCAAGTTTTAAAAAATGCTTTTTTTAAATTTATTTATTTTAATTGGAGGCTAATTACTTTACTGAAAAATGTTTTTAACAATAATAGGTACCTATGCAAGTATTCACAATAATATGCTAAATATCAGTTGATAATTTTCAGAAAAGAAGAGCTATATATTTCAAGAAATACCCCATATGTTGTTGTCATATGGGGTTCAGTCACCCAGTCGTGTTCCACTCTGTGACCCCATAGATGCATGCCAGGCCTCCCTGTCCCTCATCATCTCCCAAAGTTTGCCCAAGTTTATTTCCATTGCATCAGTGATGCTATCCAGCCATCTCATTCTCTGACACCCACTTCTTCTGTCCTTAATCTTTCCCAGCATCAGGAATTTCCAATAAGTCAGCTGTTCGCATCAGATGACCACAATACTTAAGCTTAGGCTTCAGCATCAGTCCTTCCAAGGAGTACTTAGGGTAGATTTTCCTCAAGATTGACTGGTTTGATCTCCTTGCTGTCCAAGGGACTTTCAGGAGTCTTCTCCATCACCATAGTTCAAAGGCATAAATTCTTTGGCATTCTGCCTTCTTTATGATCCAGCTCTCACAACTATTCGTGACCACTGGGAAGACTGTAGCCTTGACTCTATGGACCTTTGCCAGTTGAGTATTGTCTCTGCTTTTCAACACACTGTCTTTGTTTATCATAGCTTTCCTGCAAAGAAGCAATCATCTGCTGATTTAATGGCTGCAGTCACCATCTGCAGCGATTTTAGATCCAAGAAGAGGAAATCTTCTACTAATTCCACCTTTTACCCTTCTATTTTCCATGAAGTAATGGGGACAGATCCCATAATATTTGTTTTTGTTTTTGTTTTAATATTTAGTCTTAGGCCAGCTCTTTCATTCTCTTCCTTCACCCTCATCAAGAGGGTGTTTTGTTCCTTTTTTCTTTTGCATTAGAGTTGTATCATCAGGATACCTGAGGTTGTTGATGTTTTTCTTGCCTATCTTGATTCCAGCTTGTAAGTCATCCAGCCTGGCATTTCTCATGATGTGCTCAACATATAGATTAAACAGACAGGGTGACAGCAGACAGCCCTGTCATACTGCTTTCTCAATCTTGAATTAATTGTTCAATACAGGGTTTTAACTGTTGCTTCTTGACCTGCATACAGGTTTCTCAGGAGACGGGTAAGATGATCTGGTATTCCCATCTCTTTAAGAGCTTTCCACAGCTTGTTATGATCCACACAGTCAAAAAGGCTTTGGTGCAATTGATGAAACAGAGATAGTTGTTTTTCTAGAATTCCCTATCTTTCTCTTTGATCCAGCAGATGTTGGCAATTTGATCTCTGGCTCCTTCTCCTTTTCTAAACCAAGCTTGGACATCTAGAAGTTCTTGGTTTACATAATGATGAAGTCAATCATGCAAGATATTAAGCATGACCTTACTAGCCTGGGAGATGAGTGCAATTATCTGATGGTTAGTGCATTCTTTAGTACTACCCTTCTTGTGAATTGAAATGAGGATTGACCTTTTCCAGTCCTGTGGCCACTGCTGGGTCTTCAAGGTTTACTGACATATTAAATGCAAAACTTTGACAGCATCATCCTTTATGGTTTCTATAGTTCTACTTTAATTCCTTTGCATCCACTAGCTTAATTAACAGCAGTGCTTCCTAAGGTTCACTTGACTTCACTCTCCAGAATGTCTGGCTCTGGATGGCTGACCACACCATCACAGTAATCTAGTACATTAACATCCTTTTTTGTACAGTTCTTCCATGTGTTCTTTCCATCTCTTCTTGATCTCTTCAGCATCTACTAGGTCTCTACTCTTTCTGTCTTTTATTGTGGCCATCTGTGGGTAAAATGTTCCCTTGATATCTACAATTTTCCTGAAGATCTCTAGTCTTTCCCCTTCCATTGATTTCTTGTAGTTTTATGTATGGTTCGTTGAAAAAGGCCTTCTTGTCTCCATGCAGTTCATCAGAACTTTGTGTTTAGTTGAATATATCTTTCCCTTTCTCCCTTTTTGCTTCTCTTCTTTCTTTAGCTATTTGTAAGGCCTCCTCATATAGCCACTTTGTATTTGTGCTTTTCTTTTCCTTTGGGATGATTTTGTTGGCAGCCTCCTGTACAATATCATGGACCTCTGTCCACAGTTCTATGTGCACAGTGTTTCAGTTCAGTTCAGTTCAATCACTCAGTCATGTCCGACTCTTTGTGATCCCATGAATAGCAGCACGCCAGGCCTCCCTGTCCATCACCAACTCCCAGAGTTCACTCAGACTCATGTCCATTGAGTCAGTGATGCCATCCAGCCATCTCATCCTCTGTCGTCCCCTTCTCCTTCTGCCCCCAATCCCTCCCAGCATCAGAGTCTTTTCCAAAGAGTCAACTCTTCGCATGAGGTGGCAAAGTACTGGAGTTTCAGCTTCAGCATCATTCCTTCCAAAGAAATCCCAGGGCTGATCTCCTTTAGAATGGACTGGTTAGATCTCCTTGCAGTCCAAGGGACTCTCAAGAGTCTTCTCCAACACCACAGTTCAAAAGCATCAGTTCTTTGGCGCTCAGCCTTCTTCACAGTCCAACTCTCACATCCATACATGACCACAGGAAAAACCATAGCCTTGACTACATAGACCATTGTTGGCAATGTCTCTGCTTTTCAATATGCCATCTAGGTTGGTCATAACTTTTCTTCCAAGGAGTAAGCGTCTTTTAATTTCATGGCTGCAATCACCATCTGCAGTGATTTTGGAGCCCCAAAAAATAAAGTCTGACACTGTTTCCACTGTTGCCCATCTATTTCCCATGAAGTGATGGGACCAGATGCCATGATCTTCATTTTCTGAATGTTGAGTTTTAAGCCAACTTTTTCACTCTCCTCTTTCACCTTCATCAAGAGGCTTTTTAGTTCCTCTTCACTTTCTGCCATAAGGGTGGTGTCATCTGCATATCTGAGGTTATTGATATTTCTCCTGGCAATCTTGATTCCAGCTTGTGCTTCTTCCAGTCCAGCGTTTCTCATGATGTACTCTGCATATAAGTTAAATAAGCAGCGTGACAATATACAGCCTTGATGGACTCCTTTTCCTATTTGGAACCAGTCTGTTGTTCCATGACCAGTTCTAACTGTTGCCTCCTGATCTGCATACAAATTTCTCAAGAAGCAGGTCAGGTGGTCTGGTATTCCCATCTCTTTCAGAATTTTCCATACTTTATTGTAATCCACACAGTCAAAGGCTTTGGCATAGTCAATAACGCAGAAATAGATGTTTTTCTGGAACTCTCTTGCTTTTTCCATGATCCACCAGATGTTGGCAATTTGATCTCTGGTTCCTCTGCCTGTTCTAAAACCAGTTTGAACATCAGGAAGTTCACGGTTCATGTATTGCTGAAGCCTGGCTTAGAGAATTTTGAGCATTACTTTTCTAGCATGTGAGATGAGTGCAATTGTGGGGTAGTTTGAGCATTCTTTGGCATTGCCTTTCTTTGGGATTGGAATGAAAACTGAATTTTTCCAGTCCTGTGGCCACTGCTGAGTTTTCCAAATTTGCTGGCATATTGAGTGCAGCACGTTCACAGCATCATCTTTCAGGATTTGAAATAGCTCCACTGGAATTCCATCACTTCCACTAGCGTTGTTCGTAGTGATGCTTTCTAAGGCCCACTTGACTTCACATTCCAGGATGTCTGGCTCCAGGTCAGTGATCACACCATCGTGATTATCTGGATCGTGAAGATCTTTTTTGTACAGTTCTTCTGTGTATTCTTGCCACCTCTTCTTAATATCTCCTGCTTCTGTTAGGTCCATACCATTTCTGTCCGTTATCAATCCCATCTTTGCATGAAATGTTCCCTTGGTATCTCTAATTTTCTTGAAGAGATCTCTAGTCTTTACCATTCTGTTGTTTTCCTCTATTTCTTTGCATTGATCACTAGGAAGGCTTTCTTATCTCTTCTTGCTATTTTTTGGAACTCTGCATTCAGATGCTTATATCTTTCCTTTTCTCCTTTGCTTTTCACTTCTCTTCTTTTCACAGCTATTTGTAAGGCCTCCCCAGACAGCCATTTTGCTTTTTTGCATTTCTTTTCCATGGGGATGGTCTTGATCCCTGTCTCCTGTACAATGTCACGAACCTCAGTCCATAGTTCATCAGGCACTCTGTCTATCAGAAATAGTCCGTTAAATCTATTTCTCACTTCCACTATATAATCATAAGAGATTTGATTTAGGTCATACCTGAACGGTCTAGTGATTTTCCCTACTTTCTTCAATTTAAGTCTGAATTTGCCACTAAGGAGTTCATGATCTGAGCTACAGACAGCTCCTGGTCTTGTTTTTGTTGACTGTATACAGCTTCTCCATCTTTGGCTGCAAAGAATATAATCAATCTGATTTCGGTGTTGACCATCTGGTTATGTCCATGTGTAGAGTCTTCTCTTGTGTTGTTGGAAGAGGGTGTTTGCTATGACCAGTGCATTTTCTTTGCAAAACTCTATTAGTCTTTGCCCTGCTTCATTCCATATTCCAAGGCCAAATTTGCCTGTTACTCCAGGTGTTTCCTGACTTCCTACTTTTGCATTACAGTCCCCTGTAATGAAAAGGACATCTTTTTTGCATGTTAGTTCTCAAAGGTCTTGTAGGTCTTCATAGAACCATTCAACATCAGCTTCTTCAGCGTTACTGGTTGGGGCATAGACTTGGATTACTGTGATATTGAATGGTTTGCTTTGGAAACGAACTGAGATCATTCTGTCATTTTTGAGATTGCATCCAAGTACTGCATTTTGAACTCTTTTGTTGATCATGATGGCTACTCCATTTCTTCTGAGAGATTCCTGTCCAAAGTAGTAGATATAATGGTCATCTGAGTTAAATTCACCCATTCCAGTCCATTTTAGTTCACTGATTCCTAGAATGTCGACATTGACTCTTGCCATCTCTTGTTTGACCACTTCCAATTTGCCTTGATTCATGGACCTGACATTCCAGGTTCCTATGCAACATTGCTCTTTACAGCATCAGACCTTGCCTCTATCACCAGTCACATCCACAACTGGGTATTGTTTTTGCTTTGGCTTCATCCCTTCATTCTTTCTGGAGTTATTTCTCCACTGATCTCCAGTAGCATATTGGGCACCTACTGACCTGGGGAGTTCCTCTTTCAGTATCCTATTATTTTGCTTTTTCATACTGCACACTGTTTACTAGATCTAATCCCTTGAATCTATTTATTTATCTTTACTGCATGTTCATCAGTTCAGTTCAGTTCAATTCAATTCAGTCACTCAATCATGTCCGACTCTTTGAGAGCCCATGAATCGCAGCACGCCAGGCCTCCCTGTCCATCACCAATTTTCGGAGTTAACTCAAACTCATGTCCATTGAGTCGATGATGCCATCCAGCCATCTCATCCTCTGTTGTCCCCTTCTCCTCCTGCCTCCAATCCCTCCCAGCATCAGGGTCTTTTCCAATGAGTCAACTCTTCACATGAGGTGGCCAAAGTATTGGAGTTTCAGCCTCAGCATCAGTCCTTCCAATGAACATTCAGGACTGATTTCCTTTAGGATTGACTGGTTTGATTTCCTTGCAGTACAAGGGACTCTCAAGAGTCTTCTCCAACACCACAGTTCAAAAGCATCAATTCTTGGCACTCAGTTTTCTTTATAGTACAACTCTCACATCCATACACCACTACTAGAAAAACCATAGCTTTGACTAGACGGACCTTTGTTGGTAAAGTAATGTTTTTGCAGATTAATATTCTGTCTAGGTTGGTCACATCTTTTCTTCCAAGGAGCAAGAATCTTTTAATTTCATGGCTGCAGTCACCATCTGCAGTGATTTGGGAGTCCCCAAAAATAAAGTTTGTCACTGTTTCCCCATCTATTTGCCACGAAGTGATGGGACTGGATGCCATGATCTTAGTTTTTTAAATGCTGAGTTTTAAGCCAGCTTTTTCTCTCTGCTCTTTCACTTTCATCAAAAGGCTCTTTAGTTCCTCTTCACTTTCTGCCATAAGGGTGGTGTCATCTGCATATCTGAGGTTATTGATATTCATATTCATAGGAAATTTGATTTAAGTAATACCTGACTGGCCTAGTGGCTTTCCCTACTTTCTTTAGTTTAAGCCTGAATTTTGCTATGAGAAGCTGTTGATCTGAGCCACAGTCAGCTCCAAGTCTTTTGTGTGTGTGTGTGTGTGTGTGTGAGTGATTGTATGCAACTTCTTCATCTTAGGTATATGATACAAATACATACAAAGGATGTAATCAATTTGATTTTGGTATTGACCATTCAGTGATGTCCATCTGTAAAGTCATCACTTGTGTTGTTGAAAAAGAATATTTGCTATGATCAGTGCATTTTCTTGGAAGAATTGTTAAGCTTTTCCTGCTTCATTTTGTTCTCCAAGGCCAAACTTGCCTGTTACTCCAGGTATCTCTTGACATCTTATTTTTGCATTCTAATCCCCAATGATGAATAGAACTTTTTTTTTTTTTTAATATTAGTTCTAGGAGATTTTCTAAGATCTTATATGTCATATAAGACATTTAAAAAATTTCAACATATAGTCTTATATTTTAATTTTATTTCTCCAAGAATTATACTGCTTTAAGTAAAAATATTGGGCTTCCTTTGTGGCTAAGCTCATAAAGAATCTGCCTGCAATGAGAGAGATCTTGGTTCAATCCCTGGGTTTGGAAGATCCCCTGGAGAAAGGAAAGGCTACCCACTCCAGTATTCTGGCCTGGAGAATTCCATGGACTGTGCAGTCCATGGGGTCACAAAGAGTCAGACATGACTGAGCAACATTCACTTCATTTCAAATAAAAATATAAAACTTTTTGATAGCATAAGGCTCTTCAAAGTTGTGTTTAAAATGCTGAAAATAAATCATTTTCTTTATTTACATGATTATAACTGTATAATCTGTATATTGTGTAATCTGTGTATTACAGTTGTAGGATTGTAACAATACTGTGATACAGTACTTGATCTCAAGGATTTATTCTAATCAAAGGGAGGTGGAAATATACAAAAGAGTGCAATATGTTCTTTTCTAAGGATATACTTAGGATGATAAGGCACATAGCAAACAACTAATAGCAATATTGGGGTGTCAGGATCAAAAGAAGATAAAAGGATAGAATATTTCTTGTGAATCTTGAATGATAATAGCTAATACTCAAGCAGAAAGAAAGGACATTTTGTGGGGAAAAGGAAATGAAGAGATTAATGAGAGAAAACAAGTATTCCACACACACACACACACACAAAAAAAAAAATATATATATATAGCATGAAACATAAAGAAACATGACCATTAGTAATATATCCATTTAGTTGTACCCATTTAGGTAGGTAGAAGAGTAGGATGCTCCAACTTGGAAAAATAGAACTCCATTCTCTCCTGAAGTCTTTCAAAATGCCTTGAATTTTGTGAATTTTCCCATATGAAATAAGAATAACACAAAAGAAAACAAAGCAGAAAGAAAAAGTACAACTAGAGGCAATCTATACTTTTAATTAAATCAGACCATTTAAGCAAGCACTGAGTAAAACAGTCTAACCTCACTCAAGGGTGGACATAGAATCTCAAGACACGGTTTCAAAGAAAACACACAGAAAATGGAATGAATATCTTTAAATGAAAAAAAGGTTATATCTCCTGAAAATTACAGTCATGAGTATTTGAAAAATTATGACCAAATAGTCAAATTCATAAATAAAATAGATTTGAATTCTGTGTTGAAATTCAGTAATTTTTCAGTGTGTTTTCCTTTGCCAACTAATGGCTACACAATAGGAATTTTGCATTAATTAAAAGGGGAGCATATGTAGAGTTCTTGGCTCATAAGAAGTATTCAATTAATAACCTTCTGCTTTTATTTAATGTAAACACCCACAGTGTTATCTCCTTTTCCTTTATTATTTATAGGTACACTAGATAGTAGAAAAATTACCCTTATAAAGTGCCTGTCTTAGATGTTACATTTAGTTGTGAGAGATGAAAGCTCAGTAGCAGTCATGCAGAGCATTAACTAAATAGGAGAGTCATCTCAAGAAGATGGCAATAATAGAGTTTTTCACTGCAGGATCTAAAGACCTACTGCCATTCACTAGTGATTGTGGAAAGTTCTTGGTGAGTCTGTGTCTATAACAATACTACTAGATATTAGATAATCTTTGCTAATATTCTAAGATCTTTGACCTTCACGTAAGGAAGTCAGGATCTCTCGCTCTCTCTTTCCCCATCTGCCTTTCTCTCTCTTTCACAAATGAAATAAGGAACATTGAATTAGAAAATTAAAACTTATGAAAAGAAGTATTTCAGGTGGAAGATAGGATATTCTCAACTTTTTGAAGAATTGGAGTGCTTAGAAAAAAAAAATCATACATAGTCCACGACTTAATAATTGTTGTTGTTCAGTAGCTAAGTCACATCCAACTCTGTGAACCCATGAACTGAAGCACACCAGACTTCCCTGTCCTTCACTGTTTCCCAGAGTTTGCTCAAACTCATGCCCACTGAGTCAGTGATGCCATCCAGTAATCTCATCTTCTGCCACCCACTTCTTCTCTTGCCCTCAATCCTACCCAGCATCAAGGTTTTTTCCAGTGAGTTGGCTGTTTGCATCAGGTGGCCAAAGTATGGCAGGTTCATCTTCAGCATTAGACCTTCCAATGAATATTCAGGGTTGATTTCCTTTAAGATGGACTGGTTTGATTTCCTTGCCGTCCAACGGACTCTCAATAGTCTTCTCTAGCACCATATGTCAGTTCTTTGGCACTCAGCCTTCTTTATGGGCCAACTCTTACATCTGTACGTGACTACCGGAAAAACTCTAAGTTTGACTAGATGAATCTTTGTCAGCAAAGTGATGTCTCTGTTTTTAATATGTTGTTTAGGTTTGTCATAGCTTTTCTTCCAAGAAGCACATATCTTCTAATTTCATGACTGCAGTCACCATCCTCAGTGATTTTGAAGCCCAGGAAAATAATATCTTTCACTGTTTCCATATTTTCCCCATGTGTTTGCCCTGAAGTGATGGGACTGGATGCCAGGATCTTAATTTTTTCAATGTTGAATTTTAAGCCAGCTTTTGCACTCTCCTCTTTCATCCTCATCAAGAAACTCTTTAGTTCATCTTTGTTTTATGTCATTAAAGTGGTGTCATCTGCATATCTGAGGTTGTTGATATTTCTCCTGGTAATCTTGATTTCAGCTTATGAGTGATCCAGCCCAGCATTTTGCATAATGTACACTGCATATAAGTTAAATAAGCAGGTGACAATATACAGCCTTAACGTACTCCTTTCCCAATTTGAAACCAGTCTGTTGTTCCATGTCTGATTCTAAGTGTTACTTTTTGACCTACAAACTGTTTCTCAGGAGCAGGTAAGGTGGCCTGGTATTCCCATCTCTTTAAGAATTTTCCTCAGTTTGTTGTGATCCACACAGTCAAAGGCTTTAGCATCATCAGAAAATGAAAAACAGACAACCCTTCCTCTTGTGTAGTTTGAACCAATGATACTCACATTCTGCTTTCTTTTTCCTTCTTTCTTTTCTTCTTCCTTCCTTCCATCTGTCTATCTGCCTCTTCTCTCATATCTTCCCTCCTCTCTTTCTGCTTCTCTTTCTCTCTCCTTTTTTCATATTATTCTTCCTCTTCACTGGAGTCTTTTCTTTGAAAATTAATGTATATATGTCTCCCCTCTTCTAACTTATCTACAACTATATTTTCTAGACCATTTTTTGGTGTTGTTTTGCTACTGTGCCTTGGACATTGCTCTACTACTTTCATAGGCCAACAGGGTTTCATGCTGGTCAAATTATAAGCAGTCATTTTAACTGGGTTATTATAACCAGTGGTTCAAGTAAAGCCTAAATGCATGTCTCAAAGTTTTCATTTAATGTTTGATATTATAACTTTTTTTGTGAAAAAGAGAAGAATTCTATGCAGGGGAGAAATACAAAGATCTTGATAGCATTTTATGCTAAGATATTTAAGGAAGTTTCATTCATTTATATGCTTGCTATTTGCTCTTTTATGTTTAACATTTTGTCACTTCAAAGCACTAGAAAAATTAGCCAGAAGCATGCTAAAATCCAAACTCAGATATAAAGAAGTAATAATAAATGTAAAGTAATTATGACATACTGATGGTGTGTGTAGCAACTATCACATACTTGCTGCTGCTGTTACTGCTAAGTCACTTCAGTCGTGTCCGACTCTGTGCGACCCCATAGATGGCAGCCCACCAGGCTCCCCCGTCCCTGGGATTCTCCAGGCAAGAACACTGGAGTGGGTTGCCATTTCCTTCTCCAATACATGAAAGTGAAAAGTGGAAGTGAAGTCGCTCAGTCATATCCGACTCTTAGCAACCCCATGGACTGGAGCCTACCAGGCTCCTCCATCCACAGGATTTTCCAGGCAAGAATACTGAAGTGGGGTGCCATTGCCTTCTCTGCCCATACTTGCTTCACACATACAACTATCACATACTTGCTATACACTAAGCTATATAGTAAGCACATTCCTTATAACTTTATTACCATTATGTAATTAGTCTTCAAAACCATTCTTTTTTATATGGAATCTCACTATCACTGCTTTATAAATAGAGAACTTTTGGAAGAACTAATTTTGTCCAAGGTTAAATAATTTGCATTTATTCTAAAACCCATTCTCTTAATAGCACAGTATACTATTATTATTATTTTTTTTTTAGTATTAATTGAATGAATCCTAAGGACAGATTTTTAGCCAAAGTAGAGTGCTTATTTATTAGCTTTCTCTTTGTGAAAGATACTACAATTTGCCTTCAACATTAAGTTGCACATTCCTAAGCTGTAGAAAGTTATGGTTTCTGAAGGTTTATGGTGGACTTCCACCTTGGGAATTGTTCTTGATTGAGTGTTGCTTTGTTACCTAAATTTATACCCTCTTGTCAGGAACAGCTTGTATCTAAAGACCATTTTATATGGGTGATCAAAGTTTCATCCCCTTTGCTCTAATTCAGGACAACTCTGAAGGGCAATTTCAAGTCCAGATGTCCCTGGAGAATAGGCTGAGGACTCTCGCAACCAGATCTTTTTTTACTTCTCCCTCTTCTCACCTTGCTTTACTCGCTTTCTCAAAAGTATGATTCCTAAGTCTACCACCAAGTAAGCTTGTGAAAATGTGAAAATGTTAGTTTCTCAGTGATGCCTGATTCTGCAACCTCATGCATGGTAGCCTACCATCCTCCTCTGTCTGTGGAATTCTCCAGGCAAGAATACTGGAGTGGGTTGCCATTGCCTTCTCCAGGGGATCTTCCTGACCTAGGGATTGAAACCGGGTCACCTGTGTTGCAGGCAGATTCTTTACCATCTGAGCCACCATGGAAGCCCAAGTAAACTTCCTACATACAAGTATCCAGCTCCAAATCTGTTGTCATAGAAACAAACCTGAAACATTTGGTCCTGAATGATTTCAGAATGCAAATTTAAATGGGAGATCCAGAAGTCTGTATGACTTGCCAGACTTCTGACTTAGAATGCTTAATCACCATTAGTAGGTGGTATTATGAAAGCCCTCAGAATTGTACAACAGAGAAACTGTTAAAAATATCCTTGTGTAGAACTTGAATGGCATTCATGTGAATAGAACTGACAGATGTAATATTTTATGCATTTGATTGGTAGGGGGTAAGTAATAGCTCCGAGGATACAAAACAGTATGATACTGTTGGATGCTCTCCATGCATAATGAAAAGTCAGTTAAAGGCTGACTTAATATTAAGTGTGAAATATCAATAACCTCAGATAAGCAGATGAAGAAGAAGAACTAAATGTGAAGAAAAACTAAAGAGCATCGAACCTGGACTGGTGACTCGTTTCATATATGATGTTATACAATGTTTCAATGCCATGATACTGCATGCTTGGGGCTGGTGCACTGGGACGACCCAGAGGGATGGTATGGGGAGGGAGGAGGGAGGAGGGTTCAGGATGGGGAACACATGTATACCTGTGGTGGATTCATGTCGATATATGGCAAAACCAATACAATATTGTAAAGTTAAAAAATAAAATAAAATAAAAAAGAACTAAAGAGACTCTTGATGAAAGCAAAAGAGGAAAGTGAAAAGTTGGCTTAAAACTCAACATTCAGAAAACTAAGATCATGGCATCCAGTCCCATCACTTCATGGCAAATAGATGGGGAAACAGTGGAAACAGTAGCTGACTTTATTTTTCTGGGCTCCAAAATCACTGAAGATGGTGATTTCAGCCATGAAATTAAAAGATGCTTACTCTTTGGAAGGAAAGTTATGACCAACCTAGACAGTATATTGAAAAGCAGAGATATTACTTTGTCAACAAAGGTCTGTCTAATCAAGGCTATGATTTTTCCAGCGTTCATGTATGGATGTGAGAGTTGGACTATAAAGAAAGCTGAGCACTGAAGAATTGATGCTTTTGAACTGTGGTGTTGGAGAAGACTCTTCTTGCAGTTGGACTGCAAGGAGATCCAACCAGTTCATCCTAAAGGAGATCAGTCCTGGGTGTTCATTGGTAGGTCTGATGTTGAAGCTGAAACTTTAATACTTTGGCCAACTGATGCAAAGAGCTTACTCATTTGAAAAGACCCTGATGCTGGGAAAGATTGAGGGCAGGAGGAGAAGGGGGTAACAAAGGATGAGATGGTTGGATGGCATCACCAACTCAATGGACATGGGTTTGGGTGAACTCCAGGAGTTGGTGATGGACAAGGAGGCTTGGCGTGCTGCGGTTTTTGGGGTCACAAAGAGTAGGACATGACTGAGTGACTGAACTGAACTGAACTAAATGTGAAGTATGAAAATCAATGGGATTCCTTGACAACTTATAAAGTTAATTTTATTTCCTGTATCCAAGGGCCTAAAAAACATGAAATCAAACTTAGACCATAAATATGGGAGCAGTAGTGCTCCAGTGATGTTTGAATTCTCATCCCAATCAGGTATTTTTACAACAACATCAGAGTCTTGAATAAAAATGGATGGGACCTTGAAAATTGGAATTACTTCATTTGAGATCATCAAATTTCAGATTTTTGTGAACCCTCTTAAAGTGTTAAAATTGCTCACTCTTTCCTGTTTAAGACCAGAACCATCCTAGGCCCTGGCTTCAACATGATGAAGAATCATCTGCCCTAAAAAGAAACATGAACTTCCTTTAGATTTATTCCCATTTTTTCTCTTGGCCAAAGTATAAATAACAATCTCAGTCTGGTTAGAGAAGTGCTTCTGCTAAGGAAGAAGGAAACCAAATGCAAAAAAAAAAAAAAAAGCTACAGAATAAATCAACATGTATCAACTGAAGCCAAGAGAGCATGTATAGGAATGCAATAAGAAAGTGGAGGGTCAAGGGAACCAAAATATAATTGGATATTGGGGAGTGTATCAATATGGGACACTCTCCCAGAGATGTATATCATCATCCTGGGAAAGACAGAAAGTGAAGAGGAATTAAAGAACCTCTTGATGAGGATGAAAGAAGAGAATTAAAAACCTGGCTTAAAACTCAACATTGAAAAAAATTAAGATCATAGCATCTGGTCCCATCACTTCATGGCAAATAGAAGGGGAAAAAGTGGAAGCAGTGACATATTTTATTTTGGGGGCTCCAAACTCACTATTGATGGTGACTACAGCTATGAAGATGCTTGTTTCTTAGAAGGAAAATTAGGACAAACTGAGACAGCTTATTAAAAAAGTAGGGACATCATTTTTCTCAAAAAAGGTCCATATAGCCAAAGCTATGGTTTTTACAGTAGTCATGTATGGATACGAGAGTTGGACCATAAAGGCTGAGAACTGAAAAATTGATGCTTTCACATTGTGGTGCTGAAGAAGACTGTTGAGAGTCCCTTGGACTGCAAGGAGACCAAATCAGTCAATCTTAAAGGACATCAACACTGAATAATCATTGGAAGGATTGATGCTGAACCTGAAGCTCCAATACTTTGGCCACCTGATGTGAAGACTCAACTCATTGGAAAAGACCATGATGCTGGTAAAGATTAAAGGCAGGAGGAGAAAGGGATGACAGAAGATGAGATGGTTGGATGGCATCACTGACTCAATGGAAATGAGTTTGAGCAAGCTCCAGGAGATGATGGAGGACAGGGAAGCCTGTTATGTTGCACCCCATGGGGTCTCAAAGAGTTGGACCAGACTTTGGGACTGAACAAGACCTACATTCCAAATCAACCACAAGTGAATATATGCATACTTATGTCATGTTACTTTCTGCCAGAAATCACTTCTCTCAAGAATTACTACTGCTGTTTGACTGATGAGTACTTTAGCTCTACAACCCCTTTCTAAATGTCTGTTTTTTTGGGTTTTTTTGTAGGTATTTACCATGTTGATTGGGCTTCCCTTGTGGCTCAGCTGGTAAAGAATTCGCCTGCAATGCAGGAGACCTGGATTCAATCCCTGGGTTGGGAAGATCCCCGGGATAAGGGAAGGGCTCCCCACTCCAGTATTCTGGCCTAGAGAATTCCATGGACTGTATAGTCCATGGGGTCACAAAGGGTCAGATATGACTGAGCAACTTTCACTTATACCACGTTTATTACCTTAACCTGAGTTTCCACCCAAAATAGCACCTATAATAAGTTTTTCTGTAAATAGTCTATTTGTTGGAGAAGGAAATGGCAACCCGCTCCAGTACTCTTGCTTGGAAAATCCCATGGACGAAGGAGGCTGATAGGCTACAGTCCATGGGGTTGCAAAGAGTCAGACATGACTGAGCGACTTCACTTTCACTTTTCACTTTCATGCATTGGAGAAGGAAATGGCAACCCACTCCAGTGTTCTTGCCTGGAGAATCCCAGGGATGGAGGAGCCTGGTGGGCTGCCCTCTATGGGGTCGCACAGAGTCAGACACGACTGAAGCAACTTAGCAGCAGCAGCAGTCTATTTGTGAATGTTATTTCTGACAGCAAGAGTGGAACAGGGTAGAGGCATGGAAAAGGGGGTCTATCTATCAGCTTATCATTCCTGTTGGCCAAGAGTCAGCCCAAGCTTACTCTGTGCCTTAAGTTTCCTTCACACTTGAATTCTGCATATATGAGTGACAGGTATGTTTGTGTACCTGAGATGACAGGAAGACAAGCAACGTGTCCCTGAGAAACAGTTTGCACAAACATCAAACTGCTATTTAAGCTTGTGTTGGAAATAGACACTGCAGCTCTAGTTATAATAGGATAAGACCTTCTGGATATGATGTTTACAGAAGAGAAGCAATGCAGTGCTTATTAAAATACCTATTAAACCATTATACATTTTATGTTTTGTTCTACAAATTAATATATTTCTGTGAAGTTTAGGTTGGCCTTGACTGCTGTTGTGTTCAGTTCAGTTCAGTCTCTCAGTCGTGTCCAATTCTTTGCAACCCCATGGACTGCAGTACACCAGGCTTCCCTGTCCATCATGAACTCCCAAAACTTGGTTAAACTAATGTCCATTGAGTCGGTGATGCCATCCAACCATCTCATTCTCTGTTGTCCCCTTCTTCTCCCACCTTAAATCTTTCCCAGCATCAGAATCTTTTCAAATGAGTCAGTTCTTCTCATCAGGTGGCCAAAATATTAGAGTTTCAGCTTCAGCATCAGTCCTTTCAATGAATATTCAGGAATTATTTCCTTTAGGATGGACTGGTTGGATCTACTTGCAGTCCAAAGGACTCTCAAGAGATTTCTCCAAAACCATAGTTCAAATGCATCAATCCTTTGATGCACACCTTTCTTTATCATCCAACTCTCACATCCATACACGACTACTGGAAAAACCATAGCTTTGACTAGATGGATCTTTGTCAGCAAAGTTATGTCTCTGTTCTTTAATATGCTGTCTAGGTTGGTCATGGCTTTTCATCCAAGGAACAAGCATCTTTTAATTTCACAGCTGCACTGATTTTGGAAATCCCCGAAACAGTGTCAGACTTTATTTTTTGGGGCTCCAAAAACACTGCAGATGGTGACTGCAGCCATGAAATTAAAAGACGCTTACTCCTTGGAAGAAAAGTTATGACCAACCTAGATAACATATTTGGAGAAGGAAAAGGCAACTCACTCCAGTGTTCTTGCCTGGAGAATCCCATGGACAGAGAAGCCTGGTAGGCTGCAGTCCATGGGGTCGCACAGAGTTGGACACGACTGAAGCGACTTGGCAGCAGCAGCAGATAACATATTGAAGAGCAGAGACATTACTTTGTCAACAAAGGTCCATCTAGTCAAGGCTATGGTTTTTCCAGTGATTATGTATGGATGTCAGAGTTGGACTGTGAAGAAAGCTGAGTGCCAAGGAATTGATGCTTTTGAACTGTGGTGTTGGAGAAGACTCTTGAGAGTCCCTTGGACTGCAAGGAGATCCAACCAGTCCATTCTGAAGGAGATCAGCCCTGGGATTTCTTTGGAAGGGATGATGCTAAAGCTGAAACTCCAGTACTTTGGCCACCTCATGCGAAGAGTTGACTCATTGGAAAAGACTCTGATGCTTGGAGGGATTGGGGGCAGGAGGAGAAGTGGATGACAGAGGATGAGATGGCTGGATGGCATCACTGACTCGATGGACATGAGTCTGAGTGAACTCCGGGAGTTGGTGATAGGCAGAGAGGCCTGGTGTGCTGTGATTCATGGGATCTCAAAGAGTCAGACACGACTGAGCGTCTGAACTAACTAACTAATTAAAATCAAATCTGTCACTGTTTCCATTGTTTCCCCATATATTTGCTATGAAGTGATGGGATCGGATGTCATGATCTTCGTTACTTGAATGTTGAGTGTTAAGCCAACTTTTTCACTCTCTTCTTTCACTTTCATCAAGAGGTTCATTAATTTTTCTTTGCTTTCTGCTGTAAGGGTGGTGTCATCTACTTACCTGAAGCTATTGACATTCTCCCAGCAATCTTGATTCCAGCTTGTGCTTCGTCCAGCCCAGCATTTGGTATGATGTACTCTGTATGTAAGTTAAATAAGCAAGGTGAGAATACACAACCTTGACATACTCCTTTTCCAATTTGGAACCTGTCTGTTATTCCATGTCTGGTTCTAACTGTTGCTTCTTGACCTGCATACAGATTCTTCAGGAGGCAGGTAAGGTGGTCTGGTATTCTCATCTCCTAAGAATTTTCCACAGTTCGTTGTGGTCCACACAGTCAAAGGCTATGGCATAGACAATAAATCAGTGATTTTGGAGCTCCAAAATGTAAAGTCTCTCACTGTTTTCATTGTTTCCCCATTTATTTGCCATGAAGTGATGGGACCAGCTGCCATAATCCTAGTTTCCTGAATGTTGAGTTTTAAGCCAACTTTTCCACTCTTCTCTTTCACTTTCATCAAGAAGCTCTTTAGTTCTTCATTGCTTTATGCCATAAGGGTGGCATCATCTATGTATCTGAGGTTATTGATGTTTCTCCCAGTAATCTTGATCCCAGATGCCATGTTCTTGCCTAAAAGAATATAGCAGAAAAATATTTTTTTCTCAATGATATTTTAAAAGAAAAATGGAATAAAACAACAAAATTATTTTACTCTAAATTCTCCACCATAACTGTTTCAAACATTATTTTTCTTACTGTTATATGTGATTTACTTCAAAAAACTGTTCAATTTGAGAGGAGAACAAGATGGCAGGGGATGGGAGGGCATAGGTGGATGTGGAATACATTTCTCTCCATGGATACATCAAGAATACATCTTCAGACAAAGAAGTGAATGCAGAAACCAGCTGAGAGTGGGCAGGAGGACCTAACCAGAATAGATATATGTAGAAAAGAATAGAATGTATGTAGAGAAGAATACATACAACCGTGCAAAACTTGGTAGGACAAAGGAACTAGGGGGAAAAACAGGAGTATTAGTAAGACAGGACCTGCCCTCAGTGGGTGGGGGGAACTGAAGCAGGGGTCCAATCCCCACAGCGGGTCAATTGTCTGAGTCAGAGGAGAAACATCTAAGGCCAAGAGTGAAACAGCTGATCTGTGGCACCCTAAATGGAATGAGTCAGACAGTCCTTGTCGTAGCCATACATATGTTAGGCAGGGATGTGGGTCTCCTGGAAGGGGCAGTGGCTGGGAGCTGGAGTTTAGGGATTGTGGAACAATCCCAGTTCAGGGTTGCTATTGACTGCAGAGAGACAGATTGAGGGGATGTGAGGGAGGAGATAGTGGTGGGAAATGCCTGTGGAGGAAAGCCAGGCAGCCGTGGAAGCAAGGCAATATTGCTGAGTCACGCGTAGTGGGTAGAGCCATCACCATAGCCTCTCTCCCCACACACACCAGCATTGCCAGCATTGGCAGCTGAACGATAGAGAGGCTGGCCTATCAAACCCTTTACACACTAAACTACAGAGTAGGACCCCACCCAGGTTCCCCTTTAGGTGCCTGATGCACAGATCTACAGAGTAGGACCCCAGTCAGGGGACCCCTCTATGTGCCTGATGCACTGAATAACAGAGAAGGACCCCAGGCAAGGGATCTCTCTAAGTGCCTGAACGGGCTGAGCTTTGGAGAAAGACTGGCCAAAAAGGCCTTCTGATTGCCAGCTACAAGAGGCTGGAAAAAAGACATGATAGGGCTATAACTTCTGCCACGGAGGCAGTTTGTGTCCCTGAACACTTGGCACCACCAGGATCCCTGCAAGCCAAGCAGCTGCACCACCTTCACTCTCAACTCTCACTGGAGCAGAGCTGCCACAGGCAAAAAAAAAAAAAAAAAAAAAAGTCGTGTTTATGAGCACAGGGTCACTTAGGTGCTGTTCAACTTTTTGCAACCCTGTAGACTGTGACCTTCCAGGCTTCTCTGTCGGAGAGGGGGTTCTCCAGGCAAGAATACTGGAGCGTATTGGCCAATACTCGTTGCCATACCCTTCTAGGGCACTGTATTTCCTGTTGCCCTACCTGCCAGCCCCCTGAGTATCTGGTGTTGCCAGAACTCCTGCAACCAAGCAGCTGCACCACTTCCACACCTGGCCGTCACAGGAGCAAACCCAAGCCCTCCAGGGCAGCCTCAGAAGCTAAACCCCAGCAGGCGACCCATATATAGAGGTGGAAATAACACCAAAATTGAAACCCAGGGGTAGTGTGGCTAAGGAATAAGACCCAAAGCCTCCCACCAGCTGTACAAGCTGCAGATTAAATACACACAATCAACTAAGCAGACTTTGTGTCTATGGAATATATAAAAGGTCATTGAGAGCTCCCATGAAAGAAAACACACTAACTCTGATAGCTGTGGACATTGGAGGCAAGAACACAGTGGAGTAGGACCAGATTAGAATCTGAGCAGCCTCCACAGCAGGTCCAGAAATCAGTACAGTGTAGGAGGGCATCCTAGGGAGGTAAGGTGGACTGTGATTCCCAGCACAGGAAAGGATTCTGACATCAGAGACTCATGAAAAACATTTATTATTCTTATTTTTTGACTTGTTCTGTAGATTCTTTTGGATTTTTTTTCTTCCTTTCCCCTCCCCCGCGCCTGCCCCCCATTGTGGTTGTCGATTTTATTGGCACTAAGAAATCCAATAAACTTTTTGAGCTGCTTCCCCCACTCCCAGTCACATTTTTTATTGTTGTCATAAACCTCTGCCTCTACCTTGGGCTTTTGCAGTTCTGTGGAGTTTTCCTTTTTTTCTTTTTTCTTTCTTCTTCCGTTTTTTTCTCTTTCCTCTTTTTTATAATTTTAATTTTTTTAAACTTTACATTTTTTCTGCATTTATTCCTTCATTTGCCTTTCCTGATGTTCTTTTCCCCTTGCAGTTAATCGTTAATGTATATAAATATTCTTCATCTACCCCTATTTAACTTTGCATATCGATTCCTTCTTTCTTTTCTTTCTTTCCTTTCCTCTCAACATATTTGTTAGCTCTGTTTTCATTGCTTTATTCCCCACTTGGCACCTTGCTTTAGTTTTGTTTTCCAGTTTGTGCTTAAATTAGTTTTATTCTTAACTGGTAAATATAATTTTTTATTTCCTTTGTTTGTCAGATCAATCTACTGTACTTTATTTTTGTTGGACTCTTTTCACTTTGCTTATGGGTGTATATGTATGTATTCCATTATTTTCATTATTATTTTCCTGATTTTGTAACTGCCATTTGTCTGGGGTTCATCACTGGTTGCTCATTTTTGGATATTTGTTTTAATCTCACTTAATGCCATAACAAACAAATTGTGGAATCTTTATTCCTGACCAGAAATCAAACACTGAGTTTTTGGAGTGGGAGCACTGACTCCAAGACCCTAGGCTGCCAGAGAATTAGCCCTAGGGAGTATCAAGTAGTGAGAACTCACACAAAGGAAACCACTTAAATATAGGACAAAGAATCACCCAACCACCAGTAGCACCCTGTGCAGGATGCCTCATTTAAACAACAAACAAAACAAAAATAGAAAACCAATCATCAGCAGACAAGAGCACCCTCTCACTCAGCCTTGCCCATCAAAGGAAAAACAAACAAACAAAAACTCAGCACAAATCTCACCTTACACGAAGCTCACATGAACCACTGAATCAACCTTAGGAGGGCAGAAACCAAAAGGAAGAAATAATTCAAACTTCTTCGAGGAAAGAATTCAACTTTCCTTGAAGCCTGGGAAAAGGAGACCTCAAACACAATTACTTTTAAAAAAAGAAAGAAAGAAAATGAAAAGTCAGAGAAATACTACACAAATGAAGGAAAAAACTAGAAACACAAAAGTCCAAATAAATGAAGAGGAAATAGGAAAATTATTCTGAAAAATAATTCAGAATAATGATAATAAAGATGATCAAAAACCTTGAAAACAAAATGGAGAAAAGGCAAGAATCAACTAACAAAGACCTAGAATTGAAGAATAAGCATACAGAGACAAACTACACAATTACTGAAATTAAAAATACTCTAGAAAGAATATTAAAAGCAGCAAAGGTGAAGCAACAAGTAGCATACAAGGGAAACCCCATATGCTTAACAGCTGATCTTTCAGCAGAAACTCTGTAGGCCAGAAGGGAATGGAGGATATATTGAAAGTACTACAAAGTACTATTAGTATTGAAAAATCTACAACCAAGACTACTGTACCCAGCAAGGATCTCATTCAAAATTGATGGAGAAATAAAAAGCCTTTCAGATAAGCAAAAGTTAAGAGAATTCAGTACCACCAAACCAGTTTTACAACAAATGTTAAATGGATATATACAGTCAAGAAATACAACAGAAGAAAAAATATCTACAAAATCAACCCCAAACAATTACGAAAATGGCAATAGGAACATATATACCAATTATTACTTTAAATGTAAGTGGATTAAATCCTCCAACCAAAAGACACAGACTGGCTGAATAGATACAAAAATAAGACCCATATAAATGCTGTCTACAAGAAACCCACTTACAAGAAACCCACCTACAAGAAACCCACCTACAAGAAACCCACTTACAAGAAACCCACCTACAAGAAACCTCAAGACACACTTAGACTGAAAGTGAAAGGATGGAAAAATATATTCCATGCAGATGGAAAGCAAAAGAAAACTAGAGTAGCAATCCTCATATCAGACAAAGTAGACCTTAAAAATAAAGAAGATTACAAGTGATAAGGAAGGACATTACAGAATGATCAAGGGATCAATCCAAGAGGAAGACATAACAATTGTAAATATCTATGCACCCAACATAGGAGTACCTCAATACATAAGACAAACACTAACAGACATAAAAGGAGAAACTGACAGTAACACAATAGTAGGAGACTTTAACTCTCCAACCACCAATGGACAGATCATCAAAATAGAAAATTAATAAAGAAACACATATCTTAAATAATACATTAGATAAGATGGATCTCATTGATATCTTCAGGAAAGTCCATCCAAATGCAGAAGAACACACCTTCTTCTCAAGTGGACATGGAATATTCTCCAGGATAGAGCACATCTTGGGTCACAAATCAAACCTCAGTAAATTTAAGAAAATTGAAATTATATCAAGCATCTTCTCCGACCACAATGCTATGAGACTAGATATCAATTACAAGAAAAAAGCTGTAAGAAACACAAACACATGAAGATTAAACAATATGTTTCTAAATAATGAACAGGTTACTGAAGTAATCGGGAGAAGGCAATGGCAACCCACTCCAGTCCTCTTGCTGGCAAATCCCATGGATGGAGGAGCGTGATAGGCTGCAGTCCATGGGGTCGCTAGGAGTCGAACACAACTGAGCAACTTCACTTCACTTTTCACTTTCATGCATTGGAGAAGGAAATGGCAACCCACTTCAGTGTTCTTGCCTGGAGAATCCCAGGGACTGGGGAGCCTGGTGGGCTTCATTCTATGGGGTCGCACAGAGTTGGACACGACTGAAGTGACTTAGCAGTAGCAGTACTGAAGTAATCAAAGTTCAGTTCAGTTCAGTCGCTCAGTCGTGTCCGACTCTGTGCGACCCCATGAATTGCAGCATGCCAGGCCTCCCTGTCCATCACCAACTCCCGGAGTTCACCCAAACTCATGTACATCGAGTCAGTGATGCCATCCAGCCATCTCATCCTCTGTCATCCCCTTCTCCTCCTGCCCCCAATCCCTCCCAGCATCAAGTCTTTTCCAATGAGTCAACTCTTCGCATGAGGTGGCCAAAGTATTGGAGTTTCAGCTTTAGCATCATTCCTTCCAAAGAACACCCAGGACTGATCTCCTTTAGAATGGACTGGTGGGCGGGCGGGTCATGGTGGAGAGGTCTGACAGAATGTGGTCCACTGGAGAAGGGAATGGCAAACCACTTCAGTATTCTTGCCTTGAGAACCCCATGAACAGTATGAAAAGGCAAAATGATAGGATACTGAAAAAGGAACTCCCGAGGTCGGTAGGTGTCCAATATGCTGCTGAAGATCAGTGGAGAAATAACTCCAGAAAGAATGAAGGGATGGAGCCAAAGCAAAAACAATACCCAGTTGTGGATGTGACTGGTGATAGAAGCAAGGTCCAATGCTGTAAAGAGCAATATTGCATAGGAACCTGGAATGTTAGGTCCATGAATCAAGGCAAATTGGAAGTGGTCAAACAGGAGATGGCAAGAGCAAACGTCGACATTCTAGGAATCAGTGAAATAAAATGGACTGGAATGGGTGAATTTAACTCAGATGACCATTATATCTACTACTTTGGGCAGGAATCCCTTAGAAGAAATGGAGTAGACATCATGGTCAACAAAAGAGTCCGAAGTAATCAAAAGTGAAATCAAAAAATTTCTAGAAACAAATGACAATGAAAACACAACAGCTCAAAACCTACCAGATGCAGCAAAAGCAGTTCTAAGAGGGAAGTTTATAGCAAAGCAATCCTCCCTCAAGAAACAAGAAAAACATAGAATAGAAAACCTAAATTTACACCTAAAGCAACTGGAAAAAGAAGAAGAAAAAAAAATTAGTAGAAGAAAAGAAATCATAAAGACCTGAGCAGAAATAAATGGAAAAGAAATGAAAGAAACAATAGTATAGATTAATAAAACTGAAAGCTGGTTCTTTGAGAAGATAAACACAATTGACAAACCCTTAGCCAGACTCATCAAGAAAAACAGAGAGAAGGATCAAATCAACAAAATCAGAAGTGAAACAGGAGAGGTTACAATAGACAATGCAGAAATTCAAAGGATTATAAGAGACTATTATGAACAACTATGGCAATAGAATGGATAACCTGGAAGAAATGGACAGATTCTTAGAAAAGTTCAGTCTTCTAAGACTGAACCGGTAAGAAATAGAAAGTATGAACAACCCAATTACAAGCATTGAAATTGAAGCTGTGATCAAAAATCTCCCAAATAACAAAAGCCCAGGACCAGATGCTTCACAGGAGAATTCTATCAAACATTTAGGGAAGAGCTAATGACTATCCTTCTAAAACTCTTTCAAAAAATTGCAGAAGGAACATGTCCAAACTCATTCTATGAGGACACCATCACCCTGATAACAAAACCAGACAAAGACCACACACATACACACACACACACACACACACACACACACAAACTGCAGGCCAATTTTACTGATGAACATAGATGCAAAAATCCTCAACAAAATTTTAGCAAACAATTCAGCAACACATCAAAAAGTTCATACACCATGATCAAGTTGGGTTTCTTCCAGATGTGCAAGGATTCTTCAATATACAAAAATCAATCAATGTGATACATCATATTAGCAAATTGAAAAATAAAAACCATATGATCATCTCAATAGATACTGAGAAAGCCTTTGACAAAATCCAGGACTTATTTGTGATTAAAGCTTTTCAAAAAATGGGCATAGATGGAATCTACCTCAACATAGTAGAGGCCATATATGATAAGCATACAGCAAACATTATTCTTAATGGTGAAAAATTGAAAGCATTCCCTCTAAGATCAGAAACAAGACAAGAGTGTTCACATTCACCACTATTATTCAACATAGTTCTTGAATTCCTAACTACAGCAATCAGAGAAGAAAAAGAAACAAAAGGAATCCAGATTGGAAAACCAGAAATAAAGCTCCCACCATTTGCAAATGACATGATACTGTACATAGAAAACCCTAATTCTGAAAGAGATGGGAATACCAGACCACCTGATCTGCCTCTTGAGAAATTTGTATGCAGGTCAGGAAACAACAGTTAGCACTGGACATGGAACAACAGACTGGTTCCAAATAGGAAAAGGAGTACCTAAAGGCTATATATTGTCACCCTGCTTATTTAACTTATATGCAGAGTACATCATGAGAAACGCTGGACTGGAAGAAACACAAGCTGGAATCAAGATTGCCGGGAGAAATATCAATAACCTCAGATATGCAGATGACACCACCCTTACGGCAGAAAGTGAAGAGGAACTAAAAAGCCTCTTGATGAAAGTAAAAGTGGAGAGTGAAAAAGTTGGCTTAAAGCTCAACATTCAGAAAACGAAGATCATGGCATCCTGTCCCATCACTTCATGGGAAATAGATGGGGAAACAGTGGAAACAGTGTCAGACTTTATTTTTCTGGGCTCCAAAATCACTACAGATGGGGACTGCAGCCATGAAATTAAAAGACGCTTCCTCTTTGGAAGGAAAGTTATGACCAACCTAGATACCATATTCAAAAGCAGAGACATTACTTTGCCAACAAAAGTCTGTCTAGTCAAGGCTGTGGTTTTTCCTGTGGTCATGTATGGATGTGAGAGTTGGACTGTGAAGAAGGCTGAGCGCCCAAGAATTGATGCTTTTGAACTGTGGTATTGGAGAAGACTCTTGAGAGTCCCTTGGACTGCAAGGAGATCCAACCAGTCCATTCTGAAGAAGATCAGCCCTGGGATTTCTTTGGAAGGAATGATGCTAAAGCTGAAACTCCAGTACTTTGGCCACCTCATTCGAAGAGTTGACTCATTGGAAAAGACTCTGATGCTGGGAGGAATTGGGGGCAGGAGGAGAAGGGGACGACAGAGGATGAGATGGCTGGATGGCATCACTGATTCGATTGACATGAGTCTGAGTGAACTCCAGGAGTTAGTGATGGACAGGGAGGCCTGGCGTGCTGCGATTCATGGGGTCACAAAGAGTCGGACACGACTGAGCGACTGAACTGAACTGAACTGAAAGATAGTATCAGAAAATTATTAGAGCTAATCAGTGAATTTAGCAAAGTTGCAGGATACAAAATCAATACACATAAATCACTTGTATTTCTATATACTAACAATGAAAAATCAAAAAGAGCAATTAAGGACTCAGTCCCATTCACCATTGCAAAAAAAAGAATTAAACATCTAAGAATAAACTTACCTAAGGAGACAAAAAGAACTGTATACTGAACATTATAAGACACTAATGAAAGAAATCAAAGATGATATAAACAGGTGGAGAGATATTCCATATTCCTGGGTAAGAAGAATGAATATTGTGAAAATGACTTTACTACAAAATGCAATCTACAGATTTAATGCAATCCCTATCAAATTACCAATGGCATTTTTCACAGAACTAGAACAAAATAATTCATAATTCATATGGAAACACAAAAGACCCCGAATAGCCAAAGCAGTCTTGAGAAAAAAGAATGAAACTGGAGGAATCAAGCTTCCTGACTTCAGGTTATACTACAAAGCTACATTCATCAAAACAGTATGGTACTGGCACAAAAACAGAAATATAGACCAATGGAACAAGATGGAAAGCCCAGAAATAAACTTATGCACCTATGGGCAACTTATTTTTGACAAAGGATGCAAGAATATACAATAGGGCAAAGACAGCCTCTTCAATAAATGATGCTAGGAAAACTGGACAGCTATGTGTAAAATAATGCAATTAAAACAGTTCCTAACACCATATACAAAGATAAACTGAAAATGGATTAAAGACATAAATGTAAGACCAGAAACTATAAAGCTCTTAGAGGAAAACATAGGCAGAACACTTGATGACATAAATCATAGCAAGATCCTCTATGGCCCACCTCCTAGAGTAATGGAAATAAAAACAAAAGTAAACAAGTAGAAACTGATTAAACTTAAAAGATTTTGCAAACAAAGGAAACTATAAGCAAGATGAAAAAAACAACCCTCAGAATGGGAGAAAATAGTAACAAATGAAACAACTGACAAAGGATTAGTTTCCAAAATATACAAGCAGCTCATACAACTCAATAGCAGAAAAACAAACAACCCAATTAAAAACTGGGAAAAAGACCTAAACAGACATTTCTCCAAAGAAGACATACAGATGGCTAACAAACACATGAAAGGATGCTCAACATCACTCATTATTGGAGAAATACAAATCAAAACTACAATGAGATATCATCTCACACCAGTCAGAATGGCCCTCATCAAAAAGTCTACAAGCTATAAATGCTGGAAAGGGTGTGGAGAAAAGGGAATACTCTTGTACTGTTGGTGGGAATGTAAATTGATGCAGCTACTATGGAAGACGGTATGGAGACTCCTTAAAAAACTAGGAATAAAAGCAGCATATGACACAGCAATTGCACTCCTAGGCATATACCCTGAGGAAATCAAAATTGAAAGAGATACATATGCTCCATTGTTCACTGCAGCACTATTTACCACAGCTAGAACATGGAAGCAACCTAGATGTCTATCAACAGATGAATAGATAAAGAAGTCGTGTTACATATACACAATGGAATATTCTCAGCCATAAAAAGGAACACATTTGAGTCAGTTTTAATGAAGCAGATGAACCTAGAACTTACTATGCAGAGTGAATTGAGTCAGGAAGAGAAAGATAAATACCATATTCTAACACATACATACAGAATCTAGAGAAAATATAGTGAAGAATTTACTTACAGGGCAGCAATGGAAAAACTGGCATAGAGAATAGACTTATGGACATAGGGAGAGGGGAGGAGATGGTGAGATGTATGCAAAGAGTAACATGGAAACTTACATTATCATTTGAAAAATAGATAGCCAACAGGAATTTGCTTTATGGCTCAGGAAACTCGAACAGCGGCTCTGTATCAACCTAGAGGGGTGGGATGGGGAGGCAGATGGGAGGGAGCTTCAAGAGGGGATATATGTATATCTATGGCTGATTCATGTTAAGGTTTGACAAAAACAGCAAAATTCTGTAAAGCAATTATCCTTCAATTAAAAATTTATTTAAAAACTGTTCAATTTAACTTATAAAGCTAATCAACAGTTTCTGAAAGATTTAAAATGCTAAATTCTAAAGAAAATGGCAAATATTTTTGTAGGATAAAGGTGTAGAATAATTGGGTCATATTTAAAATATTTTAAGTGTTAAGAAATACAAATTTTTAATGAATATGCATCTATAGCACATATTTTTAAAAACTTAGAAACCTATTATTATTTCTGTTAGTTCTTATAGGCAGTAAATATTAATAATATACATGCTGTGCTGTGCTTAGTCACTCAGTCATGCTTGACTCTTCGTGACCCCACGGCTCCTCTGTCCATGGGGATTCTCCAGAAAAGAATATTGGAATGGTTTTCATGCCCTCCTGCAGGGGATCTTCCCAACCCAGAGATCAAACCTGGGTCTCCCACATGGCAGTCAGATTTGTTGCCACCAGAGACACCAGGGAAGCCCAATAATATATGTAGGCTTTCTTGATTTTCTGGAAAGTAAATTATATTTTCTTAAGGTATATTGAATGCATTTCAAATCTCTGAGTCATCTTAAGAAATTTACCTTTGAGGCAATTTTATCATGCATTTATTAGACAGTAGGATGTCTGTTTTAACCTCATGACTTTTTTGTGTAGGATATTAGGAACATGTACACTCTTTGTACAGGGTTCTGTATAATGGGATCTTGTTATATCACTACAGTATATAACTCCTTTTCCATAGAATATAAAGATCTTCACACTACCATAGCCTACTATCAACATTCAAAAAACTAAGATCATAGCATCCAGTCCCATCACTGAATGGCAAATAGATGGGGAAAAATGGAAACAGTGACAGACTTTATTTTCTTGCACTCCAAAATCACTGCAGACAGTGACTGCAGCCATGTAATTAAAAGATCCTTGCTCCCTGGAAGAAAAGCTATGACAAATCTAGACAACATATTGAAAAGCAGAGACATCACTTTGCTGACAAAGGTCTGTCTAGTCAAAGCTATGATTTTTCCAGTTCAGTTCAGTCGCTCAGTCGTGTCCAACTCTCTGTGACCTCATGGACAGCAGCATGCCAGACTTCCCTGTCCATCACCAACTCCCAAAGCTTGCTCAAACTCATGTCCATTGAGTTGGTGATGCCATCCAACCATCTCATCCTCTGTCGTCCCCTTCTCCTCCTACCTTCAATCTTTCCAAGCATCAGGGTCTTTTCCAATGAGTCAGCTCTTTGCATCAGGTGGACAAAGTGTTGGAGTTTCAGCCTCAGCATCAATCCTTCCAATGAATATTCAGGACTGATTTCCTTTAGGATTCACTTGCAGTCCAAGGGACTCTCAGTAGTCTTTTCCAAAACCACAGTTAAAAAGCATCAGTTCTTTGGTGCTCAGCTTTCTTTATAGTCCAACTCTTACATCCATACATGACTACTGGAAAAACCGAAGCTTTGACTAGATGGACCTTTCTCGGCGTGGTTTTTCCAGTAGTCATGTACAGATGTGAGAGTGTGAGTTGGACCATAAAGAGTTTTGAGTGCCAAAGAATTGAGGCTTCAGAACTGTAGTGTTGGAGAAAACTCCTGAAAGTCCAATGACCAGCAAGGAGATCAACCCAGTCAATCCTAAAAGAAATCAACCCTGAATACTCACTAGAAGGACTGATGCTGAAGATGAAGTTCCAATACTTTAGCCACGTTATGTGAAGAACCAAGTTTTTGAAAAAGACCCTGGTTCTGGGAAAGTTTGAGGGATGGCGGAGAAGAGGGCGACAGAGGATGAGATGGCTGGATAGCATCACCGACTCGATGAACATGAGTTAGGGTAAACTCCGGGAGTTGGTGATAGACAGGGAGGCCTGGCATGCTGCAATTCATGGGGTCACAGAGTCGAACGTGACTGAATGACTGAACTGAACTGAACTGAACATTGGATGAGTGTTCCTTTTTCTTCACACCCTTTCCAGCATTTATTGTTTGCAAAATTTTTTATAATATCCATTCTGAATTGTGTGTGGTGTTCTCATTGTAGTTCTGATTTGCATTTATCTAATAATTGACAAAGTTAATTGTCATTTCATGTACTTTTTAACCATCGGTATGTCCTCTTTGGAGAAATGTATATTTAGATATTCTCTACATTTTCTCATTGGGTTTTTTTGTTGTTTGTTTGTTATATTGAGTCACATGAACTGTTTGTATATTTTGGAGATTAATCCCTCATTTGTCACTTTATTTTCAAATATTTTCTATCATTCTATGGGTTTTCTTTTTCATTCTGTTGATAGTTCCCTTTGCTGTACAAAAGCTTTTAAATTTCATTAGGTCATTTTTGCCTATTTTTCTTTTTATTTCATTACTCTAGGAGGTGGATAACAGAAAAGATCTTCATGTGATTTATGCTAAAAGGGTACTACCTATATTTTCTTCAAATACTTTTATAGTGCCAGGCTTACAGTTTTTCTGTAACTAATTTTGAATTTATCTTTTTGTATGACACTAGGGAGTGTTTTAATTCACTTTTCTACATCTAGTCATCCAGTTTACCCAGTACCACTTTTTGAAGAGTGCTTTTCTCCATTGTATAATTTTGCCTCTTTCGTCATAGATTACATGGCCATAATTCTGTGGTTTTATGTCTGGACTTTTTATCCTGTTTCATTAATCTATATTTCTTTTCTTGTGGCATTTCCATAATGTTTTGAATCCTGTAGCTTTGTAGTATAATCAGATTTCAGAAAGCATGATTCTTACATTTCTATTTTTCTTTGGCAAGATTCCTTTGGCTATTTGAGATCTTTCATGTTTCCATACAAAGTGATTTTTTTTTCTAATTAGGTGAAAATTGCCTTTGGTAATTTAATAGGGATTGTATACAATGTGTTGATAGCTTTGGGTAGTATAATCATTTCACAATATTGATTCTTCTAATCCAAAGACATGGCATATCTCTCCATTGGTTTCTATCATATTTCATTTCTTTCATCAGTATATTATAGTTTTCTGAGTACAGGTCTTTTGTCTCCTAAGGTACGTTTATTCCTAGGTATTTTATTCCTTTTGTTTCACTGGAAAATGGAATTGCTTCCTTGATTTTTCTTTCTAATCTTTCATTTTTAGTCTATAGGAATGAAAGACATTTCTATGCATTAATTTTGTATCCTGCCACTTCAACAAATTCACTGGTACACTCTAGGAGCTTTCTGGTGGCCTCTTTTAGATTTTCTATGTATAGTATCATGTCATCTGCAAACACTGACAATTTTCTTCTTCTTTCAAATTTGTATTCCTTTTATATATTTTTATTATCTGATTACCATGCTAGGGCTTCAAAAACTATATTGAATAAGAGTGATGAGTGGGCATTTTTGTCTTCTTCCTGAACTTATAAAAACTGAAAGTAATGCTTTCAGTTTTTCATCATTGGGAATAATGTTTGCTGTGGATTTATTGTCGCCTTTATTATGTTGAGGTAGATTCCTTCTATGCCCACTTTCAATAAAGTTTTTTATCACATGGATGGTAAATTTTGTCAAAAGATTTTTCTGCATCTATTGAGATTATCATGTGGTTTGTTTCAATTTGTTGTTGCTTCAATTTGTTAATATGATTGTTTGATTTGGGTTTTTTGTTGTTTCAATTTGTTAATATGATTGTTTGATTTGGGTAAATTGAAGAATCCTTGAGATAAACCCCACTTGATCATAGTGTATGATTCTTTTAATGTGTTGTTGTATTCTGTTTGCATATGTTTTGTTGAGTTTTCTGTGTCTATATGCATTAGTGATACTGGCCTCCAATTTTATTTTTTGTGATATCTCTATCTTGTTTTGGTATCAGGGTAGTGGTAGCCTCATAGAATGAGCTTGAGAGTGTTCCTCCCTCTGCTATATTTTGGAATTTTCATAAGTGTAGACATTAACTCTTCTTTAAATGTTCTATAGAATTCACCTATGAAGCCATCTGGCCCTGGATTTTTCTTTGTTGTATTTTTAATCAGAGTTTCAATTTCAGTACTTGTGGGTCTGTTTATATTTTCTATTTCTTCCTGGTTCAGTCTTTGAAAGTTGTATTACAACTTTCTAAGAATTTTCTATTTTTTCTAGGTTGTGCATTTCATTGGCATATAGTTGTATGTGGTACATGATTATTATCCTTTGTATATCTGTGGTGTCAGTTATAATTTCCCTTTATTTCACTTCTAATTTTACTGATTTGAATCATCTCCCTTTCTTCCCTGATGACACCGGCTAAAGATTTATCATTTTTTTAAAATCTTTCCAAAGAACTAGCTTTTAGTTTCATTGATCTTTGCTACTGTTTTCTACATTTCTATTTCATTTATTTCTGCTATTATCTTTCTCATCTCTTCAGGCTATGTGTTTGAGATTTTTTTGAGGTAAAGTTGTATTACTATGAACTTCCTTTTGAGAAGGGAAGATTTTGCTGCTTTCCATAGGTTTCAGTTATCTTGAATTCATCACCATTTGTTTCTAGATTTTTTTTTATTTCCTGTTTGATTCCTTAAGTGATATCTTGGTTATTTTGTAAGATACTCTTTAGCCTCAGTGTCTTTGTGATTTTTACAGTGTTTTTCTTTTTTTCCCTGAAATTGATTCCTAATCTTACAGCATTATTATCAGAAAAAGGTGCTTGGTATGATTTCAGTTTTCTTAAGCCTATTCAGACTTGATTTGTGAATGAAGCTATGATCTCACTGGGAGAATATTACCTGCACACTTGAGAAGAAAGTGCATTTTATTTCTTTCAGATGGAATGTCCTGTAAATATCAATTAAAGTCTAACTTGTCCAATGTGTCATTTAAGGATTGGGTTTCCTTATTAATTTTCTCTTTGGAAGATCTGTTTATTGGTATAAGTGGAGTACTAAAGGCCCCCACTATTGTGTTACAGTTAGTTTCTATTTTATGGCTGTCAGCATTTGCCATATATATTGAGATGCTCCTATGTTGGGTACATCAGTTCAGTTCACTCATTTGGTCATGTCTGACTCTTTGTGACCCCATAGAATGCAGCATGCCAGGCTTTGCTGTCCATCACCAACATCCAGAGCTTGTCCAATCTCATGTACATTGAGTCAGTGATGCCATCCTGCCATCTAATCCTCTGTAATTCCCTTCTCTTCCTGCCTTCAATCTTTCCAAGTATCACGGTCTTTTCCAGTGAGTCAGTTCCTCGCATCGCATCAGGAGGCCAAGGTATGGGAGTTTCAGCCTCAGCATCAGTCCTTGCAATGAACATACAGCACTGGTTTACTTTAGGATTGACTGGTTTGATCACCTTGCAGTCCATGGGACTCTCAAGAGTCTTCTCCAACACCATAGTTCAAAAGCATCAGTTCTGTGGCACTCCGCTTCCTTTATAGTCAAACACACACATACATACATGACTACTGGAAAAACCACAGCTTTGATTAGAGGCACCTTTGTTGGCAAAGTAACGTCTCTGCTTTTCAATATACTGTCTAGGTTGTTCATAGCTTTTCTTCCAAGGAACAAGCGTCTTTTAATTTCATGGCTACAGTCTCCATCTGCAGTCATATTGGAGTCCAAAAAATCTGTCACTGTTTCCATTGTTTCCCCATCTATTTGCCATGAAGTGATGGAATTGGATACCATGATCTTCATTTTAGAATGTTAAGTTTTAAGCCAGCTTTTTCACTCTCCTCTTTCACTTTCATCAAGAGGCACTTCAGTTCTTCTTCACTTTCTGCCATAAGGGTGGTGTCATCTGTGTATCTAAGGTGATCGATATTTCTCCCAGAAACCTTGATTCTAGCTTGTGATTCATCCAGCCCAGCATTTCCAATGATGTACTCTGCATATAAGTTGAATAAGCAGGGTGACAATATATAGCTTTGACATGCACCTTTTCCAATTTGGAGCCAGTCTGTTGTTCCACATCCAATTCTAACTGTTGCTTCTTGACCTGCATACAGATTTCTAAGGAGGCAGGTCAGGTCTCTGGTATTTCCATCACTTTAAGAATTTTCCACAGTCTGTTGTAATCCAGTCACAGTCAAAGGCTTTGGCATAGTCAATAAAGTAGAAATAGATGTTTTTTCTGTATTGCTCTTACTTTTTTGATGATTCAATGGGTGTTGGCAATTTGATCTCTGGTTCCCCTGCCTTTTCTAAATCCAACTTGAACATTTGTAAATTCACAGTTCATGTACTGTTGATGCTTGAATTGGAGAATTTTGAGCATTACTTTGCTAGCGTGTGAGATAAGTGCAATTGTGAGGTAGTTTGAGCATTCTTTGGCATTGCCTTTCTTTGGGATTGGAATGAAAATTGACCTTTCCAAGTCCTGTGGCCACTGTTGAGTTTTCCAAATTTGCTGGCATATTGAGTGCAGCATCTCACAGCGTCACCTTTTAGGATTTGGAATAGCTCAACTGGAATTCCATCATCTCCACTAGCTTTGTTTGTAGTGCTGCTTCCTAAGGCCCACTTGACTTTGCACTCCAGGATGTCTGGCTCTAGGTGAGTGATAACATCATCATGGTAATCTGACTCTTGAAGATCTTTTTTGTATAGTTCTGTGTACTCTTGCCACCTCTTCTTATCTTCTGCTTCTGTTAGGTCCATACCATTTCTGTCCTTTATTGAGCTCATCTTTGCATGAAATGTCCCCTTGGTATCTCTAATTTTCTTGAAGAGATCTCTAGTCTTTAGCATTCTATTGCTGTCCTCTATTTCTTTGCATGGATCACTGAGGATATCTCTCCTTGCTATTCTTTGGAACTCTGCCTTCAAATGGGTATATCTTTCCTTTTCCTCTTTACCTTTAGCTTCTCCTCTTTTCTCAACTGTTTGTAAGGTCTCCT
Organism: Bos javanicus; assembly: GCF_032452875.1. Taxonomy (NCBI): domain Eukaryota; kingdom Metazoa; phylum Chordata; class Mammalia; order Artiodactyla; family Bovidae; genus Bos; species Bos javanicus. The sequence continues at coordinate 37,294,130 of NC_083879.1, read as the reverse complement.
CAGACAATCAGTTTGCCTTTTTACATTTCTTTTCTTGGGGATGGTTTTGATCACTGCTTCCTGTACAATGTCCTGAATCTCCATTGTTCTTCAGTCACTCTATCAGATCTAATCCCTTGAACCTACTTGTCACTTTCACTGTATAATCATAAAGGATTTGATTTAGGTCATACCTGAATGGTCTAGTGGTTTTCCCTACTTTCTTCAATTTAAGTTTGAATTTTGAAATAAGGAGTTCATGATCTGAGCCACAGTCAGCTTCCAGTCTTGTTTTTCCTGACTGTGTAGAGCTTCTCCATCTTTGGCTGCAGGGAATATAATTAATCTGATTTCAGTACTGACTGTCTAGTGATGTTCATGAGTAAAGTTTTCTCTTGTGTTGTTGGAAGAGGGTGCTTGCTATGACCAGTGCGTTCTCTTGGCAAAACTCTGTTAACCTTTGCCATGATTCATTTTGTACTCCAAGGCCAAATTTTCCTTGAGGTTGGGTGTATATATACAAGTTTTATATATTCTTCTTGGGTTAGTCCCTTGATGATTATTCAGTGTCCTTCCTTATTTATGCAGCAGTCTTTATTTTAAAGTCTATTTTGTCTAATGTAAGTATTGCTACTCCAGCTTTCTTTTCATTTCCATGTGTATGGCATTCTTTTTCCATTTCCTTGCTTTCAGTCTGCATGTGCCACCAGGTCAGAAATAAGTCTCTTGTAGACAGCATATATGTGCATCTTCTTTTTGTATCAATTCAGTTAGTCTGTGTCTTTTGTTGAAGGGTTTTTTTTTTTTTTCCAGTTTTATTTATTTATTTATTTAATAATATTGTATTGGTTTTGCCATACATTGACAGGAATCTGCCATGGATGTACATGTGTTCCCCATCCTCAGCCCACCTCTCACCTCCCTCCCCATCCCATCCCTCTGGGTCATCCCAGTGCACCAGCCCCAAGCACCCTGTATCATGCATAGAACCTGGACTGGAGATTCGTTTCACATATGATAATTTACATGTTTCAATGCCATTCTCCCATATCATCCTGCCCTCGCCCTCTCCCACAAAGTCCAAAAGACTGTTCTATACATCTGTGTCTCTTTTGCTGCCTCGCATACAGGGTTAACGTGACCATCTTTCTAAATTCCATATATATGCTGTATACTGTATTGGTGTTTTTCTTTCTGGCTTACTTCACTCTGTATAATAGGCTCCAGTTTCATCCACCTCATTAGAACTGATTCAAATGTATTCTTTTTAATGGCTGAGTAATACTCGATTGTGTATACATACCACAGCTTTCTTATCCATTTGTTTGCTGATGGACATCTAGGTTGCTTCCATGTCCTGATTATTATGAACAGTGCTGTGATGAACATTGGGGTACATGTGTCTCTTTCAATTCTGGTTTCCTTAGTGTTTATGTTGGAGTTTATAATCCATTTGTATTTAAGGTAATTATCACTGTGTATATTTCCACTGTCATTTTCTTTTCTTTTTTTTCTCTCTTTTTTTTTAATTTTATTTTATTTTTAAACTTTACAATATTGTATTAGTTTTGCCAAATATCGAAATGAATCCGCCACAGGTATACTCGCGTTCCCCATCCTGAACCCTCCTCCCTCCTCCCTCCCCTCTCCTCTCTCTGGGTCGTCCCAGTGCACCAGCCCCAAGCATCCAGTATTGTGCATCAAACCTGGACTAGTGACTCGTTTCATACATGATATTATACATGTTTCAATGCTATTTTCCCAAATCTCCCCACCCTCTCCCTCTCCCACAGAGTCCATAAGACTGATCTATACATCGGTGTCTCTTTTGCTGTCTCGTACACAGGGTTATTGTTTCCATCTTTCTAAATTCCATATATATGCGTTAGTATACTGTATTGGTGTTTTTCTTTCTGGCTTACTTCACTCTGTATAATAGGTTCCAGTTTTATTCATCTCATTAGAACTGATTCAAATGTATTCTTTTTAATGGCTGAGTAATACTCCATTGTGTATATGTACCACAGCTTTCTTATCTATTCATCTGCTGATGGACATCTAGGTCGCTTCCATGTCCTGGCTATTATAAACAGTGCTGCGATGAACATTGGGGTACACGTGTCTCTTTCCCTTCTGGTTTCCTCAGTGTGTATGCCCAGCAGTGGGATTGCTGGATCATAAGGCAGTTCTATTTCCAGTTTTTTAAGGAATCTCCACACTGTTCTCCATAGTGGCTGTACTAGTTTGCATTCCCACCAACAGTGCAAGAGAGTTCCCTTCTCTCCACACCCTCTCCAGCATTTATTGCTTGTAGACTTATGGATTGCAACCATTCTGACTGGCGTGAAATGGTACCTCATAGTGGTTTTGATTTGCATTTCTCTGATAATGAGTGATGCTGAGCATCTTTTCACGTGTTTGTTAGCCATCTGTATGTCTTCTTTGGAGAAATGTCTATTTAGTTCTTTGGCCCATTTTTTGATTGGGTCATTTATTTTTCTGGAGTTGAGCTGTAGGAGTTGCTTGTATATTTTTGAGATTAGTTGTTTGTCAGTTGCTTCATTTGCTATTATTTTCTCCCATTCTGAAGGCTGCCTTTTCACCTTGCTAATAGTTTCCTTTGTTGTGCAGAAGCTTTTAAGTTTAATTAGGTCCCATTTGTTTATTTTTGCTTTTATTTCCAATATTCTGGGAGGTGGGTCAAAGAGGATCCTGCTGTGATGTATGTTGGAGAGTGTTTTGCCTATGTTCTCCTCTAGGAGTTTTATAGTTTCTAGTCTTACATTGAGATCTTTAATCCATTTTGAGTTTATTTTTGTGTATGGTGTTAGAAAGTGGTCTAGTTTCATTCTTTTACTTAAGTTTTTTTTTTTTTTTTTTGGTAGGTATTTTTTCCCCTTCCTCTTTTGTTTTCTCTTCTGTTTTCTATCTAGAGAATTTTCTTTAGCATTTGTTGTAAAGTTGACTTGGTTGTGCTGAATTCTTTTATCTTTTCATTGTCTGTACATTTTTAGATTTCTCCATGTAATCTGAGTGAGATCCTTGCTGAGTAGGGGTAGGGTATTTCAGGGTTTTTGTTTTTTTTTTTTTTTTTCCTTCCTTTAAATATAACCTGCTACTCCCTTCTTACCTGCAGAATATCTGTTGAGAAATCAGCTGATAACTTCATGGGGATTCCCTTGTATGTTATTCGTTATTTTCCCTTGTTGTTTTCAATATTTTTCTTTATATTTAATTTTTGTTAATTTGGTTAATACTTGCCCATTATTTGTGTCTTGGATTTATCCTCTATGGGACTCTCTGTGCTTCTTGCACTTGGGTGGTTATTTTATTTCCTTCGTTAGAGAAGTTTATTTACTGTAATCTCTTCAAATATTTTCTCAGATTCTTTCTCATTTTTTTTCTTCTTCAGAGACCCCTATAATTCCAGCGCTGGTGAGTTTAATATTGCCCCAGAAATCTGAAACTGTCCTCATCTTTTTATTCGTTTACTTTTTCTTTATTCTATTCTGTGGCAGATTCCCACTAGTTTATCTTTCACTGATCTTTCAGATCAGTACACTTATCTGATCTTTTGCCTCAGTTATTCTGCCACTGATTCCTTCTAAAGTGTTTTCATTTCAGTTATTGCATTTTTCATCTGTTTGCTTATTATTTAGTTACTTTAGGTATTTGTTAATCTTTTCTTTATCTTCTTGATCTGTGACTCCATTCTTTTTTCAAGATCTTGGGTCTCTTTATTATCATTACTCCAAATTTTTTCAGGTAGATTGTATAGCTTCTCTTCATTTGGTTATTCCAGCATGTTTTTTTTCTTGCTTCTTCATATGTCCTGCTTCATGTATAACATATTTCTTTGTCATCTTATTTTGTCAGACTTACTGTGTTTAAGGTCTCCTTTCTGCAGGCTAAGTATTGTAGTTCCTTTTGCTTCTGGTGTCTGCTCCAGGTGAGTGAGGATAGTACAGAGTCTTGTGCTAAAAACTTCCCCTTTGTTCTGTGGTTGTCACTGCCCTGTCAGGAGCAGGGTCTGCTCCCTTGTTGTTGGGAGAGAGGACACCAGATCTATTTATTTCTTATTTATTTATTTATCTGGCTGTGTTGGGTCTTAGTTGTGGTATGTGGGATCTTTCTTGTGTTATGAGACATCTTTCATTGCAACACACAGACTCTCTGGCTGTAGCACATGGGCTCCAGGGTGTGTGGGCTCAGTAGTTGCAAGTGGGCTTAGTTTCTCCGTGGCATATGGTATCTTATGTCCCCAACCAGGGATCAAACCCACATTCCCTGCATTGCAAAGTGAATTATTAATCACTGGACCACCAAGAACATCCACATATCAGTTTCTTGGTTGTAATTGCTGATGTACAGCTCAAGGTGAGTGAGGTTGGAGCACTCACACTGGGAGAAAAGCCACTGAGTATTCTTCCTCTGGAATTGCTTTCACTTGTGAATGTGCTCTGTTGTGTCCCCCTTTGCCTGTTGTGCAGACTCACAAAGTATACTCTGGTTGACACTACTTTTGGTCCCACCTTAACTCTGGGTATGTTTGCAAATAGCCTGGTGTCTCTCTGGCATTTTTCACCAGGACACTGGTGTAAATCACTATTGTCAGGTCAGAGGACTGCAGTAGTTGTGCACTTGGACCCACTGTGGGATCTATGTTGTCAACTCAGAGCCTGGCCTGGCCCAACACAATGTGTATGTGCCCACAAAGCCTACAGCTATTAAAACCAGACTGGTTCCAACTGTAGGAGAACTTATTGTCCTTTCAGATGTTTCACAGGTGCTGAATTTAGAAAGTCATCAGTAGAGATGTAACTTCATAGTTTGCACAATCACATGGAAAGATTTCAGCTCTTCTTCCTATTTACACAGCCCCTGGTGCTCAGCTGTGGTTTCAGCCCCACTTCTGGATCATTTTCTACTGGGGTAGTTTCTTTGTGCCCCCCTGAGACAGAGTGGACAAGTCTTATTCCCACTGACAGGTCTCCTAGTGAAGGTAGCTATCTGCATGCTCCCAGAACAAAAGGACAGGTTCTTGTATCCACTGATGGACTTCCTAGTCACAGAATCTATTGGTGCCCTCATAGAACAGTGTAGGCAAGTCTGGGGGCCCACTCACAGAATCCCTAATGGCGAGAGTTGTTTTCATTCTTCTCAGTAAGTAAGGGTGGGTTCTATAGCCTGCTTGTTGAATTCCTAGTGGTGGAAGCTATCCCCACCCTTCCTGGTCAGCATGGGAGGGTCCTAGGGCCCACTGGCAGAATTCTTAGTGGTAAGAGCTGTCTGCACTCTTCCAGGCCTGCAAGGGAGGAGGGAAATGACTTCTGCCTGTGGGTCTAGAAGAGGAAGCCAGTTCCCTCTTCTGGAGCCTAGGATGGCTGTAGCAATTCATGCCAGCCCCGGGAGCTCCCATTGGTGCTGCCTGGGAACATTCACAAGGAAAGAAGTTCTTATGGTGGTCCCACCCTTATCCTCATGTGTCTCCCAATAATGGTAGCTTGCCTCTCTGGCAGGCCCAAGCTTCTTCATAATATACGCTTAGTTGTCATAGCTGACCTCTTCAGGTTGTTTCCATACTTAACTCTGGGCCTTTGCCTGGGCCTGAGCTTTGGAGTCTGAGCTTCAGCACCCAATCCCCACCTCCACTGACAGAGGAGTATCTCAGGTTGGGGTCACAGTGTGGTGGTGTCAACCTTCTATGCAGGTTATTCTTAACAGTTTGCTGCTTTCTCCTCTTAGGCCCTGAAGCTCTTCCTCTATCCAGGTTGATTTCCCTACTGGTGAGGAGCCTTCCCAAGGTGCGGGAATACTTCTTCCTTCATTGTTCCCTCCCAGCAGAACAGGCCCCATTCTAATTCTTTTTTTTTCTTTTTTCCTCCCTGATTATGTGGAGGTTTCTTGTCTTTTTGAAAGTCTAATGTCTTCTGTCAGTGCTCAGTATGTGATCTGTATGAATCGTTCCACTTGTGGATGCATTTCAATAGCATTTCCAATGTTTCTGTGGAAGGAGGTGAACTCTGCTTCCTACTCCTCTGCTATCTTGATCTCTTTCTCAGATACTTTTAACTTTTTTTTCCCCCTTCAATCAGGCAGTCACTGTTTAAAGAAAAACTCATTTGGTTGTTCACTCTTTCATTTGTAAAAGGGGATAGGATTGATTTGACGGGCAAGACTTGCACCCTCTTGCAGCTTTCTCATGCTCTTATCTCTTTCTTCGATTACAGTTGCTTATTTTTGCTTTGATATATGCTTCTACTCTATTATTTAAGTAATATCTAGACTTCCCAGTGAATGTCTTGAATTTTGATTTATATCTCTATTCCTGGCAGTTTGCCCTTCTAGTTTTGCTAACTCCTTTGATTTCAGTTGAGCAAAAACCAAACCAAAACAACACACATGAAAAAATTTCTCATCATCATGTAGCTGCAGCTAATTTGACTACCATGTGTTGTCCTCCCCCAACCAGGGGGCTTTTTGGAATCACATATTGAACACTGAGTATAAAACATACAATAAAGTTTTTATTCATTCTATCTACAAGTAAATTTTAGAAACCAAAATTTATTGATCATACCATAATGTTATTTTCTAGATTGAAAAGCTGATTGCTTTAATGAAATCTTGTCATCAATGTAATAATAAAAATAACTATCTTGCTTTTTAATTTGTAGGAAAAAAAACAATATATGTTTCTCTAAAATTATTTTTTCAGCATTAGAAATAAAAGTTTACTTTTTTTGTCCCCAGCTTCATTGAGAAATTATTGACAAATAAAAAGTATATGTATGTAAGGTATACAATATCCTGTTTTGACATACATGTACATTGTGAAACAAGATAATTAGCACACCCATCACCTTGCATAGCTACATTTGTGTGTTTGCATGTCTATCGTGAGAAAACTTGAGACCTATTATTTTACCAAATTTCAAATATACAGTATATTATTATTAACTATAGTTATCCTATTGTACAATAGTCTCTAGAACTTATTCATCTTATAACTGAAAGTTTGTACCCTTTGACATTTTCCATTACCCATACCTTCAACACTCAACAAGTACCAATCTACTCTCTGTTAGTAGGAGTTTGACTTTTAAAATCCCCACATACAAGTGACATTATGTAATATTTATCTATCTCTGTCTGGCTTATTTCACTTAGCATAGTGTCCCCTAGGCTCACTCATGTTGTCACAAATAACAACATTTTTTTCTCATTTAAGGCTAAATAATACAAATTATTTGAGTTGTCAAAGAAGGGACAATATGTGGGGAAAAGTGAAGCTAGACTTCACTGGGCTACCTTCTGGTGTACTTACTATTTATTTTAATTTTGGGATCTCCAATCAGTTAACATGACAATATGAGGTTCTCAGGGATCCCTGTTCTCTCTCTAATGCACTAATCTGCTTGACCCTGTCGTCTTCCACCTGCAAAAGATGAAATCAGACAAGATTTATCAATATTGTACTAGGCCTTAAGTGATAATAAGAGGGCAAAAATAAGAGAGGATAATATCCATATGGGCCCCAACCCAATTCATGTTGCAGATGAATGTGAAGTCCTTGAACTTGTCTGCCCCTAGGCAAAAATATGTAAGCCTCATCTTCCTAGTTTTAGGACCTTGTCTTAAACTTCTTCCCTGGATAAATTATAAACTTCTCTGGGAAAGCATACACTACTCAAAGCAAACATGCTTAAATATAATGATGTGAACTAATATTTGCACTATAGAAATACCTATTCTATACTATAGATTTGAAGATCAGATATTTTACAACAGTGTAGAAGTACTAAAACAATAACCTGGATGTAAATGAGTGTATGATGCTCTCTGTATTGGGGCTTCCCAGGTGGTAAAGAACCCCCCTGCCAATGCAAGAGACACAAGAGATATGGGTTCAATCCCTGGGTCAGGAAGATCCCCTGGAGTAGGAAATGGCAACCCACTCAGGTATTCTTTCTTGGAAAATTCTATGGAAAGAGGAATCTGGTGGGCTAAAGTCCATGGAATCACAAAGAGTCAGACTGAGTACACACATGTACTAGATATGGAACAATGAACTGTGTGATAGAGTAATGCAAAAATCATTTTACAATATTGTCATGAGTTCAGGATTACAGCTTTCTATGTGGCCATATTAAACACAAGATGTTCATAATTCTTCCCTTAATTTTATTTCCACAGATTTAAAAAAATAGATGCAAGGTATAATCTTTGTAGGAATTTGTATGAAGAATGAAACTATGAAATTATATATAAAACCAATGGTTTTGTAAGACATAAATGGTTAAATAGAACAATTACCCCTGGTTGATTTATGAATCAATGAAAGGAAAGTGGATAACCATATTAAAATTAGTAAAAATAAACTGGAAACAAACTATGTTACAAGTTACATTTGGCACTCAAATAATTTTACTCATTTGATATTTACAAAATTATTGATGGAAAAACTAGTGCCCTCCCCTTGCATGCCATCAGTTAGTTGATTATTTACTATTGTATGCTGTCACTTATTCATTTATCTGATAAATATTTAAGGCGTATATTTTCTTGTACTTAAAATTCTATATTAGATAAATATAATTGTATTACAAACAGGATTAATGAAGATAAATAAGCCCATACAGCATAAAAGTGGCAAAGTTTGGCTCAAATACCATGTCCTTTCAACTACTTTTCTATATATTTTTGATATATAGTTCCTCTTTTCCTCTATATTGAATACATTTTGCTCTAGATGTAAAATCCATGTATACAGTTGCACATACACCTGAAAAGTATTCATTTTAAACAAAGTAACAATGTTTGTAAACATTACCACAAACATTAAAAGCATTTTTAAGTGATTATTATTAGACTATAGCAGAAATGTTACAATAGTTAAATATTTTCATATTATAATAAGAAGATCAATTTTTTTTCTCCTTGTTAGGCATAAATCTATATATAAAATGAAATTCACTTTGAATCTCTTTGTCTGCATGTTAAATATGTTAGGATAAATAAAACAAATAAAGCAAATATACCATGGTCATAGTTGAAGTTTTATTCTCCTACCATTATAGAACAAGAGTGTTTCATATCTACAAACAACTTCTCTTCATGACTGATGTCACTACTATTTAGCCCTTCGAAGTTAGTATTTATTGATTTTACCTTTACTTTGATTGGATCTTACCTACCTCAGTGCTTCAGTAAATTGAAGCCTTCTGCAGTTCATGGAAAAAAGCTGAGAGCAAGGCCTTGAGAAAATGTACACTGACCTCAATTTGCTTCAGACTGTATTGGTAAAATCATTGTCACTGTGTTGTAGATGTGACCTTAACTGGATTTGTGCAAATTCAATCCACAATATTCTAGACAGCTGACTGAAGATTGGCCTAAAATGTAAGAGCTAAAATAGTTTTAAAATTAAAAATATAAATATTTGAGGCCATTTTATTAAAATGCTACATATTCCTTTTATGTATTAACTTCTATACATACATTAAATCAGTTCAACAACGTATGTGAATAATTATTGTGGCAATGTTCTTATGAAGTTTACAAAACAGAATACAATACAATCTTACCCTTATAGAATTTGTAAAATAATAAGGGATGTACCAAAGTTAATTAAATTTTATAGTATGCTTTGACAAATTATAAACATTATGTGAAATATGGGAACAGATTAAAACATGACCATATAAATTATGGTACAAAAGAGCTCTTTTGTGAGTAAAATGGGTGTCACTGATAATTATGCTGGAAAAGGGTAATAAAAATATGCAGGGAATCTGAAATAATGGACACACTAATCTGGCAGAGATAGAAGACTCTACAAGAGACATCTGAAATTAAATTTGAACTGGAAGCTACTCAAAGAGAGAGAGTGGGCAAAAAGAAAGAAAATTAATGCATATAGTGCCCTGCATAAGCAGAACAATGAGAAGGAAAAGGACTTGAGAATAGTGGTAGATATGACTTTGGAGAAATTGAGGATAGATTGTGAAGTTGATTTTCTGTTATGTAAATTGACATTTATGTTGTGCAAAGATTCAAAAACAACTTAGACCATAGCTAAGTTGCCAAAATCTGCTGCATATTAGAACCACTAGGTAAACTTCTAAAAATTCAACAGCCTCAGTTGCATACAATACTAATTAAGTCAAAATGTTTAGAGATAGAATTCAGATATTAGTGGCTTCTATGGATCAAATCATTCTACTTTGCATCTGCATTTGCAAACCACTGGCTAAATCTATAAATAAACTCATTTCAGGGCATTTGGCAACTTCTGAATAAAATCTTCAAAATAATGTCTTACCACATGAGCATTTTTAAAATTTCTCCAATATACCAAACAATAATATGAACACTTTTTCATGACCTCTTTATTCTGACTACAATGTTCTTTAAGCAAATATTTTGCAGGAGGCTCTATTCAACTTTATTTAGATCTCTGTTCATTGTCACTTCTCCAGAGAGACATACTCTGACCACTTGATCTCAAATAGTAATCCTCACCCCTTTTTAATCAAATAACACAAATCAATGTGTCTTCTCATTACTTATGCCTATCTGATATTTTACCATTTTCTGTTTAACTAGTGATATTTACTTTCTGCCACACACATTATCCAAATATAAAATCATTGACAGCAGAGATATCACAGGCAGATTTTCAGATCTCTAACACTGAAACAGTGATACATAATAGGTACTCAGTAAATGCTTGCTAAATGAATGAATTATTATGAAAATAATGAAAAGTAAAATAACCATATTTTATCTCTGAGTATAGTTAAACTGTTTTCATTTCAAGAAGACAGAGACAAAGGAGTTTCAAGATGGCAAAGGAGGAGGTGGAGGTAGAGTGCATCTGTATCAACAACATCAAGAAAACATTTACAGATGCAATAGTTCTCACAGAACACTGCTGAAAACTAGGCGAGACCTTGATCATCAGAAGTACCATACAGATCCAAGCATAACTTGGTAGGACAAAAGATGGGAAAAGGAGGATGAGAGCAAACAGGACTGGACATTCACCCCAGGGTGGAGGAGCTGAGGTGGGGAGAGATTCCTGCATACAGGGATGTTGGTTTGGACAGAAAGGAAGCATTTGGGGCTGTTGGAATAAGGGTCAAGCAGCTGTGATAGTCTGGAGAGAGTGAGAATACCACAGAAAATCTATGGCGTGGCCCTACAAAATCAGGACCAAGATACCTGTCCAACAATGTGCCTGGGGGCTGAGCCACAGGGGAAGCCCAAGAATACTGGAATAGATAGACTATCCCTTCTCCAGTGAATCTTCCCAACCCAGGAATTGAACCAGAGTCTCCTGCATTGCAGGCAGATTCTTTACCAACTGAACTAATCTCTTCAAATATTTTCCCAGGTCCTTTCTCTTTCTCTTATTCTTTTGGGAGACATATAATTCAAATGCTGATTTTTTAATATTAACCTAGAGTTATCTGAGAGTGTCCTCAATATTTTCATTCTTGTCTATTCATTCAGAGTCAACAGAGAAATCAAGCTTTACATATAAGGAAATGTTAGGAGAATTCAGTACCACCAAACCAGTTCTACAAAAAATACTAAAGGAATTTGTCTAGGCAGAAAACACAATAGAAGAAAAAGACTTAAAAACAGCACACAAAAAGATTACAGAAATGCTGATAGAAACATATATGTATCAATAATTACTTTAATGTAAATGGACTAAATGCTCCAACAAAAATACATAGATGGGCTGAATAGACATGAAAACAAGACCCATATATATGTTATCTATAGGAGACCCACTTCAGATCTGCTGCTGCTGGTGCTGCTAAGTCGCTTCAGTCGTGTCCAACTCTGTGCGACCCCAGAGACGGCAGCCCACCAGGCTCCCCGTCCCTGGGATTCTCCAGGCAAGAACACTGGAGTGGGTTGCCATGTCCTTCTCCAATGCATGAAAGTGAAAAGTGAAAGTGAAGTCGCTCAGTCGTGTCCGACTCCTAGCGATCCCATGGACTGCAGCCAACCAGGCTCCTCTGTCCATGGGATTTTCCAGGCAAGAGTACTGGAGTGGGGTGCCATTGACTTCAGACCTAGGGACACATAAAGCTGAAAATGATGAAATGAAAAAAATATTCCATGCAAATGGAAATCAAAAGAAAACTGGAGTAGTAATACTCATATCTGATAAAATAGACTTTTAAATAAAGGATATTAAAAGAGACAAGGAAGGACACTACATAATGAACAAGGAATCAATCAAAGAAGACATAACAGTGATAAATATTTATGCATCAAATATAGTAACACCTCAATACAAGAGGCAAATGCTAATAGTCATACAAAAGGAAAGCAACAGTAAGACAATAATAGGACTTTAACGTCTAAGTTACAATATGTAAAAATGATCTAGACAAAAAAAATTGTTTAATAGGAAAATGTAGGTCTTAAATCACACATTGGAACTGATGGACTTCATTGATATTTATAAGACATTCAATCCAAAAGCAGCAGAATACATGTCTTTAATTGCAAACAAAATATTCTCCAGGATGGGTCACATCTTGGGTTATGAAACAAGCCTTCATAAATTTAAGGCAATTGAAACTGTATCAAGCATCTTTTTTTTTTACTACAACAGTATGAGGGTAGAAATCAATTAAGGAAAAAACTAAATGCACATTCTTGGAAAAGATAAACAAAATTGACAAACCATTAGCCAGATACATCAAGATAAAAGAGAGAAGACTGAAATCGATAAAATTAGAAATTTAGAAAAAAAAAAAAAAGAATTTACAGCAGACACTGTAGAAATACCAAGAATCCTAAGACACTGCTATACACAATTATATGCCAATAAAATGCAAAACCTGGAAGAAATGGAAAAATTTTTAGAAAAATGTAGCCTTCCAAGAGTGAACAAGGAAACAATAAAAAATTTGAACAGTCTACTCATTAGCATTGAAATCAAAACTGTGATTAAAAAATAATCCAAAAAATTAAAGCCCTGGGCCAGATAGCTTCACAGGCAAATTCTATCAAATTTAGAAAGGAGCTAACACTTATTCTTCTCAAGCTCTTCCAAAAAATTGCAGAGGAAGGAACACTCCCAAACTCCTTCTATGAGAATACCATGATATTGATATCAAAATAAGACAAATATATTGTTTAAAAAAAAAGAAAGAAAGAAAATTGCAGGCCAATGCCACTGATGAACATAGTTGTATACATCCTTAACAAGATGAAATCAAATGAAATCTAAAAACACATTAAAAGAATCATACACCATGATGAAGTTGGGTTTATCCAAGGGATGCTTGGATTCTATAATATATGCAAATTAATCAATGTGATACATCATATTAACAAATTGAAAGATAAAAGCAAATGATCATCTCAATAGGTACATAAAAAGATTTTGACAAAATTCACTACCCATTTATGATAAAAATAAAAAATCTCCAGGAAGTGGGCATAGAGTAAACCTACTTCAATATAACAAAGGTCATATGCAACAAACCCATGGCAAACATTTTCAGTGGTGAAAAATTGAAATAATTTCCTCTAAGATCAGGAAAATGACAAGGTTCCAGACCAAAAGACAGCAGGAGTAGCAATACTCATATCAGATAAATAGGCTTTGAAATAAAGATCATGGAAAGAGACAAAGAAGAACACTACCTAATGATCAAAGGATCAATCCAAGGAGAAGATTATAACAATTATAAGTATATATGCACCCAACATAGGAGCACCTCAACACATGAGTCAAATGCTAACAAGTATGAAAGGGGAAATTAACAGTAACACAATAATAGTGGGAGACTTTAATACCCTACTTACACCTACGGATATATCAATCAAACAGAAAATTAGCAAGGAAACACAGACTTTAAATGGACCAATTAGTCCTAATTGATATCTATTGGACATTTTACCCCAAAACAATGAATTTCACCTTTTCCTCAAGTGTACATGGAACATTCTCCAAGATAGATCACATCCTGGGCCATAAATCTAGCCTTGGTAAATTCAAAACGATTGAAATCATTTCAAGCATCTTTTCTAATCCCAATGAAGTAAGATTAGATGTCAGATACAGGGAAAAAAAAAACCTATTAGGAAAACAAACATATAAATGCTAAACAACACATTTCTGAATAACCAACAAATAATGGAGGAAATCAGAAAGGAAACAAAAATATTCATAGAAACAAATTAAAATGAAAACATGACAGCCCAAAACCTATGGGATTAAGTAAAAGCAGTGTTAAGGGGAAGGTTCATAGCAACAGAAGAAAGAGAGACATCAAATAAATACCCTAACTTTACACCTAAAGCAGCTAGAAAAAGAAATGAAGAAACCCAGGGTTAGCAGAAGGAAAGAAATCATGAAAATTAGAGCAGAGATCATTGAAAAAGAAACAAAGGAGACTATAGCAAAAATCAACAAAAATTAAAAAGCTGGTTCTTTGAGGAGATAGACAAAATAGATAAACCATTAGCCAGACTCCTCAAGAAAAAAAGGGAGAAGAATCAAATCAATAAAATTAGAAATGAAAACGGAGAAATCACAACAGACAACACAGAAACAAAGGATCATAAGAGACTACTATCAGCAACTACATGCCAATAAAATGGACAACTTGGAAGGAGTGGATGAATTCTTAGAAAAGTGTAACCTTCCAAAACTGAACCAGGAAGAAACAGAAAATCTTATCAGACCCATTACAAGTTTGGAAATCAAAACTGTAATCAAAATCTTCCAACAAACAAGAGCCCAGGACCAGATGACTTCACATGTGATTTCTACCAAAAATTTAGAGAAGAGTTAACACCTATCCTACTGAAACTCTTCCAGAAAATTGTAGAGGAAGGTAAACTCCCAAACTCATTCTATGAGTCCACCATCATCTTAATACCAAAACCAAGCAAAGATGCCACAAAAAAGGAAAACTACAGGCCAGTATCACTGATGAACATAGATGCAAAAATCCTCAATAAAATTCTAGCAAATAGAATCCAACAGCATATTAAAAAGATCATACATCATGACCAAGTGCGTTTTATCCTATGGATGCAAGGATCATCAATATCCACAAATCAACCAATGTGACAGAACACATTAACTATTTGAAAGATAACAGCCATATGATTATCTCAATAGATGCAGAGAAAAACTTTGACAAAATTCAACACCAGTTTATGATAAGAACTCTCCAGAAAGCAGGCATAGAAGGAACATACCTCAACATAATAAAAGCTATATATTATAAACCCATAGTGAATATTATCCTCAATGTGAAATATTGGAAACATTTCCCCTAAAATCAGGAAAAAGATAAGGGCGCCCACTCTTACCACTACTAATCAGCATAGTTTTGGAAGTTTTAGCCACAGCCATTAGAGAAGAAAAAGAAATAAAAGAAGTCTAGATTGGAAAAAAAAAAGAAGTAAAACTCTGACTGTTTGCAGATGGCATGATCCACTACATAGAAAACCCTAAAGATACCACCAGAAAGCTACTAGAACTAATCAATGAATATAGAAAAGTTGCAGGATATAAAATTAATATGCAGAAATCTCTTGCATTCCTATACATTAACAATGAGAAAACAAAAATAGAAATTAAGGAAATAATCTTATTCACCATTATGACAAAAAGAATAAAATACTTAGGAATCAATCTACTAAATAACCAAAAGACCTATATTATAGAAAACTGTAAAACACTGATGAAATAAATCAAGGATGACACAAATAGATGGAGAAATATACTATGTTCATGGATTGGAAGAATCAATATAGTGAAAATGAGTATACTACACAAAGCAATTTACAGATTCAATGCAATCCCTGTCAAGTTACCAACAGCATTTTTGTTGTTGTTGTTGTTGTTTTAATTTAAATTTATTTCTTTTAATTGGAGGCTAATTACTTTACAGTATTGTATTGGTTTTGCCATACATCAACATGAATCCGCATTTTTAACAGAACTAGAACAAATAATTTCACAGTTTGTATAGAAATACAAAAAACCTCAAATACCCAAAGCAATCTTGAGAAAAAAGAATGAAACTTGGAGGAATCAACCTGCCTGACTTCAGAATACATTACAAAGGGCTAGAGTCATCAAGACAGTATAGTAGTGGCACAAAGACAGAAATAAGATCAATGAAACAAAATAGAAAGCCCAGAGATAAATCCATGCACCTATGGACACTTTATGTTTGACAAAGGAGGCAAAAATGTGCAATGGAGAAAAGACATCTCTTTAGCAAGTGGTGCTAGGAAAACTGGTCAACCACCTGTAAAAGAGTGAAACTAGAACAGTTTCTAACACCATAAAAAATTAACTATTAACACTTTCTAACACCATACAAAAATAAACTCAAAATGGATTAAAGATCTAAATGTAAGAACAGAAACTATAAAACTCCTAGAGGAAAACATAGGCAAAACACTTTCTGACATAAATCACAGCAAGATCCTCTATGACCCGCCTCCCAAAGTAATGGAAATAAAAGCAAAAATAAACAAATGGGACCTAATTAAACTTAAAAGCTTTTGCATAACGAAGGAAACTATAAGCAAGGTGAAACAACCACCTTCAGAA
Source organism: Bos javanicus (assembly GCF_032452875.1). Lineage (NCBI taxonomy): Eukaryota > Metazoa > Chordata > Mammalia > Artiodactyla > Bovidae > Bos > Bos javanicus. The sequence continues at coordinate 37,277,536 of NC_083879.1, read as the reverse complement.
TGGAAGAAAATAATAGCAAATGAAGCAACTGTCAAAGAATTAATATAAAAAATATACAAGCACCTCATGCAGCTCAATACAAGAAAAATAAATGACGCAATCAAGAAAAAAAGGGGCAAAGAACTAAACAGACATTTCTCCAAAGAAGACGTACAGATGACTAACAAACACATGAAAAGATGCTCAACATCACTCATTATCAGAGAAATGCAAATCAAAGCCACAACAAGGTGCATCACATGCCAGTCAGATGGCTGCTACCAAAAAGTCTACAAACAATAAATGCTGGAGACCGTGCAGAGAAAAGGGAACCCTTTTACACTGTTGGTGGAAATGCAAACTAGTACAGCCACTATGGAGAACAGTGTGGAGATTCCTTAAAAAACTGGAAATAAAACTGCCATATAACCCAGCAATCCTACTGCTGGGCATACACACTGAGGAGACCAGAATTGAAAGAGACACATGTACCCAAATGTTCATCTCAGCACTGTTTATAATAGCTAGGACATGAAAGCAACCTAGATGTCCATCAGCAGATGAAAGGATAAGAAAGTAGTGGTACAATATACACAACAGAATATTATTCAGCTGTTAAAAAGAACACATTTGAAACAATTCTAATGAGGTGGATGAAACTATTATACAGAGTGAAGTAACTCTGAAAGAAAAACAGTACAGTATTTTAACGCATATACATGGAATTGATAAAGATGGTAACTTTATCACTATATGCAAGACAGCAAAAGAGACACAGATGTAAAGAACAGACTTTTGGACTCTGTGGGAAAAGGTGAGGGTGGGATGATTTGAGACAGTAGCATTGAAACATGTATATTACTGATAGGGTAACAGGCAGAAAGGCCAGGGGCCTCCAAATGGAGGAAATAGACTAAAAGTGTCAAACATTTTTTAATCTGGCAAGAGGAAACAAATTTCAAGTGTTGAGATTTTTTCCCCTTCTTTATACAAATTTAAAAAGAGGTTTCTCTTAAAATTATGTGTTGTCATGATGATACCTGGCTCCACCTATACCGGGGTCCAGCCCCGGTTGGATCCAGGGATTCCCTCTGGAGGATGGCGTTGGCGAAAAGGATAGCAAAGCAGAGAGATTAGAGGCTCATTGTAACTGGTTTACACGGAAAGTCAATAAAACCTGTTACATCAGGTTTGCTCTGACCACGGAGGCCGCAGGCGCCCTCTCGAATCGCTGAAGGTGCCCCACCTTAGGCACCTTCTCGAGTGGGTCTTAGAAGCCCAGGCAAGTAAGTGATCCCAGAGGACCCCTCTCCCCCCTCCCCCGGCTCCAATTATATGTCCTGAAGGAAGAACAAAACAGAAAAGGAGAGAAAAGGAAGCAAGAAAGAATGACAAGGGGAGACCAAGCTTTGAGCAAGGCCTGTAGCTTTATTTTCAAAGGGAGCTTATATACCTTAAGTTGTGCATAGAGGATAATGCTGCTGCTGCTAAGTCACTTCAGTCGTGTCCGACTCTGTGCGACCCCATAGAGGGCAGCCCATCAGGCTCCACCGACCCTGGGATTCTCCAGGCAAGAACACTGGAGTGGGTTGCCATGTCCTTTTCCAATGCATGAAAGTGAAAAGTGAAAGTGAAGTCGCTCAGTCGTGTCTGACTCTTAGCGACCCCATGGTCTGCAGCCTACCAGGGTCCTCCATCCATGGGATTTTCCAGGCAAGAGTACTGGAGTGGGGTGCCATTGCCTTCTCCGATAGAGGATAATAGGGGGTGTAAAATCATGCGAAGTCAGCAGTCTTTGATCCTTATTAAGACCAGGCTTTCTTTTCTGCAAACTTATCGTATACAAATGGTTTAGGTGATTTACATCATCTTCTGGCCAGAAGGCCTGTTAACATTTTATGACTCTGATAAAGGTTTGTCAACCATAAGACTTATTTTCTATAAGAGTAATTATTTTAAGGTTTGGTGCCATCCTCCGAAAGTGTTAGATAAAGTTGCATTCCTATAGGGCAGAGGTGCAGTGGGTTTACAAGGGAAAGAATTTATTAGCTTAAGGGTCTAAAGTTGTTAACACCAAGGCCACTACTTATTTTCTCTATATACCAATTATATTAATTAATATACTTCCAAGGATACAATACAGGGGATGTGGAAACATGGCAGCAAGCATTGGCTCAACAATGAAATCTTCTACTAGTACTATTCTAACAATTTCTAACTCTCCGAGAAGCTCTATACTATTTGAATATCTTAAGCTTCCCATGCCTCTCGTGGTTGGGAGACTGTAAACAATCGTATACGTAGCTGTAGGAGTCCGGGCAAACCTGTCAGGCAAGTTAGAGAGCCATCTGAGGGGTTTGGATTGAAACACTCCTATTATGCTTCTCCTATTAACTAGAGCTCTAGGTTGATTTCCTTCAGAGAAAGGTGGTCAGGCATAGCCCCCCGTTAATGTCAGAGGAGTTGGTAAAAGTCGTAAAATAGTAAAACAGACAGATTCTGGTTTTGGGGGTAGACGCTCAGGCAGATCCGGGTTGTGGGTGGTGGGGGGGGGGGGCGGGCCTCGAGTCCTAACTCGACTTTGTACATCAGGCCTCTCCGCCTGACCTTTGTCATGGGTGGGAACTCCCATGCTGGCTCCTGGCACACCTAAACTTAACTTTTCTCAAATCTTGAGCTAACTAATGTGTTTTTGTTATGGAAATATTTGCTTTAAGCTATGCTAATGAACTATGTTTTACCATAGACCCTGTCTTCAAGTTGGTCCTGCCTAAGACTCAGAACAGACTTAAGAAACTAGCATGGTTTACTCATGCAAATGTTCTCTTAAGCTATGTTAATGAGACTATTTGCTTGGAAACCTGCCTTTCTTCAAGATTCATGTCAATCATTTTATGGCCCAGCACAACTCACCTTGTGCCAATGTTATCTCAAAACACATGCTGTGGGTGAGGGGCCTGGTGCCAGTCTCTGTATTTTGAGACATTTCCTTTCTGTAATTTGCAGACTGCTAGTAGAGCAGAAAGTGAAGAGAAACTAAAAAGCCTCTTGATGAAAGTGAAAGAGAAGAGTGAAAAAGTTGGCTTAAAGCTCAACATTCAGAAAACTAAGATCATGGCATCTGGTCCCATCACTTCATGGGAAATAGATGGGGAAACAGTGTTAGACTTTACTTTTTTGGGCTCCAAAATCACTGCAGATGATGATTGCAGCCATGAAATTAAAAGACGCTTACTCCTTGGAAGAAAAGTTATGACCAACCTAGACAGCATATTCAAAAGCAGAGATATTATTTTGCCAACAAAGGTCCGTCTAGTCAAGGCTATGGTTTTTCCAGTGGTCATGTATGGATGTGAGTTGGACTGTGAAGAAAGCTGAGTGCTGAAGAATTGATGCTTTTGAACTTTGGTGTTGGAGAAGACTCTTGAGAGTCCCTTGGACTGCAAGGAGATTCAACCAGTACATCCTAAAGGAGATCAGTCCTGGGTGTTCATTGGAAGGACTGATACTAAAGCTAAAATTACAATACTTTGGCCACCTCATGCGAAGAGCTGACTCATTGGAAAAGACCCTGATGCTGGGAGGGATTGGGGGCAGGAGGAGAAGGGAACGACAGAAAATGAGATGGCTGGATGGCATCACTGACTCAATGGACATGAATTTGAGTAAACTCTGGGAGTTGGTGATGGACAGGGAGGCCTGGCATGCTGAAATTCATGGGGGTCAGAAAGAGTCAGACATGACTGAGCAACTGAACTGAACTGAACTGAAGTAGCTATATAACATCCAGCTAAAGACTAGCAGTGGGAGGGGCACTCTTTCTGCCCCCTTCTGATGTCTATGTCAGAAGCTTTCTCTATCTCTTTTATACTTTAATAAAACTTTATTACACAAAAATTCTGAGCTATCAAGCATTGTCACTGCCCCCAGATTGAATTCTTCTCCTCCAGAGGCTAAGAATCCCAGTGTCTTTCGTGGTTCAGCAACGACCTTTCATTACCTTATGTGAAATAGATGACAAGTCCGAGTTTGATGCATGAAACAGGGCACTCAAAGCCGGTGCATTGGTACAACCCAGAAGTAGGGGGTGGGGAGAGAGGTGGGAGGGGTGTTTGGGATGGGTTAGGCATGTACACCCATGGCTGATTCATGTAATTGTGTGGCAAAAACCACCACAATATTATATAGTAATTAGCCTCCAATTAAAATAAATAAATCAATTTAAATAAACTAAATTAAAAACTAAATAAATAAAAAATAAAATGCAAAAAAATTTTTTTAACTAAATAAAAAATAAACAAGAATATTACTCAACCATAAAAAATAACACATTGAGTCAGTCCTAATGAGATGGATGAACCTAGGTCCTGTTATACAGAATGAAATATCAGAAAGATAAAAATAATATTACATATTAACATACATATATGGTATCTAGAAAGATGGTTCTGATAAGCCTGTTTTCAGGGTAGCAATGGAGACACAGATGTAGAGAACAGACTTGTGGGTGCAGGGCGTGAAGCAGAGGGTGGGAAAAATTGAGACAGTAGCATCGAAACACACAAAATATCATATATCAAATAGATATCCAGTGGAAATTTGCTGTATGGGAGCTCAAATCAGGTACTTTGTAACAATCTAGGAGGGTGGGATGGAGTGGGAGGTGGGAGGGAGGTTCAAGAAAGAAGGGACATATGTATGCCTGACTCATGGCTGACTCATGTTGATGTATGGCAGAAACCAGAACAATATTGTAAAGCAGTTACCCTCCAATTACAATTTTAAAAAATTTAAAAAGAGAGAAATGTTGTAGTACATATATACAATGTAATGTTAGGGGAAGCACACTGATTGAAACCGCCCACCCTGGCCAGACACCACAGTAACCACTTGCATGAGTTGTTATACGACAGGAGGTCTTGCTAAGGAACATGGAACTAATAAGCCACCACCAATTGGAAGAGTTTGGGAAAGGTCAAAAGGAGACACCACATGTCCGACCACCTCCCAGAATCCTTCTCTCTGGCATCTATCTTGGCTGAACAAAGCATGCACCACCAGAAAGGACCCTGAGTCAAAATGATTGGCTAAAGACAACCAAGAAACTAATCCTATCACCATAAAACCCGAGACTGCCACGTGACAGAGCTGTTCTCCTGGGTTCCCTTACCCTACTGTTCTCCACCTGGGTGCCCTTTCCCAATAAAATTTCTTGCTTTGCCAACACATGTGTCTCCTTGGACAATTCATTTCCGAGTGTTAGACAAGAGCCCAGTTTTGGGCCCTGGAAGGGGTCCCCCTTCCTGCAACAATATTACTTAGTTTTAAAAAGGAATGAAGCTGCATTACTTGTAGTGATGTGGATGAATCTAGAATTTGTCATACAGAGTGAAATAGAAAGAGAAAATAGCAAGTATCCTTCATTAATGCATATATATGGAATCTAGGAAAATGGCCAATTTGCAATGTAAGAATAGAGACATAGATGTATAAAACCTACTTGTGGACACAACAGGGCAAGGAGAGGGTGGGATGAATTGAGAGAGTATCATTGACATATCTACACTACCATATGTAAAATAGATAGCTAGTGGGAAGCTGCTATATAACACAGTGAGTTCAGCTTGATGTTATGTAATGAACCAGAGACTTGGAATTGAAGGCTCAGAGGGAGTCTCAAGATGGAAGGAATATATGTATACTTATAGCTGATTCATGTTGTTGTACATCAGAAACTACCACAACATTGTAAAAATCAATTATACTCAAATTAAAAACAAAATATTTTTTGAAAAATAATTTTTAAAGCTACATTTTAGTGTATCAAAAGCTTCTTTCACAAATGACCAACTGTGAAGGGGACCCTTTGTTGGCCTCGTATAGACAGTGCTTTCTCAAATAAAATCAAATGAAAAAGAATTAGAAATCTAAAGAGATAGAGAGGCTCTCTATTAATATTAACATTGTGTTTTATCATTTCTCTGTTTTAAATTTGAAATCGATATGAGAAAATAAGCTGTGTTTTCCTTTCAAGTGATTATGCTAAGTTCAATGGAGTTTAAAAATTACAGATATCATATAGAACCCTCTGCAAATTTTGCTGAATTTGTGGTGCATTGCTATTTTTACCAAAAATTAACTGAACTGTAAGCTGCAATATCCACAGTATTGACTTCTCCCCTACATAATTATGTTGTTCTGCACCAATGTGTCAAACTTGCCACAATTTTAAAGGACATTAAACTTTTATTTATCTAACAGCTCAAGATATTAGGGCTTCAATAGACCTTCTGTAGCAATAATATCTAATATAAACTATAATCAGAGACAGATATAGTGTTCATCATTTAATATTTTTCTTCCCTTATTAATTTGGTCGCTCTGAGAAAGGTAACAAACTCAACCCAGTTTGAGCATTTCCCAGAGCTTTTCCCAATTTTAGCTTTATAGGTCATAGGTAGACATAAGGAATAAGAAGAGACATTAATTTGTGTTATTGGGTATCTTAGTATGACTTTCAACAAAAAATTAAAAGATATACTAAAAGGCAAAACAACACAGTCTGAAAATACAAAGCAAACATCAAAACCAGACTCACATATCCAAATGTTTTAGAATTATTAGGCAAGAAATTTAAAATAATTATGTTATAAAGGGTAAGACTCCAGTAAGAATGTTAACACATGAAGATGGGTACAGATGGGTAATGCAAGTAGAGATAACTCTATGAAATAATTAAAAGGAAGTGCCAGAATAAAATTAGAAAGGAATGAAGAATGCCTTTAATAGCTTTGTCACCTTGTACATGGCTGAGTAAAGAATGAGTGAAATTTACTATATATCAATAGAAACATATAAAACTGAAATACAGAGAGACAAAAGAATAGAAAAGAGTGTTAGAGTGTTAGTGTTAATAGAAAGAAGTATTAGGCAGTTACAAACGGTATAACATACACATAGTTGGAACAACAAAAAGAGAGAATAAAGGAGCAGAAGAAATATTTGCAGTTATAATTACTGGTAATATTTTAAGATTAATGACAGACACTAAAACAGAATTCCAGGAAGCTCAGAGAAATCTAAAACAAGTTAAATACTAAAAACTCTAAATATATGTATACCATATTCAAACTGCATAAAATCAAAGATAAAGAGAAAATATTTTAGTAGCCACAAGGGGAAAACATAAACTTACCTACAAAAAAAAAAAAAAACCACTTTAAAATTATGTCAGAATTTTCTTCAGAAACCATGCAGGCAGGAAGGGTGTGGAATGAAATATTTAAAGTGTTGAAATAGGAAAAATAAGGACATCAATTTAGACTTCTCCAACCAGAAAATCATTTCAAAAGTGAAAGAGAATTAAACTTTCTGAGACAAACACAAGTTGAGGTAATTTTTTTTTAATTAATTTAAGACCTACCTGCAAAAAATATTAAAAGACATCCATCAGATTCAAGACGGGAGGAGAAGGGGATGACAGAGGATGAGATGGTTGGATGGCATCACCGACTCAATGGACATAAGTTTGAGTAAACTCCAGCAGCTGGTGATGGACAAGGAGGCCTGGTGTGCTGCAGTCCATGGGGTTGCAAAGTCAGACATGACTAAGTGACTGAACTGACTGACTGATCAGTGAGAAGGAAAGGATTTAGATTAGAAACTTATATCCATATAAAGTAAGGAAGAGTTAGAGAAGAAATGAATGGACATGAAATAAATATTTTTATTATTTTTAATTCATATAGTATATGAGTTATTTTGAAATACATAATAGCAGTGATGTGTTTAGAAGTATGACATGTATAAGTAAAATGAATGACAGCAATACTATAAAGTATGGGAGGGAAGAATAAAAAATACCCTATTTTGAGTTCAGCATGCTTCATTTCATTTTACTTCACTTTATGGTATTTCATGGATATAACAGTTTTTGTTTTTACAAACTGAAGTTTTGTGGTAACTACACATCGACAAAAGTCCAAACAGACTTTTCTTACTTTGTGTCTCTGCTTCACATTTTGATAATTACCACAAAATTTTAAGCTTTTCATTGTTATTATATTTGTTATGATGATCTGTGATATATCATCCTAAATGTTGCTATTGTAATTGTTTGGGGGTGCCGCAAACCAATCCCATAGAATATGGTGAACCTATTTAATAAATATTTTATGTTCCAGCTTCTCCACTGACAAGCTCTTTCCCTTTTTCTCTCCCTTTTCTTGGGATTCCCTATTTTAGAGACACAGCAATGTTGAAATTATGGCAATCAATAACCCTACAGTAGCTTCTAAACGTTCAAGTGAAAAGGAGAGTCTCACCTCTCTCACTATATATCAAAAGCTAGAAATGATTAAGCTTAATGAGGAACGTATGTCTAAAATCTAGATAGACCTAAAGCTAGGCCTTTTGTACCAAGTTGTTAGCCAACTTGTGAATGCAAAGGAGAAGTTTTTGAAAGAAATTAGAACTGCTACTCCAGTGAATATACATGTGATAAAAAAGTAAAATAATCTTACTGCTAATATGAAGAAAATTTTAGTGGTCTTGATAGACGATCAAATCAGCCACCACATTCCCTTAATCCAGAGAAAGGCCCTAACTCTTTAATTCTGTGAAGGCTGAGAGAGGTGAGGAAGCTGCTGAAGAAAAGTGTACACGCAGAGGTCACTTTCTGACGTTTAAGGAAGAATCCATCTCCATAATATAAATTTGCAAGGTGAAGCAGCCAGCATTGATGTCAACACTCCATCAAAATATCCAGAAGATTTAGCTAAGATAAATAATAAATGTGGATGAATTAAACAATAGTTTTTCAATGCAGATGAGACAGCCTTTTATTGAAAGAAGATGGCATCAAGAACTGTCACAGCTAGAGAGAAGTCAATGCTGGTATCAAAGCCTCAAAGGTCAGACTGACTCTCTTGTTATGGGCTAACGTAGTCAGTGATTTGAGGTTGAAGTCAGTGCTCACTTACTATTCTGAAAATCCTAGAGCCCTCGAGAATCACGCTAAATCTACTAGGCTTGTGCTTTATTAATGGAACAACAAAGCCTGGATGACAACACTTGGTTTAATAAATATCTTAAACCCACTGTTGAGACCTATAAAAATTTTCCTTTTAAAATATTAGTGCTCATTGATACAGAGAAGCAATGGCAAGCCACTCCAGTAGTCTTGCCTAGAAAATCCCATGGACAGAGGAGCCTGGTAGGCTGCAGTCCATGGGGTCGCTAAGAGTCGGACACGACTGAGCGACTTCACTTTCACTTTCCACTTTCACACATTGGAGAAGGAAATGGCAACCCACTCCAGTGTTCTTGCATGGAGAATCCCAGGGATGGGAAATCCTGGTGGGCTGCCGTCTATGGGGTCGCACAGAGTAGGACACGACGGAAGTGACTTACCAGTAGCAGCAGCAGCAGCAGCAGCTCATTGATAATGCAGCAGGTTACGCAACAGTCCTGATGATGATGTATAAGATTAGTGTTTTTTTCATGACTACTAACACAATATCCATTCTGCAGCCCATGAACCAATGAGTAAATTCAACTCTTAAGTCTTATTATTAGAAAAAAAAAGTACATTTTAGGAAACTATAACTGCTGTTGCTCCATGTCCAAGGAGCGGTGGCTGTGCAGGCGCAGGAGGGCCGAGAGGAGCTACTCCATGTTCAAAGTCAGAGGGGTGGCCATAAGGTAAGGTAAGGTAAGGAGCAGCAGCTGCGCTTAGCTGGAGCAGCAATGAAGAGATAACCCACGTCCAAGGTAAGAGAAACCCAAGTAAGATGATAGGTGTTGCGATAGGGCATCAGAAGGCAGACACACTGAAACCACAATCACAGAAAACTAGCCAATCTGATCAAACGGACCACAACCTTGTCTAACTCAATGAAACTAAGCTATGCTGTGTGGGGCCACCCAGGATGGGCGGGTCATGGTGGAGACGTCTGACGGAATGTGGTCCACTGGAGAAGGGAATGGCAAACCGCTTCAGTATTCTTGCCTTGAAAACCCCATGAACAGTATGTAAAGGCAAAATAATAGGATATTAAAAGAGGAACTCCCCAGGTCGGTAGGTGCCCAGTATGCTGCTGGAGATCAGTAGACAAATAACTCCAGAAAGAATGAAGGGATGGAGCCAAAGTGAAAACAATACCAAGTTGTGGATGTGACTGGTGATAGAAGCAAGGTCTGATGCTGTAAAGAGCAATATTGCATAGGAACCTGGAATGTTAGGTCCATGAATCAAGGCAAATTGGACGTGGTCCAACAGGAGATGGCAAGAGTGAATGTCGACATTCTAGGTAGGAACCAGAGAACTAAAATGGACTGGAATGGATGAATTTAACTCAGATGACCATTATATCTACTACTGCGGGCAGGAATCCCTTAGAAGAAATGGAGTAGTCATCATGGTCAACAAGAGTCCAAAATGCAGTACTTGGATGTAATCTCACAAACGACAGAATGATATCTGTTCATTTCCAAGGCAAACCATTCAATATCACAGTAATCCAGGCCTATGTTCCAACCAGTAATGCTGAGGAAGCTGAAGTTAAACGGTTCTAAGAAGACCTACAAGACCTTTAGAACTAACACCCTAAAAAGATGTCCTTTTCATTATAGGAGACTGGAATGCAAAAGTAGGAAGTCAAGAAACGCCTGGAGTAACAGGCAAATTTGGCCTTGGTATACGGAATGAAGCAGGGCAAAGACTAATAGAGTTTTGCCAAGAGAATGCACTGGTCATAGCAAACACCCTCTTCCAACAACACAAGAGAAGACTCTACACATGGACATCACCAAATAGATGGTCAATACCGAAATTGGATTGATTATATTCTTTGCAGCCAAAGATGGAGAAGCTCTATAGAGTCAGCAAAAACAAGACCAGGAGTTGACTGTGGCTCAGACCATGAACTCCTTATTGCCAAATTCAGACTGAAATTGAAAAAAGTAGGGAAAAACCACTACACCATTCAGGTATGACCTAAATCAAACCCCTTATAATTATACAGTGGAAGTGAAAAATAGATTTAAGGGACTAGATCTGATAGACAGAGTGCCTGATGAACTATGGATGGAGGCTCATGACATTGTACAGGAGACAGGGATCGAGACCATCCCCATGGAAAGGAAATGCAAAAAAGCAAAATGGCTGTCTGAGGAGGCCTTAAAATAGCTGTGAAAAGAAGAGAAGTGAAAAGCAAAGGAGAAAAGGAAAGATATAAACATCTGAATGCAGAGTTCCAAAGAATAGCAAGGAGAGATAAGACAGCCTTCCTCAGCGATCAATGCAAAGAAATAGAGGAAAACAAGAGATTGGGAAATAATAGAGATCTCTTCAAGAAAATGAGAGGTACCAAAGGAACATTTTTTGCAAAGATGGGCTCGATAAAGGACAGAAATGGGATGGACCTAACAAAAACAGAAGATATTAAGAGGTGGCAAGAATACCCAGGAGAACTTCAAAAAAGAGCTTCACTACCCAGATAATCATGATGGTGTGATCACTCACCTAGAGCCAGACATCCTGGAATGTGAAGTCAAGGGGGCCTTAGAAAGTATCACTATGAACAAAGCTAGTGGAGGTGATGGAATTCCAGTTGATCTATTTCAAATCCTGAAAGATGATGCTGTGAGAATGCTGAACTCAATATGCCAGCAGATCCCAAAGAAAGGCAATGCCAAAGAATGCTCAAAGTACTGCACAGTTGCACTCATCTCACACGCTAGTAAAGTAATGCTCAAAATCCTCCAAGCCAGGCTTCAGCTATACGCGAACCATGAATTTCCAGATGTTCAAGCTGGTTTTAGAAAAGGTAGAGGAACCAGAGATCAAATTGCCAACATGTGCTGGATCATCAAAAAAGCAAAAGAGTTCCAGAAAAACATCTACTTCTGCTTTATTGACTATGCCAAAGCCTTTGACTGTGTGGATCATAATAAACTGTGGAAAATTCTTCAAGAGATGGGAATACCAGACCATCTGACCTGCCTCTTGAGAAACCTATATGCAGGTCAGGAAGCAACAGTTAGAACTGGACATGAACAACAGACTGGTTCCAAATAGGAAGAGGAGTACATCAAGGCTGTATATTGTCACCCTGCTTATTTAACTTATATGCAGAGTACATCATGAGAAACGCTGGGCTGGCAGAAGCACAAGCTGGAATCAAGATTGCCGGGAGAAATATCAATAACCTCAGATATGCAGATGACACCACCCTTATGGCAGAAAGTGAAGAGGAACTAAAAAGCCTCTTGATGAAAGTGAAAGAGGAGAGTGAAAAAGTTGACTTAAAGCTCAACATTCAGAAAACTGAGATCATGGCATCTGGGTCCCATCACTTCATGGGAAATAGATGAGGAAACAGTGGAAACAGTGTCAGACTTTATTTTTGGGGGGCTCCAAAATCACTGTAGATTGTGACTGCAGCCATGAAATTAAAAGACACTTACTCCTTGGAAGGAAAATTATGACCAACCTAGACAGCATATTGAAAAGCAGAGATATTACTTTGCCAACAAAGGTCCATCTAGTCAAGGCTATGGTTTTTCCAGTAGTCATGTATGGATGTGAGATTCGGACTATAAAGAAAGCTGAGTGCTAAAGAATTGATGCTTTTGAACTGTGGTGTTGGAGAAAGCTCTTGAGAGTTCCTTGGACTGCAAGGAGATCCAACCAGTTAATCCAAAGGAGATCAGTCCAGGGTGTTCATTGGAAGCCTGATGTTGAAGCTGAAACTCCAGTACTTTGGCTACCTCATGCGAAGATTTGATTCATTGGAAAAGACCCTGATGCTGGGAGGTACTGGGGAAAGGAGAAGAATGGAGACAACAGATGAGATGGCTGGATGGCATCATCAACCAATGGACATGAGTTTGGATGAACTCATTCCGGGAGTTGGTGATGGACACGGAAGCCTGGCCTGCTGCGATTCATGGGGTCACAAAGAGTCAGACACAACTGAGCGACTGAACTGAACTGCTAACTGCTGTAAATAGTAATTCCTCTGATAAATCAAAGCAAAGACAATTGGAAATCTTCTGGAAAGGATGCACCACTCTAGAGCCATTAAGAACACTGATGATTCAATGGAAGAGGTAAAAATAACAAGGGTTAGGAAAAAGTTGACTCCAACCTTCATGAATGAGTTTGAGGGCTTACCAAGACTTTAGTGCATAATGTAACCACAGATGTAGTGGAAATAGTAAGGGTACTAGAATTAGAAGTGGAACCTGAAAATGTAACTGAATTTATGCAATTATATCATAAAATATTCACAGATGGTAAGTTATATTTTATGAATGAGCAAAGTGTTTCCTTAAGTGGAATCTGTTCTTGGTGGAAAGGAAGGGAAATTGCTGAAGTTACAATTAATGATTTAGAATATTACAATAAAGGATTTATGATATAGATAAAGCAGTAGCAGGGTTTTAAAGAATTGATTTCAATTTTGAAAAAATAAATCTTACTGATAATACAGTGCTATCAAACAACATTATATGCTACAGAAAAATTGTCTAAAAGGAAAAGTAAATCTGTTCATCAAAGTTCATTGCTGTCTTATTTTAAGACATTACCAAAGTCAACCCAACATTCAGTGACAACCATCCTGAGAGGCAACAGCCATCAACATCAAGGCAAGACACTCCATTAACAAAAAGCTTATGACTCATAGAGGGGCCAGATGTGGTGGTTTAGTTGTTAAGTCCTGTCTGACTCCTTGCAAGCCTATGGACCATCACCTGCCAGGCTCCTCTCTCCATGGGATTCTCCAGGCAAGAATACTGGAGTGGGTTGCCATTTCTGTCTCCAAGGGATCTTTCCAGCCCAAGCATCGAATTCAGGCCTCCTGAATTACAGGTGACCTCCTGCATTGCACGCAGATTCTTTACCGTTTGAGCAACCAGGGAGGTCCAAAGGGCAAGATGATGTTTAGCGTTTTTAGTAATAAAGTATTTTTAATCAAGGTATGTGCATCAATTTTTAGACATACTACTAGTTAAATAATTGTCTGCACACTTGCAAACAATAAACAAAAATTTTATATGAACTGAGGAATCAAATAATCCATGTGGCAAACTATATTGCAATATTTGCCTTATTGCAGTGATCTAGAACTGAACCCATTATATCTCCAAGTTGAACCTATACGTGCACTACTATAAAGTGGTATAGTGTTATTTGAAAGAGAATTTGGATTAATTTTAAATGTATATTGCAGCTTATTGGACAATCAATAGATTTAAAAATTAAGGAAGCATAACTGATGTGTTGATAGGAAGTAAAACAGAATCACATGAAATGCTCAATTAAAACCAGAGAAAGAAGAAAAAGAGAAGAGAAAGTGAAACAAAGAAAAGCAATAAATAGAAAACAATTATGATATAGATATTAATCCAAGTATATTACAGTCATTTTAAATGTAAATTATCTAAATAAACATCAAATAAAAGAGTGAGAATGGGTTTTAAAAACTCTATAATATGCTGTCTACAATAAAACAACTTTAAATATAAAAACTCATAAGTTAAGAGTAAAGGGATGGAGAAAAATAAATACTTACTAGTTAAAAGAAAGGTATAATATATATTTTTCAACAAAAATTTGAGGCAAGAAAAATTAGTGACATAAAGAGAGAGATTGCAAAATAATAAAGGAGTCAACTTTCCAAGAACATACCAGTCCTCAACCTTTAAGACAAATGAAAAAATACATGAGGAACTACAAACAGAACTATGGAAAAATAGACAAATCTTATATTATACTAATTTTTGGAGACTTCAGCACCCTTCTTTTAGTAACTGAAAGATCTAACAGGCAGAAAATCATTAAGGATATAAAGTTGAACTGAACAGCACCATCAATTAACTGGATGTGATTGACATTTATAAAATACTTATTACACAACAAAGCCAGAATATATGTTATCCTCAAGCTCATGTAAAAATTTCACCAATATAGACAACATTCTTGGTCATAAGACACATGTCAGATCAAATTTAGAAAAATAGACATAATACAAAATATGCTTTCAGAAATTAGAAAATTATAGGAATGTAGCATAAAAATACCCAAATAATTGGCTGTGAAATTGTTGTTCAGTTGTGATGTCATGGATTGCAGCATGTCAGGCTCCTTTTTCATCCACTGTCTCCTGCAGTTTTCTCTCATTCATCTCCTTTGTTTTTGTTTTGGTTTGGTTTGGTTTTTTGTTTGGTTTTTGGTGGGTTAGAAGGACCTGCACTCATCTCCTGTGAGGACACCAAATTCGCAACTAGCTGCTGACAATCAACAGGAGGATGTTGGAACCCATCAAAACAAGACAAGGACAAAGGACAAGCCACAACATTACAGGAAGAGGGGCGCAAACACATTTAAGTTACATTTAAAAGCAAACCTCAAACCTCATACTCTCGGAGGGCACAAACGAAAACTTGTGTTCACCAGGACCCAGGGAAAGGAGTGGTGATCCCCACAAGAGACTGAACCAGGCCTGCCTGAGTGTTTGAGAGTTTCCTGCAGTTATAGGTCAGTAGTGGCCGCTACGGGGACAGAGGTACTGGCAGCAACAGTCCTGGGGGCCATGTCATGTAGTAAGAATCGTCTTGGAGGACGTTGCTATTAGTCAAACCATAGAGCTGCCAGGTGGGTGATTCACAAACTGGAGAACAATTATATCAAAGATTTTCTCATACTTTTGTGAAGGTTCTAGGCCCCACAACAGACTTCCCAACCTGGAGATCCAGAAAAGGGCCTGGGAATCACTGGGGAATCTAGCTTTGAATGTCAGTGAGATTTGATTTAAAAATTTTCAAAGATGAGGGGAAACAGAGACTCAGAGGACACAAATAAAATCTTGTAAGCACCAGGGCCCAGGAGAAAGGAGCAGTGACCCCATAAAAGACTGAGCCAGACTTGCCTGTGAATGTCTTGGAGTCTCTGGTGGAGGTGTGGGCCAACAGTGGCCTGCCATAGGGTCAGGGGCACTGGCAGCAGCATTCCTAGAAGTTGCAGCAAGTTGGAATAAGTCCTCTTGGAAGGGGTCATCATTAGGTCTAATATGTGTGTGTGTGAAGTCACTCAGTCGTGTCCGACTCTTTGCGACCCCGTGGACTGTAGCCCACCAGGCTCCTCCATCCATGAGATTCTCCAGGCAAGAATACTGGAGTGGGTTGCCATTTCCTTCTCCAGGGGATCTTCCCGACCCAGGGATCGAACCCAGGTCTCCTGCATTGCAGACAGACGCTTTAACCTCTGAGCCATGAGAATATAAAATATTTCCATAGGGACTACAAAACACCAGGACTGGGCAACCTCTGGCCAAACTACAGGGAGGGAGCATAACCCCATCCATCAGCAGATAATTAAAGATTTACTGAGAATGGCCCTGCCCATCAGAGCAAGACCTAATTCTCGCCACAGCCAGTCCCACCCATCAAGAAGATTCCACAAGCCGCTTATCCTCAATCACCAGGGGGCAGACAGAATGAAAACTACAATCACAGAACTAACCAAAATGATCACATGGATCACAGATTTGTGTAACTCAATGAAACTATTGAGGCATGCCATGTAGGGTCACCCAAGACTGATGGGTCACAGTGGAGATTTCTGACAACATGTGGTCCACTGGAGAAGGGAATGACAAACCACTTCAGCATTCTTGCCTTGAGAACCCCATGAACATTATTAAAAGGCACAAATATGACACTGAAAGATGAATTCCCTAGTTCTGTAGGTGTCCAATATGCTACCAGTGAAGAATGGAGAAATAGCTTCAGAAGGAATAAAAAGGTTGGGCCAAAGCAGAAATGACGCCCAACTGTGGATAGGTTTGGTGGTGAAAGTAAACTCCAATGCTGTAAAGGACAATATTTCATAGAAACCTGGAATGTTAGGGCCATGAATCAAGGTAAATTGGAAGCAGTCAAACAGGAGATGGCAAGAGAAAGCATTGACATTTTAGGAATCTATAAACTAAAATGGACAGGAATAGGTGAATTTAATTCAGATTATTATTTTATCTCTTATTGTGTGCAAGAATCCCTTAGAAGAAATGGAATAGCCCTCATACTCAACAAAACAGTCCAAATTGCAGTTCTTGGGTACAATTTCAAAAATGACAAAATGATCTTGGTTCATTTCAAAGGCAAACCATTCAACATCACCATAATCCAAGTCTATGACCCAACCACTAATGCTGGAAAAGATGAAGTTTAATGGCTCTATGAAGATCTACAAAACTAGAATAAACCAACACCAAGAAAAGATGTCACTTTCATCGTAGGTGACTGGAATGGAAAAGTAGGAAGTCAACAGATACCCAGAGTAACAGTAAGTTTGGCCTTGGAGTACACAATGAAACAGGGTAAAGGCTAATATAGTCTTGCCAAGAGAACATACTAGTCATAACAAACACCCACTTGCAACAACACAACAGACAACCCTATACATGGACATCACCAGATGATCAATACCAAAATCAGATTGATTATATTTTTGCCACTGAAAATGGAGAATCTGAATGCATTCAAGTAAAACAAGACCAGAACCTGACTGTGAACCAGATCATGAACACCTTATTGCAAAATTCAGATTAAAATTGAAAAAATTAGCAAAAAAAAAAAAAAAACACTAGGCCACTCAGTTATGAACTAAATCAAATACCTTATGATTATACAGTGAAAGCATCAAATAGATTCAAGGGATTAGATCTGATAGAGTGCCTGAAGAACTGTGAATGGAGTTTCATAACATTGAACAGGAGGCAGTGTCCAAAACCATGCCCAAGAAAGAGAAATGAAACAGGGCAAAATGGTTGTTTGAGGAGGCCTTACAAATAACTGAGGTAAGAAGAGAAAAGCAAAGGAGAAAGAAAGATATACCCATCTGAATGCAGGGTTCCAAAGAATAGCAAAGAGATAAGAAAGGCTTTTAAAGTGAACAATGCAAAGAAATAGAGAAAAACAATAGAGTGAGAATGAGACTAGAGGTTGCATTAAAAAAATTAGAGATACCAATGGAAAATTTCATGCAAAAATGGGCACAATAAAGGACAGAAATGCTGTGGACCTAACAAAAGAAGATATTAAGAAGAGGTGGCAAAAATATATCGAAGAACTGTATAAAAAAGGTCTTAATGACTTGGAATACCACGATGATGCGGTCACTCATCTAGAGCCAAGACGTTCTGGAGTGTGAAGTCAAGTGGACCTTAGGTAGCATTACTAAGACAAAGCATTACTACTAGTGGAATTCCAGATGAGTTATTTCAAATCCTAAAAGATGAAACTGTTAGAGTGCTGGACACAATATTTTGGGAAATTTATCAAACTCAGCAGTGGACATGGGAGTGGAAAAAGTCAATTTTCAATCCAACCCCAAAGAAGGGTAATGCTAAAGAATACTGAAACTACCATACAATCATACTTATTTTGCATGCTAGCAAAGTCATACTCAAAATCCTTCAAGCTACACTTCAACAGTATGTGAACCATGAACTTCCAGATGTTAAAGCTGGATTTAGAAAAGGCAGAGAAACCAGAGATCAAATTGTCAACATCTGTTGGATCCTAGGAAAAACAAGGGAATTCCACAAAACATCTACTTCTGCTTCATTGACTATGCTAAAGCCTTTGACTGTGTGGATCACAACAAACTGTGGAATATTCTTAAATAGATGGAAAGACATGGCCACTTTACCTTCCTTCTGAGAAACCTGTATGCAAGTAAAGAAGCAACAGTTAGAACTGGACATGGAACAATAGACTGGTTCAAATTGGGAAAGGAGTACATCAAAGCTATATATTGCCACTCTGTTATTTAACTTATATGCAGAGGACATCATGGAGGATGCTGGGCTGGAAGAAACAAAAACCAGAATCAATATCACCAGAAGAAATATCAATAGCCTCAGATATGCAGATGATAC
Source organism: Bos javanicus (assembly GCF_032452875.1). Classification (NCBI taxonomy): domain Eukaryota; kingdom Metazoa; phylum Chordata; class Mammalia; order Artiodactyla; family Bovidae; genus Bos; species Bos javanicus. Next base: position 37,258,610 of record NC_083879.1, on the reverse strand, counting down.
CGCCCTATTCAGAAAAAATGAAGAGGAACTAAAGAACCTCTTGATAAAGATGAAAGAGGTGAGTGAAAATGCTGGCTTAAAACAGAACATTCAAAAAATGAAGATCATGGTATCTGGTCCCATCACTTCATGGCAAATAAATGGGGGAAAAAAATAGGAACAGTGACAGACTTTATTTTCTTGGGCTCCAAAATCACTGCAGGCACTGACTGCTGCCATGAACTTAAAAGATGTTTGCTCTTTGGGAGAAAAGCTATGACAAATCTAGGCAGTGTATTTAAAAAGTAGAGGAATCACTTTGCCAATGAAGGTCTGTATAGTCAAGTTTATTGATTTTCCAGTAGTCAGGTATGAATCTGAGAGTTGAACCATAAATAAGGCTGAACACCAAATACTTGATGCTTTTGAACTGTGGTGCTAGAGAAGACTCTTGAGAGTCCCTTAGACATCTAGCAGATGAAACCTATCAATCCTAAAGGAAATCAACCATTAATATTCATTGGAAGGATTTAATATGAAGAGTAAAGTCATTGGAAAAGATCCTGATACTGGCAAAGATTGAGGGCAGGCAGAGAAGTAGGTGACAGAGGATGAGATGGTTGAAAGGCATCACTGATTCAGTGTATATGAGTTTAAGCAATCTCCAGGAGATAGTACAGAATCTGCCTGCAAAGCAGGAGACCACAGTTCAAATCCTGGGTCAGGAAGATCCGCCAGAAAAAGGTTAGGCTACCTACTCCAGTATTCTTGGGCTTCCCTTGTGCTCATCTGGTAAAGAATTTGCCTGCAATGAGGGAGACCTGGGCTCAATTCCTGGGTTGGGAAGATCCCCTGGAGAAGGGAAAGTCTACCCATTCCAATATTCTGACCTGGAGAATTTCATGGACTGTATAGTCCATGGGGTCACAAAGAATAGGACACAACTGAATGACTTTTAACTTTCACTTTCAGGAGCTAGTGAAGGACAGAAAAGTCTGGCCTGCTGCTGTCCACGGGGTCACAAAGTGTCGGATATGACTGAGAAACTTAACAATAACAACATGTAAGCTGAGTCAGTGATAATATCTAACCATCTCATTCTCTGCATCCCCTTTCTCCTTTTGCCTTCAATTTGTCCCAACATCAAGGTCTTTTCCAGTGAGTCGGCTCTCTGCATCAGGTAGCCAAAGTATTGGAGCTTCATCTTTAGTATAAATCCTTCCAATGAATATTCAAAGTTGAGAAATTAAACATTCTAACTTACTCAAAGGTTAAGAAGTATCAAAAGTCATGTAAAATATTTTGAGTAAGATAAAAATGAAAATACAACACATCAAAATTTGCAGACTGCAAGTAAAAGTGATAATTAGAGGTAAATCCATAGCATTCATGTATATAATTAGAATAAAAATCATATGTTAATAAGTTAAGTTTCTACTTCAGATATGAGGATAAAGAAGAGCAAAATAAATCTAAATTAAGAATAAGAAAAGAAAGAAAATCCAAGAACATAACCCAATATATGTGGGAAAGACAATGAGATAAAAAGCTGGTTCCTTGATAAGAACAATAAAGTTGATTACCTCCTAGACAGTCTAATCAAGAAAAAAAAAAGAGAGAGATAAGATACAAAGTACTGGTATCAGAAATAAAGGTGGGACCAGATCTAGTGATACCATGGCCATAAAAAAATGAGCAAAAAAAGAAAAAAAATTGGGAAAAAAATGTATGCCCACACATTTGATAACATAGATGAAATGCACTGTCTGTAAGACATAATTTATGAAAAATCATTCAAATATATTGCAATAAATAGTATGAAAAAACTGCTATATATTAAAATTTAATTAATTGATAATCTTCAGAATAAGAAAATTATGGGCCCAAAAGTGTTTACTGGTGAATTATACAAAAAAGTTAAGGAAAGAATGACACCAATACTCTACAATCTAATTTGGGAAACAGAAACAGGAGGGGGAAATTTTAGCACATCCTTTAATGCCAGCATTTCCCAACAGCATATCCAGACAAATAAATTGTAAAAAGAAAAAGTAAACCTACAGTATCTCTCATAAACATAGATGTAAAAAGTGAATAAAATAAATCAAGTCAAACCCAACAATGTATGAAAAATTATATGCCACAATCAGTTCAGTTCACTTCAGTCGCTCAGTCATATCTGACTCTTTGAGACCCAATGGACTGCAGCACACCAGACCTCCCTGTCCATCAACACTCCCAGAATTTATTCAAACTCATGTCCATTGAGGCAGTGATGCCACCCATCCATCTCATCCTCTGTCATCCCCTTCTCCCACTTTCAATCTTTCCCAGCATTAGGGTCTTTTCCAGTGAGTCAGTTCTTCGCATCAGGTAACCAAACTATTTGAGTTCCAGCCTCAACATCAGTTCTTCCAAAGAATATTCAGTAATGATTTCCTTTAGGATGGACTGGTTGGATTTGCTTGCAGTCCAAGGGACTCTCAAGAGTCTTCTCCAACACCACAGTTCAAAAGCATCAGTTCTTCAGTGCTCAGCTTTCTTTATGGTCCAACTCTCACATCCATACATGACTACTGGAAAAAAACATAGCTTTGACTAGATGAACCTTTGTTGACAAAGTAATGTCTCTGCTCTTTAATATGCTGTCTAGGATGATCATAACCTTTCTTCCAAGGAGTAAGCATCTTTTAATTTCATGGCTGCAGTCACCATCTGCAGGGATTTTGGAGCCCCCAAAAATCAAGTCAGCCACTGTTTCAACTGTTTCCCCCTATTTTCCATGAAGTGATGGGACCAGATGACATGATCTTAGTGTTCTGAATGTTGAGTTTTAAGCCAACTTCTTCATTCTCCTCTTTCACTTTCATCAAGAGGTTCTTTAGTTCTTCTTTGCTTTCTGCCATAAGGGTGGTGTCATGTGCATATCTGAGGTTATTGATATTTCTCCCGGCAATCTTGATTCCAGCTCGTGCTTCATCCAGCCCAGAGTTTCTCATGATGTACTCTGCATACAAGTTAAATAAGTAGGGTGACAATATACAGCCTTGATGTACTCCTTTTCCTATTTGGAACCAGTCTGTTGTTTCATGTCCATTTCTAACTGTTGCTTCCTGATCTGCATACAGATTTCTCAAGAAGCAGGTCAGGTGATCTGGTACTCCCATCTCTTTCAGAATGTTCCACAGTTTGTGGTGGTCCACACAGTCAAAGGCTTTGGCATAGTCAATAAAGCAGAAGTAGATGTTTTTCTGGAACTCTTTTGCTTTTTCAATGATCCAACGGATGCTGGCAATTTGATCTCTGGTTCGTCTGCCTTTTCTAAATCCAGCTTGAACATCTGGAAGTTCACGGTTCATGTACTGTGAAAGACTGCTTTGGAGAATTTTGAGCTTTGTTCATAGTGATCATAGTAATGCTTCCTAAGGCCCATTTGACTTCACATTCCAGGATGTCTGGCTCTAGGTGAGTGCCACAATCAAGAGGGATTTATTTCAAGAATACAAGGAAGGTTTATATTAAAAATAAGTTTATATAATCCATAACTTCAACTGGCTAAAAAAGCATCATTGGTCATAAAGATGCAGAAAAAGCACTTGATAAAGTTTAACATCCATTCATAATAAAAACTGTCAGAAAACTAAGACTGAAGTGAATTTCATCACCTAGAACATCTGGAAAATCATACTGTTAACATTTTACTTAATAGTGAGAAACTAAAAGCTTTCCCACTAAGATCAAGCAAGAATGTTACTTCTCACCTCTCCATTCAACAATGTAATGAGAGCCCTAGCTAATGCAATGATACAAGAAAATGAAATAAAATATTGAGAAGAAAAATAATAAAACTGTCTCTATTCATAGATGAAATGAATATCTATGTAGAAAATGCAATAAAATTGACTAAAACATTCCTGGAACATTACAATAAGTACTTAACTTTGTAGGTTATAAGATTAATATATGTCAATTGCTTTCTTATGTTCCAGCAATAGGAGATGACACTTAAAACTGTAAAACACAAGTATATTTACATGACCCCTTACCTCTCAAAAGCAATGCTTGGATTAAAACCCATCTAAATATGTACAAGTTGTACATGAGAGAAACTACAAACTTTGATGAAAAAAATTACTCCATATTCATAGATTTGAAGACTCAATATTCTTTATGCTGTCAGTTCAGTTCAGTTCAGTTCATTCATTCAGTCATGAACTGACCCCATGGACTGCAGCATGCTGGGCTTCCCTGCCCATCACCAACTCCAGAAGCTTGCTCAAACTCAAGTCCATTGAGTCGGTGATGCCATCCAACCATCTCACCCTTGGTCATCCCCTTCTCCTCCCGCCTTCAATTTTTTCCAGCATCAGGGTCTTTTCCAGTGAGTCAGTTCTTCACACAAAGCTTGGAGTTTCAGCTTCAGCATCAGTCTTTCCAATGAATATTCAGGACTGTTTTCCTTTAGGATTGACTGGTTGGATCTCCTTGCAGTCCAAGGGATTCTCAAGAGTCTTCTCCAATACCATAGTTCAAAATCACCAATTCTTCAGTGTTCAGCTTTCTTTATGATCCAACTCTCACATCCATACATGACTACTGGAAAAAACACAGCTTTAGCTAGATGGACCTTTGTCAGCAAAGTTTATGCTATCGGTTGCTCTCAGATTCATTTATTAATTTACTGCAATTCAAATACAATTTCTAGCAAGTTATCCTGTGGATATGTGAAAAATGACTCTTAAGTTTATATAGTTTTAAAAAAGACACAGAATAGTCAAGACAATACTGAAGAGCAAAATCAGAAGACTGACTTTACTCAACTTCTAGATTTACTGTACAGCTTCAATGATAGTCTCTTAGTGAAAGAATATGCAAAATGATTAGTGGCATGGAATAATGAGTCCATAAATATATCCATATGAATATAGTCAACTGCTCTATGATATGACTAAAGAAAATCCAATTGAGAAAGAATAGTCTTTTTCATAAATGGTGCCAAAGCAACTGAATATTCACATACTCATATTCAAAATATGACTGTAGCTATAAACTGCATACTTTTCATGAAAATTAACTCAAAATAGAAAATATACTTAAATTTAAGTGGAAAACAATAAAACTTGAATGATAAGATATGGAGAACGTAATGGAAAATAATCTGTTTAGCCTTGCTCTGGCACTGAGTTTTTATAAACAACTCAGAAATATAATCCATGAAAGAAAAAATTGCTAAGTTGTACTTCATTAAAATGAAAACTTTTTGTTCTGTGAAAGGCACTAAGAGATATAAAAGATAAGCCACAACAGAGAGAAAATATCTACAAACCATATACTTGATAAAACACTTTTACCTAAAATATAAAAAAATCGTTAAAACTCCATAAGAATACAACAAGGACCAGTTTAAAAGTAGGCAGAAATATGTGAAGACACTTTACCAAAAAAAGTGTACAGATAATAAATCATATCAGATCAGATCAGTCGCTCAGCCGTGTCCGACTCTTTGTGACCCCATGAATTGCAGCACGCCAGTCCTCCCTGTCCATCACCAACTCAGACTCACGTCCATCGAGTCAGTGATGCCATCCAGCCATCTCATCCTCTGTCGTCCCCTTCTCCTCTTGCCCCCAATCCCTCCCAGCATCAGAGTCTTTTCCAATGAGTCAACTCTTCTCATAAGGTGGCCAAAGTACTGGAGTTTCAGCTTTAGCATCATTCCTTCCAAAGAAATCCCAGGGCTGATCTCCTTCAGAATGGACTGGTTGGATCTCCTTGCAGTCTAAGGGACTCTCAGGAGTCTTCTCCAACACCACAGTTCAAAAGCATCAATTCTTCGGCGCTCAGCCTTCTTCACAGTCCAACTCTCACATTCATACATGACCACAAGAAAAGACATAGACTTGACTAGACAGACCTTTGTTGGCAACGTAATGTCTCTGCTTTTGAATATGCTATCTAGGTTGGTCATGACTTTCCTTCCAAGGAGTAAGCGTCTTTTAATTTCATGGCTGCAGTCACCCTCTGCAGAGATTTTGGAGCCCCCCAAAATAAAATCTGACACTGTTTCCACTGTTTCCCCATCTATTTGCCATGAAGTGATGGGACAGGATGCCATGATCTTCGTTTTCTGAATGTTGAGCTTGAAGCCAACTTTTTCACGCTCCACTTTCACTTTCATTAAGAGGCTTTTGAGTTCCTCTTCACTTTCTGCCATAAGGGTAGTGTCATCTGCATATCTGAGGTTATTGATATCTCTCCCAGCAACCTTGATTCCAGCTTGTGTTTCTTCCAGTCCAGCGTTTCTCATGATGTACTCCACATATAAGTTAAATAAGTAGGGTGACAATATACAGCCTTGATGTACTCCTTTTCCTATTTGGAACCAGTCTGTTGTTCCATGTCCAGTTCTAACTTTTGCTTCCTGACCTGCATACAAATTTCTCAAGAGGCAGGTCAGGTGGTCTGGTATTCCCATCTCTTGAAGAATTTTCCACAGTTTATTGTGATCCACACAGTCAAAGGCTTTGGCATAGTCAATAAAGCAGAAATAGATGTTTTTCTGGAACTCTCTTGCTTTTTCCATGATCCAGCGGATTCTTCACCATTTTTTGTCATTAAAGAATTGTAAAATAAAACAACAGTGAGATGTCACTAAGAACCTATGAGAATGACTAAAAATCATGACAGAACCTGTAGCTGGTGAGGATGTGAAGAAAGAGGAACTTATGTTCATTGCTGGTGGGAATGCAAGAAAAGTATAACACTAGAAAAACTGTTCTATAGTTTCTTAGAGAATTAAACATATACAATATAAACCAGAAATTAGTCCCTTAGGTATTTACTTAAGTGAATTGAAAACATACCCACACAAAATTCTGTAAATATATAGCATGTATGTTCTATACTGTGCTGTGCTAAGTTGCTCCAGTTGTGTCTGACTCTTTGTGACCCTATGGACTATAGCCCACCAGGCTCCTCTGTTCCTGAGGCTCTCCAGGCAAGAACACTGGAGTGTGTTGGTGTGCACTCCTCCAGGGGGTCTTCCCCACTTAGGGACTGAACCCACATTTCACATTTTCTGGACTGGCAGGTGGGTTCTTTACCACTAGCGCCCCCCCCCAGAAACCCTTATATTATCTATAATTACCAACAATTGGAAATAATCAAGATTTTCTTTAATAGGCAAATTGATAAAGTGTGTGTATTGTTCTTCATCCTGTTCATGATGCCAGTTGTCTGACTGAATCTCACTGTACACACTGTTCGTTGAACCCACACAAGGCACAAGCTGAGGCTCAAAGAAGATGCGAGGAGCCATAAGAACTGTAGACACATTTATTCTGTCCTGGCTGGCACAACAGCCATAGCATAACCTAACACAACACAATCTCTCTCCTGGCTGACACAGCAGCCATAACTGTATTCTCTTCTGGCTGACACAACAACTGTAGCAGTAGTCACACTATATTCTCTCCTCTCATGACTGACCCAATGGACACAGCCATGATGCAGCAGTAATGTTGCCACTTCCTAGGTGGAACTCACATATGTGTTCAGCACAAAGAAGCTTGTAACCAAGTGGGTACTTCAAGGCACACATGCACAGTGCTATAAATGATCTTAACAGTTACATAGTCATTATTTATAAAAATGGTTTGAAAGAGCCTGAATAAGCCATCTTGGCTCATTTGCTCTCTCCCCAGTGTGGTACACCCATACAATGGAAATAAAAAGAAATAAGTTATCACTCACAAAATACACACGGGAATATTAAAATATATATTGCTATATGAAAATATCAGTCTGAAAAATTTATATACTATATAATTCCAGATATGTGGCATTATGAGAAAGGAAAAACTATTAGGAAAATAAAAGCATCAGTGACTTCTATGGTTAAGTACTAAAAGGAAAGAATGAATAGGGGGCATGGGATTTTTAGGACAGTGAAACTATTTTGTATTACACTCTAATGGTTGTGCAATACAGTAATGGTGCACATATAAATTATGCATTTGCCAAAACTTAAATGCACACCACAAATAATGAATTATAATGTAAACTGAAGACTTTAAATATCATTGGCATACTTCAGAGATATTACATGTTCAATTCCAGACCCCAACAATAAGGCAATATCACAATACAAGAAGTCATATGATTTTTTGGTTTCTCAATATAAAAGTTATATTTACACTCTATTAAGATCTTCAGGACCTAGATAATCACGATGGTGTGATCACCAACTTAGAGCCAGACATTCTGGAATGCAAAATCAAGTGGGCATTAGGGAGCATCACTGTGAACAAAGCTAGTGGAGGTGATGGAATTCCAGTTGAACTATTTCAAATTCTGAAAAATGATGTTGTAAAAGTGCTTCACTCAATATGCCAACAAATTTGGAAAACTCAGCAGTGGCCACAGGACTGGAAAAGGTCAGTTGTCGTTCCAATCCCAAAGAAAGGAAATGACAAAGAATGCTCAAACTATCACACAATTGCACTCATCTCACACGCTAGTAAAGTAATGTCCAAAATTCTCCAAGCCAGGCTTCAATAGTACATGAACCGTGAACTTCCAGATGTTCAAGTTGGGTTTAGAAAAGGCAGAGGACCCAGATATCAAATTGCCAACATCCATTGGATCACTGAAAAAGCAAGAGAGTTCCAGAAAAACACCTATTTCTGCTTTATTGACTATGCCAAAGCCTTTGACTGTGAGGACCACAACAAACTCTGGAAAATTCTTAAAGAGATAGCACTACCAGACCACTTGACCTGCCTCTTGAGAAATCTGTATGCAGGTCAGGAAGCAACAGTTAGAATTGGACATGGAACAACAGACTGGTTCCAAATACGAAAAGAGTGCATCAAGGCTGTCACCTTGATGCATCAATAAGTGTCACCCTACTTATTTAACTTGTATGCAGAGTACATCATGAGAAACTCTGGGCTGGATGAAGCACGAGCTGGAATCAAGATTGCCGGGAGAAATATCAATAACCTCAGATATGCACATGACACCACCCTTATGGCAGAAAGCAAAGAAGAACTAAAGAGCCTCTTGATGAAAGTGAAAGAGGAGAGTGAAGATGTTGGCTTAAAACTCAACATTCAGAACACTAAGATCATGTCATCTGGTCCCATCAATTCATGGAAAATAGGGGGAAACAGTTGAAACAGTGGCTGACTTGATTTTTGGGGGCTCCAAAATCCCTGCAGATGGTGACTGCAGCCATGAAATTAAAAGATGCTTACTCCTTGGAAGAGAAGTTATGACCAACCTAGACAACATATTAAAAAGCAGAGACATTACTTTGCCAACAAAGGTCTGTCTAGTCAAAGCTATGTTTTTTTCCAGTAGTCATGTATGGATGTGAGAGTTAGACCATAAAGAAAGCTGAGCACTGAAGAACTGATGCTTTTGAACTGTGGTGTTGGAGAAGACACTTGAGAGTCTCTTGAACTGCAAGGAGATCCAACCAGTCCATCCTAAAGGAAATCAGTCCTGAATATGAATTGGAAGGACTGATGCTGAAGCTGAAACTCCAATATTCTGTCCACCTGATGCAAAGAACTAACTTACTGGAAAAAACCCTGATTCTGGGAAAGATTGAAGGTGGGAGGAGAAGAGGACAACAAAGGATAAGATGGTTGAATGGCATCACTGACTCAATGAAATGAATTAGAGTAAACTCTGGGAGTTGGAGGCTGACAGGGAGGTCTGGCGTGCTGTAGACCATGGGTTCCCAAAGAGTCAGACATGACAGAGTGACTGAAGTGACTGAATTGAAGTATTAAATAGCATTATGCTTACAAAAATCACTTTAGATACTTTAATTAAAAATACTTTATTAATAAAAACTTCTGACCATCATCTGAAATTTCAGTGAGTAGTATTAACATCAAAGATAATTGATCACAAATCACTATAATAAATAAAATAAAAATAATATTTGAAATTTACAAAAATTACCAAAGTACAGTGCAAAGTGAACTAATGCTATTGGAAAAATGTTGCTGATAGACTTGTTTGTAACAGGATTGCCACAATTTTTCAATCTGTAAAAAAGTTCATTATCTGTGATGTAGAATAGAGCAAAGTGAAGTAAGGCAATGTATGCCTGTAATAATGTATCAATACTAGTTTATGAATCATAGCTAAAGTGCGACACCAAAGCAAGATGTTAATAACAAAGGAAATTGTGGATGGGAACAGGGGAATGTATGGAAAATCTTTACTCTCCATTCAGCCCGTTGATATATTTAAAACTACACTAAGAAGTCTACTCATATTCTATAAAGAATTACTTTACTATACTAATGTCTATAATTGCAATAAGAAACAGAAATATTGAAATGTGGACTTATGACTATTTTGTTTACTATCATTGCCATTTATTAAACACTAAGTTGTGGCAGAACCCTGTAATTTGAAACTCAGTTATTATGTTATCACTGTTCTTAAGATATTGAACTAATTTACTATGATTTTTACTCATTTATCAATTTTCTTGCCATTTTAATTGTTAGCTTTAATTTACCACCATGAGGGAGAGAAAAAGATACATTTATCTTCAACTTTAGTTCAAACCTGAAAATTAAAATTATTCAAATTTTATAAACAAAATATACAATAAAAGCAGTAGGGTTTTTTTTTTCCACACAGTTTCATTGAAAAGTAAAATATTTATAGAATAATTCAAGCCCAAGTTATTTCATTAGTTTTATTTTTGCTTTTTTTTCCTCCTTATTCTGAATTCAGTATAGTATAATCTTTCCTAATAAATAATTAAGGAATATTTTAACTCTGTTTTTTGTTGATTGAAGGAATATTTTCTTGAATAAAAATAAAATCTAATGTCAAAAAGTGAAAGACAGAATTGATAATTGCAATAAAAAAGTGGTAGAGCATAATGGTGGAGAGCAAAGATTCTTTAAGAATTTATCTGAGGCTATATGACTGAAGAGTTTAGAATCAGCAACAAGAAACAAAGAGATTAAAAAATGAGGAGTAAGGAAACCCTGGCAAGACAAACACTGTTTAAAAGTATGTAACAAATTCATCAACAATAAAATAAAATTTCTTTACCACATAAATGCATGTATTTATATACACACATTTGTGAAAACTTTTATCTACAGTACTATAGTCATAAATGAATCTAATAGTAAATGGTTGTTTTTTTTTTCTTTTTTGCAGATTTGCCTCATTTGAATTTATACATTTAAATATAACTAAAACTGAGGAGTAAGACTACAGGAAGAATGAAAACATGTATTTTGAGGATCCTAAGATAGCAGAGGAATAGGATGGAGAGACCACTTTCTGCCTCACAAATTCATCAAAAGAACATTTGAACACTGAGTAAATTCCACAAAACAATTCTGATTGCCAGCAGAGGGCATCAGGCACCCAGAAAAGCAGCCCATTGTCTTCAAAAGGAGGTAAGAAAAAATATAAAAGATAAAAAGAGAGACAAAAGAGGTAGGGATGGAGCTCCGTCCCAGGAGAGTGAAGTGAAGTCGCTCAGTCGTGCCCAACTCTTTGCGACCCCATGGATAGTAGCCTGCACCAAGCTCCTCCGTCCATGGGATTTTCAAGGCAAGAGTACTGGAGTGGATTGCCATTTCCTTCTCCAGGGAATCTTCCCAACCCAGGGATCGAACCCAGGTCTCTCACATTGTAGACAGACACTTTACCATCTGAACCACCAGGGAAGGGAGTCTTAAAAAAGAGAGAAGTTTCTAAACACCAGGAAACACTCTCGCTGCCGAGTCTGTGGTGAGCCTTGGAACCAGAGAGGGCAACATAACTGGGAGGAAAAATAAATAATTAAACCCCACAGATTAGTGTCCAATGGTAACACCCCCAGCGGAGAAGCAGCACAGAAGCCTGCAAGCAGGGGCTGGGCAGGGAGGCACAGGCTGCATTTCTTAGAGTAAGGACCAGGCCTGAATGCCCCAAGGGCAATCTGAGGGAACCAACTTGGGCTAGCAAACCAGACTGTGGGATAGCTACCACACGAAAAGCCCTAACCTAAGACACCGTCAGGCCCACTCACAGAACAAGGGACTGAGCAGAGCTAGCTGGCTGCAGACCAGCCCATCCCCCTCTGGTGACAGGCAGGCAGGGGCAGCCAAAGCCAGACGGGGGCAATCACAGCCCCAGAGAGGTATTATCTACAAAACTGCAAGCAGGCTTCATTGCTAACCAAGACTTCTTGGGATTCTGGATGGTTGAAATCTGCCTGAGAAGGTACGCCGGTTGTACACCCAGAAAATGAAGTGGCAGGGATGGGGGAGGCGATAAGTCAAAAAGACCGTACTGGCCAAACACCTGGTCACCTGAGCTGCTTGGACCTGGGAAAGGGCACAAAACGCAGGCCCAACTGAGTCTGCGCCTCTGAGGACTACCCAAGTACCTGAACCTGAGTGGCTTAGACCTGGGAAGAGCATACAACCCAGGGCGGCCTCAGACAGTTTCTGGCAGAGCAACCTAGAGCCTAAGCAGTGTAGACAGGGAAAGCAGACACAACATGAGTGGGGGCAAACCCAGTGTGGCTGAGACACTGCGAGCACACACCAGAGTTATTTGTTTGCAGTGTTCCTCCCTATCCATAGCATAACTGAACGAGTCTTAAAAAGTGTCCACCACCTCCCCCTTGTGTCAGGGTGAAAATTAGACACTGAAGAGACCAGCAAACAAAATAAGGTAAAACAGAGGGAACCTCCCGGGAAGTGACAGGTGCAATAGATTAAAACCCTGCAGTTAGCACCGACTGCATAGGAAGGGGCCTATAGATCTTGAGAAATATAAGCCAGACCAAGGAACTATCTGAAAATGAACTGACCCCACACTACCCACAACACCACCAGAGAAAGTCCTAGATATATTTTTACTATTTTCACAATCATTCTTTTTTTTTAATTTTTAAGTCCTCTATTACTCCTTTAATTTTCATTTTTATAACTTACTATTACTTTGCAAAAAAAAGACCCTATTTTTAAGCAAACTTCATATATATATATATATATATATATATATCTTTTATAATTTTTGTGACCTTGTTTTTTTTCTATAATATTGTATTTTTAAAAATCCAACCTCTACTCTAGATTTTTAATCTTTGCTTTTTGGTATTTGCTATCAATTTTGTACCGTTAAGAACCCAATCTTCAGTACCCATTTTTACTTGGGAGCGAGATTACTGGCTTGACTGCTCTCTCTCGCTTTGGACTCTCCTTTTTCTCCACCAGGTCTCCTCTATCTCCTCCCTCCCCCTTCCCTTCTCTACCCAACTCTGTATATCTCTTTGTGTGTTCCAGATGGTGGAGTACACTTAGGGAACTGATTACTGTCTGGATCTGTCTCTCTCCTTTTGATCTCCCCTTCTATCCTCCTGGCCACCTCTGTCTCCTTCCTCCCTCTTCTCTTCTCTGTGTAACTCCATGAACATTTCTGAGTGGTCCAGACTCTGGAGCTCACATAAGGAAAGGATAACTGGCTAGCTCACTCTCTCCTCTTTTGATTCTACCTCATCTCATCCTGGTCACCTCTATCTCCCTCCTCCCTCTTCTCTTCTCCATGTAACTCTGTGAACCTCTCTGGGTGTCCCTCACTGTGGAGAAATGTTTCATCTTTAACCTAGATGTTTTATCAACAGTGCTGTATAGATGGAGAAGTCTTGAGGCTACTGTAAAAATAAGACTGAAAACCATAAGCAGGAGGCTTAAGTCCAAATTCTGAGAACACCAGAGAACTCCTGACTTCAGGGAACATTAATCAACAGGAGCTCATCAAACACCTCCATACCTACACTGAAACCAAGCACCACCCAAGGGCCAAAAAGTTCCAGAGCAAGACATACCATGCAAATTCTCCAGCAACACAGGAACATAGCACTGAGCTTCAATATACAGGCTTCCCAAAGTAACTCCAAACCCACTGACATCTCATAACTCATTACTGGACACTTCATTGCATGCCAGAGAGGAGAACTCCAGCTCCACCCACCAGAACACCGACAAGAAACCTTGACAAGCCACCCATCCAACCCGACCTGCAGTGAGGAAACTCCACAATAAAGAGAACTCCACAAACTTCCAGAATATGGAAATACCACCCCAAACATAGCAATATAAACAAGATGAAGAGACAGAGGAATACCCAGCAGGTAAAGGAACAGGATAAATGCCCACCAAACCAAACAAAAGAGGAAGAGCTAGGGAATTTACCTGAAAAAGAATTCCAAATAATGATAGTGAAATTGATACAAAATCTTGAAAACAAAATGGAATCACAGATAAATAGCCTGGAGACAAGGATTGAGAAGATGAAAGAAAGGTTTAACAAGGACCTAGAAGAAATAAAAAAGAGTCAATATATAATGAATAATGCAATAAATAAGGTCAAAAACACTCTGGAGGGAACAAATAGTAGAATAATGGAGGCAGAAGATAGGATTAGTGAGGTAGAAGATAGAATGGTAGAAATAAATGAATCAGAGAGGAAAAAAGAAAAATGAATTTTTAAAAAATGAGGACAATCTCAGAGACCTCTGGGACAATGTTAAATGCCCCAACATTCGAATCATAGGAGTCCCAGAAGAAGAAGACAAAAAGAAAGACCATGAGAAAATACTTGAGGAAATAATAATTGAAAACTTCCCTAAAATGGGGAAGGAAATAATCACCCAAGTCCAAGAAATCCAGAGAGTCCCAAACAGGATAAACCCAAGGCAAAACACCCCAAGACACATATTAATCAAATTAACAAAATTCAAACTCAAAGAACAAATATTAAAAGCAGCAAGGGAAAAACAACAAATAACACACAAGGGGATTCCCATAAGGATAACAGCTGATCTTTCAACAGAAACTCTTCAGGCCAGGACGGAATGGCAAGACATACTTAAAGTGATGAAAGAAAATAACCTACAGCCCAAATTACTGTACCCAGCAAGGATCTCATTCAAATATGAAGGAGAAATCAAAAGCTTTACAGACAAGCAAAAGCTGAGAGAATTCAGCACCACCAACCCAGCTCTCCAACAAATGCTAAAGGATATTCTCTAGACAGGGAACACAAAAAGGGTGTATAAACTCAAACCCAAAACAATAAAGTAAATGGCAATGGGATCATACTTATCAATAATTACTTTAAACGTAAATGGGTTGAATGCCCCAAACAAAAGACAAAGACTGGCTGAATGGATACAAAAACAAGACCACTATATATGTTGTCTACGAGAGACCCACCTCAAAACAGGGGAAACATACAGACTGAAAGTGAAGGGCTGGAAAAAGATATTCCACACAAATAGAGACCAAAAGAAAGCAGGAGTAGCAATACTCATATCAGATAAAATAGACTTTAAAACAAAGGCTGTGAAAAGAGACAAAGAAGGACACTACATAATGATCAAAGGATCAATCCAAGAAGAAGATGTAACAATTATAAATATATATGCACCCAACATAGGACCACTGCAATATGTAAGACAAATGCTAACAAATATGAAAGGGGAAATTAACAATAACACAATAATAGTGGGAGACTTTAATACCCCACTCACACCTATGGATAGATCAACTAAACAGAAAATTAACAAGGAAACACAAACTTTAAATGATACAATAGACCAATTAGACCTAATTGATATCTATAGGACATTTCACCCCAAAACAATGAATTTTACCTTTTTCTCAAGTGCACATGGAACCTTCTCCAGGATAGATCACATCCTGGGCCATAAATCTAGCCTTCGTAAATAAAAAAAAAATTGAAATCATTCCAAGCATATTTTCTGACCACAATGCAGTAAGATTAGATCTGAATTACAGGAGAAAAACTATTAAAAATTCCAACATATGGAGGCTGAACAACACGCTGCTGAATAACCAACAAATCACAGAATAAATCAAAAAAGAAATCAAAATATGCATAGAAACGAATGAAAATGAAAACACAACTACCCAAAACCTATGGGACACTGTAAAAGCAGTGCTAAGGGGAAAGCTCATAGCAATACAGGCATACCTCAAGAAACAAGAAAAAAGTCAAATAAATAACCTAACTCTACACCTAAAGCAACTAGAAAAGGAAGAAATGAAAATCCCCAGGGTTAGTAGAAGGGGAAAAAATCCTAAAAATTAGGACAGAAATAAATGCAAAAGAGACCATAGCAAAAATCAACAAAGCCAAAAGCTGGTTCTTTGAAACTATAAATAAAATTGACAAACCATTAGCCAGACTCATCAAGAAACAAAGGGAGAAAAATCAAATCAATACAATTAGAAATGAAAATGGAGAGATCACAACAGACAACACAGAAATACAAAGGATCATAAGAGACTACTATCAGCAATTATATACCAATAAAATGGACAACTTGGAAGAAATGGACAAATTCTTAGAAAAGTACAACTTTCCAAAATTGAAGCAGGAAGATAGAAAATCTTAACAGGCCCATAACAAACAAGGAAATTGAAACTGTAATCAGAAATCTTCCAGCAAACAAAAGCCCAGGTCCAGATGGCTTCACAGCTGAAATCTACCAAAAATTTAGAGAAAAGCTAACACCTATCCTACTCAAACTCTTCCAGAAAGTTGCAGAGGAAGGTAAACTTCCAAACTCATTCTATGAGGCCACCATCACCCTAATACCAAAACCTGACAAAGATGCCACAAAAAAAGGAAAACTATAGGCCATATCACTGATGAACATAGATGCAAAAATCCTTAACAAAATTCTAGCAATCAGAATCCAACAACATATTTTCCTGATATCTTTAATCATCTTCACTATCATTTTTCTGACTCCTTTTACTGGAAGATTGCCTATTTCCACTTCATTTAATTGTTTTCCTGGATTTTTATCTTTTCCCTTCATCTGGGACCTTTATGCTTTTTAATCATGATTAACTTTCTGTATTGGGGTTTTATTTTAGTCACAGTGGAACTATGGTTCTTCTTGCTTCTTCTGTTTGCACTCACTCGGATGGAGGAGGCTATGAGGCTTGTGTAAGCTTCCTGATGGAAGAGACTGAGTTTTGCTCTAGTGTGCAGGGTCTTGCTCAGTTCAGTTCAGTCGCTATATCATGTCCGACTCTTTGTAACCCCATGGACTGCAGCACACCAGGTCTCCCTGTCCATCACCAACTCCCAATGCTTGCTAAAATCATGTCCATCAGGTCAGTGATGCCATCCAACCATCTCATCCTCTGTTGTTCCCTTCTCTTCCTGCCTTCAATTTTTCCCAGAATCAGGATCTTTTCCAATGAGTCAGTTCTCTGCATCACATGACCAAAGTATCGAAGTTTCAGTGTCAGCATCAGTCCTTCCAATGAATATTCAGGACTGATTTCCTTTAGGATGGACTGGTTGGATCTCCTTGCAGTCCAAGGGACTCTCAAGAGTCTTCTCCAACACCACAGTTCAAAAGCATCAATTCTTTGGCACTCAGCTTTCTTTATAGTCCAACTCTCACATCCATACATGACTACTGGAAAAACCACAGTTTTGACTACATGGACATTTGCCAGCAAAGTAATGTGTCTGCTTTTTAATATACTGTCTAGGTTAGTCATAGTTTTTCTTACATGGAGCAAGCGGTTTTTAATTTCATGGCTGCAGTCACCATCTGTAGTGATTTCGGAGCCCCCCCAAATAAAGTCTGTCACTATTTCCGTTGTTTCCCAATCTATTTCCTATGAAGTGATGGGACCAGATGCCATGATCCTAGTTTTCTGACCGTTGAGTTTTAAGCCAGCATTTTCACTCTCCCCTTTCATTTTCATCAAGAGGCTCTTAGTTCATCTTCACTTTTTGTCATAAGGGTGGTGTCATCTGCATATCTGAGGTTATTGATATTTCTCCTGACAATCTTGATTTCAACTTATGCTTCATTCATCCCAGCATTCCACATGGTATACTCTGCATATAAGCTAAATAAGCATGGTGACAATATACAATCTTGACGTACTCCTCTCTGTCTTTGGAACAAGCCTGTTATTCCATGTCCAGTTCTAACTCTTCCTTCTTGACCTGCTTACAGATTTATCAGGTGTCAGGTAATGTGGTCTGGTATTCCCATCTCTTGAAGGATTTGCCAGTTTGTTGTAATCCACAGAGTTAAAATCTTTGGTGTAGTCAATAAACTAGAAGTAGATGTTTTTCTGGAACTCTCTTGCTTTTTCAATGATCCAGCATATGTTGGCAATTTGATCTCTGGGTCCTCTGCCTCTATATCCAGCTTGAACATCTGGAGGTTCACAATTTACATACTGTTGAAGCCTGGCTTGGAAGATTTTGAGCATTTAACTCAGATGACCATTATATCTACTACTGTGGGCAAGAACCCCTTAGAAGAAATGGAGTAGCCCTCATAGTCAAAAAAAGAGTCCAAAATGCATTATTTGGTGCAATCTCAAAAATGACAGAATGATTTCTGTTCGTTTCCAAGGAAAACCATTCAACATCACAGCAATCCAAGTCTACGCCCCAACCAATAATGCTGAAGAAGCTGAAGTTGAATGGTTCTTTGAAGACCTACAGAGCCTTCTAGAACTAACACCTTAAAAAGATGTCCTTTTTATAGGGGACTGGAATGCAAAAGTAGAAAGTCAAGAAACACCTGGGAAAATAGGCAAATTTGACCTTGGCATACAAAATGAAGCAAGGGAAATGGTAACAGTTTTGCCAAGAGAAGGCATTGGTCAGAGCAAACACTCTCTTCCAACAACACAAGAGAGGACACTACACATGGACATCACCAAATGGTTAATACCAAAATCAGATTTATTATATTCTTTGCAGCCAAAGAATGCCAAAGAAAGAAAAGCTCTGTGCAGTCAGCAAAAACAAGACCGGGAGCTATCTGTGGCTCAGATCATGAACTCCTTATTTCCAAATTCAGACTTAAATTGAAGGAAGTCGAGAAAAGCACTAGACCATTCAGGTATGACCTAAATCAAATCCCTTATAATTATACAGTGAAAATGACAAATAGATTCAAAGGATTAGATCTGAAAGACTGTCTGAAGAACTATGGATGGAGGTTCATGACATTTAACAGGAGGCACTGATCAAAACCATCCCCTAGAAAAAGAAATGCAAAAAGGCAAAATGGTTGTCTGAGGAGACCTTACAAATAGCTGAGGAAAGAAGAGAAATGAAAGGCAATGGAGACAAGGAAAGAAATACCCATTTGAATGCAGAGTTCCAAAGAATAGCAAGGAGAGATATGAAAGCCTTCCTCAGCGATCAGTGCAAAGACATAGAGGAAAGCAATAGATTGAGAAAGACTAGAGATCTCTTCAAGGAAATTAGTGATACCAAGGGAATATTTCATGCAAACATGGGCAAAGTAAAGGACAGAAATGGTATGGACCTAACAGAAGCAGAAGATATTGAAAGATTGCAAGAATACATAGAAGAATAATAAAAAAAAAAAAATCTTCATGACCCAGATAACCATGATGGTGTGGTCATTCATGTAGAGCAAGACATCCTGAAATGCAAAGTCACATGGGCCTTAGGAAGCATCACTATGAATAAAGCTAGTGGAGGTGATAGAATTCCAGTTGAGCTATTTGAAATCCTAAAAGATGATGTTGTGAAAGTGCTTCACTCGTTATGCCAGGAAATTTGGAAAACTCAGCAAGTTTGGCTCAGCAAAACTTTAATCCAATTATCTGCTGATGGATGTGGTTGTGCTCCCCAACCCCAATAGAGTTTTGGCCTGAGGTGACCCAACCCTCAGGTCTATAGGCTCTATGGTCAGGTTTATGGGGACCTCCAAGAGGGTTATGCCAAGCGAGACCTTCCCCCGTCCCTCTGGTGAGCCCCTGCTTACTCATACCTCCAGAGGAGACACTCCAACACTAATAGGTAGTTTTGGTTCAGTCTTGTGTGGAGTCCCTGCTTCTTTCCTCTGAGTTTTGGTTCATGCAAGGTTTTGTTTGTACCCTTCAAGGCTGGAGTCTCTGTTTCCCCCAATCCTGTGGTATTTTCTTGTAATCAAATCCTGCTGGCCTTCAAAGTCAGATTCCCTGGGGATTCCCAGTTCTTTAGTTGGATTCCCAGGTTGGGAAACCTGACGTGGGGTTCAGAACATTCACAGTGGTGGAAGAACTTCATTGGTATTATTTTCTCCAGCTTGTGAGTCACCCACCCGGCAGATATGGGATTTGATCATATTATGGTTTTGCCCTTCCAACCTTCTACCTATGGTTCTTTTTCTTTGGACGTGCAGTATCTTTTTTTGGTAGGTTCCAACGTCCTCCTATTGATAGCTGTTCAACAGCTAGTTGTATTTTTGTTACTCGAGCAGGAAGAGATAAGTGCACGTCCTTCTACTCTGCTCTCTTAACTGAAATATCCTACAAGTTTTGCGTGTATCTATATATTCCTTCCAGTTGTCAACGTGTCCTGTCAGTACTCAGCTGGTTCTCTGCAAGATCCCCTGCATCTGAAGATGTATTCCTGATGCGTCTTTTGGAGAGAGATGTCCTCTAGTTTTATCACTCCTCTGTTAATATAGCTAATATAGCTAATACAGTCTTTTCCTCCATGTGATTTTTATTTTAATTACCTTAATAATTAATATCTTAAACATCTTTTTGCATGCTAATTATCCATTTATATATCTTCTTTAAAGAATAAATCTGTACAGCTTATGTTTTAACTAACTAAACCATATATTTAATTGCATTATGTCCTTTTATAATTAAGCTGTAAGAGTTTTATGTATGTTATTGATAAAGTTTATCATATATACAATTTGCAAATATTTTCTCCCATTCTGTGGATTATTTTTTACTTTTTTGTTAGTACTCTTGCAAAACATTTTTAATTAAGATACATAACAACTTATCTGTATCTTGTTTCTCATTCAATCATGTATTTCTTTTCACATTTTGGTTCTGGTTATTTGATAGGATATCCAGAATAAAATATAAGAATTTTAGCACATATATATGCTATGGGTATCTCCCAGATATTACATAGCATACACTTTCATGCTTAATAAATATGTATTTGAAATTTTATTTTATTCCTAGTTTTAACTGAGCATCCTTATCCTGTGTCTTTAATTGAAAGATAGATCAACCTATTAATGAACAACTTGGAAAAGGGTGATTTTTGTTTTTAAACAAAATACCTCTTGGTAAGAATGCCAAGTAAAGATGTGTTCTGCTCTTGACCGAGATGCAGCAGGAGTTGGACAAGAGTATAACTAGAGAAGTAAGAGAAGTTGCCACTGAATTTGAAGCTGAATCCTATAGACTGTCCTCGCTAATATTTACAGATGGGTCAAATCTATATCAGGACCTACCTTTGAAAACATCACAATAATATATACAGATTTTGAAGAAAAAAAAATATATGACTTGAAAACTAAATAGTAAAAAATTCCCTACTGGACTGTTTCCATGACATTTTAGTTGTTGCCCATTAAACATGATGAGAAAATCTTTATTAAAGGAAAATATTTTTTTGTATTTAAAAAAAGCAAAAATACTGATAGTGGGCCTAGATTCTAATTTCAGTTTTGTAAATAATCCTGTAAGTTAGTTATCTTCACTTTGCTTTACATGTACAACAAGGGAGGAAGATAATGCCTGACCTCACTTCCTTCACAGGAACATTGTTAGAATGAATGAGGCAATGTATACATAAATGCAGAGCATCTTAGAAGACAAATACTCTACAAAACTGTAGTGTCATCATTATTATTATTGTTATAGAGAGAATTTTTGAAAATTCAGGTGGCAGAATATATTATAGTACTCTTCTACAAAAGAGAAAATAAAAGCATCATTATGGTATAGATTTAATGTCTCTGTCTTTCACTGTATTCTGCACAGCATACAAATGTGGCTGTACTAACTTTGGATTATTACAAAAGTACATTGTCTTCTGTTTCAACATTACATTTATGACTTCTTAATCAGGATGTAAAAATATGTATGCTATTAAATTTATACCTTTCCTTATTTTTCTAAAAGTCACTGAATATTTAGATTATATGTTGACACTTAAATATCTGTAAGTGTATATGGGTACATATGTTATCATCATCTAAGCTACTTTTATTGAGTACCTGCTACATACTCCTCAGAAAACCTTTCAAAGTTGGTATAAGAAATATTATTATGTATACAAACATAAAAAATCTGTTATGTGTTAGTAATACAGAATAACATTGTATGTAATCCTTTAAGCTATCCTGTAAGGTCAGTTTTCATTCCAATCCCAAAGAAAGTCAATGCCAAAGAATGCACTCGTTTCACAAGCTAGTATCAGTTCAGTTCAGTTCAGTTCAGTTGCTCAGTCGTGTCCGACTCTTCATGACCCCATGAATCGCAGCACGCCAGGCCTCCCTGTCCATCACCAACTGCCGGAGTTCACTCAGACTCACATCCATCGAGTCAGTGATGCTATCCAGCCATCTCATCCTCTGTCATCCCCTTCTCCTCCTGCCTTCAATCTTTCCCAGCATCAGGGTCTTTTCAAATGAGTCAGCTCTTTGCATCAGGTGGCCAAAGTATTGGAGTTTCAGGTTCAACATCAGTCCTTCCAGTGAATATTCAGGATTGATCTCCTTTAGGATGGACTGGTTGGATCTCCTTGCAGTCCAAGGGACTCTCAAGAGTCTTCTCCAACACCACAGTTCAAAAGCATCAATTCTTTGGCGTTCAGCCTTCTTCACAGTCCAATTCTCACATCCATTCACGACTACTAGAAAAACAACAGCCTTGACTAGATGGAATTTGTTGGCAAAATAATGTCCCTGCTTTGAATATGCTTTCTAGGTTGGTCATAACTTTCCTTACAAGAGTATAGTAAGGCTCAAAATTCTCCAAGCCAGACTTCAACAATATGTGAACCGTGAACTTCCAGATGTTCAAGCCGGTTTTAGAAAAGGCAGAGGAACCAGAGTTCAAATTGCCAACATCCACTGGATTATCAAAAAAGCAACAGATTTCCAGAAACAATACCTATTTCTTCTTTATTGACTATGACAACGCCTTTGACTGTGAGGATCACAATAAACTGTGGAAAATTCTTCAAGAGATAGGAATACCAGCCCACCTGACTTGCCTCTTGAGAAACCTGTATGCAGCTCAGGAAGCAACAGTTAGAAATGGACATGGAGCAACAGACTGGTTCCAAATAGGAAAAGGAGTACATCAAGGCTGTATATTGTCACCCTACTTATTTAACTTATATGCAGAGTACATCATGAGAAACGCTGGGTTGGAAGAAGCATGAGCTGGAATCAAGATAGCCGGGAGAAATATCAATAACCTCAGATATGCACATGACACCACCCTTATGGCAGAAAGTGAAGAAGAACTGAAGAGCCTCTTGATGAAAGTGAAAGAGGAGAATGGAAATGCTGGCTTAAAGCTCAACATTCAGAAAACTAAGGTCATGGCATCTGGTCCCATCACTTCATGGGAAATAGATGGGGAAACAGTGGAAACAGTGATGGGCTTTATTTTGGGGGGCTCCAAAATCCCTGCAGATGGTGACTGCAGCCATGAAATTAAAAGATGCTTACTCCTTGGAAGAGAAATTATGACCAACCTAGACAGCGTATTAAAAAGCAGAGACATTACTTTGCCAACAAAGGTTCGTCTAGTCAAGGCTGTTGTTTTTCCAGTAGTCGTGAATGGATGTGAGAGTTGGACCGTAAAGAAAGCTGAGCACTGAAGAATTGATGCTTTTGAACTCTGGTGTTGGAGAAGACTCTTGAGAGTCCCTTGGACTGCAAGGAGATCCAACCAGTCCATTCTAAAGGAGATCAGCCCTGGGATTTCTTTGGAAGGAATGATGCTAAAGCTGAAACTCCAATACTTTGGCCACCTCATGCGAAGAGTTGACTCATTGGAAAAGACTCTGATGCTGGGAGGGATTGGGGACAGGAGGAGAAGGGGACGACAGAGGATGAGATGGCTGGATGGCATCACTGACTCGATGGATGTGAGTCTGAGTGAACTCCGGCAGTTGGTGATGGACAGGGAGGCCTGGCGTGCTGCGATTCATGGGGTCACGAAGAGTCGGACACGACTGAGCGACTGAACTGAACTGAATATTCCACCGTGTATATGTACCACAACTTCAGTGGAAACAGTGATGGGCTTTATTTTGTTGGGCTCCAGGAGTTTGTGATGGACAGGGGGACCTGGTGTGCTGTAGTCCATTGGGTCACAAAGAATGGGACACCACTGAGCAACTGAACAGAAATGAACTGAACTGAAGGGTATGTTATGGCCCACATATTTAACAAAAGTATCAGTATGTTAGTTTATATAACTTTGATCTTGTATGTTACTTTAGATAAATTAAATCCTGATTACTTCTTCTTATAATAAAATGATCATATGCAACTATGAGTTACATTTTAAACAATAAATGTTGGAATGAACAATTGTTTTGGCATACTTTGCAAGCATTGGCAGGTCACTTTCTTAAGGATTCTTTGTGTGAAATATTATGGGGTTCTACAAATGGACTACATTTTAAAGTTATGCTCACATTTCTTTGAATATGCAGAGTTTTCAATGCAGAGAGGGAATGAAAAAAAGGAAGCTAAATTCTAGAATAATGTTATGGAATACGGAAAAATACATCTATATATCTCAGAACAAAATGTCACTTAGCATTTTCAAATTTTTAGTTTTCTAAAGTAATTAATACTGCATAATGCAAACATTTAAAAACATTTTCCTTCTTTTTCTGTGTATAATATTTACAAAGTATTAATTTGGCATTCAATTTATAAAGTGCACATTAAATAAAGCTAGAAGCAAGTGATGTTCAGAAAAACAAGTCAGGAATATCAGCAGTTTCATCTCAGCATATTTAATATACTCTGTTTTTTATTTTAAATTTGCTTTGTTTTTGTTTTCTTCAAATATTCATCTAATATTTTTCTTTAACATGAAACTTAAATGAATCTTATTTTAATGAAGATCACTTTTTTAAACATTTTATACATATCTGAGAGAAGTTACATTATTTACTTATGAATATCATAATTACCTAATAAAATCTAGTGGAAACATTGGATTTGATTGTGGAACAGTTTTAAATTTATTTTCTCTAAGTGCTTAAAAACAAATATTTTATTTTTGGCTTTATCTACAAAGGCATTTAATATTTTGAAGCTGATGTGTCATATTTGGCTGCCCTTGTCATATTGTATCAATCATGTTTCTGTCAGTGAGACATAATCTCATTTTGGTTGATGAATGTAACTTGATTTGAGATTCTAGAGCTCCATTTTATACAAAAGATCAAATAACATAGAAAAAAAGATGAAAGTTTCAAGATTAAATACAAATTCTTTGTCATGAAACAATTAGGATATACAAAATAAAATATATGTTTTATTTTTTAATATAAATGTATTTATTATAATTGGAGGCTAATTACTTTACAATATTGTATTGTTTTTGCCATACATCAACATGAATCCACCATGGGTGTACACGTGTTCCCCATCCTGAACCCCCTCCCACCTCCCTCCCCATACAATCCCTCTGGGTTATTCCAGTGCACCTGCCCCAAGCATTCCTGTATCATGCATCAAACCTGGACTGGCGATTTGTTTCATATATGATATTATACATGTTTCAATGCCATTCTCCCAAATCATCCCACCTTCGCCCTCTCCCAGAGTCCAAAAGACTGTTCTATACATCTGTGTCTCTTTTGCTGTCTCACGTACAGGGTTATCATTACCATATTTCTAAATTCCATATATATGCATTAGTATACTGTATTGGTGTTTTTCTTTCTGGCTTACTTCCCTCTGTATAATAGGCTCCAGTTTCATCTACCTCATTAGAATTGATTCACATGTATTCTTTTTAATGGCTGAGTAATACTCCATTGTTTATATGTACCACTGCTTTCTTATCCATTCATCTGCTGGTGGACATCTAGATTGCTTCCATGTCCTGGCTATTATAAACAGTGCTGTGATGAACATTGGGGTACACGTGTCTCTTTCAACTCTGGTTTCCTCGGTGTGTATGACCAGCAGTGGGATTACTGGGTCGTATGGCAGTTCTATTTCCAGCTTTTTAAGGAATCTCCACATTGTTCTCCATAGTGGCTATACTAGTTTGCATTCCCACCAACAGTGTAAGAGGGTCCCCTTTTCTCCACACCCTCTCCAGCATTTATTGCTTGTAGACTTTTGGATCGCAGCCATTCTGACTGGCGTGAAATGGTACCTCATAGTGGTTTTGATTTGCATTTCTCTGATAATGAGTGGTGTTGAGCATCTTTTCGTGTGTTTGTTAGCCATCTGTATGTCTTCTTTGGAGAAATGTCTGTTTAGTTCTTTGGCCATTTTTTGCTTGGGTCATTTATTTTTCTGGAATTGAGCTGCAGGAGTTGCTTGTATATTTTTGAGATTAATTCTTTGTCAGTTGCTTCATTTGCTATTATTTTCTGCCATTCTGAAGGCTGTCTTTTCACCTTGCTTAGAGTTTCCTTTGTTGTGCAGAAGCTTTTAAGTTTAATTAGATCCCATTTGTTTATTTTTGCTTTTACTCCCAATATTCTGGGAGGTGGGTCATAGGGGATCCTGCTGTGATGAATGTCAGAGTGTGTTTTGCCTATGTTCTCCTCTAGGAGTTTTATGGTTTCTGGTCTTACTTTTAGATCTTTAATCCATTTCAAGTTTATTTTTGTGTGTGGTGTTAGAAAGTGTTCTAGTTTCATTCTTTTACAAGTGGTTGACCAGTTTTCCCAGCACCACTTGTTAAAGAGATTGTCTTTTCTCCGTTGTCTATTCTTGCCTCCTTTGTGAAAGATAAGGTGTCCATAGGTGCATGGATTTATCTCTGGGTTTTCTATTTTGTTCCATTGATCTATATTTCTGTCTTTGTGCCAGTACAATACTGTCTTGATGACTGTGGCTTTGTAGTAGAGCCTGAAGTCAGGAAGGTTGATTCTTCTTTCTCAAGATTGCTTTGGCTATTCAAGGTTTTTTGTATTTCCATACAAATTGTGAAATTATTTGTTCTAGCTCTGTGAAAAATACCATTGGTAGCTTGATAGGGATTGCATTGAATCTATAGATTGCTGTAGGTAGTACACTCATTTTCACTGTATTGATTCTTCCGATCCATGAACATGGTATATTTCTCCATCTATTAGTGTCCTCTTTGTTCTTTCACCAGTATTTTATAGTTTTCTATATATAGGTCTTTTGTTTCTTTAGGTAGATATATTCCTAAGTATTTTATTCTTTTGTTGCAATGGTGAATGGAATTGTTTCCTTCTTTCTATTTTCTCATTTTTAGTGTATAGGAATGCAAGGGATTTCTGTGTGTTGATTTTATATCTTGCAACTTTACTATATTCATTGATTAGCTCTAGTAATTTTCTGGTGGAGTCTTAAGGGTTTTCTATGTAGAGGATCATGTCATCTACAAACCATGAGAGTTTTACTTCTTCTTTTTCAGTTTGGATTCATTTTATTTCTTTTTCTCCTCTGATTGCTGTGGCCAAAACTTCCAAAACTATGTTAAATAGTAAGGGTGAAAGTGGGCACCCTTGTCTTGTTCCTGACTTTAGGGAAAATGCTTTCAAATTTTCGCCATTGAAGATAATGTTTGCTGTGGGTTTGTCATATATAGCTTTTATTATGTTGAGGTATGTTCCTTCTATTCCTGCTTTCTGGAGGACTTTTATTATAAATTAATGTTGAATTTTGTCAAAGGCTTCTCTACATCTATTGAGATAATCATATGGCTTTTATTTTTCAACTTGTTAATGTGGTGCACTACACTGATTGATTTGCAGATATTGAAAAATCCTTGCATCCCTGGGATAAAGCCCACTTGGTCATGATGTATGATCTTTTTAATGTGTTGTTGGATTCTGATTGCTAGAATTTTTTTAAGGATTTTTGCACCTATGTTCATCAGTGATATTGGCCTGTAGTTTTCCTTTTTTGTGGCATCTTTGTCAAGTTTTGGTATCAGGGCATTTATTACCATAAGCCAGATGAAAAGGCAAGCCTCAGGATTGGAGAAAATAATGGCAAATAAAGCAATTGACAAAGGATTAATCTCCAAAATATACAAGTGGTACATGCAGCTCAACACCAGAAAAGCAAACAACCCAAACAATAAATATGCAGAAGGCCTACACAGACATTTCTCCAAAGAAAACATACAGATAGCTAATAAACACATTAAAAAATGCTCAACATCACTTATTATTAGAGAAATGCAAATCAAGACTACAATGATCAACCATTTTACACTGTTTAGCATTGCCACCATCAAAAAGTCTATAAAGAATAAATGCTGGACAGGATGTGGAGAAAAAGAAATCCTCTTGCATTATTGTTGGGAATGCAAACTGATACAGTCACTAGGAGAATAGTGTGGAGATTACTTTTAAAAACTAGTAATAAAACTAATATATGACCCAGAAATTCCACTACAGGGTTTATACTGGGAGAAAACCATAACTGAAAAAGACACATATGCACCAGTGTTCATTGCAGCACTATTTACAATAGCGAAGACATAGAAGCAACCTATATGTCCATCAACAGATGAGTGGATGAAGAAGCTGTGGAACAGGTATGCACTGAAATATTAGCCATAAAGAAGAATGAATTTTGAATTAGTTCAAATGAAGTGGATGAACCTAGAGCCTGTTACGTGAGTTGAAGTAAGCCAAAAAAAAGAAGGCAAATATCATGTATTAGTGCATGTATATGGAATCTAGAAAAATGATACTGATGAACCCATTTGCATAGCAGCAATAGATACACAGACATAGAAAACAGACTTGTGGACACAGCAGCAGCAGAAGATGGTGGGATGAATTGAGAGAGTAGCACTAAACATATGAAAAAAGATAACCAGTTGGAATTTGCTTGTGCTCTGTGATAATCTAGAGGGGAGTGATGAGATAGGGGATGAGAGGAAGTTTCAAGATGGAGGGGACATATCATATGTATGCCTATGGATGATTCATGTTGATTCATGGTAAAAACCAACACTGTAAAGCAATTACCTTCTCTTTAAAAATTTTAAAAGTGCAAGTTAAAGAAACAAAACAAGAGGGATGGTATGGGGAGGGAGGAGGGAGGAGGGTTCGGGATGGGGAACACATGTATACCTGTGGCGGATTCATTTTGATATTTGGCAAAACTAATACAATTATGTAAAGTTTAAAAATAAAATAAAATTAGAAAAAAAAAACACATGGAGTACCACTTAACACTACAACAATGGGTATAATTTTAAAATACAGACAATAAGAATTGTTTGCAAAGTTTGCAGAAATTGGAGCACTCATTGTTTCTTGGATTGTAAGATGGTAGAGCACTGTTAAAATAATTAGACAGTTCCTCAAATGGTAATCATAAAGGTATCATATGAACCATAAATTATCTTTATATTTATAATCCAAGAAAAATGAAAATATATGCCCACAGAAATAGTTTTACTTATATATCCAAAGAAACATTGTTTAAAATATCCAAAAGTTGGATGAATGGATGGATGGATGGATGGATGGATGGATAAACAAAATGTAGTATATCCATACAACATATAATTTGGCAATAAAAAGAATTATGTTGATGCATGGCACAACATGTATTAATCTGGAAACCATGATAAGCAAAATAAGTCAGTCTCAAATGACTGTGGTAAGAAAATTCATTTATGTGGAATATCTAAAGCAGGGAAATATACACAGGCAAAAAGGAGATGAGCAGTAGTGTAGGACTAAAGCATGGGGAGGTGAGGGCACAGAAATGATTTTCAAGGGGCATTTTATTATTTTTTTTTGAGTGATCAAAATGTACTAAACTTAGACTGTAGTAATGATTTCATAACTCTGGATGTACTAAAACCATTTGAATAATACATTAGGAATGATTGAATCTCATGGAATGAAAATTATAACTGAATAAAAATATAAAAATTAAAAATAATAAAATTATTTTTAATCAAAGTCAAAGAAGAGTCTGATACACCTCTTCTCTAATTTTGGTAAGAAAAATTTAGTGCTAGTAAATATTGGTCCTCAGGTGGTACTAGTGGTAAAGAACCCGCTGGCCAGTGCAGGAGACTTAAGGGACGTGTGTTTGACCCTTGGGTCAGGAAGATCCCCTGGAGGAGGGCAAAGCAACCCATTCTAATATTCTTGCCAGAAGAATCCCATGTACAGAGAAGCCTGGCCAGGCTTCAGTCGATGGGGTCACAAAGACTGAGACACAACTGAAGCAACTTAGCATGCATGCATGCATATAATGAATAATCATTTAGATAGAAATGTAGGAACATTTGTATTGAAAATACAAGTTTTTTGGAATTTTGAAAAAATATTTTTGATTCTTGATTGATTTGAATATGTAGATATATAACCCACAGATACAGAAGGCTGACTATATCTTGAATTATTTAATAAGTTGATATGTTGAAGTCCTGAATCTGGTACCTGAGAATTTGCCCTTCAGAAATATTGGGCCACTGTAGACATGTAGTTAAGATGAGGTCACACTAGATTAGTGTGGGCCCTAAGGTATGACTTGTGCACATGTACTTTTGTGTATACTAAGCACATATATGACTGTATGTAGATAGTATTTTTCTCTATATCTGTGTATTTATGTGTAATGTCTATCTAAATGTTTCTTACTTCAGTGTATACATTTATTTCAGTACACTGGTGATAGGTAACTCCTACAGTGAAATTTGCTCAGTCATGTCTGACTATTTGTGACCCCACGGACTATACGGCCCATGAAATTCTGCAGGACAAAATATTGAAATGGGTAGCCTTTCCCTTCTCCAGGGGATCTTCCCAACCCAGGCATCAAACGCAGGTCTCCCATATTGCAGGTGGATTCTTTACCAGCTGAGCCACCAGAGAAGCCCAAGAATACTGGAGTGGGAAGCCTATCCCTTCTCCAGGGGATCTCCCTGACCCATAAATCAAACTGAGGTCTCCTGCATTGCAGGCAGATCCTTTACCAACTGAGTTATCAGGGAAGACTTACAGTAGCTTTAGACTATTTTTAACAAATGACTGTACAATTTTTAATATTACATCCTCTTATTATATCTTTTCTAAATATATTTCTCAGAAAGAGAGGCAAGAGAAACTAGAAAGAGAGATGCAAATGTCTAGATATCCTGTTAAAACCAATCACAAACATACTGTGAACCAAAGTTAAATTATACACTAGGTCAGCTTCAAAAATGATTCTCAAACTATGTAAGGATAACTGAAACCAGTTACAGAGTAAACACAGTGGTAATATAACAGGGTGCTGACAGGGCAGATGCCTTCTAGCCGAATCATTTTTTCATTCCTGGACAATTTTGAAATAGATAATTAAACATTGTATACCTCAGGGTTACTGAGTCAGAATGTATTTCTGTAGATGAGCTTGCTAATATGACACAGAAACACAGTGATAAGTCTCATAGAGTCCCAGTGCTTGAAGGCATGAGTCTTTCACAACAAGCAGGCTGGTTCAAAGCTACTCTCTTAGTTTACTGTAGACAGAAATGTATAGAAAACACCATGTAGCTGCAGAACAAGAGTTGATGGGAAAATAAGTCAAGCATTATACTGTGGTGTCTTATGACACAACTGAGAAATGCATTCCTTGGGAGGGGGTGGCTGTGGACAAATTCATAAGTATGCAAAATAGTTAAGTCTTTGGAAAGTATAATGCTTTGCAGTATTAGATTTAGAAAAAGGAAAGGTAGTAGCTTTCTTATTTGTAAGAGCTTCGTGACTGAAAACACTTTTGATAAATAGTATATGTATAATCACAAATGGCACATCTGGAGATGTAATATGAATCAGTGTTTAGCCAGTATACTTCCAACATTGGTTAATATAAATTCATCCAAGTCAAACAAGTTAAGAATTTGTACTGTCCTCAATTAAACTTTAAATGCAGGGAAATTCCTACCTATTCACATGCGGTTATTTATTTGGAGGATATTTTATGCTGAATTTTTAATCCTAGGCTAACTTCCTTCAGCTTCAAGTATACAAAGAATATCCTTGCAGTAGCCTATAATAAAATTTTTCCCAGAGAAGGCAGACAATTCCAGCTTTAATTCAAGGCAAATATATATCAGATGATTATTTATTCTACTACTTTAAATCTTATTAAATATTCCAAAGTGAAAGGCAAATGGTTTTAAATAATTTGTTTTCAGAATCACATAACCCCCCCATCCATGCACAGATAAGAAAGATTTGCCTGTATTTGTGTACGTAATTCTCTTTTCCTATGAAATTCTGAAAATGAACTTTCTTGAGCTATAAAACAATAAAACAAATTCATGTGTAAGTGCTTTATCTCTTCAAATACTATACATGTCAGGGTGGGCCTGATATTTGCAGCAGGTATAGTGCTTCAAACCTAATAGATACTCAAGAAGTGCTGGCTGAAATATTCAAGTTAACCACACAGAAATGTTTTTGATAGGGGTGGTCCCAAGATGGCAGAGAAATAGGATGGAGAGAGACTTTCTCCCCCACAAATACATCAAAAGATCATCTTCATATGGAGCAACTTCCACAAAAAAATTTCTGAACACTGTCAGAGGACCCAAGATACCCAGAAAGACAAACCAATCTCTTTTAAATGAATCCTGATGCTACTGTAAGATGGGGACTGAAACCGAGAGGCAGGGGCCTCAACTCCAGAATTTTGGAACATCATAGAATTCCTGACTTCAGGGAACATTAATAGACAAGTGCACACCCAAAATCCTCCATACCTACACTGAGACCAAGCTCCACCCAAGAGCCAGCAAGCTCCAGTACAAGAAACCGCACACTAATCCTTCAGCTAAGCAGGAACACAATCTTGAATATTAAAAGACAGGCAGCCCAAAGCCATACAAAATCCATAGATACCTCAAAACTCACTACTGGACACTGCACTGCCCTGCAGAGAGATGAAATCCGGTTCCATGCACCAGAACACAGACATAAGTTCCCCCAACCAGGAAGTCTTCAGAAGCAACTGGTCCAAACTCAGGTTCAGGGTGTAGACTCCACAACTAAGAGGAATTATGACCCTCTAGTCTGCAGAGAAGAGACCCAAAACACAGCAAACTAAACAAAATGAAAAGGCAGAAAACTATCCAACAGGTGAAGGAACACAATTTAAAAAAAAAAAAAACAAAGAGGAGGAGACAGGGAGTCTCCCTGAAAAAGAACTCAGAATAATGATAGTAAAGATGATCCTAAACCTTGAAAACAAAATGGAGTTACAATAAATAGACTAGAAACACAGATTGAAAAGATGCAGGAAATGCTTAACAAAGACCTAGAAGAAATAAAGAATAGTCAATCAGTACTGAACAATGCAATAACTGATATTAAAAATACTCTGGAGGAAACAAACAGTACAGTAACTGAGGCAGAAGGATAAATGATCTGGAAGATAGAATGGTGGAAATAAATGCAGCAGAGTGGAAAAAAGAAGAATAAAAATAAATGAGGACACTCTCAGAGACATCTGTGATGAGGTTAAAACATCCCAAAACTTGAATTATAGGTGAAGAAGACAAAAGGAAAGGGCATGAGAAAATATCTGAGTAGAGACAGTCAAAAACTTCCCTAAAATGAGGAAGGAAATAACCACCCAAGTCCAAGAATCCCTGAGAGTCCCATACAGGATAAACTCAAGGTGAAACACACAAAGACACATAATAATCAAACTAACAAAAATTAGACCCAAAGAGCAAATATTAAAGACAGCAAGGGAAAAGCAACAAATAATACACAAAGGGATCCCCATAAAGATAACAGCTGATCTTTCAACAGAAACCTGTAGTCCAGGAGGGAATGGCAGGATATACTTAAAGTGATGAAAGGGAAAAACCTAAAACCAAGACTACTCTACCCAGCAAGGATCTCATTCTGATTTTAAGGAGAAATCAAAAGCTTACAGGCAAGCAAAACCTGAGAGAATTCAACACCACCAAACCATCTCTTCAACAAATGCTAAAGGATCTTCTCTAGACAGAAAACACAGAAAAGGTTTATAAAAATGAACCCAAGACAATATAGTAAATGGTAACAGGATCATACTTATCAATACTTATCTTAAATATAAATTGATTAAATGCTTCAAACAAAAGACAAAGACAGGCTGAATGGGTACAAAACAAGACCACTATATATATTGTTTACAATAGACCCACCTAAAACCTAGGGACATAAAGAGACTGAAAGTGAGGAGCTGGGAAAAGATATTTCATGCAAATAGAGACCAAAAGAAAGTGGGAGTAGCAATACTCAAATTAGATAAAATAGACTTTAAAATGACCATTAGAAGAGACAAAGAAGGACACTACATAATTATCAGGGGATCAATCCAAGAAGAAGATATCAAAACTATAAATATATATGTACCCAACATAGGAGTACTTCAATATATAAGGAAAATGCTAACAACTATTAAAGGGGAAATTGAAATTAACACAATAATAATGGAGGGTTTTAATACAAACTCACAACAATGGACAGATCATCCAGACAGAAAATTAACAAGGAAACAAAAGCTTTAAACAATACATTGGACCAGTGAGATTTAATTTCTATCTACAGGGCATTCCACTCCAAAACAGTGGATTTCACCTTTTTCTCAAGTGAACATGGAGCATACTCCAGGATAGATCACATCTGGGGCCACAAAATTAGCCTCAATAAATTTTCAAAAGTATCTTTACTAACCACAATGCAGTAAGACTAGATATCAACTACAGGGGGAACAAACAAACAAAAACTGTAAAAAATACAAACATATGGAGGCTAAACAACAAGATTCTGAATAATCAACAGATCATGGAATAAATAAAAAAGGAAATCAAAATATGCATAGTAACAAATGAAAATGAAAACACACAATCCAAAATCTATGGAAGTCACTAAAAGCAGTGCTAAGTGGGAACTTCACAGCAATACAAGCCTACCTAAAGAATCAAAAGAAGTATCAAATAAATGACATAATTTTACACCTAAAGCAGCTAGAAAAAGAAAGAAAAAAAAACCTAAAATAGAAGGAAAGAAGTCATGACAATCAAGCCAGAAATAAATGAAAAAGAAATGAAGGAGGCTATAACAAAGATCAATAAAACTAAAAAGTGGTTCCTTGAGAAAATAAACAAAATAGAAAAACTGTTAGCCAGACTCATGGAAAAAAAAGGAGAGAAGACTCAATAAAATTGGAAAAGAAAATGAAAATGTTGCAACAGACAACACAAAACTACAAACGATAAGAGAGCATATGACCCCCCCCCCAAAAAAAAAAATCGACAATCTAGAAAAACTGGGCAAACTCTTAGAAAAGTATAACCTTCCAAAACTGAACCAGGAATAAATAGAAAATTCAAACAGAGTAATCAGAAGTGTGGAAATTGAAACTGTAATTTAAAATTTTCCAACAAACAAAAGCCCAGGACCAGATGGCTTCACAGGTTAATTCTATCAAAATTTTAGAGAAGAGCTAACACTTGTCCTACTCAAACTCTTCCAGAAAATTTCAGAGGAAGGAAAAAATCCCAGACTCATTTAATGAGACCACAATCACCCTGATACCAAAACTAGACAAAGATGCCACAAAAAAGAAAACAAAGGCCAATATGCCTAATTAAGATATATGCAAAAATACTCAACAAAACTCTAGCAAACAATCCAGCAACATATTAAGAAGATCATACATCATAATCAAGTGGGCTTTATCCCAGGGATGCAAGGATTCTTCAATATTCACAAATCAAACAATGTGAGACACCATATTAACAAATTGAAAGATAAAAACCATACAATTATTTCAAAAGCTACAGATAAAGCCTTTGATAAAAATTAAACACCCATTTATGATTTTTAAAACAAAAAACCTCCAGAAAGTAGGCATACAAGGAACATACTTCAACATAATAAAAACTATATATGACAAAACCACAGCAAACATTATCTTCAGTTGCCAAAAACTGACAGAATTTCCTCTAAAATCAGGAACAAGACAAAGGTTCCCACTCTCACAACTTCTATTCAACATAGTTTTGGAATTCCTAGGCACAGCAGTCAGAGAAGAAAAGAAATTTTTAAAAAAATTGGAAAAGAAATAAAACTCTCACTGTTTGTAGATGACATGATCTTTTACCCAGAAAACCCTAAAGATGCCACCAGAAAATTACTAGAGTGAATCAAAGAATATAGCAAAGCTGTAGGATATAAAATTAATTCAATGAAATCCTTTACATTCCTATATGCTAACAATGAAAAACCAGAAAGATAAATTAACAATCTCATTCATCATTCCAACAAAAAGAAAAAAATTATTGGGAATAAATTTCTCTAAAGAAGCAAAAGATCTGTTAACAGAAAACTATAAAACACTAATAAAAGAAATCAAAATAATACAAATATATGGAGAAATATACCATGTTCTAGGATTGGTACCATCAATATAATGAAAATGAGTATACTAACCAAAACAATCTATAGGTTCAAAGAAAGCCCTATAAAACTACCAATGGTATATTTCAGAACTAGAGCAAATAATTTCACAATTTGTATGGAAACACAAAAGACTCCTAGTAGGCAAAACAATCTCGAGAAAGAAGAATGGAACTGGAAGAATCAACCTTTCTGACTTCAGACTATACCACAAAGCTATAGTTATCAACGCAGTATAGTACTGGCATAAGACAAAAATATAGATCAATGATACAAAATAGAAAGTCCAGAGATAAATCCATGCACCTATGTACATTTTCTCTTAACAAAGGAGGAAAAAATATACAATGGAGAAAAGAGAGTCTCTTCAACAAGTGATGCTGGGAAAACTGGTCAACTACATGCTAAAGAATGAAATTAGAATGCTTTAGAACACAACACACAAAAGTAAAATAAAAATGGATTAAAGACCTAAACAGAAGCCCAGTAACTATAAAATTCTTAGAGGAAAACATAAGCAGAACACTCTCCAACATAAATTACAGTAAGATCGCCTAAGACCCACTTTCCAGATTAAGCAAGGTGAAAAGACAGCCTTCAGAATGGGAGAAAATAATAGCAAATGAAGCAACTGACAAACAACTAATCTCAAAAATATACAAGCAACTCCTGCAGCTCAATTCCAGAAAAATAAATGACCCAAGCAAAAAATGGTCTAAGGAACTAAATAGACATTACTCCAAAGAAGACATACAGATGGCTAACAAACACATGAAAAGATGCTCAACATCACTCATTATCAGAGAAAGGCAAATCAAAATCACAATAAGGTACCATTTCACGCCAGTCAGAATGGCTGCGATCCAAGTCTACAAGCAATAAATGCTGGAGAGGGTGTGGAGAAAATGGAACCCTCTTACACTGTTGGTGGGAATGCAAAATGGTACAGCCACTATGGAGAACAGTGTGGAGATTCCTTAGAAAACTGGAAATAGAACTGCCTATGACCCAGCAATCTCACTGCTGGGCATACACACTGAGGAAACCAGAACTGAAAGAGTCACGTGTACCCCAATGTTCATCACAGCACTGTTTATAATAGCCAGAACATGGAAGCAACCTAGATGTCCATCAGCAGATGAATGGATAAGAAAGCAGTGGTACATATACACAATGGAGTATTATCCAGCCACTAAAAAGAATACATTTGAATCAGTTCTAATGAAGTAGATGAAACTGGAGCCTATTATACAGAGTGAAGTAAGCCAGAAAGAAAAACACCAATACAGTATACTAATGCATATATATGGAATTTAGAAAGATGGTAATGATAACCCTGTATGCGAGACAGCAAAAAGAGACACAGATGTATAGAACAGTCTTTTGGACTCTGTGGGAGAGGGCGAGGGTGGGATGATTTGGGAAAATGGCATTGAAACATGTATAATATCATATATGAAACGAATCACCAGTCCAAGTTCCATGCATGATACTGGTTGCTTGGGGCTGGTGCACTGGGATGACGCAGAGGGATGGTATGGGGAGGATGGAGGGAAGGGGGGTTCGGGATGGGGAACACATGTATACCTGTGGCGGATGCATGTTGATGTATGGCAAAATCAATACAATTTTGTAAAGTAATTAACCCCCAATTAAAATACACAAACTGGAATCAAGATTGCCAGAAGAAATATTAATAGCCTCAGATATGCAGATGACACCACCCTTATGGCAGAAAGTGAAGAGGAACTCAAAAGCCTCTTGATGAAAGTGAAAGTGGAGAGTGAAAAAGTTGGCTTAAAGCTCAACATTCAGAAAACGAAGATCATGGCATCTGGTCCCATCACTTCATGGGAAATAGATGGGGAAACAGTGGAAATAGTGTCAGACTTTATTTTTCTGGGCTCCAAAATCACTACAGATGGGGACTGCAGCCATGAAATTAAAAGACACTTACTCCTTGGAAGGAAAGTTATGACCAACCTAGATAGCATATTCAAAAGCAGAGACATTACTTTGCCAACCAAGGTCCATCTAGTCAAGGCTATGGTTTTTCCAGTGGTCATGTATGGACGTGAGAGTTGGACTGTGAAGAAGGCTGAGCACTGAAGAATTGATGCTTTTGAACTGTGGTGTTGAAGAAGACTCTTGAGAGTCCCTTGGACTGCAAGGAGCTCCAACCAGTCCATTCTGAAGGAGATCAGCCCTGGGATTTCTTTGGAAGGAATAATGCTAAAGCTGAAACTCCAGTAATTTGGCCACCTCATGCGAAGAGTTGCCTCATTGGAAAAGACTCTGATGCTGGGATGGATTGGGGGCAGGAGGAGAAGGGGACGACAGAGGATGAGATAGCTGGATGGCATCTCTGACTCAATGGACGTGAGTCTCAGCGAACTCCAGGAGTTGGTGATGGACAGGGAGGCCTGACGTGCTGAGATTCATGGGGTCGCAAAGAGTCAGACATGACTGAGCGACTGATCTGATCTGATCTGATCTGAAAATAAATAAATTTATATTTTAAAAAAATAAATAAATAAACAGATGGGACATAATTAAACTTAAAAACCTGTTAACAATGAAGGAAACTATAAGTAAGATGAAAAGACAGTCCTCAGAATGGGAGAAAATAATAGCAAAGGAAACAACTGACAAAAGAAATAATCTCCAAAATATACAAGCATCTCATATAGCTCAATACCAGAAAAAGGAATAACCCAAACAAAAAGCTGGCAAAAGACTTAAAAAGACATTTATACAAAGATATACAGATGACTAATAAACACGTGAAAAGATGCTCAACATCACTTTTTATTAGAGAAATGCAAACCAAAATCACAATGGGGTATCACCTCACCTTGGCCAGAATGGTCATCATCAGAATGTCTACAAACAATAAATGCTCGAGAGGGTGTGGAGAAAAGGAAACTTTTTACACTGTTGATGGGAATGCAAACTGGTACAATCAACTATGGAGAACAGTGTGGAAATTCCTTTGAAAACTGGGTATAGAACTGCCATATGACCTAGCAATCCTACTGCTTGGTATACACCCTGAGGAACCAGAATTGAAAGAGATACATATGCCTTCCAGCACTATTTACATTAACTAGGACATGGAAGCAACCTCAATGTCCATCAGTAGATGAATGGATAAGGAAGTTGTGGTACATATACACAGTGGAATATTCAGTTCAGTTCAGTTCGTCGCTCAGTCGTGTCCGACTCTTTGCGACCCCTTGAATTGCAGCATGCCAGGCCTCCCTGTCCATCACCAACTGCTGGAGTTCACTCAAACTCATGTCCATTGAGTCACTGATGTCATCCAGACATCTCATCCTCTGTTGTCCCCTTCTCCTCCTGTCCCCAATCCCTCCCAGCATCAGAGTCTTTTCCAATGAGGCAACTCTTCACATGAGGTGGCCAAAGTACTGGAGTTTCAGCTTTAGCATCATTCCTTCCAAAGAAATCCCAGGGCTGATCTCCTTCAGAATGGACTGGTTGGATCTCCTTGCAGTCCAGGGGACTCTCAAGAGTCTTCTCCAACACCACAGTTCAAAAGCATCAATTCTTTGGCGCTCAGCTTTCTTCACAGTCCAACTCTCACATCCATACTTGACCACAGGAAAAACCATAGCCTTGACTAGACAGACCTTTGTTGGCAAAGTAATGTCTCTGCTTTTCAATATGCTATCTAGGTTGGTCATAACTTTCCTTCCAAGGAGTAAGCGGCATTTAATTTCATGGCTGCTATAAAAAGGAGTACCTCTCAGTCCATTCTAATGAGGTGGATGAACCTGGAGCCTATTATACAGAGTGAAGTAAGTCAGAAAGAGAAAGACAAATGCTGCATATTAATGCATATATGTAGAATTTAGGAAGATGGTACCAATGATCCTATATGCACAGCAGCAAAGCAGACACAAGTTGTAAAGAACAGACTTTTGGACTCAGCAGAAGTTGAGGGTAGCATGATTTGAGAGAATAGCACTTAAACATGCACATTACCATATGTAAACTAGATGACCAGAGCAAGTTCAATGCATAAAGCAGGGTACCCAAAGCTGGTGCTCTGGGATAATACAGAAGGATAAGGTGGGGAGGGAGGTGGAAGGCGGATTCAGTATGAGGTGAACACATGTATACCTGTAGCCAATTCATGTTGCTTTATGGCAAAACTCATCACAATATTGTAAAGTAGTTATTCTCCAAATATAATTAATTAATTAAAAAAGAAATGCTTTAGATAAAATTGAGAAAATGATGGATAGTTGATATAAATGTACACAGTAATGTTGCTGTGTTATGTTCTATAGAAATAACAGAAATATCAATACAACAGATCATTAGGGTTAGGGTTAGGGTTAGGGTTAGACCAACCTGTTTAAAAATAAAGGAGTCCTTACAGATTCCTTTGAACTAAGTTAATGAAATAAAACAGAGTATGTAGCTTCTTCAAAAAAAATAAATGTCTATTAAAAACTCTTTATAATGAGAAATGATGTAGATTAATCCTAAAATTCTTGGCAATTTATTATTATTTTCTCTCAATAACAAAAAGAGATTTAAATTGATAACTTCCTTATGTTAAAATAACAATAAAAAAGATAAAATACATAATTCTGAGATACATAATTTAGAGGTGAAATGTCAAAAACAAGGGTTAAAGTCAATGGGCTATTCACATATTAAAACTACAAAGTCAACTAAAATAATTCAAATAGTTAAAAGATGAGAATATGCTTAATCAAATGATTTAAGTCTTAAGAATTGGTGAACCTAATATTTAAAATTAAAATATTATCTTATTGTCAAACATTTAAAGTTTTACTAAAACTTTTTTGAGAAATATATATGAATATATGTAACTGAGAAGACCCTTGAGTGTCCCTTGGACTGCAAGGGAGATCTTACCATGAAATCAACCCTGAATATTCATTGACTGGGCTGTTACTAAAGCTGAAGCTCCAATATTTTGTCCACCTGGTGTGAAGAGCCAACTTATTGGAAAAGACCCTATGCTAGGAAAGATTGAATGCAAAAGGAGAAGGGTGTGTCAGAGGATGAGATGGTTAGATAGCATCACTGACTCAATAGACATGAATTTGAGGAAATTCTGGGAGATAGTGGAGAAGAGAGGGGCCTGGCATGCTGCAGTCCTTGGGGTTGCAAAGAGACAGACACCACTTAGCGACTGAACAACAATATGTAACAGGGTAAGTTTATATTCCAGAGAAGGCAATGGCAAGCCACTCCAGTACTCTTGCCTAGAAAATCCCATGGATGGAGGAGCCTGGTAGGCTGCAGTCCATGGGGTCGCTACGAGTTGGACAGGACTGGGCGACTTTGCTTTCACTTTTCACTTTCACGCAATGGAGAAGGAAATGGCAACCCACTCCAGTGTTCTTGCCTGGAGAATCCCAGGGACAGGGGAGCCTGGTGGGCTGCCGTCTATGGGGTCGCACAGAGTCGGACACGACTGAAGTGACTTAGCAGTAGCAGCAAGTTTATATTCAATCAGGACTCTTCTAATGCTCCCACTTATCTTGGTCTCCTGTCCTAAACATATAGTTGAACTGCAGTTTTCCATTTCCTTGCAACTAGGATGGGCCATGTGACTAGTTCTGGTCAATAGACAATAAGAGTTACAGCTATGACAGAATTATTATAGATAGGACATTCTATGCCAAAGAAATTTAAGACTCTCAACCACATTTCTCACCATCTGTGGCAATTAAAAAATGAAGTTTTCCCAATGCTTCAGCAACATGGTGGTATACTGCACGTTGAAGTGATTGTGTGGAGCAGAACCATCTACCAAACCATGCTTAATTCATTAAGTAAGTACTAACATTTTGTTGGATTTAACCCCTAAGATTTTTGGTTACCACAGAATAATCTAGCCTAACATGACTAATCCATAGGTATTAACTGTAATGTATCTGTGTAGTTCATCTTCAGGGAATGCTATGCTATGCTATGCTATGCTAAGTCACTTCAGTCGTATCTGACTCTGTGCGACCCCATAGACGGCAGCCCACCAGGCTTCCCCGTCCCTGGGATTCTCCAGGCAAGAACACTGAAGTGGGTTGCCATTTCCTTCTCCAATGCATGAAAGTGAAAAGAGAAAGTGAAGTCACTCAGTAATGTCCAACTCTTAGCAACCCCATGGACTGCAGCCTATCAGGCTCCTCCGTCCATGGGATTTTCCAGGCAAGAGTACTGGAGTAGAGTGCCATTGCCTTCTCCGTCTTCAGGGAAAGCCTATACTCAAATACGTGTTCCTCATAAAATTGAGCAATTTTAAAAATAATAATGAAAAATTTTTCACTATTTGACATTGCACTTTTAACCATGTTTAAGAGTTCAACATTGTTTGACATCAGTATTTAATATAATTAAGGAGTCACTAACAAGATCATATAATTAGATATTCAAAATAGCTAACACATTCAGAAGTGAAGTATACACACAAAAATATCTTTTAAATTATTACATGATGTATTCTTCATTATATCTGCTGTAAAATAAGAAAACAAAAAGAAGCTAAATAATGATATAATAGAATTGGTTTTTACAGATATTCATAACTACATAACAAAATATAAATACAGGTTTATTATATGTATATGTGAAGGGCAACCCAAGATCGACTGGCCATGGTGGAGACTTCTGAAAAAATAATGTGGTCAAATGGAAAATGGAATGGCAAACTACTTCATCATTCTTGCCTTGAGAATCCCATGAACAGTATGAAAAGACAAAAGGATATGGCACTGAAAAATGAACTCCCCAGCTGGTAGGTGCCCAATATGCTACTGGAGAAAAGCAGAAAATAGCTCCAGAAGGAATGAAGAGGCTGAGCTAAAGTGGAAACAATGCCCAGTTGTGGATGTGTCTGGTGGTGAAAGTAAAGTCCTGTGCTGTAAAGAACAATATTGCATAGGAACCTGGAATATTAAGTCCATGAATCAAGGTAAATTGGAAGTGGTAAATTGGAAACGAAAAGAGTGAACATTGACATTTTGGGAATCCATGAACTAAAATAAACTGGAATGGGTGAATTTAATTCAGATGACCATTATTATCTACTACTGTGGGCAAGAATCCCTTACAAGAAGTGGAGTAGCCTTCATAGTCAACAAAAGAGTCTGAAATGCATTATTTGGGTGCAAACTCAAAAATAAAAGAATGATCTCTTTGTTTCAAGGCAAACCTTTCACTACCACAGTAATCCAAGTCTATACCCCAACCACTACGGCCAAAGAAGTTGAAGCTGAACGGTTCTATGAAGATGTACAAGACCTTCTAGAACTAATATCAAAAAAAGATGTCCTTTGAATCATAGGGGACTGGATGCAAAAATAGGAAGTCAAGAGATACCTGGAGTAACAGGCAACTTTGTCTTTGGAGTATATAATGAAGCAGAGGAAAGGCTAAGAGTTTTCCTAAGAGAACACACTGGTCATAGAAAACACTTTCTTCCAACAAGGAAAGAAGATGACTGTACACATGTACATCACCAGATGGTCAATACTGAAATTAGATTAATATATTCTTTGCAGTCAAAGATGAAGAAGCTTTATACAGTCAGCAAAAACAAGACTGGGAGCTGACTGTGACTCAGACCATGAACTTCTTATTGAAAAATTCAGATTAAATTGATGGAAGTATGGAAAACCACTAGGCTATTAAGGAATGATGTAAGTCAAACCCCTTAGATTATACAGTAAAAGTGACAAATAGATTCAAGGGATTAGGTCTGATAGACAGAGTACCTAAAAAACTTTGGATGGATTTTCATGACAATGTACAGGAGGCAGTGATTAAAACAAGCCACAAGAAAAAGAAATACAAAAAGGCAAAATGGTTGTCTGAGGAGGCCTTACAAATAACTGAAAAAAGAGAAAAGCAAAATGCAAAGGAGAAAAGGAAAGATATACCCATCTGAATGCAGAGTTCCAAAGAGTAGCAAGGAGAGATAAGAAAGCCTTCCTAAGTGAACAATGCAAAGAAATAGAGGAAAACAATGGTATGGGAAAGAACACCCATTCATTCCAGAGATCTCTTCAAGAAAATTAGAGATAGCAAGGGAATATTTCATGCAAAGATGGGCTCAATAAAGGACAGAAATGGTATAGACCTAACAAAAACAGAAAATATTAAGAAGTGGTGGCAAGAATACACGGAGGAACTATACCCCCCCCCAAAAAAAAATCTTAATGACCTATACAACCACTATGGTGTAATCACTCACCTACAGCCAGACATCTTTGGAGTGCAAAGTCAAGTGGTCCTTAGG
The DNA here is from genome assembly GCF_032452875.1 of Bos javanicus. NCBI lineage: Eukaryota > Metazoa > Chordata > Mammalia > Artiodactyla > Bovidae > Bos > Bos javanicus. The sequence continues at coordinate 37,213,831 of NC_083879.1, read as the reverse complement.
AAGAACCACTATGAACACAGCTAGTGGAAGTGATAGAATTCCACCTGAGCTATTTAAAATCCTAAAAGATGATGCTGTGAAAGCGCTACACTCAATATGCCAGCAAATATGGACATCTCAGCAGTGACCACAGGACTGTAAAATGTCAGTTTTCATTCCAGTCCCAAAGGAGGGTAAACCCAAAGAATATTCAAACTACTGTGCAGTTACACTCTTTTCACATGCTAGCAAAGTAATGCTCAAAATTCTCCAAGCTCTGCTTCAACAGTATGTGAACTGAGAACTTCCAGATGTTCAAGCTAGCTTTAGAAAAGGCAGAGGAATCAGAGATCAAATTTCCAACATCCACTGGATCATGGAAAAAGCAAGAGAATTCCAGAAATACCTCTACTTCTGCTTTATTGACTACACCAAAGCCTTTGTGTGGATTACAACTCACAATAAACTGTGGAAAATTCTTAAAGAGATAGGAACACCAGACCACGTTACCTGACCCCTGACAAATCTGTATACAGGTCAAGAAGCAACAGTTAGAACTGGGCATGGAAGAATGGACTGGTGCAAAATTGGGAAAGGAGTAGGTCAAGGCTGTATATCATCACGCTGCTTATTTAACTTATATGCAGAGTATATCATGTGAAGTGCTAGACTGGATGAAGTGCTAACTTAAATCAAGATAGCCAGGAGATATATCAATAACTTCAAATATGCAAATGGCACCACCCTTATGGCAGAAAGCAAAGAGAGCTAAAGACTGTCTTGATGAAAGTGAAGAAGAAGAATGAAAAAACTGTGTTAAATCTCAACATTTGAAAAAACTAAGATCATGGCATCCAGTCTCATCAATTCATAGCAAATAGATGGGGAAACAGTTGAGACAATGACAGACTTCATTTTCTTCGGTTCCCAAATTACTGCAGATGGTGACTGCAGCCACAAATTTAAAAGATGCTTGCTCCTTGGAAGAGAAACTATGACAAACCTAGACGGTATATTTAAAAGCAGAGACATTAATTTGCTGACCAAGAGCCATTTAATCAAAGCTATAGTTTTTCCAGTAGTCATGTATGGATGTGAGAGTTGGACCATAAATATGGCTGAGAGCCAAATAATTGATGCTTTTGAGCTATTGTTTTGGAGAAGACTCTTAAAGAGTCCCTTGGACTTCAAGGAGATCAAACCAGTCGATCCTAAAGGAAATCAACCCTGAATATTCTTTGGAAGGACTGATGCTGAAGCTGAAGCTCTAGCACTTTGGCCACCTAATGTGTAGGGCCAACTCATTAGTAAAGACCCTGATAGTGGGAAAAACTGAAGACAAGAGAAGATGGTAGGATGACATCACTGACTCGATGGACATGAGTTTGAGCAAGCTTTGGGAGATGTTGATGGAAAGGGAAGCCTGCCATGCTGCAGTCCATTGGGTTGCAAAGAGTCAGACATGACTGAGCATCATGACAAACAACAACCACTTATGTATACATTCACATGTATATGTATATACAAATACATATCCTCCTATTCCAAATCAAATTTCATAGCAAAAACATGGAGTAAGAATCAGGAAAAAAAAGTATACCTGAAGAATTTGTATAAGAGAGAAATTATTTAGAACAAGTAATAGACATGAAGGTCATTTCTTCATAAGGGCATTCAGTGATTAATGGCCTGCTTCTGAAGAGTTTCCTGCAAATCAAGAAAAAGTGTTATAAAGAAATCACAGGAGTATATGAATTACAATCAGAATGTAAAGAAATTTTAGTCCAGTTTACAAAAGAATTCAGTGAAAACAGAAGCTGAAAATAAAACGTTAGAAATTCCCATGGTACTTGTCTAAAATTTATCAATGTCTTTGAAGATATATTTTAGGAAATGGGAAAGGGGGAGTAATAGATTTATGTAAAATCCCTATTGTACATGATGAAATCTCCTAAAATATTTGAGAGGTTCATAACAAATGAAGAATTTTTTTTTGCAATTGTAAATTACACAGAAATGTTATCCTTGGTTATGTCCACATTTCTGAGGCTCTAAAATGAGGATGTTTCTCTTTTACATTACGCACTTATGATTGTTTTCTATGTGTTACGATTTCAAATATCAACTGTGAAATTAGTATTTTTTATGAAAATATAGAAAAGTCTCAAGTTGTGACATTCTAAAATAAATATTTTAAAATAATTGAGAAAAATTCAAAATGCTTATAAAATTATTAAAATTAGCATGCAATTGAAGTCAAATTTATTTAGAAACTGTATCATGGTCCCCAGATCTCTAGGTCCTAGAGCTTTTACTTTAACAAATTCATACCCACAGTGGCAGTTTGTAAGTATAAATGGAACTGTATGTGTATCTGTACCTGCAATGTTGATATGTATCTGTGGATGTTTGGGAAGAGCTTGATATATAAACATTTTATGACATGATAACTTATAGTATCCAATTATCAATTTTAATCCATGTGTATTATATATGGTAACTTCAATCAAGCACTGACAAGAAAATGAAAAATACTTCACAGCAGGAAAAGGTCACAGAAAAACTATTTTCCTATTCATAATTACAGCAACAAAATTCCTTGTAATTATGAGGACAATGGTTCTTTCCTGGTGGCTCAGATGGTAAAGAATCTGCCTAACAATTCAGGAGACCTGGGTTTGATCACTGGGTTGGGAAGATCCTCTTGAGAAGGGAATGGCAACCCACTCCAGTATTCTTACCTGGAAAATTCCATGGACAGAGGAGCCTAGTGGGCCACTGTCCATGGGGTCACAAAGAGATGTAAACGACTGAGTGACTAAGACAACAGGAGGACATTTATTGTTTTATTTTATTAATTTATTTACTTTTCTTTTTTTTAATTAATCTATTTTAATTGGAGAATAATTACAGTGTTGTGGTGGCTTTGCTTTACAATATTGTGTTGGTTTCTGCCATAATCAACATTAATCAGCCATAGATATACATATGTCCCCTCTCTCTTGAAACTCCCACCCAAACCCACTCCTCTAGGCTGTCACAGAGCACTGATTTTAACTTCATGAAGCATACAGCAAATTCCCCTGGCTATCTATTTTACATATGGTGGTGTATATTTTTCCATGCTACTCTCAATTTGTACCACTCTCTCCTTCTCAGCACCACCCCCCCTCCACCATGTTCACAAGTTACTCTCTTTGTCTGTGTATCCATTTCTGCCCTACCAATAGATTCATCAGTAATATCTTCCCAGATTGCATATATATGCATTAATATATGATATTTCTTTTTATATTTCTTTTTATGGTTAATATTCTACTGTATATATGTACCACAGCTTCTTTATCCATTCATCTGTCAATGGGCATCTAGGTTACTTCCATGTCCTAGCTACTATAAATAGTGCTGCAATGAACATTAAGATACATGTGTCATTTTCAATTAGGGTATTCTCAGGGAAAATATACAGTAACAGGTTTGTTGGGTCATGCTGCTGCTGCTGCTACTAAGTCACTTCAGTCGTGTCTGATTCTGTGCGACCCCATGGATGGCAGCCCACCAGGCTCCCCTGTCCCTGGGATTCTCCAGGCAAGAACACTGGAGTGGGTTGCCATTTCCTTCTTCAATGCATGAAAGTGAAAAGCGAAAGTGAAGTCGCTCAGTCGTGTCCGACTCTTAGCGACCCCATGGACTGCAGCCTACCAGGCTCCTCCGCCCATGGGATTTTCCAGGCAAGAGTACTGGAGTGGGGTGCCATTGCCTTCTCCGTTGTTGGGTCATATGATAGTTTTATTCCTAATCATTTCAGAATCTTCATACTGTCTTATATAGTGGCTGTATCAATTTACATTCCCATCAACAGTGAAAGAGGGTTCCCTTTTCTCCACACACTTTCCAGAGTTTTTGCACGGCAAAGGAAACTATAAAGAAGGTGAAAAAAAAATATTCTTAGAATGAGAGAAAATAATAGCAAATGAAACAAATTACAAAGGATTAATTTCCAAAATATACAAGTTGCTCATGCAACTCAATACCAGAAAAACAAACCACCCAATCAAAACATAGGCAGGAGACTTAAACAGACATTTCTCTAAATAAGACATTTGTTGTTTTTCAGTTGCTAAATTGTGTTCAACTCTTTGTGACCTGATGAACAACACACCAGGATTCCCTGTCCTTCATATCTCCCAGAGTTTGCTCAAATTCATGTTCATTGAGTCAGTGATGACATCCAACCTAACATGCTCGATTTCTCCCTTCTCCTCCTGCCCTCAATCTTTCCCAGCATCAGGGTCTTTTCCAATGAGTTGACTCTTCATATCAGGTGGCCAAAATATTGGAGTTTCATCTTCAGCATTCGTCCTTCCAAGGAATATTTAGAGTTGAGTTACTATAGGATTGACTGGTTTGATCTTGCTGCTGTCTAAGGGACTCTCAAAAGTTTTATCCAGCACCATAATTTGAAATCATCAGTGCTTCAGTGCTCACTCTAAGGTCTAACGCTAACATCCATACATGACTACTGGAAAAACCATAGCTTTTCCTATACAGACCTTTGTTGGCAAAGTGATGTCTCTGGCTTTTAATATGATGTCTAGATTTGTCATAGCTTTCCTTCCAAGGGGGAAGAATATTTTAAATTCATGGCTATAGTGACCAACACTGATTTTAGAGCCCAAGAAAATAAAATCTGTTACTGTTCCACAAGAAAATGTGCATAACATCGTTCATTATTAGAGAAATGCAAATCAAAACTACAGTGAGATATCACCTCACACGGATCCAAATGACCATAATCAAGGAGGACAATATTTTTTTAATGTTTTTTTTTAATCCAGAGTAAAGAACTTGCCTAAAACATGTATATGTACATATATATATATATATATATATATATATATATATATAATCAGTTCAGTTCAGTCTCTCAGTCATGTCCGACTTTTTGCGACCCCGTGAATTGCAGCACACCAGGTCTCCCCGTCCATCACCAATTTCTGGAGTTCACTCAAACTCATGTCCATCGAGTCGGTAATGCCATCCATCCATCTCATCCTCTGTTGTCCCCTTCTCCTGCCCCTAATCCCTCCCAGCATCAGGGTCTTTTCCAATGAGGCAACTCTTCGCATGAGGTGGCCAAAGTACTGGAGTTTCAGCTTTAGCATCATTCCTTCCAAAGAAATCCCAGGGCTGATCTCCTTCAGAATGGACTGGTTGGATCTCCTTGCAGTCCAAGGGACTCTCAAGAGTCTTCTCCAACACCACAGTTCAAGAGCATCAATTCTTGAGCACTCAGCTTTCTTCACAGTCCAACTCTCACATCCATACATGACCACTGGAAAAACCATAGCCTTGACTAGACAGACCTTTGTTGGCAAAGTAATGTCTCTGTTTTTAATATGCTGTCTAGGTTGGTCATAACTTTTCTTCCAAGGAGTAAGCATCTTTTAATTTCATGGCTGCACTCACCATCTGCAGGGATTTTGGAGCCCAAAAAAATAAAGTCTGACACTGTTTCCACTGTTTCCCTATCTATTTCCCATGAAGTGATGGGACCAGATGACATGATCTTTGTTTTCTGAATGTTGAGCTTGAAGCCAACTTTTTCACTCTCCTCTTTCACTTTCATCAAAAGGCTTTTTAGTTCCTCTTCACTTTCTACCATAAAGGTGGTGTCATCTGCATATCTGAGGTTATTGATATTTCTCCCAGCAATCTTGATTCCAGCTTGTGCTTCTTCCAGCCCAACGTTTCTTATGATGTACTCTGCATATAAGTTAAATAAGCAGGGTGACAGTATACAGCCTTGACGTACTCCTTTTCCTATTTGGAACCAGTCTGTTGTTCCATGTCCAGTTCTAACTGTTGCCTCCTGACCTGCATATAGGTTTCTCAAGAGGCAGGTCATATATACATGTATATGTTTATGAACAGAATAAAAGTAAAAAATGATAAAAATTTAAAAGCTAGAAAACAAAGAGTAAAAAATGCTCTCCTCCACCAAAATCATAACATTTCGTTTGCTGGAAAACCAAATTAATAGGAAGGTAAGTCAGAATAGAAAGCATAACTGGGTGAATGTTTCAAATTGCATTCTCTTTGCCTAATCTACTGATGTCCTAGAGAATTTTAAAAAAATTGTAGTAAGTTTATTTAGCACTAGACTCCCATTTATGTTCACATTTGTCTAATGAAGCATACATAATTTATCTCTTAAATGTGTATTGTACAAATCAAACTCAGCGTAACAAAGCATGCAATATAATGGAAACACTGAAACCAAAGAATAACACCAGTCTTTTGTCCCATTCTATTCATTCAGTTCAGGTCAGTTGCTCAGTCATGTCTGACTCTCTGAAACCCAATGGACTGTCCCAAGCCAGCTTCTCTGTCCATCACCAACACCTAGAGTTTGCTCAAAGCCATGTCCATCAAGTCAGTGATGCAATTCAGCCATCTCATCCTCTGTCATTTCCTTCTCCTCCTGCCTTCAATCTTTCTCAGAATCAGGATCTTTTCCAGTGATTCAGCACTTCCTATCAGGTGAAAAAGTATAGAATCTTCAACTTCAGCATCAGTCCTTCCAATGACTATCAGGACTCATTTCCTTCAGGGTTGACTGGTTTGATCTCCTTGCAGTCCAAGGAACTCGCAACAGACTTCTCCAACACAACAGCTCAAAAGCATAAATTCTTTGGCACATAGTTTTCATTATGGTTCAATTCTCACATCCATACTTGACTACTGGAAAAACTATAGCCTTGACTAGATGTACCTTTGTTAGCAAAGAATGTCTCTGCTTTTTAATATGCTGTCTAGGTTTGTCAAAGATTTTCTTTCAAGGAGAAAGCATCTTTTGATTTCATGACTGCAGTCACTATCTGCAGTGATTTTGGAGCCCAAGAAAATAGTCTGTCACTGTTTCCATTGTTTCCCCATCTATTTACCATGAAGTGATATGACTGGATGCCATGATCTTAGTTTTTTGAGTGTAGCACTTTAAGCCAGCTTTTTCACTATTTTAGTCCTCTTTTTCACTCTTCACTTTAATCAAGAGGTCTTTAGTTCATCTTCACTTTCTGTCATAAGGGTGGTGTTATCTGCATTTCTGAGGTTATTGATATTTCTCCCAACAATCTTGATTCCAGCTTGAGCTTCATCCAGCCCAGCACTTTGCATGATGAACTCTGCATATGAATTAAACAAGCAGGGTGATAATAAACAGACTTGACCTACTCCTTTCCCAATTTTGAACCAGTCCATTGATCAATGTCTGGTTCTAACTGTTTCTTCTTGACCTGCCTACTTATTTCTCAGGAGGCAGGTAAGGTGGTCTGGTCTTAACAGCTTTTTAAATTTTTCACAATTTTTGTGATCCACACAGTCAAAAGCTTTAGAGTAGTCAATAAAGCAGAGGTAGATATTTTTCTAGTATTCTCTTGCTTTTTGATGATCCAAAAGGGTGTAGGCAATTTGATTTCTGGTTCCTCTGTCTTTTTCAAATCCAGCTTGAACATCTGGAAGTTTTCAGTTCACATACTGTTGAAGCCTAGCTTGGAGAGTTTTGAGCATTACTTTGCTAGTGTGTTAGATGAGTGCAATTGTGCAGTAGTTTGAAATTTCTTTTGCATTGCCTTTCTTTGGGATTGCAATGAAACTGATCTTTTCCAGTCCTGTGGCCACTGCTGAATTTTCCATATTTGCTGGCATATTGAGTGTAGCACTTTCATAGCATCATTTTTTATGATTTTAAATTACACAACTTTAATTCCGTCACCTCCACTAGTTTTGCTCATATTGATGCTTCCTGAAGAGAAGAACTAAAGTGTCTCTTGATGAAAGTGAAATAGGAGAGTGAAAAAGCTGGCTTAAAACTCAACATTCAGAAAACTAAGATCATGGCATCTGGTCCCATCACTTCATGGGAAATAGATGGGGAAACAATGGAAACAGTGACAGACTATTTTGGGGGGCTCCCAAATCACTGGAGATTGTAACTGCAGACATGAAATTAAAAGATGCTTGCTCCTTGGAAGAAAAGTTATGATCAACCTGGACAGCATAATAAAATGCAGAGACATTACTTTGCCAACAAAGGTCCATCTAGTCAAAGCTATAGTTTTTCCAGTAGTCATGTATGGATGTGAGAGTTTGACTATAAAGAAAGCTGAATACTGAAGAATTGATGCTTTTGAACTGTGATGTTGGAGAAGACTCTTGAGAGTGCCTTGGGTAGCAAGGAGATCCAACCAGTCCATCCTAAAGGAGATCAGTCCTGAATATTCATTGGAAGAACTGATGCTGAAGCTGAAACTCCAATATTTTGGCCACCTAATGTGAAGAACTGACTCATTGGAAAAGACCCCAATGCTGGGAAAGATGGAAGGTGGGAGGAGAAGGGGATGACAGAGGATGAGATGGTTTGATGGCATCACTGAGTCAATGGACATGAGTTTGAGTAAACTCCTGGAGTTGGTGATGGACAGGGAAGACTGGCATGCTACAATCCACTGAGTCGCAAAGAGTCAGACATGACTGTGCAACTGAACTGAACTTAAATGATGCTTTGTAAGGACATGACTTCTCATTTCATGATGTCTGGCTCTAAGTGGTTGATCACTCCATCATGGTCATCTGTGTCATGAAGATCCTTTTTGTATAGTTCTTCTGTATATACTTGCCACCACTTCTTAGTATTTTCTGCTTCTGTTAGGTCCATACCGTTCCTGTACTTTATTGTGCCTATCTTTGCATGAAATATTCCCTTGGTATCTCTAATTTTCTTGAAGAGATTGCTGTCTTTCTCATTCTATTGTTTTCCTCTATTTCTGTGCATTGATTGCTTAGGAAGGCTTTCTTGTCTTTCTTTACTATTTTTTGGAATTCTGCATTCAGATGGATATATATATTTCCTTTTCTCCTTTGCCTTTTGTTTCTCTTATTTTCTTAGCTCTTTGTAAGGCCTCTTCAGACAACCATTTTTCCTTTTTGCATTTCTTTTTCTTGTGAACGGTTTTGATCACAGCCGCCTGTACAATGTTATGAACCTCTGTCCATAGTTCCTCAGGTACTCTTTCTATCAGATCTAATTCCTTAAATCTATTTGTCACTTCCACTGTATAATCGTAAAGGATTTGATTTAGGTCATACCTGAATGGCCTAGTGGTTTTTTTTCCTACTTTCTTCCATTTAAATCTGAATTTTGCAATAAGAATTTCATGATCTGAACCACAGTTCACTTCTGGTCTTCTTTTTGCTGACTGTATAGAGTCTCTCCATCTTTGGCCACAAAGAATCTAGGTTATCTCAGTGTAAGGCTTTCAGAAATTTTAAATTGTACATGTGATTTATTTAACTTTTTGAGCTTTATTTAGCATCTTTGTAAAACAATTATATCAAATTGTTTGTTAATAAATTAAGGAATAAGGATGTGAAATATGTCTAGACTTCCAGCACAGACTCTTTTTCCCCTAATGACTTAAAAGTAAAATTCAGTTGTCACGATTGTCATTGTCATTCTTCTATGTGTGTGTGTGTGTGTGTGTGTGTTATTTGCTCAGTTGTGTCAGACTCTTTGAGACCCAGTGGACTGTAGTTTGCCAGTCTCCTCTATTCTTGGAATTCTCCAGGCAAGACTAGTGGAGTGGGTTGCCTTTCTCTTCTCTACGTCATTCTTTCCTACTTTACTGTTGTCATTCTTCAAGTAAGTAACAATATATTTATATGTTATGAAAGGCTTTTTGGTTGAGATATATCTAATTTTATAAGTGATTCAAGGACTCCAATTAAGAAAATACATTATCTTCATGAATGAAGTAACACTTCATTCATCTTTTTAAAAGCAGGTTCTGAGTCCTGGGAAATGAACAAGCAATGAGGAGAGAGAATTTCAGACTCTTTTGAGTCATGAGGAAAAAGAAGCCAGAATTCAGTTTCAATTATGCTGCTTTCTCTAACAATTTCAAATTGACATCTGATGGCAAGAAATGAATATGGCAGAAAAATAATATTATCCTCCCCAGTTACTAATAAAAGAGGTTGGGATATATCATGGGGAAAATGTAGATGTTTAAATAAAAGGCATCTTTAAAATTTAACTATATTTATGTTCTTATCATTTTGTACTTTTACATGATTCAACAGGTCATTCAACTTATCTTGAGTGTTTATCAAAGTTTAACATTTAATAAGGTTAAATAATTGCTAGTGCTATTGAGTATCTGGTAACAAAAAATATTTTCCTTCATAATCATTGAGGGGCATTACTATAATCACTGCTAGTCCTATATTTTATGATTCTAGGCCTATCAAATAAACTTGAACACTATGTGCTGATTGCTATCATGATATCCAGTTTGTAACATGATGTTCTATGATCCACCTCTCAAATGAATGCTTCCTATATGTTTAGATTTTTATACAAAAGAAAGAAACTTAAAATCCTTCCCATAAACCAAAAGAAGTATGTTTAGTCTGATATTTAGCAGAATATTAACAAACCAGAATATTTATTTTCTTTCAATGTACAATAAATATAAAATAATATAACAGTAATGTCCTGCTAGTCTTATTAAGATTCTAAAACTTGAGGCTCCTAATGCAGATATTCAACTAGAAGTCACGTAAATCCATGACCTTAAGGGGCAAACTGAACCAAAACAACATAATATGAGCAAAATCTAAGGCATTCACAAATAAATAATGTCAGTAATTTCCAATTCTTTGTTTGTACAGTAAACAAATTAATTAAAGAAATTGAGGGCAGGGACCTCCTTCACTTTCACTCCTACTTTCATTTTTTCATTTCAGTCTCCCAAGAGTCACAGGGCTTCCCTGATATCTCAGGTGGTAAAGAATCTGCCTGTGTGTAGGAGACCCCAGTTCAATTCGTGGGTTGGAAAGATCCCATGGAAAAGGGATAGGCTACACACTCCAGTATTTGTGGGCTTCCCTGGTGACTCAGCTGGTAAAGAATCCACCTGTAATGCGGGAGACCTGGGTTTGATCCTTGGGTTAGGAAGATCCCCTGGAGAAGGGAAAGGCTACCCACTCAAGTATTCTGGCCTGGAGAATTCCATGGACTGTAGAGTTCATAGTGTTGCAAAATGTGGGACACGACTGAGCAACTTTCACTTAACATTTTTAAGTGTCACACTTTGACTAAAAGATCTTAATAAGTATTTGAGGTTAGAAGTTATTCACTGACTGTGATCTCATCTTGCCTAAGAATTGATTTTATCTCCTGTTGGTAATAATTATATTAGTTGATTACAAAATGTAATTCAAATTCATCCTTATATTATTAATTGCAATAAAGTAGAGAAAAGTTGGCCTTGGTCTTCTAACTCTGCTCAAAGTTCAAAAGGAATGAACAGAACTAGGTTAACTTTTTCACTTTCCCAGCAGGCTTTACTTTTCTCAATTTGTTTCTGTCATTTGGGAAAATCAGTACATTTTCACAGATCCATATACTTTTAACCACATCCAACAGGAAGGGAGAGAACTACCAAAAATAAACAAAATTACTTTGAGCAAGCAGCCAAAATTGATCAAAAAGTCCACTCCTGTATTCCTGCTCCCAAGAAAAACACACAATTCTTTTAAATCCTACTTTTATTTATTAATTATGATAATTAAAATGTTACTGACTTTCCAGATTGCTGTATGTTAGAGATTAAAAAAAAATCTCAGAAGAATCCCTCACATGTCTGTGGAAGCATCTGTTTTTAAATCACCTGATGCTGACCACTACTTATACACAGCCAAAGTCATAGTTCTTATTTTTTTTCTATGGTACATTTGTATATAGGAATACAGTTTCTAAATTATATTTAAAATGTAGTTCTCTAGACTTCAACATATTTTGAATAATTTTCTATCAAAGCATGGTGATAGTTGTGTTACATCAGGGGTAGCAAGAAAAAAGAAAGAAAGAAAGAAAGGTGGAGACTAAAGAAACAAACTTTAACAACTCAGACCTCATATGTGTTTCCATACGTGGCAATACTTTCATATATATGACTAAAACAAGGTTTTTGTTGTTGTTTTCTGAAATGTGGAGAGGAACAGTAAACTTATGCCACTAGATTTTGGAAAGCGTTATACAGGCAATTTTCTTATTGAATAAAATTCAGTAATCAGAGTATGTTAAGATCATAAACGTTTCATTGTGTTTATATACTGGTACTCTTAACATGTGATTGCCCTGCAAATCTGGCAGACCACAGGGCCTACATGTATAGAACACAAATGTGGAGATAACTTATGGACCTTAAAGTAGCCAATGGTAGCCAAAGGCCCCGTGTTCTCAGTTGTCTACAACTTGAAGTACATGGATATGCTAACCTGAAATCCCTTTTGATCATATGATAGTTTGCACGTACCACTGTGTCCAAATAAAAACAACAGTAGAAAGAGAAGATAAGGTAGAAAATAAAATCAGATGATAGATAATTATTTCTATTATCAACCTGACTCTGAAATATTATAATTAAGATTTGAAATTCAAAAATTCTAGCAGTAGGAAAGCTTCTATATTCCTCAAAGACTTCCAATTTATAATTGAATTTTTGATCTGTTTCCAAATCAGCAGTTGTTTCTATTTTAATAAGACTCAGATTATTACCAAACCACTGTTGATTAAGATGTAATTATTTTATCATTTTATCCAAAACCCTACTTGATTTTATCACACACACACAAAATATTTAACCATTATAATTACAGGGAACTTTCACAAAACCTACTAGTCAATATGTGTATGTTTGTTTGTGAAAGAAGTATTCATGCATTAGTCTCTCAAAAGTGCTGAATTTATCTGAGTATTAACTATGAATTAATGGTCTCTTTAGTCAATATTAACTGCAGGTTTACCTTTCTATTCTATGTGCCTCACATTTGAATATTTAAAATTCTCTTTTCTGTTACAGCCCTCCAATTAAAAAGAATAAAAAAATAAAAAACCTCCTAAAATAGATTTATGAGCCTGAAAAGAATGGACACAGAGAACTGCAACTACTTGCATCCACATATTTTAACTGACAGGCCTGAGAAAAAAGACTGTTCAGCCCACATGAAGAAATAGTAGTTCTAGGAAATTATTGTCCAAGAAGATAACATGCAAAATAATGACTTTATTGTTGTTGTTGTTGTTGTTTAAGGAGGTTCCTCCAAACATTATTAATACAGATCAAACTGTTCACAAAACTAAAACGGTTGCTCTTCAAACTTCACTTTATTTATAGCAGCTCACATTAAGATTCTTACTTCATCATGTTCATTCCTCCTAAACTGTTGTTATAAACTTTGCCCAATCTCAATCAATTTGGGGCTTTAAATAACCTAGTTTAAACTACTTAAGCTCAGAAATAAAAACTCTATAAATATATTCTGATGAATTTCCCTTCTGAGATACTACTAAGTCTCTGTCCAAGAGATGTCCTATGTTTATTGATTGATAGGTTATTCTGGTGATTTGAGGGGAGAGTCAATAGTATTTGTAACATGATTAAGAAGAAAAATAAATTACTGTTTGCTTGTCTGTTTTTGGGTTTTTTTTTTTTCCATTTTGAAACTACGATGTGCAGCAAGTGCTAGGAATCGTTTAAGAACTCAAACGTAGAGTAAATGGAGTTGCCTTTTAAACATTTCAAAAATTACGTCTGTGTGTATCAGATTTCTACACTTATATACCAGAATATCTACTTATAGTGATAATTTACTTTTATGTCACTTAAGAGTAGTGAGAGGATCCGTATTCATAAAAATTTTAAGTGTTCTCTATCCTCTGAAAAATAGATCAGATACTATTTGGAATTTCCATAGAAGTAGCAAAAATCCTCAATGAAATTCTAGCAAACAAATTTCAAAAACACATTAAAAGATCATAAAAAATTATCAAATCTGTTTTATCTCAGGGATACAAGGATTCTTCAATGCATACAAATCAATTAATATGACACAGCGTATTAACAACTTAAAAGAGAAAAACCATAAGAAAATCTCAATAGATGCAGAGAAAGATTCCAACAAAATTCAGCATCAATTTATGATAAAAGGCTCTTCAAATACTGAGCATAGAACGAACCTATCTTTTTTTTTTTAATTTAAATTTATTTATTTTAATTGGAGGCTAGAAAGATGGTACTGATAACCCTGTATGTAAGACAGCAAAAGAGACACAGAGGTATAGAACAGTCTTTTGAACGAACCTATCTTAACATAAAAAAGGTTATATACGACACAGCCTTAGCAAGCATTATTCTCAAAAGTGAGAAACTGAAATAATTTCCTCTAAGATCAAGACCAAGAAAAAGGTGCCCACTCTTGCCACTATTGTTCAACATATTTTTGGAAGTCTTAGCTATGACAATAAGAGAAGGAAAAGAAATAAAAGGAATCCAGATTGGAAAGTAAGAAATAAAACCTTCATTATTGGTAGATGACATGATGCTGTACACAGAAAACCCTAAAGATAAAATCAGAAAGTTACTAGAGCTAACCAGTGAATTTAGTAAAGTAGCAGGATACAAAATCAATATTCATAAATCATTTGCATTTCTATACATGAACAACAAAAAGTTAGAAAGAGAAATTAAGGAATCAATCCCATTTACCATTGCAACAAAAATAATGAAATATTTGGTAATTAACCTACCTAAGGAGACAAAAGAGCTATATACAGAAAACTATGAGAAACTGATGAAAGGAATCAGAGACTACATAAACATATGGAGAAATATTCCATGCTCCTAGGTTGGAAGAAACAATATTGTGAAAATGACTATACTACCAAATGAAATCTACAGATTCAGTGCAATCCCTATCAAATAACTAATGTCATTTTTCACAGAACTACAACAACAACAACAAAAATCCACAATCTGTATGGAAACACAAAAGACCTTGAATAGCCAAAGCAATCTTGAGAAAGAAGACTAGAGAGAGAGGTATCCATTTACTTGATCTCAGACTATTCGACAAAGCTACAGTCATCAAGACAGTATGGTACTGGCACACAAATAGAAATATAGACCAATGAAACAAGGCAGAAAGCCCAGAAATAAACCCATGCACCTATAGGCACCTTATCTTTGACAAAGGAGGTGATAATATACAATGGGAAAAATATAGTCTCTTTAATAAGTAGTGCTGGGAGAACTGGACAACTACACACAAAACAATCAAATTAGAACAATTCATAACACCATGCACAAAAATTAACTCAAAATGGATTAAAGACTTAAATGTAAGATCAGACACTATAAAACTCTTGGAAGAAAACATAGGCAGAACACTGTATGACATAAATCACAGCAAGAACCTCTATGACCCACCTCCTAGAGTAATTGAAATAAAAACAAAAATAAACAAATGGGTCCTAATTAAAGTTAAAAGCTTTTGCACAGAAAAGGAACTATAAACAAGATGAAAGACAACCCTCAGAATGGGAGAAAATAATAACAAATTAAACAACTGACAAAGGGTTAATTTCCAAAATATTCAAGCAGCTCATACAACTCAATACTAGAAAAAAAAAAAAAAATAAAGCAACCCAATCAAAAAGTGAGCAAAAGACCTGAACAGACATTTGTGTGAAGAAAACACACAGATGACTAATAAATACATGAAAAAATGCTCAACATCACTCATTATTAGGGAATGCAAATCAAACAACAATGAGATATCACCTGACACCAATCGGAATGATCATCAAAAATCCACAAACAACAAGTGCTGCAGAGGGCTTGGAAAAAAAGAACCCTCTGGCACTGCTTGTGGAAATGTAAATTGATGCAGGCACTGGGGAAGACAGTATGGAGACTCCTTTAAAAAAAAAAAAAAAAACAGGAATAAAACCATCAGCAATATCACCTCTAGGTACATTCCCTGAGAAAATCAAAACTGAAATAGACACATACACCCCAAAGCTCATTGCAGTACTATTTACAGTTGCTAAGACATGGAGGCAACTTCAATGACCATTGTCAGATGAATGGATAAAGAAACGGTGGTATATATATACAATGGAATAATATTCAGCCATAAAAAGGAACACTTTAGAGTCTGCTCAAATGAGGTAGATGAACCTAGAGCCTATTATACAAAGGAATTAAGTCAGAAAGTGAAAAATAAATATCATATATTAACACATATGGAAAGAATCTAGAAAGATGGTAGTGAGGAACCTATTTGCAGAGCAGCAGTGGCGATGCAGACATAGAGAACAGACTTATGGACAAGGGCGTAGGGTGGGTAAGAAAGGAGAGGGTGAGATGAATGGAGAGAATAGCACTGAAGCATCAGTTAGTTCAGTTCAGCCACTCAGGCTTGTCTGACTCTTTGGGACTCCATGAACTGCAGCACACCAGCTTCTCTGCCAACTACCAAATCCCAGAGCTTCCTCAAACTCATGTCCACCAAGTTGGTGATGCCTTCATACCATCTCATCTACTCTCTTCCCCTTCTCCTCCTGTATTCAATCTTTCCCACTATCAGGGTCTTTTCCAAGGAGTCAGTTCTTCATATCAGGTGGCCAAAGTATTGGAGTTTCAGATTCAGCATCAGTCCTTCCAATGAACAGTCAGGACTGATTTCCTTTAGGATGGACTGGTTGGATCTCCTTGTAGTCCAAGGGACTCTCAAGAGTCTTCTCCAACACCACAGTTCAAAAGCATCAATTCTTTGGCACTCAGCTTTTTCTATGGTCCAACTCTCATCCATAGATGACTCCTAGAAAAACCACAGCTTTGACTCAATTCAATTCAGTTCAGTCGCTCAGTCGTGTCTGACTCTTTGTGACCCCATGAACTGCAGTACGCCAGGCCTCCCTGTCCATCACCAACTCCCGGAGTTCATCCAAACTCATGTCCATTGAGTCAGTGATGCCATCCAACCATCTCATCTTCTGTCATCCCCTTCTCCTCCTGCTTTGACTAGATGGACCTTTGTTGGTAAAGTAATGTCTCTGATTTTTAATATGCTGTCTAGGTTCTTTATAGCTTTTCTTCCAAGGGGAAAGTGTCTTAATTTCATGGCTGCAGTCACGATCTGCAGTGATTTTGGAGCCCCTCCAAAATAAAGTCTGTTTCCATTGTTTCCCCATCTATTTGCCTTGAAGTGTTGGGACTCGATATCGTGATCTGCGTTTTCTGAATGTTGAGTTTTAAGCCAGCTTTTTCACTCTCCTCTTTCACTTCCATCAAGAGGCTTTTTAGCTCCTCTTTGATTTCTGCCATAAGGGTATTGTCATCTGCATATCTGAGGTTATTGATATTTCTCCTGGAAATCTTGATTCCAGCTTCTCCTCACTCAATAGGGCATTTCATGTGATGTACTCTGCATATGTTACATAAAAAGAGTGACAATATACAGCTTTGATGTACTCCTTTCCCTATTTGTAACCAATCCATTTTTCCATGTTTGGTTCTGTTTCTTCTTGACCTGCATACAGATTTCTCAGGAGGCAGATAAGGTGTCTATTATTCTCATCTCTTGAAGAATTTTGCAGTTTGTTGTGATCCACACTGTGAAAGGCTTTGACTTTGTCAATAATGCAGCTGTATATATTTTTCTGGAATTCTCTTGCTTTTTCTATGATCTAATGGATGTTGACAATTTGATCTCTGGTTCTCTGTTTTTTCTAAATCCAGCTTGAACATCTGGAAGTTCAGAGTTCACATACAGTTGAAGCCTGGCTTGGAGAATTTAGAGCATTACTTTACTAGCAAGTGAAATGAGTGCAATTGTGCAATAGTTTGAACATTGCTTGGCATTGCCTTTCTTTGGGATTGGAATGAAAACTGACCTTTTCCAATCCTGTGCCACTGCTGAATTTTCCAAATTTTCTGGCATATTGAGTGCAGCACTTTCACATTATCATCTTTTAGGATTTCAAATAGCTCAACTGGAATTCCATCACCTCCACTAGCTTGACACTAGCTTTGTTCATAGTGATGTTTCCTATGGCCCACTTGACTTCACATTCCAGGATGTCTTACCCAAGTTAATTGATCACACCATCGTGGTTATCTGAGTCTTTAAGATCTTTTTTTGTACTGTTCTTCTGTGTATTCTTGCCATCTTTTCTTAATTTATTCTGCTTCTGTTAGGTCTATACCATTTCTGTCCTTTATTGTGGCCATCTTTGCATGAAATGTTCCCATGGTATCTCTAATTTTTTTGAAGAGATTGTTAATCTTCCCCATTCCACTGTTTTCCTCTATTTCTTTACATTCATCACTGAGGAAGGCTTTGAAGCATTTACAGGACCATATGTAAAATAGATAGCCAATGGAAATTTTCTGTATGACTCATGGAACTCAAACTGGGGCTGTGTAATAACTTAGAGGAGTGAGAAAGGGTGGGAGGTTCAAGAGGAAGGTGACATGTGTACTCCTATGGCTAATTCATGTGATACATAGCAGAAATCAAACCAATATTGTAAAGCAATTACTCTTCAATTAAAATATATGCACATTTAAATAGAAGTAGAGAATATGATTTTCTTAGCTTGGTATCCTTCTTTTAATATCGCACAGCTTTTCTTGTATATTCACTCTGATATAGGTCTTGGCAACTAATATGATTTCACTCCAAGTATTCTCATCAGACTACTTAGACAAAACATCTACGCCACACATGTGGTCTGACCCCTGGCCATCTCCCTATATGAAAAACAACTTTCCCCACCCCCCACACCTCCAATGGAACAAACTAGCAAGGGAACCTGTTGTTTGTTTTCACTTCCCCTTTGCTGCAGCAGGGGCTCCAATAAAGCCTTGCCTGAATTTCCTGTCTGGCCTCTAGTCAATTTAGTTGGGAAAAGCGAAGAATCCCAGACCTGCAATGATCCAAATTTCATATTGTTAAGCAGCACCAAAGTGCACCAACTCCTGTGCAACACATAATGATTTTAAAATGAAGTCATTAAAAATTATTTTAAAGCTTTGCTTTAATGATATTGCTAGCTTAACACAGCTGGCTTCATTTACAAGTATGCACTTTAAAAAAATTAAGTACGTCTTCTCAAATCAATAAAAGTCTTATTTCTAACAGCACAAATTTTGATCATTTTATTAAAAATTATTATAATGCTTGAATTTCTTTTATATCTTTGACCATGTTAATCTTGAAACCTGTATTTTGTATGTTTATCATGCTACACAAGGTTAAATAAAATATGTTATATAAATAGCCTAGAACAAGTCATAATGATATTTATTCATTTATTTAACTAATGTCAATGATTGCCTATTTTTCCAGGTACACTTTTAAGTGCGGGAATTAGCATAGTGTACAAAAGAAGCACATTCCATATTCCTCTAAAATGTACACCTAGCAAGAGGTGACAAAAATTCTATGTGAACAAGTTAATATATTAATAAGGTATCTAATATTACAGAATAGGTGTGTTTATGAAATGACACAGTTAAAAATGGAATGCCTCAGGATTTGCTTTAAGTCATGGTAATCCAATAATTATTTTTAAAAATGCACACTTTGCAATAATATTTCACTTTTAGCAGATTTTTTTTCCTTTTTTGCATATTTCCTTCTTAACTTTTCTCCTGCTAGAGAATACATCATGTACAATTGCCACATCTTCCTGTCTAGACTGTGTGATAGCTAAGCAATGGCTCAATGTGACTCTCAGTGAAAATTGGAATTTTTTTCTTAGTTCTATTAGGAAGAAAAAAACTGATATCAAAACATATTCTGAACTGAGGCTAGAAAAAATAAAATAAGACTAAACTAAAATGCCAGGAAACAAGTGTTAAGTGGATCCATATTTCTTGAAGCAATAAAATATCAGACCAGATCAGTCGCTCAGTCGTGTCAGACTCTTTGCGACCCAATGAATCGCAGCACACCAGGCCTCCCAGTCCATCACCAATTCCTGGAGTTCACTCAGACTCACGTCCATCGAGTCAGTGAAGCCATCCAGTCATCTCATCCTCTGTTGTCCCTTTCTCCTCCTGCCCCCAATCCCTCCCAGCATCAGAGTCTTTTCCAATGAGTCAACTCTTCGCATGAGGTGGCCAAAGTACTGGAGTTTCAGCTTTAGCATCATTCCCTCCAAAGAAATCCCAGGGCTGATCTCCTTCAGAATGGACTGGTTGGATCTCCTTGCAGTCCAAGGGACTCTCAGGAGTCTTCTCCAACACCACAGTTCAAAAGCATCAATTCTTCGGCGCTCAGCCTTCTTCACAGTCCAACTCTCACATCCATACATGACCACAGGAAAAACCATAGCCTTGACTAAACGGACCTTTGTTGGCAAAGTAACATCTCCACTTTTGAATATACTATCTAGGTTGGTCATAACTTTCCTTCCAAGGAGTAAGCGTCTTTTAATTTCATGGCTGCAGTCACCAACTGTAGTGATTTTGGAGCCCCGAAAAATAAAGTCTGACACTGTTTCCACTGTTTCCCCATCTATTTCCCATGAAGTGATGGGACCAGATGCCGTGATCTTCGTTTTCTGAATGTTGAGCTTTAAGCCAACTTTTTCACTCTCCACTTGCACTTTCATCAAGAGGCTTTTGATTTCCTCTTCACTTTCTGCCATAAGGGTGGTGTCATCTGCATATCTGAGGTTATTGATATTTCTCCTGGCAATCTTGATTCCAGCTTGTGTTTCTTCCAGTCCAGCGTTTCTCATGATGTACTCTGCATATAAGTTAAATAAGCAGGGTGACAATATACAGCCTTGAGGTACTCCTTTTCCTATTTGGAATCAGTCTGTTGTTCCATGTCCAGTTCTAACTATTGCTTCCTGACCTGCATACAAATTTCTCAAGAGGCAGGTCAGGTGGTCTGGTATTCCCATCTCTTGAAGAATTTTCCACAGTTTATTGTGATCCACACAGTCAAAGGCTTTGGCATAGTCAATAAAGCAGAAATAGATGTTTTTCTGGAACTGTCTTGCTTTTTCCATGATCCAGCAGATGTTGGCAATTTGATCTCTGGTTCTTCTGCCTTTTCTAAAACCAGCTTGAACATCAGAAAGTTCACGGTTCACATATTGCTGAAGCCTGGCTTGGAGAATTTTGAGCATTACTTTACTAGCATGTGAGATGAGTGCAATTGTGGGGTAGTTTGAGGATTCTTTGGCATTACCTTTCTTTGGGATTGGGATGAAAACTGACCTTTTCCAGTCCTGTGGCCACTGCTGAGTTTTCCAAATTTGCTGGCATATTGAGTGCAGCACTTTCACAGCATCATCTTCCAGGATTTGGAATAGCTCAACTGGAATTCCATCACCTCCACTAGCTTTGTTCGTAGTGATGCTTTCTAAGGCCCACTTGACTTCACATTCCAGGATGTCTGGCTCTAGGTCAGTGATCACACCATCGTGATTATCTGAGTCGTGAAGATCTTTTTGTACAGTTCTTCTGTGTATTCTTGCCATCTCTCCTTAATATCTTCTGCTTCTGTTAGGTCCATACCATTTCTGTCCTTCATCGAGCCCATCTTTGCATGAAATGTTCCTTTGGTATCTCTGATTTTCTTGAAGAGATCCCTAGTCTTTCCCATTCTGTTGTTTTCCTCTATTTCTTTGCATTGATCGCTGAAGAAGGCTTTCTTATCTCTTCTCACTATTCTTTGGAACTCTGCATTCAGATGTTTATATCTTTCCTTTTCTCCTTTGCTTTTTGCTTCTTTTCTTTTCACAGCTATTTGTAAGGCCTCCCCAGACAGCCATTTTGCTTTTTTGCATTTCTTTTCCATGGGATGGTCTTGATCCCTGTCTCCTGTACAATGTCACGAACCTCATTCCATAGTTCATGAGGCACTCTATCTATCAGATCTAGGCCCTTAAATCTATTTCTCACTTCCACTGTATAATCACAAGGGATTTTATTTAGGTCATACAGGAATGGTCTAGTGGTTTTCCCTACTTTCTTCAATTAGAAGACTATATTAGTCTTTGTCCTGCTTCATTCCATATTCCAAGGCAAATTTGCCTGTTACTCCAGGTGTTTCTTGACTTCCTACTTTTGCATTCCAGTCCCCTATAATGAAAAGGACATCTTTTTTGGGTGTTAGTTCTAAAAGGTCCTGTAGGTATTCATAGAACCGTTCAACTTCAGCTTCTTCAGTGTTACTGGTTGGGGTATAGACTTGGATTACTATGATATTGAACAACAATTTAGGTTGATTTTTCAGAAGTAAAAATAGATGCAGTCATAACTGAAAAAATATATTTAGATATTAGATACTTCAATTTAAACTAAATGTCATGCTGTCCTTTGATCTCATAATCAAAAGATACTGTCATCATAGGAAGGGGTTGTGGGGAGACAATTATCCATAGGTTTCTTGAGTTTTTGTACATCTTGACAGAAGAGGAACTGATTGCTTTGTTTTTCTTCAGGACTATCTTCCGACTTTTTTTATTGCAAACTACCTTGGAATATAGAGAAAAGAAAAGACTTTTCCAGGCTTGATAGATAGGGTTAGTGTCTCCTTCATAAATGAAAAAGCCAGCATGCTTACTGTCTATCATTAAGGATTTGGTTTCCTTAAGTTCAGGGTTCCTCCCTTGTCATGAATCCCACTGAATATGTAGATGTCACCTGGCCCTCTTAATGTCACACTTATGGGAATTAGGTGGGGTTGAGGAAGCCTGGCTGTTGTTACTTTGTATCTGGCTCAGGAGTGCTGTCTTCTGCCAGCATTCATGTAACTATGTTAGGCTAAGAAATTAGTTTAAAAGAAGACTAAGAAATCTCAAATATATTATAGTTCTTAATAAGGGCAACTTAAACTCTTCAAATCTCAATATTCATATAAATAAACATGATTGCACATTTATATAGACAGAGAAAAGCATACAGGGTTTTAGTGTGCTTTGATTGAGAAATGGCATGGAAATACAACTCAATAAAACTCCCCTCTAGAGATAAAGAAAATAAATACGAATGTTTTCCCTTGACCTTTAGTTCTCCCTAACTTTTTGTCAGATATTTCCTCAATGTAGTTTTATATGCTTTACAGAGGATGCAAATAAGAAGGACATAATGAGTCCTTTCTGAGAGCTTATAAGATTTTTGGGAACACTATACACAGACACGTATGAAGCTACTAAACATATAACTATGCAATGTAAAATATTGCAAAGAACACAGAAATTATCAACAAAATTATAATCACTACTATTTTTTCAAGATTGTCTCTACGATAATCAAATTCATCAGAATTGTTTAAATTAATGTGAAATTCAGTATTGAAATTCAATAAAATAAATAATAAATATAGATTTATTTACTGACTATAAGGCAAAAATAATTGATGGTTTATATCAGTGATATATAACTTTCCCAACATCACAACTGTGGTAATATTATCCACATTACTTTTATTTTACAGTAGAAGGCAATGTAGTATATGGCAAATATCATTCTCCCTATTTGACAAAGTATTTAAAGCCTATATGTGAAAGCTTAACTACATAGTATAAACTTCACGGCTAAATTTTGAACTCTGAAATCTGTACCAGAGATTTCCCTAATATGCAATTCTGTTTTTGTTTTAGAGCATGGAAAGATGTATGATACAATAAATCATATTATGTGCAATGGCTTCATGTACCATTACTTCTCCAGATCCCTTCTGATTTCAAGAGGACTTTCTATACCTAGCATTTTAGAAAGTATATTAAAAGACATGCACTTATGGCCCCCAAACAAGCTAGCAAATGGATAAATATAATGAATGAATGAGTGAATGAATGATGAAGGAGAGAATAAAAAATAAATTTTATGAAGGGGAATATTAACATTTATTAGCATCTGCTTAGTTTAGAGAATCTTGCTAAGCAATCACATATATTTATTTGATAAATTCATGTAATTTTTCATGAATTATTATTCAAATGAAATATGTAGAGAGACAGGCATAGATTAAAGTGGGTGAATAACAGTAAATATACAATGAAGAGATTCATGAAGTAAACACTAAAGCAATTTTAATGTCAAATATTAAAGTACATTGTTAAAGAAATAATAAAATCTTTTTTTATTATGGAGAGAGTAATATGGAAATTTATGATACCAGATGTAAAATAGTAGATAGCCAATGGGAATTTGCTGTATGACTCAGGGAACTCAAATAAGGGCTCTGTGACAATCTAGAAGGGTGGGTTGAGGAGGGAGATGGGAGGGAGGTTTTGGAGGGAGTCTACCTATGGCTTATTCTTGTTGATGTATGACAGAAAATCACAAAATTCTGTAAAGCCATTATCCTTCAATTTTAAAAAAATGAAAAAAAAAATTTCAAAGAGAAAAAGTCACATTTATTTCAATGTGAAATAATTGATTTTAGCTTACTGATTTGTAGAGAAACAGACTTAGAAATGGAGAGATTATTTTGAAAGTAATAGCAATATCAATAATCATAATCCATAAAAAAAATGATGTGAACTAGTATACATTAGAACAATGCTTCACCTATAGATATAATTAAAATTCTTTGTGATTCCTATGATTGAGATTATTTTATCAATGTCTGCCCAGTTGATTCCAGTCTAAACTGAAGTAACAAATGTCTCTAATAAAGTTTAAAATATTTTAATTATTACTCACTTTGAGCAGTTAAATTACTCATGTAAAAATTACTCAAAAGACAATATACTTCTATAATGGAAAATTGCAAAGCACAACATATTTAACAAAATTCAAGGGAAAAATAAATATTAAAAATCACTAAATTTTCAAACAACAGAAAGAAGACCAGTGTGGCTGGATGGTTATAGGCAAGAGGAATAACAGGTTACATTTATTGAGTATTTATTATATACCAGGCACTCTTCTAAGCAATGTGTACATATTAACTCATTTAATCCTCTGGTCTAAGAAGTAGTTACAATTATTATGCACATTTTACAACTAAGGCAATTGTGCAACAAAAGATTACAATAATAACACACCAATATTTTATTTATTTTAACCCTCAGTCATGTCCCACTCTTTGCGACCCCATGGACTATACAGTCCATGGAATTCTCCAGGCCAGAATCCTGGAGTAGGTAGCAGTTCCCTTCTCCAGGGGATCTTCCCAACCCAGGGATCAAACCCAGGTCTCCTGCATTGCATCCAGATTCTTTACCAACTGAGCCACAAGGGAAGACCAAGAATACTGGCATGGGTAACAGTTCCCTTCTCCAGAGGATCTTCCTGATCCAGGAATTGAACTGGGGTCTCTTGCATTGCAGGTGGATTTTTTACCAGCTGAGCTCCAAGGAATCCCAACACAAAAATGCTACATGGTAAATAAAGACACAAGATTTTAACACAGGGAGTCTGCATATGAAAATCCAGTTTGACTCTTTCCATTGCACACAACTGTTTGGGGCATAGTGTCCAAATCACCTAGGGTATTGAGATTACAATTGAAACTGGGATGTTATTGGATCATTTCAAGCCAGAGCATAACATAATCTGATTTAGTGTTGATATGGACTCTGGTATTAGGCACACGAATATACAAAAGTTACTGTAAAGTTACTGAAAGCAAATGAAAATAAACTAAAAATCAAATAGCAAGCACAGAGGAAAAATGGACAGAGATGAGTCAGGATTTTTAATCATGAAATGATGAAGGAAATAGGAGAAATATGATAATGGGAAAAAATAGAGATCAGTGTAGGAAACTCACCAGAACAAATGGGCCCTTAAGGTGTTCTAGATCTATTTCTGCTACTAGATTCTTTTGTATGCGCTTGGGCAATTAAATTAACTGATGTTTACCTTTGTTGCTTTATCTGTGAATTGCACTAATTTAGTGTTTTGTAATTTAAAAATGTACTACAAACAAGCAAACCAGTTAAATCCATCACTGTTGAACTAAAGAAGGAACAGGGAAAGTGGAGAAAACAGGTAAGGATCACTATATCCAAGAAGCAAAACAAGACTAGAAATGAGTGGTAGATAGTTTTTTTTTTTTTTTTTTTTTTTTTACTTTATGAGTTCAGTTCAGCTGCTCAGTCGTATTTGACTCTTTGCAACCCCATGGATGGCAGCACGCCAGGCTTCCTTGTCCATCACCAGCTCCTGGAGCTTGCTCAAACTCATGTCCATCAAGTTGATGAGTCCATTAAACTCATGATGCCAACCAACCATCTCATCATTTTTACTTTATAAGTCATGATAAACCCTGGAATAGATGGTCTCTAGAATGAAAATTCTGTAATTCTATAATGCAAGTTTATATAAAGAGTAAACTTTTAAAAATATTTTGTGAAAGAAATGGTTTCTCTCTCAAAAAGATATAAGAGG
Organism: Bos javanicus; assembly: GCF_032452875.1. Taxonomy (NCBI): domain Eukaryota; kingdom Metazoa; phylum Chordata; class Mammalia; order Artiodactyla; family Bovidae; genus Bos; species Bos javanicus. The sequence goes on along the minus strand of NC_083879.1, from coordinate 37,187,573 downwards.
GAAGCAAAGCAAATTGAATCTGTTAAAATAACTCTAGGGCACCTCTAGTGCATCCCACATTGAACCCAACATTGTTTCCTGTCAAAATGAGTGCAAAGAAGAGAAAATATGAAAACTGCAAAAAAAAAAAAAATTCACTTACATTAATCTAAGATGTCATCTGCTATTATTTATGAATCTCTGTTGCTATCTGATATAGGGCTATACGACCTTGAGAAAAAAAGATGGGTGTTTCTGCAAAGAAGAAAAAATAGCAATATGCTTTCAAACAGTGAGTTATAAATCTTTCTTAAATTAAAATCATTTTATAAAAGAATTCTCAAATATATTATTAAATATAATTTTAAAATATGAAGTAAAATAGTTTTATGATATAAATGGCTATTTCCTCAGCTTTATGAAATAAATTTTTATTATCATAGAAAACTGAAATAATACCTGAATATATGTAATGGCTCACACTTGTAAAATATGTTTGGAAGCTATACATCAGTGAATTTATATGAATGCAAATTCATATAATTATGTATACATTTATATAAGCACATTACAACTAAAGGCTGATAAAATAATATATTGCTCATGACAATGACTTCTAAACAATTTAGATTTCTCTGATAACCTATTTTGCATTGGGGATGACAGAAAAGATATTCTTTACTCTCACATTGTAGATTAGAACTTTTCAAAGCAAAAGACAGACTCAAATTTTAAGAATAAACATAAGGAGGAAAAAAAATGCTCTTCTAGATATTTTCATCTCCAGCTCACATGGGCTGGACTGAGAGCCTGAATTATAGCTCTTTAGTTATTTCAGCTGAGTCTAGCTTCCTTGTGGCTCAGTCAGTAAAGAATCTACCTGCAGTGCAGGAGACCCAGGTTTGATCCCTGGGTTAGAAAGATCCCATGGGGAAGAAAATGGCAACCCACTCCAGTATTCTTGCCTGGAGAATTCCATGGGCAGAGGAGTCTGGCAGGGTACCTACAGTCCATGGGGTCACAAGAGTCAGGCATGACCGAGCAACTAACACTTTCACTGAGTTCTATAAAATCACTGGATCCATTGTTCTGTGTTCTTACTCTTGATCTTTTTTGGTTCCGATTTCCTATATTCAGAATACTTTCAATTTATTTTGCTCTGTATTCCATTCCTTAAATCCTGCTGTGTGGTTGCTGCCTGAAATTTGGAAACCTGAGCCCACTTTCTGATCATTTTTTTTGCTGGTACTTTAAAGGTGGCTTCTTCATCCTTCAGTACACTCTGATCCAATAATTCTGCTAATAATCGATCTATTGGAGAGGTGCATTCTGCAAATTGCTTGAGAAACTGAAATTATTATGCTCTTAAATATATGAGAGAGGAAATTCATGTCTCCAAATGTATAACTAAACATATTATATGTCATATTTTATCAAGATAAACATAAGTTGATTGCCAAGCTTTATATGCTTCAGCTAGTGAGTATATCATCCTGAATTTGTGAAAAGTAGCATTACTTCCCTCATTCATAGATATAAATATGAAACTTACTATCTAAATATTTGCCCAAGTGTTACTGAAATATTTGTCCAAGTAATAGTTTCAAAAAAGATTTATTTATATAACTTGATGACTGACTATAAGACATGTATATGTACTTTCTAATACTTCATACTTTGAAAATTAACATCAAGTAGGACAAACCTGGAAAATCCCATGGATGGAGGAGCCTGGTAGGCTGCAGTCCATGGGGTTGCTAAGAGTCGGACACGACTGAGTGACTTCACTTTCACTTTTCACTTTCATGCATTGCAGAAGGAAATGGCAACCCACTCCAGTGTTCTTGCCTGGAGAATCCCAGGGGCAGGGGAGCCTGGTGGGCTGCCATCTATGGGGTCACACAGAGTCAGACACAACTGAAGTGACTTAGCAGCAGCAGGAGGACAAAAAGAACCCTTGATTCTTGGGTCGTAGAGGAAACCATACTTGTTTTTTTGGTTTTTTTAAATTTTATTTTTAAACTTTACAATATTGTACTGGTTCTGCCATATATCGAAATGAATCCACCACAGGCATACACGTGTTCCCCATCCTGAACCCTCCTCCCTCCTCCCTCCCCATACCATCCCTCTGGGTCGTCCCAGTGCACCAGCCCCAAGCATCCAGTATCGTGCATCGAACCTGGACTAGCGACTCGTTTCATATATGATATTGTACATATTTCAATGCCATTCTCCCAAATCATCTCACCCTCTCCCTCTCCCATAGAGTCCAAAAGACTGTTCTATACATCAGTGTCTCTTTTGCTGTCTCGTATACAGGGTTATTGTTACCATCTTTCTAAATTCCATATATATGTGTTAGTATACTGTATTAGTGTTTTTCTTTCTGGCTTACTTCACTCTGTATAATAGGCTCCAGTTTCATCCACCTAATTAGAACTGATTCAAATGTATTCTTTTTAATGGCTGAGTAATACTCCATTGTGTATATGTACCACAGCTTTCTTATCCATTCATCTGCTGATGGACATCTAGGTTGCTTCCATGTCCTGGCTATTATAAACAGTGCTGCGATGAACATTTGACAAAGGAGGCAAGATTATACAATGGTTTAAAGACAATCTCTTTAACAAGTGGTGCTGGGAAAACTGGTCAACCACTTGTAAAAGAATGAAACTAGACCACTTTCTAACACCATACACAAAAATAAACTCAAAATGGATTAAAGATCTAAACGTAAGACCAGAAACTATAAAACTCCTAGAGGAGAACATAGGTAAAACACTCTCCGACATACATCACAGCAGGATCCTCTATGACCCACCTCCCAGAATATTGGAAATAAAAGCAAAAATAAACAAATGGGACCTAATTAACCTTAAAAGCTTCTGCACATCAAAGGAAACTATAAGCAAGGTGAAAAGACAGCCTTCAGAATGGGAGAAAATAATAGCAAATGAAGCAACTGACAAAAAACTAATCTCAAAAATATACAAGCAACTCCTACAGCTCAAGTCCAGAAAAATAAATGACCCAATCAAAAAGTGGGCCAAAGAACTAAATAGACATTTCTCCAAAGAAGACATACAGATGGCTGACAAACACATGAAAAGATGCTCAACATCACTCATTATCAGAGAAATGCAAATCAAAACCACTATGAGGTACCATTTCACGCCAGTCAGAATGGCTGTGATCCAAAAGTCTACAAGTAATAAATGCTGGAGAGGATGTGGAGAAAAGGGAACCCTCTTACACTGTTGGTGGGAATGCAAAATGGTACAGCCACTATGGAGAACAGTGTGGAGATTCCTTAAAAAACTGGAAATAGAACTGCCTTATGACCCAGCAATCCCACTGCTGGGCATGCACACTGAGGAAACCAGAATTGAAAGAGACACATGTACCCCAATGTTCATTGAAACCATACTTGTAATGCTAATATTTCTCAAATTTTACTTGCATCATTCCAAATGATCAGATAATCAATTTCTCAGTTTTATGTGTTTTGTAAAGTGACATGGATACTCTTAGATACTTGATCCATTGCCGGGGAATAAAAGCGTGATAGAGCAAGAGTAGATCTAAACCAGTTCATGATAACTGTGCATATTTAGCACTATTTATTTAATAGAGTATAGAATTACCAAAGGAAATATGAGGTCTAAGCAATAACAGAGACATAATACTTAATCTGGCAAGGCAGAGATAGAATGAAACTTGCCTCTACACCTTGAATTACCTTAGGTTCAATATATGTGCCTGGTTCCAACAATCATCTTTCCTTCTTTTCATACTACAAAGAAATTAGAGTTAGCTTTTTAACATAAACTTTAAATTACTAATGTGTATAAATAGTATGTATAACCCAACCAATTCAATAAGTACGCTTCCCAAGTATGTTCAGCTTCTTCATATACTGATGTGCATTTTTAAGTGGAATAATGCAGAGTCTATACTGTTTAGAATGCAACCCACTCCAGTACTCTTGCCTAGAAAATTCCATGGATGGAGGAGCCTGGTGGGCTACAGTCCATGGGGTCACAGAGTCGGACACAACTGAGTAACTTCACAATGACGATACTGCTTAGCAATTTATACAATTATAACAAGAATCAAGGGTCTTTTTTTGTGTGAAGCTCTTGGAAAATATTTCTCCCCAAAACTTTTAGGATTAAAAAATATTAATTAAAGAGTAAAAAAATATTGTGAAAACTGTGTTGCTTTAGGCACCTAATGCAGCAACAAAGATTATATTTTGAAATATGCCAAGTGCCTCTACAAGATGTTCTGTGTGCAAGTGTGTGTATATATATTTTGCTCAGAATGAATCAACTGATATTGTGACATTGACTCAAATATCTGTAGCTGACACTGCACCCTTCAGGCATTTTGGAAATCTTCAGCTAAAAGTTCAGACAGCTGACAGAAAAAGAATGATGAATTAAAACACTCAGGAGAAGGATAATGGCAAAGAGAGATTGCTAAGAAAGTTTGGAAAGTTAACTTATAAATACATTAGGGATTTATTTTCATAGAGTTCTTAACCTACAAGATCAAGGAGAAATTACAGTATATCATAAATATCCATCTTTCTATTATTTAATAATATTGTTTCTATGTGGAAACAGTGTCAGACTTTATTTTGGGGGGCTCCAAAATCACTGCAGATGGTGACTGCAGCCATGAAATTAAAAGACACTTACTCCATGGAAGGAAAGTCATGACCAACCTAGATGGCATATTAAAAAGCAAAGACATTACTTTGCCAACAAAGGTCCATCTAGTCAAGGCTATGGTTTTTCCAGTAGTCATGTATGGATGTGAGAGTTGGACTGTGAAGAAGGCTGAGTGTCAAAGAATTGATGCTTTTGAACTGTGGTGTTGGAGAAGACTCTTGAGAGTCCCATAGATTGCAAGGAGATCCAACCAGTCCATCCTAAAGGAGATCAGTCCTGGGTGTTCTTTGGAAAGAATGATGCTAAAGCTGAAACTCCAGTACTTTGGCCACCTCATGCAAAGAGTTGGAAAAGACTCTGATGCTGGAAGGGATTGGGGGCAGGAGGAAAGGGGGACAACAGAGGATGAGATGGCTGGATGGCATCACCGACTCGATGGACATGGGTTTGGGTGAACTCCAGGAGTTGGTGATGGACAGGGAGGCCTGGCGTGCTGAGATTCATGGGGTCGCAAAGAGTCGGACACGACTGAGCAACTGAACTGAACTGAACTAAGTATACTAAAAGCACTCATTGATTAATACTTACGGAATACACATATTTTAGTAATAACTTAATTCTGGGTTTTAGGTAATATTGAATAAATGAATGTTCTAATCAGAAAATATCTTGGTACTTCAAATATGAAAAATAATCCATTGACATGTTTACAACATAAAACATGTACTAGAAGTCTTTGGTAACACAGCAAAACTAGGGTATGTTCATTAAATTAAACTGCATTTTTTTTAAAACTCACAGAATATCAGTAAATTTTTTAAAAATGAAATTTGTAAGGTAACTAGTGTTTATATTTATAAAGTAAAATTATCACCAATCATGCTCCTTAGTTATTCACATTGGTTCTCCTTGGAGTTTCTCTATTTTTTATCCAATATTAGATTTAAAAGAAAAAGCACAATTGGACCTGAATCCAGTAGAAAGAATTGATTATTTTTTCAAAGGTTGGTATAGAGTTAATACTTCCTTGGCAGTGAAATTAAATCAAAATTATCACATGAAATACATTAAAAGAAAAGTTAAACTAAGATATATTTGAAATCTTCTTAATATATCCATGCTATTTATTGACACAATTTAAAGCTTATGCACACTATTTAAATTCTCTTTATAGAAACTTTTATACTATTCTTTAAAAATGAACATAATATTTATGTTTTCATTTATTCTTGTGCTTGACTAATATGACCTTTATTTTTAATAATATTTTCATTTATATTTTGCAAATATGTTTTTATACATTTTAACCTTTTTGCACAAAGGGAACACATAATTATTCACTATTTACATCTTGTATAAATTCTTCCAGATCTTTGAGATAATCTCACATGAGCAATGTATGGCTATATAAAACCTGAATTGAATTGTTATGTACAGACAAATTTGGTAACTTAAAAAAAACCTATGAGTGATTAGGGCCTTGGAAATATAAATAACAATTTGGGGGCAGTCATTTGAAGAATAACTTGGAGTAATTTCAGGAGAAAACATTTTTAGTGAAATCAAAGCATTCTATAATGCATTGCTTTCTAGCTGAGCCATAAAATTCAGGTTGATTGGGGAGATGGCCTGAGGGGATTTGAGGGAAGAGATCTTGGTAGGGAATGCCCTTGTAGGAAAGCCAGGCGGCCATAGAGATAGGGTGATACTGCTGAGTCACACACATGGGTGGAGTCATCACTTTAACCTCTCTCCCCACATCCTGGCACAAGCTGCTGAACCAGTAGAGAAAGACCCCAGAGAAGGTGGCCCTTTCAGTGCCAAAGTCCTCCATCTCAACACTAAGACTAAGCCCCATCCAAAGGCCAGCAACCTACAGTGCTGGATGTTTAACTCCAAACCATTAGTCATATCAGAACACAATCCTGCCTATTAGCAGAAAGGCAGCCCAAGACAATAACAAGCACATAGACACCCCGAAACACACTACTGGACACAACACTGCCCTTCAGAGAGACATGATACAGCTCCATCCACCAGAATACAGGCACAAATCCTCCTAATCAGGAAAAAAAATCACAAGGCACTGGTCCAACTACACCCAAGGGGGGCAGACTCAACAGTTAAGAAGAATTATGATCCACCAGCCTTCAGAAGGAGATCCCAAATACAGTAAATTAAACAAAATGAAAAGACAGAAAAAATATGCTGCAGATGAAGGAATATTGCAAAAACATATTAGACAAGACGAATAGGAAGCAGGCAATCTACCTGAAAAAGAATTCAGAATAAGGATAGTGAGAGTGTTAACAGCCTTATTGGGAGGCCAGTGGCCCCCAAAAATGCAGGAAGAAATAAACTGCAAGTAACTTTTTCCCCTTCTCTGTTGATGACACTTGGTTCCACCTGAAATTAACTTTTCTCAAATCTTGAGCTAACTAATGCATTTTTCTTACGGAAATGTTTTTCTTAAGCTATGTTAGTGAACTGAGTATTTGCTTTGGAATCTGCCTTTCTTCAATTCCATTCCACCTAAAACCAACTTCTTTTCTTTTCTCAAACCTTGGGCTGATAATGGCTCAACAAACCAAGCCAGGGATGACACACTTTGTGCCATTCTATCTCAAAAATGCATATTTTGGGCGAGGGAACTGGTCAAACTCCCTCAGCCTTGAAATATCTCTCTTATCTGATTCATTAGCAGCTCACTAATGGGGCCTCCCTGATAGCTCATTTGGGAAAGAATTCACCTGCAATGCAGGAGACCCTGGCTCTGTTCCTGGGTCAGGAAGAACCCCTGGAGAAGGGATAGGCTACCCACTCTAGTACTCTTGGGCTTCCCTTGTGGCTCAGTTGGTAAAGAATCTGCCTGCAATGCAGGAGACCTGGGTTCAGTCCCTGGGTTGGGAAGATCCCCTGGAGAAGGGAACTGCTGCCCACTCCAGTATTCTGGCCTAGAGAATTCCATGGACTGTATAGTCAATGGAGTCACAAAGAGTCAGAAATGACTGAGAGACTTTCACTTCACTTCAGCAGACATAAAACACCTTGCTAAAAGCTAGCAAGCTGGCACTCTTCCTGTCCCCTTCTGATGTTTATGTCAGAAGCTTTCCCTATCTCTATTATTCTTTAATAAAGATTTGCTACACAGAAAGCTCCAAGTAGTCAAGCTTCATCTCTGGCCCCAGATTAAAATCCTCTCCTCTGGAGGTCACAAATCTCAGGGTAGCACACAGCTCGCAACCACAACCTTTCAATAGTAAAGATGATCCAAAATCTTAAAAATAAAATGGAGGTACAGATAAATAGACTGGAGGAACAGATCAAGAAGATATAAGACACGTTTAAAGAAGACCTAGAAAAATTAAATAATAGACAATCAGCAAAGAATAGCACAATTATTGTTGGTGTTCAGTCGCTAAGCCCTGTTGGAATCTTTGTGACCATATGGAGTGCAGCACAACCTGGTTTTGATCCCTGGGTCAGGAAGATGCCCTGGAAAAGGGAATGGCAACCCACTCCAGTATTCTTGCCTGGAGAATTCCATGGGGTCACAGAGTCAGACACGATTGTGTGACTTTTAGTCACTGTATGCAATGATATTGGAGCCCAAGAAAATGTAATCTGTCACTGTTTCCACTTTTCTCCATCAATTTGTCATGAAGTGATGGGTCCTGATAATAACATTCCATTGTCTGGATGTACTATGGTTTACTGATCCATTCACTTTCTGAAAGACATTGCCACAGCTTGTTTTTTTTTTTTTTTTTTTTCCTTCTTACCTGGAAAATGGTGACAATGATACTATTACTTTCTACATCATGAAGTTATTACTAGGATTAAGCAAGAGGATATAAGTGCTTAATAAATGGTTTATTGAACAAGCAATAAACGACAGGTGTCAATAGTGCTGAAACACCACCAATAGCCTCAGAGGAGTGTCAAAAACATCAATTTTCCAGGCCAAGAGAGAAATAAAGTCCTGTACAAAGTGGATTCCTTCACAGTGAGAAAAACAGGTCAATTTTCCTCAGGAGGCAAAAGTCTTACCAGGCAGCAGCAGCTTTTATATTTTAAATATGAATTATTTTATTTTGCCCAGTTTTTAATGGCAGATGTGTTGCAAAATTTTGCAAGATAATAGAATCAGGCATCAGTGATGGTAATCTGAGTTGACTGGTAATTTTATTATAGATGGTATCATCACAACCTTATTGCAAGAATCTTCATGAATGTTCCCAAATCTTTGGTCAATAACAGAAGCTAAATTCCAGAGTACACAGTCATTAAAATGGTAATCCTCAATCATACAGCCTGGTTGTTTTCCAAATTGCAGACTGAATAGCCAAATCATTCAGTTCAGTTCAGTTCAGTCACTCAGTCATGACCGACTCTTTGCGACCCCATGATCTGCAGCATGCCAGGCCTCCCTGTCCATCACCAACTCCCGGAGTTTACCCAAATTCATGCCCATTGAGTCAGTGATGCCCTCCAACCATCTCATCCTCTGTCATCCCCTTCTCCTCCTGCCTTCAATCATTTCCAACATCAGAGTCTTTTCAAATGAGTCAGTTCTTCACATCAGGTGGCCAAAGTATTGGAGCTTCAGCTTCAACATCAGTACTTCCAATGAACACTCAGGACTGATCTCTTTTAGGATGGACTGGTTTGATCTCCTTGCAGTCCAAGGGACTCTTAAGAGCAATATTTTAAAGTAAAAAATAATAATAATAATTTTTTAAAAAATTAAAAAATGAGTCTTCTCCAACACCATAGTTCAAAAGCATCAATTCTTCATTATAATAGTCTAAAAATCTGTAGAGTATAAGAAAGGAGGGAGACTAATTCAAAAAATTTTTGTGAGTTGCTCCAAGTACCCTCTCCTCAGGAAAGTCATAATGAAAAACCATTTTAAAAAATTTAAGTAACTAGAAACTGTCCTAAGTGCATGCAATATATGAAAACTATTCATCCAAGAAAATTTACAAAATCTTGGTTATTTAATATATATGGTATTTGAGAAATAAACCAATTCCTAGCCACTCCAGCTATAGCATGACAAAAGCACCACTCAGCACATAAGCCAAGAAGAAAATGAATATCTTTCCCTAATTGCCATCCAAGAATCAGAGTATCAGTTTAGGATGGTCAAACTACCAGCATTCCCCATTCACTCTTGCAGCATACGAATGAGGCTAAATTTCAGGTGAATGTATCCAAGAGATAAAGACTCCTTTCTTCAGCCAGACACCACTTATAAGGTGTATCCTTAATGTACGTATGGAAGGTTGAGAATCAGTTCAGTTCAGTCACTCAGTGGTGGCCAACTCTTTGCGACCCCATGGACTGCAGCACGCCAGGCCTCCCTGTCCATCATCAACTCCCAGAGCTTGGTTAAACTCATGTCCATCAAGTCGGTGAAGCCATCCAACCATCCTAGCCTCTGTCTTCCCCTTCTCCTGCTGACTTCAAGCTTTCCCAACATCAGGGTCTTTTCCAAGGAGTCAGTTCTTCGCATCAGGTGGACAATGTATTGGAGTTTCAACTTCAGCATCAGTCCTTCCTTCCAATGAATATTCAGGACTGATTTCCTTCAGGATTGACTGGTTGGATCTCCTTGTAGATCAGGGGACTCTCAAGAGTCTTCTCCAACAACACAGTTAAAAACCATCAATTCTTCAGCTCTCAGCTTTCTTTATAGTTCAACTCTCACATCCATACATAACTACTGGAAAAAGCATAGCTTTGACTAGACAGACTTTTGTCAACAAAGTAATGTCTCTGCTTTTTAATATGCTGTCTAGGTTGGCCTTAGCTTTTCTTCCAAGGAGCAAGTGTCATTTAATTTCATGGCTGCAGTCACCACCTGCAGTGATTTTGGAGCACCCCAAAATAAAGTCTCTCACTGTTTCCATTGTTTCCCCAGCTATTTGTCATGAAGTGATGGGACCAGATGCCATGATCTTAGTTTTTTTTTTATATATAAATTTATTTATTTTAATTGGAGACTAATTACTTTACAATATTTTATTGGTATGCATGCTCTTAGTTTTTTTAATGTTGAGCTTTAAGCCAACTTTTTCACTCTCCTCTTTCACTTTCATCAAGAGGCTCTTTAGTTCTTCTTCATTTTCTGCTCTAAGAATGGGGTCATCTGCGTATCTGAGTTTATTGATATTTCTCCCAGAAATCTCAATTCCAGCTTGTGCTTCATCCAACCCATCATTTCACATGATGTACTCTGCACATAAGTTAAATAAGCAGGGTGACAAGATACAGCCTTGATATACTCCTTTCCCAATTTGCAACCAGTCTGTTATCCCATGTCCAGTTCTAACTGTTCTTCTTGACTTGCATACAGATTTCTCATGAAGAAGGTAAGGTGGTCTGGTATTCCCATCTCTTGAATTTTGCACAGCTTGTTGTGATCTACACAGTCAAAGGCTGAGAATAATGGGATCCAAATATCCCTGAACCAGCTTGCTCATAGGAAAGACATTCCATACTAAAGGAAGCAAGCTAAGAAGGACAGATTTTGTGGTCTAAAACAAGTTCTCTGCTCATAAAGCAAATGTGTCACTCTGGAAGTATTGGGCCACTGGCTGTACTCCAAGGTCTAGAATAATCAGGTAGATATTTTATCCAAGGTGTCAGGCAGGCCATAAGATAGTTTCACAGCTATTGTCTAAGAAACTTATTTTATTTAGAATAGCATATTTGGAATTTAAAGGGCATTCTCAAAACAATGGAGATTTTTGTTGTATGCAGTTGAAGGGAATCCTGAAAGTTCAAGAAAATAAGAAAACAAACTATAGAGTACAACATAACCATAAAGAACAGCTAAATATTTTATAAAGATCATGACTGTGATGAGAACAAATCTCAAAAACTAGCCACAAAAAATTCTCTTTCAAAGAGGTTAGATTTTAGATGAAACTGTGAAGCAATGTATGGCACCAGGAATTGTCAACAACAAAACAACAATCAGCTGGCAATCAGTGAAGCCTAACCATTCTGGTATAATATCACAGAGGCAAACAAGTTAATAGAGAAATCAGTTAAGGAACCCTTTCTACAGTCTAAGGAACCCTGTAGAAACCAGTATTATTCAAGGGTGACTGGGTTCACACCCAAGGCTGCATCCTTTGAAGAGTAATAGCAGAGACTTTATACTGTAGGAAAAAGTAAACATTATTAAAATACTTCACCCCAAGTCGATAAACCAAGACATAAAAAGATAAAAACAAATGCAAAACATAGAAAGGGGAAGAGGGAAAAACTGATATCAAAACTTGATACAATAAATAATCCAAAATGTATAGTATTCAACCAAAAAATTATGGAATAAACAAGCCAGTGTAAATAAACAATAAGAAAAATAAAAATGTGGCTCATATATGAGACCAGAAACAGTAACCTAAAACTGAATGTGAGAGAGACCATATGTCAGTCTTATCAAATAAAGTGTTCAAAAAAGCTGTTACAGTTATGTTCAAAGAACTAAAGGAAACCATGCTTAAATAATGATATATTATTGTTGCATCAAAGTGTAGAATATCAATAAACAGAAAATAAGAAAGAAATCAAATTAAAATCCTAGACTATAAAAGTTCAGTACTTGAAATCAAAATTTACCAGAGGCACTCAAGAGTAATTTTGATTTGCAGAAAAAAGCATCAGAAAACTTCAAAATGAGTCTGTAGAAAATATGTACTCTAAAGAAGAGAAAGCAAAGAATAAAGAAACATTTATGGAGCCTCAGAAACATATGGCACACCACCAAGCACACCAATCCATGTAGGGCACACCACCAAGCACACCAATCCATGTATAAAGAGAATAACAACAGAGGATGGAAATTACAGGGAGAAAAAAAAAGGAGTTGAAAAATTACTGGCCATAAAGTTACTAAATTTGATGAAACGCACTAATCTATATACCAAGAAGCTACACAGACTCCAGAGAGGTAGAGAGCAAAGAGAGCCACACCTCGGCACCTCATAGTAAAAAATATTGAAAGTCAGAGACAAAGAGAAAGTGGCAAGAGAAAAATATTTCATCATAAAGGGAATCCCAATACTATTAGCAGCTAATTTCTCATAAGAACAATGGACACAAGAGGAAGTAGAAAGATATTTTCAGTCCTTAAAGGAAAAAAAAAAGAAACTGTAAATCAAGAATCTTACTTTAACCACAAATGTTTTCAAATGTGAAGGTGAAATGAAAATATTACCAAACTAACAAATGTTAGAGAATATGTTGAAATTAGGTGATTAGAGAATGAATTTATGGCTGCCAGGAGGAAAGGGATAGTAAAGGAGTTTGGGATTGACATATACACACCATTATGTTTAATATGTATAACCAAGTGTGTACTATATAGCACAGCGAACTCTGTCCAGTCTTATGTGGCAGCCTGGATGGGAGGGTAGTCTGGAAGAGAATGCATACATTCTATATGTATGGCTGAATCCCTTTGCTATCCACCTGGAAAGATCACAAAACTGTTAAATGATTATATTCCAATATAAAAATTAAAAGATTTTAAAAAATAAAAGTGGAGAAACAGGTAAAATGAAAACATAAGTAAATAATAGAAGTTATTCTTTAGGCTGAAAGCAAGTGTCCCCAGATAGTAGTTAAAATACATATGAAAAAATGAAGAACACAGGTGGAAGTAATTAGGCAATAATGAAAGAAGTGAAAATTTATATTTATTCTTATATTTATCTTGACTGATTTAAATGGAAATTATACAAAGCAATATGTATATAATTCCATTGTTGGGCCTATAGCATATAGAAATATAGGGTACATCTGAAAATAAGAGATCAAGGAAACAAAGGAAGCAAAGCTCTGTTGAATTAAGAAAATGACAGATGCTAACTCCAGAGGAACAAATAAAGAAGACCAGGAATAATACATAAGAAGTTTTATTTAACAAATGTCATAAGCATATGGCTTCTCTGCTTTCTTCTCCAATATTTTCATGACATAAAATTATATAAAGAAATTACTATAATACTGTAGAGATTGTAACATTTACAGATTGCAATGTGTAGATATAGGAGTTGGAATACAGCTATAAAATAACATTTCTATATTCATCAAATAACTTTGTCTTGCCCTAAAGTAGATTATGATAACTTAAGTTATATATGGTAAGCTCTAGAAGAACTGGTAAGAAAAATCAATTCATATATTCAATGAAATATCATTAAATAAATTCAAGTGTTGCACTAAGTAATATTAATTTAATGTACAAAGGGGAAAAGAGAGACAAAAAGACATGAGATGTTTGTACAAAAAAGTAAAATAGCTTACACAAATTCAAATGTATAAAAAATACAATTAAATCTGAATGGATTAAACAATCTGATCAAAAGCTAGAGGTTGTCTGACAGTCTTAGGGGCACAAAGATGCAAATGCTTTCTGTCTACAGAAGAAATATCTTTGATTTTAAGCCAGTCCAGGTTCGATGCGCGATACTGGATGCTTGGGGCTGGTGCACTGGGACGACCCAGAGGGATGGTGTGGGGAGGGAGGAGGGAGGAGGGTTCAGGATGGGGAACACATATATGCCTGTGGCGGATTCATTTTGATATTTGGCAAAACTAATACAATTATGTAAAGTTTAAAAATAAAATAAAATTAAAAAATAAATAAATAAAAAATAAAATACAATAGATTTAAAATAAAAGTGTGTAAAGCATTCTGCATTCTGCAGAATGCATTCTGCATGCAAACAAACATAAGAAAGTTGTATTGAATTATTATCCGAAATTAGGATTAAAGACAAATGAGAAAAATGTCCAGAATATTGCAATGATCATCTTGCAGAAATATTTAACAGTTTAAACATATATGTAAATAACTGTGGACCTAAATGCATAAACAATAACTCACAGAATTGACGGGAGAAAAAAATTCAATAATAATTATTTGTAAACTACAATATTTCACTTTCAATGATTTATGTAATAACTAAAAGGAAGATCAACAGGGTAATGGAAGATTGGAAAAATAGTTTTAAACATTTATACCTAATGGCCATCTATTAATGGCTCCACAAAACTGAATATTCTTCTTCTCAAGAGCGCATAGATCATTCTGCACAGAAACAATACACTGGATCATAAAATGAGCCTGAATAAGTTTAAGAGGATTGAAATAATGCCACATACAAAGTATATTTTCAAACCAAAGTGCAATGAAATTAGAAATTAATAAAAATGGGGAAATTCATAAGTACTATGAAACTAAATTCCTTTCATAATACTATGAAATTCATTCCTTCCCCTAGAGAAGCAAACGGCAACCCATTTCAGTATTATTTTTTTTTAATTGAAGGATAATTATTGCTTTATAGAATTTTGTTAGGAGAAGGCAATGGCAACCCACTCCAGTACTCTTGCCTGGAAAATCCCATGGACGGAGGGGCCTGGTGGGCTGCAGTCCATGGGGTCGCTAAGAGTCGGACATGACTGAGCGACTTCACTCTCACTTTTCACTTTCACTTTTCATTTTCATGCATTGGAGAAGGAAATGGCAACCCACTCCAGTGTTCTTGCCTGGAGAATCCCAGGGACGGGGGAGCCTGGTGGGCTGCCTTCTATGGGGTCGCAGAGTCGAACACGACTGAAGCAACTTAGCAGCAGCAGCAGATTTTGTTGTTTTCTGTCAAACCTCAACAGAATCCGCCATATATTCTTGCCTGGAAGACTTCATGGATAGAGGAGCCTCATGGGCTACTGTCCATGGGTTTGCAAAGAGTTTGGACACAATTTAGTAACAACATGCAGGAAATTAAACACATAACTTACTAATCAATAAGCAAAAGTCTAAATCACGGGAAACTTTGAAATCACTATGAGATTTAAAAAACTAAAGATAAAATATAAATAAAGGAAATGCAGCAAAACCAGCGTTAGAATGAAATTTTATAACTCTAAGGCTTATATTTGTAACAAGGAAAATTATCAATAACCGGATTTTTCAGTTTAGCACAATAAAAAGAAAGAGCAAACTAAACTCTACCTAAAAAGAAAAAAAAAATGAAGCAATGCAAATTAGATTGAGAATTAAATAGAGAATATAAAACAATAGGAAAAAAATCAACAAAATTTACTTTTTTGAAAAATAGCAAATCTAAGAACTTTTAAACTAAATTGAACAAAATTGAAAGAGACTAGATTACTAAAATCAGATCAAAATAATTTAATATATTGTATCAATAGAATAAAGGACAAACCCCATATGATCTTTAAAGACACAAAAATAACTTTGGTATTAAAAACCTATTAAAAACATAATGCTGTTAGAATTAACATCATTATGATGTAGGTTTTTAATAGATAACCTTTATCAGAATGAAAATATTTTTATTCCTAGTTTGACGATTGTTTATCATGAAGAGTATCAGACCATACAAAAGTTATTTTTGTGTCTTTAAAGATCATGTTATGGAGAAGAAAAAAAGAGTGGCTTCGTTACTTTGCCAGGAAAAAGTGGAACACGTGTTAGCATTATTCAGTGAAGTCTTAAGGGGAGTCAGTTCTTTGAATCAGGTGGCCAAAGTATTGGAGTTTCAGCTTCAGCATCAGTCCTTCTGATGAATATTCAGGACTGTTTTCCTTTAGGATTGACTGGTTTGATCTCCTTGCAGTCCAAGGGACTCTAAATTTTTACCAGTTCCCTAACCCAACAACTACTCTTTGTTTCTATATCTTCACATTTCCCAATCATTAACTGTTGAGTCAGCATTTTACTTCAAAAGACAAGCATACAGGAACTTGTACATGGTTTCACTAGGGGCTAATTTCATGTCAGATGAGTTGATTATAGGAATTCATCTAGATTTATTTGGGTCTGTTTTTTATTCCTCAGAGAGTTCACTCCGTTTGATATTTTTAACCCAATGCTGTGCTGTGCTTAGTCTGTCAATCATGTCCAACTGTTTGTGACCCCATGGACTATAGTCCACCAGGCTCCTCTGTCTATGCAGATTCTCCAGGCAAGAATACTGGGATGGGTTGGCATGCCCTCCTCCAGGGGATCTTTCCAACCCAGGATCAAACTCAGGTCTCCTGCATTGCAGGTGAACTCTTTACCATCTGAGACATCAGGGAAACCCAAGAATACTGGAGTGGGTAGCCAGCCCCTTCTCCAGGGGATCTTCCAGACCCAAGAATTGAACCAGGGTCTCCTGCATTGCAGGAGGATTCTTAACCAGCTGAGCTACCAGGGAAGCCCTTCCAACCCAACTGGGGGCAATAAAATCCAAAACACTATTTAATACTTTACTTGTGGTTTCACATGGGGGCTTGCTTGTTACAGGGAAATTTTTTCAAGAGTGCCAAATCTGCCTTATGGTCACCCATAGCCAATGCTAATAACTGTAAGGAATTTAATTGTTTTATCAGAATGAATCAAAAATTGTCATAATAGTCTATATATGAGTCTGAGCTGTGAAACATTCCAGGTATTGCTGTTCTTCCTTTACAAGTGTTATGAATCCAACTTCTTCATCTCCCAATGACTCTAAATTTGAAAGGTACTCTGATTTTCAACTAAAAGTGGTCATGAATTTCCCCATTTCATTTTTTTGTGCAGATAACACTTCTCTGTAAGTGTTGTCAGATGATGTAGGCAAGAGTAAGCCAGAAACTTTTGTTGATCTAGGATAAATCATAGTACTAGTCATTACACTACTTTCCTGGTGGCTCAGATGGTAAAGAAACTGCCTGCAATACAGGAACCTGGGTTCAATCCCTGGGTTGGAAAGATGCCCTGGAGGAGGGCATGGCAACCCACTCCAGTATACTTGCCTGGAGAATCTGCAAGTACAGAGGAGCCTGGTGGGCTCCAGTCCATGAGATCACAAAGAGTCAGACATGACTGAATGACTAAGCACACAACACACAGCTATTTATAGTGGGACCCATCTAAGCTGAAAGTCAGATGGCAAGGAAGTACCCCTGCTGAGAGGAGAATTGAGAAGTACACCATTGAGAAGACTGACTTTTGAACTATTTCCAAGTACTCAATCATTAATCATTGCCTTTATTCCACTTCAGTAAAAGTCAACAAAATTCTGGACCACTTTTTGCCAATTGCCCATAGACTTGGTCTATATTCTCACTACTGATTTCCAGGGAACCCAAGTGCTATAAGTTCTCCAACAAACCTTCATTATTCTTCTTCAAATGAGTCATATCTCTGTGAGTATGCTATCATTCACACCACAATTGTCAAGAAATTAAAAGGGTCTGAGATTTTACTCTACTTGTCAGCTAACAAATGAGACTGCTGTAATTTCATAGATGATTGAAATCATAGACTCAGTCATGTCTGACTCTTTGAGACCCCATGGACTGTAGACCGCCAGGATCCTCTGTCCATGGCATTCTCTAGGCAAGAATACTTGAGTGGGTAGTCATTGCCTTCTCCAGGGAATCCTCCTGATCCAGCAATCAAACACATCTCTTGCATTGGATGCAGATTCTTTAGCATCTGAGCCATCAGAGAAGCCTAGATGATTGTAAAGGTCCCACAATTCCTGGGACATAAACAAAAGACTACATTAGAATGCAGCATCAGAATCAACATGTGCTTTCCAGCCAAATCTTGTGAATGCAATGAAATATAGATACAGATAGATGCCTATATGTGTGGAGGATTGCATTAAAGGGCAGGAACTCTGTATTTAGGGACCACCTATTATTTACCATGCTTGTTCTTTGTTTTTGGATGAAAGCATTGCATTTATTATGCCCTTTCTTCACAGGGAGATATTATCTCTACATTCCAAGGTAATAGTAATCCTTCCTTTTGCATCAAGGAAAGAGTTATATATGTGTATTTTCATTCTCTCTATATATATTCATTCCATTTGGACCTTTTTACCAAATCAAACTCTCTAAAAAGTCCAAAACAATGGACAGTATTGCCTGACTCTCAAGATATCCAGAAATACAAGACATCATATCCCAACAATCCACATGTGCATTTTGTATTTATTTAACTATAAACTCAAATTATATTTCAGAAGTATAGTAGGTATTTTGGAAAACTGATAGGAAATATGCATCTTTTCACATTACTACTGCATATTCCTCTTAAAACACTATGAAAGGACTTCAAAAGAAAAACTATTTCCTTTAGTGTTTACAGTTGAACAAAATTTTCATATTATCAGCTATTGAAAGTATTCTTTTAATATGTATTTTGTTTCTCAAACTGTCCTTTCAATAACATCACTTTAAAATTCCGTATTCTTAAATCATAAGTAACAAAAATTTACAAATTACTCAGTACAAGTCCATTTTTTGAATAAGGTGACTGAGAAGTGAGCTTAAATAAGAGGTTGTGATGGACTAATGCCATCCACTGCTGCTGCTGCTGTTATTGCTGCTAAGTTGCTTCAGTCGTGTCTGACTGTGCGATCCCATAGATGGCAGTCCACCAGGCTCCCCCATCCCTGGGATTCTCCAGGCAAGAACACTGGAGTGGGTTGCCATTTCCTTCTCCAATGCCATCCACTAAGATGGCACAAATAATACCATCTTAATGGACAAGTACTTGGATTTTCCTCTAATTCAGCTGTTGTGAATTTTTTTGCAAATATTTTGTATTTGCATGGAAATATGAAAATAAAGCAGGAAAACTCATATATGCACAAATAGACATATACATTCATATACACAGTAATGCTGAAGAAGCTGAAGTTGAACAGTTCTATGAAGACCTACAAGACCTTTTAGAACTAACACCCAAAAAAGATGTCCTTTTCATTATAGGGGACTGGAATGCAAAAGTAGGAAGTCAAGAAACACCTAGAGTAACAGGCAAATTTGGCCTTGGAATATGGAATGAAGCAGGGCAAAGACTAATAGAGTTTTGCCAAGAAAATGCACTGGTCATAACAAACACCCTCTTCCAACAACACAAGAGAAGACTCTACACATGGACATCACCAGATGGTCAACACCGAAATCAGATTGATTATATTCTTTGCAGCCAAAAATGGAGAAGCTCTATACAGTCAGCAAAAACAAGACCAGGAGCTGACTGTGGCTCAGATCATGAACTCCTTAATGCCAAATTCAGACTGAAATTGAAGAAAGTAGGGAAAACCACTAGACCATTCAGGTATGACCTAAAACAAACCCCTTATGATTATACAGTGGAAGTGAGAAATAGATTTAAGGGCCTAGATCTGATAGATAGAGTGCCTGATGAACTATGGAATGAGGTTCATGACATTGTACAGGAGACAGGGATCAAGACCATCCCCATGGAAAAGAAATCCAAAAAAGCAAAACGGCTGTCTGGGAAGGCCTTACAAACAGCTGTGAAAAGAAGAGAAGCAAAAAGCAAAGGAGAAAAGGAAAGATATAAACATCTGAATGCAGAGTTCCAAAGAATAGCGAGAAGAGATAAGAAAGCCTTCTTCGGTGATCAATGCAAAGAAATAGAGGAAAACAACAGAATGGGAAAGACTAGGGATCTCTTCAAGAAAATTAGAGATACCAAGGGAACATTTCATGCAAAGATGGGCTCGATAAAGGACAGAAATGGTATGGACCTAACAGAAACAGAAGATATTAAGAAGAGATGGCAAGAATACACAGAAGAACTGTACACAAAAGATCTTCACGACCCAGATAATCATGATAGTGTGATCACTGACCTAGAGCCAGACATCCTGGAATGTGAAGTCAAGTGGGCCTTAGAAAGCATCACTACGAACAAAGCTAGTGGAGGTGATGGAATTCCAGTTGAGCTATTTCAAATCCTGGAAGATGATGCTGTGAAAGTGCTTCACTCAATATGCCAGCAAATACGGAAAACTCAGCAGTGGCCACAGGACTGGAAAAGGTCAGTTTTCATTCCAATCCCAAAGAAAGGCAATGCCAAAGAATGCTCAAACTACCGCACAATTACACTCATCTCACACGCTACTAAAGTAATGCTCAAAATTCTCCAAGCCAGGCTTCAGCAATATGTGAGCCGTGAACTTCCTGATGTTCAAGCTGGTTTTAGAAAAGGCAGAGGAACCAGAGATCAAATTGCCAACATCTGCTGGATCATGGAAAAAGCAAGAGAGTTCCAGAAAAACATCTATTTCTGCTTTGTTGACTATGCCAAAGCCTTTGACTGTGTGGATCACAATAAACTGTGGACAATTCTTCAAGAGATGGGAATACCAGACCACCTGATCTGCCCCTTGAGAAATTTGTATGCAGGTCAGGAAGCAACAGTTAGAACTGGACATGGAACAACAGACTGGTTCCAAATAGGAAAAGGAGTACCTCAAGGCTGTATATTGTCACCCTGCTTATTTAGCTTCTATGCAGAGTACATCATGAGAAACGCTGGGCTGGAAGAAGCACAAGCTGGAATCAAGATTGCCAGGAGAAATATCAATAACCTCAGATATGCAGATGACACCACCCTCATGGCAGAAAGTGAAGAGGAACTCAAAAGCCTCTTGACAAAAGTGAAAGTGGAAAGTGAAAAAGTTGGCTTAAAACTCAACATTCAGAAAATGAAGATCATGGCATCCGGTCCCATCACTCGTGGGAAATAGATGGGGAAACAGTGGAAACAGTGTCAGACTTTATTTTTCTGGGCTCCAAAATCACTGCAGATGGTGCTGCAGCCATGAAATTAAAAGACGCTTACTCCTTGGAAGGAAAGTTATGACCAACCTAGATAGCATATTCAAAAGCAGAGACATTACTTTGCCAACAAAGGTTTGTCTAGTCAAGGCTATGGTTTTTCCTGTGGTCATGTATGGACGTGAGAGTTGGACTGTGAAGAAGGCTGAGTGCCGAAGAATTGATGCTTTTGAACTGTGGTGTTGGAGAAGACTCATGAGAGTCCCTTGGACTGCAAAGAGATCCAACCTTGCAGAACGTCGCTCAATCATGTCCGACTCTTTGCGACACCATGAATCGCAGCATGCCAGGCCTCCCTGTCCATCACCAACTCCATGTATAATGACATTAAAAGTTCCATTTAGATAAATCAATGCCACAAATTCAATGAAGTTGGAAAGAATCAACATGTGTAAGACTTCATATCTTTAAATAGCTTTATTTAAAATTAAACCAAAATATAGATGATGCATTTCTGCCTTATGGAAATTGAAAAATGACTAAAAATTGGAAAATTGAGATTAAAAACTCATAAAATGATTTTCATTTCACATCTTTATTGAGTGACAGTTTCATTAGCATAACAATATGATGTACTTACAGAATTTATAAAGTGAAAGGAAAATTATCTGCTCATGAAGAATTTACAAACTTTTTTGAAGGAAAAACAAGAAAGCAGAACCTATATAAAAGTAATAGCAAATTATTAATAATATATCACAAGAACAAAATAATACCATTGTAAAGCATACATACCATGAAGGATTTTAAAAGCATACTAGACTTACTTATCAGTTTGTAAACATTAAGAGTGTTTGTCCTCCTGCTATATAAGCTTCTCAATATGTTCACAATTTGTCACCAATCATTTTTCCTTTTCTTGTCCCCAGTTCTCTTCCCTGCTTCATCATCTCTATCTTATTACAGATCTGTTCATTAGAAAATGCTTTGACTAAAACTTATATATATATGAAATTAAGTCCTCTCCAAATTTCTTTTAAATAAAGTGAGATTTAAGTGCAAATTTTAAATAAATAAAATTTAATATTTGCCAAGGTTCTCAGCTAGGCATCGTGCTGTTTAAATAGGAATAAATATATTTGTGTGCTAAGTTGCATCAGTGGTGCCTGACTCTGCGCAACCCTATGGACTATAGCCCACAGGGCTCCTCTGTCAATGGGATTCTCCAGGCTAGAATACTGGAGTGGATTGCCATGTCCTTCTCCAGGGATCTTCCCCACCCACTGATCAAACCCATGCTCTTTATGCCTCCTGCATTTGGTAGGTGGGTTTTTACCAAAGCCTTCTGTTCCCTTCAATCTCTCCAGAATCAGGGTCTTTTCCTAACAGTGGCTCCTTGAATCAGTTCAGTTCAGTCACTCAGTCATGTCTGAATCTTTGTGACCCCATGGACTGCAGCATGCCACTTTTCCCTGTCCATCACCAACTCCCAGAGCTTGCTCAAACTCATGTCCATCCAGTTAGTGATGCCATCCAACCATCTCATTCTCTGTTGTCCCCTTTTCCTCCTGCCCTCAATCTTCCCCAGCATCAGAGTTTTTTCCAATAAGTCAGTTATTCCCATCACGTGGCCAAAGTACTGAAGTTTCAACTTCAGCATCAGTCCTTCCAGTGAATATTCAGGACTGATTTCCTTTAGGATAAACTGGTTGGATCTCCTTGCAGTCGAAGAGACTCTGAAGAGTCTTCTCCAAGACAATAGTTCAAAAGCATCAATTCTTTGGCTCTCAGCTTTCTTTATGGTCCAACTCTGACATCCATACATTACTGGAAAAACCATAGTTTTGACTACATGGACCCTGGTCAGCAAAGTAACGTCTTTGCTTTTTAACATACTGTCTAGGTTTGTAGTAGATTTTCTTAAAAGGAGCAAGTGTCTTTTAATTTCATGGCTGCAGTCACCATCTGCAGTGATTTTGGAGCCCAAGAAAATAAAGTCTCTCACTGTTTCCATTTTTTCCCCATCTATTTGCCATAAAGTGATGGGATCAGATGCCGTGATCTTTGTTTTTTTAATATTGAGTTTTAACCTAGCTTTTCACTCTCCTCTTTCACTTTCATCAAGAGACTCTTCAGTTCATCTTCAATATCTGCCATAAGGGTGGTGTCATCTGCATTTCCGAGGTTATTGATATTTCTCCAAGCAATCTTGATTCCAGCTTGTGCTTCATCCAGCCTGGCATTTTGCATGATATATTCTATATGTAAGTTAAATAAGAAGGGTGACAATATACAGCATTGATGTATTCCAGTCCCAATTTGGAACCAGTCTGTTGTTCCATGTCTGGTTCTAATTGTGTTTCTTGCCCTAAATACAGATTTCTCAGGGGTCAGGTAAGGTGGTCTGGTACTCCCATCTCTTGAAGAATTTTGCAGTTTGCTGTGATCTACATGGTCAAAGCCTTTGATAATCAATGAAGCAGATGTAGATGTTTTTCTGGTATTCTCTTCCTTTTTCAATGATCCAACAGATGTTGGTAATTTGATCTCCAGTTACTCTGCCTTTTCTAAAGCCAGCTTGAACATCTGGAAGTTCATGGATCACATACTATTGAAGCCTGGTGTGGAGAATTTTGAACATTACTTTGCTAGCATGTTATATGAGTGAAATTGTTAGTAGTTGAACATTCTCAATCATTGCCTTTCAGGGATTGGAATTAAAATTCTCCTTTTCCAGTCCTGTGGCCACTGCTGAGTTTTCCAAATTTGCTGACATATTTAGTGCAGCACTTTCACAGCATCATCTTTTAGGATTTGAAATAGCTCAACTGGAATTCCATTACCTCCACTAGTTTTGTTCATAGTGATGCTTCCTAAGGCCCACTTGACTTCACATTTCAGGGTGTCTGGATCTAGATGAGTGATCACAGCATCATGGTTATCTGGGTCATGGAGATCTTTTTTGTATAGTTCTTTTGTGTATTCTTTCCACCTCTTCTTAGTATCTTCTGCTTCTGTTAGGTCCCTACCATTTCTGTCCTTTATTGTGCCCACCTTTGCATGAAGTGTTCCCTTGGTATCTCTAATTTTCTTGAAGAGATCTCTAGTCTTTCCCATTCTATTGTTTTCCTCTATTTCTTTGCATTGATCACTGAGGAAGGCTTTCTTATTTCTCTTTGCTGTTCTTTGGAACTCTGCATTCAGATGGGTATATCTTTCCTTTTCTCCTTTGCCTTTCACTTCTCAGGTATTTGTAAGGCCTCCTCTGACAACTATTTTGTCTTTTTGCATTACTTTTTCTTGGGGATGGTCTTGATCACTGTCTCCTGTACAATGTCATGAACCTCCATCCATAGTTCTTCAGACACCCTGTCTAATCCCTTGATCTAATCCCTTGAATCTATTTGTCACTTCCACTGTACAATCATAAGGGATTTGATTTAGGTCATACCTGAATTGTCTAGTGGTTTTCCCTACTTTTTTCAATTTAAGACTGAATTTGGCAATAAGGAGTTCATGATCTGAACCACAGTCAACTCCCAGCGTTGTTTTTGCTGACTGTATTCAGCTTATCCAACTTTGCCTGCAAAAAATATAATCATCCTGATTTCAGTATTGACCATCTGGTGATGTCCATGTGTATATCTTCTCTTGTGTTGTTGGAAGAGGGTGTTTGCTATGACCAATGTGTTCTCTTGGCAAAACTCTGTTAGCTTTTGCCCTGCTTCATTTTGTATGCCAAGGCAAAATTTGCCTGTTACTCCAGGTATCTCTTGACTTCCTATTTTTGCATTCCAGTCCATCTATGTTGAAAAGGACATCTTTTTGGGGTGTTAATTCTAGAAGGTCTTGTAGGTCTTCAAAGAACCATTCAACTTCAGCTTCTTCAGTATTACTGTTTGAAGCATAGACTTGGATTGCTGTGATATTGAGTGGCTTGCCTTTGAAAACAATGGAGATCATTTTTTGAGAATGCACCTAAATACTGCATTTCAGACTCTTTTTTACTCTGAGGGCTACTCCACTTCTTGTAAGGGATTCTTGCTCACAGTAGTAGATATAATGGTCATCTGAATTAAATTTTCCCATTTCAGTCCATTTTAGTCCACTGATTCCTAAAATCTCGATGTCCACTCTTGCCATCTCCTGTTTGACCACTTCCAACTTACCTTATTTCATGTACCTAACATTCCAGTTCCTATAATACTGGTCTTTACAGCATCAGACTTTACTTCCATCACCAGTAACATCCACAACTGTCAGTTGTTTTCGCTTTGGCTCTGTATCTTCTGTCTTTCTGGAGTTATTTCTCCACTCTTGTCCAGTAGCATATTGAGCACCTACCAACCTGGGGAGTTCATCTTTTGGTGTCATATCTTTTTGCCTTTTCATATTGCTCACGCAGTTCTCAAGCCAAGAATACTGAAGTGGTTTGCCATTCCCTTCTCCAGTGGACCACATTTTGTCAGAACTCTCCACCATGACCCATCTGCCTTGAGTGACCCTGCATGGCATGGCTCGTATTTTCATTGAGTTAGACAAGGCTGTGGTCCATGTGATCAGTTTGATTATTTTTCTGGGATTATGGTTTTCATTCTGTCTGCCCTCTGATGGATAAGGATAAGAGGCTTATGGAAGCTTCCTGTTGGAAGAGACTGACTTCAGGGGAAACTGGGCCTTGTCCTGATAGGCGGGCCATGCTCAGTAAATCTTTAATCCAACTTTCTGTAGATGAGCTAAGCTGTATTTCCTCCTGTGTTGTTTGACCTGAGAGTGAACTATGGTGGATGGAATGAAGATAATGGCCTTAAAAAGGTCCCCTACAGGTAAAACCCTCAATCCTATGATTCAGGGTTGATTTTCTTTAAGATTGACTGGCTTGTTGTTGTTGCAGTCCAAGGGACTCTCAAACGTCTTCTCTAGCTCCACAATTAGGAAGCGTCAATTCATCTGCCCTCACCTTTCTTTATCCAACTCTCACATCTGTACATGAATACTGGAAAAAACATAACTTTGACTATATGCAGTTTTCTCAAAAACAGGATATCACTGCTTGTTAATATGTTGTCTAGGTTCATCATAGCTTTCATCCCAAGGAACAAGTGTCTTTTTGTTTTGTTTTTATTCCTATTTGAATTTTTCTTATTTTTTAAACTTTATTTTTTAATTGAAGGATAATTGTTTTACAGAACTTTGTTGCTTTCTGTCAAAAGTCAGAAAGAATCAGCCATAAGTATACATATATCCCCTCTCTCTTGAAACTCCCACATAGCTCCCTTGCCAACCCACATCTCTAGATTGTTACAGAGACCCTGTTTGAGTTTCCTGAGACATACAGCAAATTCCTGTTGGCTATATATTTTACATATGGTAATGTAATATTCCATGTTACTATTTCCATACATCTCATCCTCTACTCCCATCTCCCCATGTCCATAAATCTGTTCTCTATGTCTGCTTCTCCATTGCTGCCTTGCAAATAAATTAACTGATATCATCTTTCTAGATTCCATATATATGCATTAGTATCTGGTATTTATATTTCTCTTTATGACTTAATTCAGTCTGTATAATAGGCTCTAGGTCCATCTGCCACATTAGAACTGACTCAATTGCCTTCCTTTTTATGGCTCTGTAATACTCGTTTGTGTATATGTACTACAACTTCCTTATCCATTCATCTGTCAGTAGACATCTAGGTTGCTTCCATGTTCTAGCTAATGCAAATTGTGCTGCAATGAACAATGGGATACATGTGTCTTTTTCAATTTTGGTTTCCTTGGGGTGTATGCTTAGGAGTGGGATTGTTGGGTCATATGCTGGTTTACTGACTATGCCAAAGCCTTTGACTGTGTGGATCACAATAAACTGTGGGAAATTCTTCAAGAGATGGGAATACCAGACCACCTGACCTGCCTCTTGAGAAATTTGTATGCAGGTCAGGAAGCAACAGTTAGAACTGGACATGGAACAACAGACTGGTTCCAAATAGGAAAAGGAGTACCTCAAGGCTGTATATTGTCACCCTGTTTATTTAACTTATATGCAGAGTACATCATGAGAAATGCTGGACTGGAAGAAACACAAGCTGGAATCAAGATTGCCGGGAGAAATATCAATAACCTCTGATATGCAGATGACACCACCCTTATGGCAGAAAGTGAAGAGGAACTCAAAAGCCTCTTGATGAAAATGAAAGTGGAGAGTGAAAAAGTTGGCTTAAAGTTCAACATTCAGAAAATGAAGATCATGGCATCCGGCCCCATCACTTCATGGGAAATAGATGGGGAAACAGTGGAAACAGTGTCAGACTGTATTTTTCTGGGCTCCAAAATCACTGCAGATGGTGAGTGCAGCCATGAAATTAAAAGACGCTTACTCCTTGGAAGGAAAGTTCTGACCAACCTAGATAGCATATTCAAAAGCAGAGACATTACTTTGCCAACAAAGGTCTATCTTGTCAAGGCTATGGTTTTTCCTGTGGTCATGTATGGATGTGAGAGTTGAACTGTGAAGAAGGCTGAGCGCCAAAGAATTGATGCTTTTGAACTGTGGTGTTGGAGAAGACTCATGAGAGTCCCTTGGACTGCAAGGAGATCCAACCAGTCCATTTTGAAGGAGATCAGCCCTGGGAATTCTTTGGAAGGAATGATACTAAAGCTGAAACTCCAGTACTTTGGCCACCTCATGTGAAGAGTTGACTCATTGGAAAAGACTCTGATGCTGGGAGGGATTGGGGACAAGAGGAGAAGGGGACGACAGAGGATGAGGTGGCTGGATGGCATCACTGACTCGATGGACATGAGTCTGAGTGAACTCCGGGAGTTGGTGATGGACAGGGAGGCCTGGCATGCTGCAATTCATGGGGTCTCAAAGAGTTGGACACGACTGAGCGACTGATCTGATCTGATCTGATCTGATGCTGGTTTTATTCCTAGGTTTTTAAAGAATCATCATACTGTCTTCCATAGTGGCTGTATCTGTTTACATTCTCACCAACAGTGCAAGAGGGTTCCCTTTTCTCCACACCCTTTGCAGCATTTATTGTTTGTAGATTCTGACTGGTGTGAGGTGATATCTCATTGTAGTTTTGATTAGCATTTCTCTAAAAATGAGTGATGTAGAGCATCTTTTCATGTGTTTGTTAGCCATCTGTATGTCTTCTGTGGAGAAATGTCTGTTTAGGTCTTTTTCCCACTTTTTGATTGGGTTTCTTGTTTTTCTGGCATTCAGCTATATGAGCTGCTTGTATAGTTTGGAAATTAATCCTTTGTCAGTTGTTTCATTTATTATTATTTTCTCCCATTCTGAGGGTTGTCTTTTCACCTTGCTTTATAGTTTCCTTTGCAAAAGGAAAACAAAAGCTTTTGAGTTTAATCAGATCCGATTTGCTTACTTTTGTCTTTATTTCTATTATTCTAGGAGGTGGGTCATACAGTGTCTTGCTTTGACTTGTGTCATTGAGTGCTCTGCCAATGTTTTCCTCTAAGAGTTTTATAGTTTCTCGTCTTCAATCCATTTTGAGTTTATCTATGTATATGGTGTTAGGAAGTGTTCTAATATTGTTCTTTTACATGTAGCTGTCCAGTGTCCCAAGCACCACTTATAGAAGAGGCTGTCTTTGGCCCATTGTTTATTCTTGCCTCCTTTGTAAAAAATAAGGTGCCCATAGATGCATGGGTTTATTTCTGGTCTTTCTATCTTGTTCCATTGGTCTATATTTCTGTTTTAGTGCCAGTACCATACTGTCTTGATCACTGTAGCTTTGTAGTATAATCTGAAGTCAGGAAAGTTGAGTCCTCCAGCTCCATTCTTCTTTCCCAAGACTGCTTCTTTATTATTTCCATATGAATTGTGAAATTTTTTATTCTAGTTCTGTGAAAAATGCCAGTGGTAATTTTATAGTGATTTGCACTGAATCTGTAGACTGTATCTGGTACTATAGTCATTTTCATAATGTTGATTTTTCCTACCCAGGAACATGGAATATCTCTCCATCTGTTTATGTCATCTTTTCTTTCTTTCATTACTGTCTTCTAATTTTCTATGTACAGTTCCTTTGTCTCCTTAGGTAAGTTTATTAATAGATATTTAATTCTTTTTGTTGAAACGGTGAATGGGATTGATTTGTTAATTTCACCTTTTGATTTTTTTCATTGTTAGCATACAGGAATTCAAGTGATTTTCGTGTACGTATAGATTTTGTATCCTACAGCTTTTCTATATTCACTGAAAAGCTCAAGCAACTTTCTGAGAGTATCTGTAGTGTTTTATATGTATAGTATCATCTCATCTGCAAACAGTGAGAGCTTTATTTCTTCTTTTCCAATTTCAGTACAGTTCAGTTGCTCAGTTATGTCTGACTGTTTGTGACCCCATGGACTGCAGCACACCAGGCCTCCCTGTCCATCACCAACTCCCAGAGTTTACTCAAACTCATGCCCATTGAGTCAGTGATGCCATCCAACCCACTCATCTGTTGAGCCCTTCTCCTCCCGCCTTCAATATTTCCCAGCAGCAGAGTCTTTTCAAATGAGTCAGCTCTTTGCATCAGGTGGCCAAAGATATACATATTCTTGCCTGGAGAATCCCAGGGACGGGGGAGCCTGGTGGGCTGCTGTCTATGGGGTCGCACAGAGTCAGACACGACTGAAGTGACTTAGCATACATATATCCTGATTTGCATATATTGAAGAATCCTTGCATCACTGAAATAAACCCAACTTGATCATGGTGTATAAGATTTTAATGTGTTTTTGAATTCTGTTTTCTAAAATTTTGTTAATGATTTTTGCATATATGTTCATCAGTGATATTAGCCTGGGTTTTCTTTTTTTGTCCTGTCTTTATCTGACTTGGTATCATGGTGCTGGTGGCCTCGTAGAATGAGTTTGGAAGTATTTCTTCCTCTGCAATTTTTGGAAAAAGTTTTAGAAGGATAGGCATTCATTCTTCTCTAAATATTTGATAGAATTCATCTGTGAAGCCATCTAGTCCTGGGCTTTTATTTTGGGGGAGATGTTTGATAACAGCTTCAATTTCAGTACTTGTAATTGGGTTGCTCATAATTTCTATTTTTCCTGATTCAGTCTTGGAAGATTAAACTTTTCTAAGAATCTGTCCATTTCTTTCAGGTTATCCATTTTATTGTCATATAATAGCTCATAATAGTCTCTTTTTTTTATTTTTTAACTTTACAATATTGTATTGGTTTTGCCATATATCAACATGAATCCACCACAAGTATACACATGTTCCCCATCCTGAACCTTCCTCCCTCCTCCCTCCCCATATCTATTATACAGAGTGAAGTAAGCCAGAAAGAAAAACACCAATACAGTATAATAACGCATATATATGGAATTTAGAAAGATGGTAACAATAACCCTATATATGAGACAGCAAAAGAGACACTGATGTATAGAACAGTCTTTTGGACTCTGTGGGAGAGGGAGAGGGTGGGATGATTTGGGAGAATGGCATTGAAACATGTATAATATTATATATGAAACGAGTCACCAGTCCAGGTTCAATACATAATAGTCTCTATAACCCTTTGAATTTCTCCATTGTTTGTTGTAAGCTTTCCTTTTCTATTTCTAATTTTGTTGATTTCATTCTTCTCTTTTTTTCCTTGATGAATATGGCTAAAGGTTTGTCAATTTTGTTTATCTTCTCAAAGAACAGGCTTTTATTTTTATTTTTATTAATCTTTACTATTGTTTCTTTCATTCCTTTTTCATTTATTTCTGCTCTGATCATAATTATTTATTTCCTTCTGCTAATTTTTGGGGGATTTGTTATTTTTTTTTCCAGTTGTTTTAGGTGTTCTTTAGCTTGTCTGTTGGAAGTTTTTTCTTGTTTCTTGAGGTAGGATTGTATTGCTCTGAACTTTCCTCTTAGAATTGCTTTTGTTGCATCCCGTACGTTTTGAGTTGTTGTGTTTTCATTGTAATTTGTTTCTAGGAATTTTTTGACTTCCCCTTTGATTTCTTCAGTAACCTGTTGGTTATTTAGAAATGTATCTTTTAATCTCCGAGTGTTTGTGTTTCTTACAGTCTTTTTTTTCCCCCTTGTAATTGATATCTAGTCTCATAGCATTGTGGCTGGAAAGGATGTTTGATATGCTTTCAATTTTCTTAGATTTACTGAAGTTTGATTTTTGACCCAAAGTATGGTTTATCCTGGGGTATGTTACATGTGCACTTGAGAAGAAAGTGTATTATTTTGCATTTGAACGGAATTCCCTGAAGATATCAATGAGATCCATCTCATCTATTGTATCATTTAAGACTTGTGTTTCCTTATTAATTTTCTGTTTTGATGATCTGTCCATTGGTGTGAGTGTGGTGTTAAATTCTCCTACTATTATTGTGTTACTGTCAATTTTTCCTTTTATGTCTGTTAGTGTTTATCTTATGTATTGAGGTGCTCCTATGTTGGGTGCATAGATATCTACAATTGTTACGTCTTCCTCTTGGATTGATCCCTTTATCATTATGTAGTTTCCTTCCTTATCTCTCATAATATTCTTTATTTTTAAGGTCTACTTTGTCTGGTATGAGGATTGCTAGTCCAGCTTTCTTTTACTTTCCATCTGCATGGAATATATTTTTCCATCCTCTCACTTTCAGTCTAGGTGTGTCTTTAAGTCTGAAATGGGTTTCCTGTAGACAGCATATATATGGGTCTTGTTTTTTGTATCCATTCAGCCAGTCTGTGTCTTTTAATTGGAGCATTTGTTCCATTTACATTTAAAGTAATTATTGATATATATGTTCTTATTTCCATTTTCTTAATTGCTTTGTGATTTGTTCTTATAGATCTTTCTCTTCTCTTGTATTTCCTGACTATATAAGTCCCTTTAACATTTGTTGTAAAGTTGGTTTGGTGGTACTGAATTGTGTTAACTTTTGCTTGTCTGAAAAGTTTTTTATTTCTCTGTCAATTTTGTGGGGTTTTTTTGGGGGGGGAGTATACAAATTTTATTTATTTATTTATTTATTTTGCTCTTAGTACCTTTATTTGTAATTGACCCAAGCTTCGGAAAAACCCAGATGTCTTTTTTTTTTTTTTAATTTTTAAACTTTACATAATTGTATTAGTTTTGCCAAATATCAAAATGAATCCATCACAGGTATACATGTGCTCCCCATCCTGAACCCTCCTCCCTCCTCCCTCCCCATACCATCCCTCTGGGTCGTCCCAGTGCACTAGCCCCAAGCATCCAGTATCGTGCATTGAACCTGGACTGGCATCTCGTTTCATACATGATATTTTACATGTTTCAATGCCATTCTCCCACATCTTCCCGTCCTCTCCCTCTCCCACAGAGTCCATAAGACTGTTCCATACATCGGTGTCTCTTTTGCTGTCTCGTACACAGGGTTATTGTTATCATCTTTCTAAATTCCATATATATGCGTTAGTATATTGTATTGGTGTTTTTCCTTCTGGCTTACTTCACTCTGTATAATAGGCTCCAGTTTCATCCACCTCATTAGAACGGGAAAACTGGTCAACCACTTGTAAAAGAATGAAACTAGAACACTTTCTAACACCATACACAAAAATAAACTCAAAATGGATTAAAGATCTAAACATAAGACCAGAAACTATAAAACTCCTAGAGGAGAACATAGGCAAAACACTCTCTGACATACATCACAGCAGGATCCTCTATGACCCACCTCCCAGAATATCGGAAATAAAAGCAAAAATAAACAAATGGGACCTAATTAACCTTAAAAGCTTCTGCACATCAAAGGAAACTATCAGCAAGGTGAAAAGACAGCCTTCAGAATGGGAGAAAATAATAGCAAATGAAGCAACTGACAAACAACTAATCTCAAAAATATGCAAGCAACTCCTACAGCTCAAGTCCAGAAAAATAAATGACCCAATCAAAAAATGGGCCAAAGAACTAAATAGACATTTCTCCAAAGAAGACATACAGAGGGCTAACAAACACATGGAAAGATGCTCAACATCACCCATTATCAGAGAAATGCAAATCAAGACCACTATGAGGTACCATTTCACACCAGTCAGAATGGCTGCAATCCAAAAGTCTACAAATAATAAATGTTGAAGAGGGTGTGGAAAAAAGGGAACCCTCTTACACTGTTGGTGGGAATGCAAACTAGTACAGCCACTATGGAGAACAGTGTGGAGATTCCTTAAAAAACTGGAAATAGAACTGCCTTATGATCCAGCAATCCCACTGCTGGGCATACACACTGAGGAAACCAGAAGGGAAAGAGACACGTGTACCCCAATGTTCATCACAGCACTGTTTATAATAGCCAGGACATGGAAGCAACCTAGATGTCCATCAGCAGATGAATGGATAAGAAAGCTGTGGTACATATACACAATGGAGTATTACTCAGCCATTACAAATTTTTTTTTTTTTAACTTTAAAATATTGTATTGGTTTTGCCATACATCAACATGCATCTGCCACGGGTGTACACATGTTCCCCATCCTGAACCCCCCTCCCACCTCCCTCCCCATACCATCCCCCTGGGTCATCCCAGTGCACCAGCCCCAAGCTTCCTGTATCCTGCATCGAACCTGGACTGGCTATTCATTTCTTATATGATATTATACATGTTTTAATGCCATTCTCCCAAATCATCCCCCCCTCCCTCTCCCACAGGGTCCAAAAGATTGTACCCTGTATGCAACACAGCAAAAGAGACACAGATGTATTTCTCTGTCAATTTTGAATGAGATCTTTGCCAGGTACAGTAATCTTGGTTTTAGATTTTTCCCTTTCAGTACTTTAAGTATATCCAGCCATTCCCTTCTGGCCTACAGAATTTTTGCTGAAAGATCAGCTATTAGCATATGAGGTTTCCCTTTAACGTTACTTGTTCCTTTTCTCTTACTGCTTTTCTTTATTTCTGTTTAATCTTTGTTTGATTAGTATATGTCTTGGCGTGTTTCTCCTTGGGTTTATCCTGTGTGGGATTCTTTGCAACTCTTGGACTTGATTGACTATTTCCTGTTCCATGTTGGAGAAATTTTCAACTATAGTCTCTTCAAAAATTTTCTCATACCTTTTCTTTTTCTCTTATTTTTCTGTGTTGTTTTGTGCATTAGTTGCTCAGTCGTATCTGACGCTGTCACCCCAAGGACTGTAACCCACCTGGTTTCTCTGTCCATGGGATTCTCAAGGCAAAATTACTGGACGGGATTGTCATTCCCTTCTCCAGAGGATCTTCCAAACCAAGGGATCAAAACCTGGTCTCCTGCATTGCAAGCAGATTGTTTCCCATTTGAGCTACAGGCAAGTTAGTAAGACTGGAGAAACTGCAGTCTTCTTGGACCCCTATCATTCAAATGTTGGTGTGTTTAATGTTTTCCCAGAGGTCTCTGAGGCTATCCTCAGTTCTTTTCATTCTTTTTAATTTATTCTGCTCATCAGAAGTTATTTTCACCACATTATCTTCCAGCTCACTGATCCGTTCAGATATTGTGCTATTGATTCCTTCTAGAGTATTTTTAATTTCAGTAATCATGTTGTTTGTTTCTGTATGTTTATTCTTTTTTTTTTTTTTTTTTTAGATCTTTGTTAATTGGTTCTTGCATTTTCTCCACTTTGTTTTAAAGGTTTTTGATCATCTTTATTACCATCATTCTGGATTATTTTTCAGGTAGTTTTTCTATGTCCTGTTGATTTATTTGGACTTCTTTTTTTCTAGTTTGTCCCTTCATTTGTGCAGTATTTCTCTGCCATTTCATATTTTTTTTAACATATTATATTTAAAGTCTTCTTTTCCCAGGGTTAAACATTGAATTATTTCTTCCTTTTGGTTTCTTCCCTCCTAAGGTTGGTCCAGTGACTTGTGTAAGCTTCATATAGGGTGAGATTTGAGCTGAGTTTTTGTTTGTTTTTCCTCTAATGACAGGGCTAAGTGAGGTGGTAATCTTGTCTGCTGATGATTAGGTTTGTATTTTTGTCTTATTTGTTGTTTGGATGAAGCGTCCTGCAATACTGATGCTGGGTCTTGCATTCAAGTGGTTTCCTTTGTGGGAGTTCTCACTATTTGATGCTCCCTAGGATTAGAAGTTTTCTGGTAATCTAGGGTCTTGGAGTCAGTGTTCCCACTTCAAAAGCTCAGGGCTTGATCTCTGCCAGCAAAGAAGATTCCAAAGTTAGTTTGTTATGGCGTAAGTGAGATTAAATCAAATCCCCAAGAACAGGAATCTAAAGATGAACCCCAAACAAATGGCAGTTGCAAAATCAGGCAAATAATAATTGAAATAATGGAAAATACACATATACATATGCACTCATAAGCAAAATCAAAACAGTTCAACAACAATAAAGTGCAATAGATTCACCTGGCAAACAAAGAAAACTGAAAATGATATCTAGCAGTTAAAAACAAAACTAACTAAAGTACAAGCTGGAAAATAAAACTAAGGCAAGATGTCAAGTGGGGGGAAAAGCAATGAAAGTAAAACTAACAAATATGGTTAGAGGAAATGAAAGAAAGAAAAGAAAGGAAGAATAGATAGATATGCAAAGTTAAATAGAGGTAGATAAAGAAGATTTATATACATTAAAGTTTAACTGCTGTTAACTGATTTATATACATTAAGGGGGAAAGTAACAGCAGGAAAAGCAAACAAAGTAATAAATGTAGAAAAAAATAATAACAGGTTTAAAATTTTTAAATTGGAAAAAGAGGGGGGAAATGAGAAAAGAAAGGAAAACTCCAAGAAAAAGCCTGCATGGAGGCAGAGGTTTGTAATAAGAAAAAAAAGTGCGATTAAAAAAATTAAAAAACTCAAAAACTTAATCATATTTCATAGTACGAATGAAATCAACAACTTCAACAGAAGGAGGGTGAACAAAAAAGGAAAAAAAATCAAAAAAAAAAAAAAACTGTGGGACAAGTCAAAATATAAGAATAGTAAAAAGAATAGTAAATATTTTTCTTGAGTCACTTCTGTCAGCATCCTTTTCCTCGCTGGAAGTCACAGTCCACCTCACCTCCCCCACCCCCAGGGTGACTTCCAACACTGCGTTGGTCTCTGGACATGCTGTGGGGGCATCTCAGACTCTAATCTGATCCTACTCCTGTGTGTTCTTGCCTCCAATGTACACAGCTATCAGAACTGTGCGTTTTCTTTTGTGGGAGCTCTTAATGTCCTTTTATAATATTCCACAAGCACAGAGCCTGCCTAGTTGATCATGTGGATTTAATATGTAGCTTGTACAGCTGGTGAGAAGGTTTTGGGTCATCATCCTTAGCCACACTGCCCCTGGGTTTCAATTGCAGTTTTATTTCCACCTCTGCATGTAGGTCGTCCACTGGGGTTTGCTCCTGAGGCTGCCCTGGAGGACTTTGGTTTGCCCCAGTGAGGACCAGGTGTTGAGGTGGTACAGTTGCTTGGTTGCAGGGGTTCTGGCACCACCACATACTCAGGGGAGTTGGCGGCTAGGGCAGCAAGAAATATAGTGCTCTAGAAGTCTATGGCAACCAGTATTGGCCAATACTCTCCAGTATTCTTACATGGAGAATCCCACTGACAGAGAAGCCTGGCAGGCCACAGTCCACAGGGTTGCAAAAAGTTGGACATGACCAAAGTGACTCCATGTACATAGATGCAAGACATTTTTTCCCCCTGTGGCAGCTATTCCTCAGTGAAGGTTGAATGTGAAGGTAATGTAGCTGCTTGCGTTGCAGGGACCCTGGGGGTGTCAAGTGTCCAGGGACATGGATTGCCTCAGCTACAGGAGTTATGGACCTATCAGAGTCTTTTTTCAAGCCTCTGGTAGCTGGCGATCAGAAGGCCTCTTTGGTTAGTATTCTCCGTAGCTCCACCCATTCAGACACTTAGAAGGCTCCCTTGCCAGGGGTCTTTCTCTGTTTTTCGGTGTATCAGACACATAGAGGGGGGCCCTGCCTGGAATCCTACTCTGTAGATTGGTACATCAGGCACATAAAAGGGCACCCTAGGTGGGGTCCTACTCTGTAGTTTGGGGCATCAGTTGCTTAATGCTGCTGCTGCTAAGTCGCTTCAGTCGTGTCTGACTCTGTGCAACCCCATAGACGGCAGCCCAACAGGCTCCTCCGTCCCTGGGATTCTCCAGGCAAGAACACTGGAGTGGGTTGCCATTTCCTTCTCCAATGCATGAAAGTGAAAAGTGAAAGTGAAGTTGTTCAGTCGTGTCTCACTCTGTGCGACCCCATGGACTGCAGCCTACCAGGCTCTTCTGTCCATGGGATTTTCCAGGCAAGAGTACTGGAGTGGAGTGCCATTGCCTTTTCCTCAGTTGTTTAATGGGGCAGCCTTAATTGTTCAGCTGCCAATGCTGGTGTGTGGGGTAATAGCTCCACCCCCTACACATGACTCAGTAGTATCGCCTTGCTTCCATGGCTGCCTAGCTTTCCTCCACAGGCATTTCCCACCACAGTCTCCTCCTTCATGTCCCCTCAGTCCGTCTCTCCACAGTCAACATCAGCCCTTACCCTGGGATTGCTCCACAATCCCTATGCTCCAGCTCTCAGCTGCTGTGCCTTCTAGGGGACCTGCATCCCTGTCCAGGGTACACATGGCTGTGGCAAGAACTGTCTAATTCTCATTCCATTTAGTCTGCCACAGATCAGTTGTTTCACTCTCAGCCTTAACTGTTTCTCTTCTCACCCATACAATTGCCCCGATGTGGGGACTAGACCCCTGCTTCAGTTCCCCCACACTCTGAGGGCAGATCCACTTCTACTAAAATTAGTTTTCCCCCCTAGTTCCTTCATTCTACTGAGTTTTGCGTGGTTCTATATATTCTTTTCCGGTCGTCAGGTATTCCTGTCCACTCCCAGGTGGTGTTCTACAAGCACTTTTGTGTCTGAAGGTGTATTCCTTATGTTTCCATGGAGAAAGATGTACTCCATGTCAACCTATTATTTCACCATCTTGTACTCCAAGCAAGTGTTTTTAATTTCATGGCTGCTGTCATCTTCTACAGAAATTATGAAGCTCAAAAAAGGAAAATCTGTCACTGCTTCCACATTTCCCTTTTCTGTTTACCATGAAGTGATGGGACCAGAGGCCATGATCTTTGTATTTTTAATGATGAGTCTTAAGTCAGCTTTTACACTCTCCTCTTTCACCATTATCCAGAGGTTCTTTAGTTCCTCTTCACTTTCTGCCACTAGAGTGGTAACATCTGCATATCTGAGGTTGTTAACATTTCTCCCAGCAATCTTGATTTCAGCTTGTGATTCATCCAGCTTGGCATTTAGTGTAATGTACGTCACAGAGTGACAATATACATACTTGTCTTATTCCTTTCCCAATTTTGACAAGTCAGTTTCTCCATGTTGGGTTCTAAATGTTGCCTGTTGACCTGCATATGGGTTTCTCTGGAGAAAAGTAAGATGGTATGGTACTCCATCCTCTTTAAGAATTTTCCACAGTTTGTTGTGATCCATACAGTTAAAGGCTTTAGCAGTGAAGTTGGTGAAGCAGAAGTAGATGTTTTTTCAAGAATTGCCTTGCTTTCTTCATGATCCACCAATTATTGGCAATTTGATCTCTGGCTCCTCTACCTTTTCTAAAGCCAGCTTGTACATCTGGAAGTTCTCAATTCATGTACTGTTGAAGCCTAGCTTGAAGGTTTATGTGTATTATCTTGCTAAAATGTGAAATAAGTGCAATTGTGTGGTAGTTTGAACATTCTTTGATACTGACCTTCTTTGGGATTGTAATGAAAGCTGACTTTTTCCAGTCCTGTGACCTCTGCTGAGTTTTCCAAACTTGCTGGCATATTGAATGCAGCATTTTAACAGCACCATTTTCTAGGATTTGAAAAAGTTCAGCTGGAATTCCATCTCCTCCACTAGCTTTGTTTGTAGTAATGCTTCCTAAAGCTCGCTTGGCTTTATACTCCAAGATGTCTGGCTCTAGGTGAGTGACTACACCATCATGGTTATCTGGGCCATTAATAACATTTTTGCATAGTTCTGTGTATTCTTGCCACCTCTTCTTAATCTCTTCTGCTTCTGTTAGGTCCTTACTGTTTCTCTCCTTTATAGTGCCCATCCTTGCAAGAAATGTTTCCCTTGATATCTCCAATTTTGCTGAAGAGCTCTCTAGTCTTTCCCATTCTTTTGTTTTCTTCTATTTCTTTGCATTGTTCACTTAAGAAGACCTTCTTATCTCTCCTTGCTATTTTCTGAACTCTGCATTCATTTGGGTGTATCTTTCCCTTTTTCCATTTCCTTTCACTTCTCTTTTTTCATCAGCTGTTTGTAAACCCAACTCAGATAACCATTTTGCCTCCTTGTATTTTTTTATTTGAAATGGTTTTCATCACTGTGTCCTGTACAATGCTAAGAAACTCCATCCATAGCTCTTCAGTCACTCTGTCTACCAGATCTCATTCCTTTAATCTGTTTGACACTTCCACTGTATAATTATAAGGGATTTGATTTAGGTCATACCTGAAAGGCCTAGTGGGTTTCCTTACTTTTTTCAATTTCAGCCTGAATATTTCAACTAGAACTTCATGATCTGAGCCACAGTCAGTTCCATGTCTTGTTTTTGCTGACTTTATAGGCCTTCTCCATCTTTGGTTGCAAAGAATATAATCAATCTGATTTTGGTATTGACCATTTGGTGATATCCATGTCTGTTGTGTTGTTAGTCTTTGTTATTACCAGTTTGTTCTTTTAATAAAACTCCATATATATCTGATGACAGATGACAGAAGAAAGGGTAAATATTCAGACAAGTTGATAATGAATATATATCAGAATATATATTCATAATTATACTTCTGACTCTAATCTAGGCCCATGGACTTTATTATGGCCTTCTGTGTTTCCTTCAGATCACATGTACCTTTTTACTCTGGTAGTGAAAAATCTGTCTCCCACTTAACTGCTATTATTTGCATATTTTGTCAACCCTAGTGTACATGTAAAATAATTTCAGAATTTTAAACCTACATTTTTGTATTCCTGAAAGAAATTTATCAAGGAGAATGCAGTGTTTCTGTTTCATTTTATTTTCCCCTTATTCTTCACTTACTCATTCAAGCAATTTTCCAAAGTTACACATCCTTTCACTCTCTTCAGTGTAATTATGTAATGCAATTAGATTAACATCACATTCAACATTCCATGCTGGGACTCTTGAAATCTGTTCATCTATTTTTAATTTACATATGTTAAATTTTCACTCTTTATTGGTTTTGAAAGCATAAAAGCATATATCTAACTCCCGATATGTACATAAATTTAGCTGCTTACTTTTAAAAGTTAATATTAGATGCAATAAGTTAATAAAACTGATAATCTTATTTTGAATAGTTTTAGAAAAAAAATTAAAAGTAAAACCTTCTTTTTGAAAACAGGAAAAAATACCAACACGGGAAAAATAACAAAATGATACCAGTGAAGTCTCTCCCCAAAGCCTTAACTAAATATTCAGTTCAGTTCAGTCGCTCAGTCATGGCCAACTCTTTGCGACTCCATGAATCGCAGCACACCAGGCCTCCCCGTCCATCACCAGTTTCTGGAGTTCACTCAAACTCATGTCCATCGAGTCGGTAATGCCATCCATTCATGTCATCCTCTGTCGTCCCCTTCTCCTGCCCCTAATCCCTCCCAGCATCAGGGTCTTTTCCAATGAGTCAACTCTTCGCATGAGGTGGCCAAAGTATTGGAGTTTCAGCCTCAGTATCAGTCCTTCCAATGAATATCCAGGATTGATCTCCTTTAGGATGGACTGCTTGGATCTCCTTGCAGTCCAAGGGACTCTCAAGAGTCTTCTCCAACACCACAGTTCAAAGGCATCAATTCTTCGGTGCTCAGCTTTCTTCACAGTCCAACTTTCACATCCATACATGACCACTGGAAAAAACATAGCCTTGACTAGACAGACCTTTGTTTGGCAAAGTAATGTCTCTGCTTTTGAATATGCTATCTAGGTTGGTCATAACTTTTCTTCCAAGGAATAAGTGTCTTTTAATTTCATGGCTTCAATCACCATCTGTAGTGATTTTGGAGCCCCCAAAATAAAGTCTGACACTGTTTCCACTGTTTCCCCATCTATTTCCCATGTTATATAATATAATAATGTGGTTGTCACTAAGTCATGTCCAACTCTTTGCAACCCCATGGACTGCAGCCTGCCAGGCCCCTTTGACCATGGGATTTACCAGGCAAGAATACTGGAGTGGGTAACCATTTTCTTCTCCAAGAGATCTTCCTGACTCAGTGATCAAACCCTGAGTTTGATCTCCTGCATTGGCAGGCAGATTCTTTATCACCGGGCCACTAGGGAAGCCCTAATGTAATAAATATATGCTCAAATACTATTTCACAAAGTAATAGATACTATAAATTAAAAAGAAGAAGAGCAGATTCAGAGTGTAGATCATAAGTGAAGTGGGAAATAGTTGCAATGTTTTATACTGAAGTCAGAAGAAGTCTCACTGAGAAGATAAAACATAGGCAAAACTTTTAAAAGATGACAGATATGTAAATAGTCAGGGAAGTTTATTGTGGTTATCACAAGTAGAAGAAACTTTTAGAGCTGCACAGTCCAGTAGACACAAGTGACTATTTAAATTTAATTGATTGGCTTTAATTAAATTTTAAAATTTAATTATTTCATTGAATGTCAGTGATTACTAACCACATGTGCATAGTGCAGATTACACACTATTTCCATGTTTGCAGAAAGTTCTATTGGGAAGAACTAAGCTTTTGATGTGGGAATATATACTTGTCATTTAGAGAAACAGAAAGGTGGTTGATGTGGAATGAGTAAAAAAAAGAAAAAAAAAAAGAAGTAAGCAAATTATGAAAGAGGAATTGAGTAGATGGCACAAAGAAAATGTTTATATTAAGGAGTTTTTTGGGAGAGAATCTGTCATCCATTTGGAGTGTCCAGATTGCAAGGCTTATCCCACATCGACAGTGAGCAGTCTGCATGACTAGTCACATAGACAATGAAATAGATAAAAGTAACCACAGCCTTATTTACATTATTTATACCATTAAGACATAGAAAATATATAGATATATGTTATATAAAATAACTCATGATAAAAAGTGAAGAGAAGAATAAGAGCACTTGGAACATGATTTTCAAGGAGCCTGGCTTCTAGTTCCATGAATTATCAAATAGAGACCACTGTCAATGGACATATAGGTTGCTTCCATGTTCTAGATATTGTAAATAGTGCTGCCACAAACATTAGGGTATGTGTGAGTTGCAGTACATATACAAAATGGAATCTTACTCAACCATAAAATGGAACACATTTGAGTCAGTTCTAATGAGGTAGTGAGACTAGAACCTATTATACGAGTGAAGTAAACCAGAAAGAGAAAGATGAATATCATATATTAATGCATATTATGGAATCTAGAAAGATGGTACCAATAAATTTACTTGCAAGGTAGCAGTGAAGAAACAGACATAGAGAATAGACTTATGGACACGGGGAGAGGGGAGAAGAGGGTGAGAGGTATGGAGAGATTGTAACATGGATCTTACACTGCCATATGTAAAAGAGATAGCCATTGGAAATTTGCTGTATGTCTCAGGGAATTCAAAGAGGGGTTCTGTATCAACCTAGAGGAATGAGATGGGGAGGAAGATGGGAGGGAGGTTCAGGAGGGAGGGGAAATATGTACATCTATGGCTGATTCATGTTGATGTTTGATAGAAAACAACAAAATTCTGAAAAGAAATTGTCCTTCAATTAAAAAATAAATGAATTTTTAAAAGAGACCACTAAATTTAGAATTTATGAATGATGCACGGTTTAAATCATTTACATATATAAAC
Organism: Bos javanicus; assembly: GCF_032452875.1. Lineage (NCBI taxonomy): Eukaryota > Metazoa > Chordata > Mammalia > Artiodactyla > Bovidae > Bos > Bos javanicus. Next base: position 37,144,466 of record NC_083879.1, on the reverse strand, counting down.
ATAATGTTCACCAATGCCAGTTCCAAAAGTACTTCAGGTTTAGTGATGTATACAATTCCACAGATTATAATGATCTATTACACCAAGCATCTAACATTCTACTGAAACACCCTTCATGGCATTAAAACATGTATAATATCATATAAGAAATGAATCACCAATCCAGGTTCGATGCAGGATACAGGAAGCTTGGGGCTGGTGTACTGGGATGACCCAGAGGGATGGTATGGGGAGGGAGGTGGGAGGGGGGTTCAGGATGGGGAACACATGTACACTGTGGGGGATGCATTTGATGTATGGCAAATCCAATACAATATTGTAAAGTAAATAATAATAATAATTTTTTAAAAACTCAAAAAACTAATAATAATCACTTTGTCAACCAATTGTAGTGTCTTAAGGATGCTTCTTCATGAATGAAAGATGCTACTACTTCAGAAAAAAGATGCCATTTCTTTCTGTTGAAAAAGGATATCATTTGTCAGATTTTTAAAATCATCTGATCTACTGAAAGTTACATTTTATGGTAACTTTTATTCCTTTTATCACACTCTTTGCTCTTACATGTTACCCTACTTCACTACATCCTCAGATTGATTCTCATAAATTGTGTTCTCATTATGTGATCCTGGCTAATTTCTTTTCATGTACCTGATCTTATTTTGAACATCTGATTGCTTTAATTCCTCAAATAAACCAGACTGGAACTACACTGTGAAAGGAATTATTAGGAGATTGAAGTAATGTGTTCTTTATTTTGTAAAGTAGAAAACTATTGAACATTTTATTTAGTTGATGAACATGAACAAATTAATGGTTTAGGAAAATAAACCTAGTGACACAGCTTAAAAAAATAGTTTGCTGTAGAATGTTACACTGTAAATAAAGAGGAAATAGTAATATTCTCATTGTTAAGAAAATTGTCTAATATATTATCAATAAGGATTGAAAAGAAAAAGTTATAAACATTTACCTTTGTGAAAGTGATGTGTAGCACATTTGGCAAATTATCAGAGGGATCAAATGTGGTACTGTGAGCAAGATTATCTGACAAAGGAAAAAGTGCTTAGGTCTATCTAACAAAAAATACATGAAAATAAAAAACTTGCTAGATCAGTGATTAAAGGGAAGTTGCAACAATTCTGTAGGGGCATGTATGGGAGTAGGAAGTGGGCAAGTACAGTAGGTAGCTAGTTTAAATAAATGTATAAACATATGTATATATGTATAAAGCTATGACCAACATAGACAGCATATTAAAAAGCAGAGATACTACTCTGTCAGAAAAGGTCCATCTAGTCAAAGCTACGGTTTTTCCAATAGTCACGTATGGATGTGAGAGTTGGACCATAAAGAAAGCTGAGCGCTGAAGAATTGATGCTTTTGAATCATGGTGAGTCCCTTGGACTGCGAGATCAAACCAGTCAATCCTCAAGGAAATCAGTCCTGAATATTCATTGGAAGGACTGATGCTGAGGCTGAAACTCCAATACTTTGGCCACCTGATCCGAAGAACTGACTCACTGGAAAAGACCCTGATGCTGGAAAAGATTGAAGGCAGGAGAAGGGGTCAAAAGAGGATGAGATGGTTGGATGGCATCACCAATGTGACAGACATGAGTTTGAGAAATCTCTGGGAATTGGTGATGGACAGGGAAGCCTGGTGTGCTGCAGTCCATGGGGTTGCAATGAGTTGACACGACTGAGCGAATGAACTGAACTGATATGCATATGTATATATATATATATATATACACACACACACACACACATATATATATATATATAGTTAACCTAGGTGCAGTAATTTTCCAGCAAATCAACTCTCTAACTTAGGGAAAAAAAAATATTGACATAGTGCTTATCAATTTTTCTTGAATAAATATTCCCACCAAGGTTTACTTAACTATCATTGATTTGATAATTTGCTCTATATTTTTTAAAAACTACTTTGTTTTGGAGTATAGTTGATTAACAATGTTGTGATAGTTTCAGGTGGACAGTGGCTCTCAAATTTTTGAAACATTTAAGAAATGGCTCTAGTGAGCTTGGGCCAGGTTCAGCACATCGCTATGAGTCAGTCACTTGGTTTTATATCTCACATTTACAAATAATTAGCTATAATAATTTTGATTATTTTATATAATCCTATAGCCATAGTGTTCTTATTTCTAAAATGGGACTTTATATAGAACCTGCATTACGGAGCTACTCTAGTAATTACTTGATTGAATTTGTTACCATCTGTTTAATTTTTGGCTTAACATAGTAAGTTAAATCCAATCACTTCATGTAATGACCACTCAAATTTTTTCACTCATCTCTGACCACTTACAGCTAATAAATATATTCATCTTACTTGATATTTTGCTAGTGCTCTGCCCACACACATATTGAAAAATTTGTCTTACTTAGTTGCCTTTTCATTAATATATCCTCCATATCCTAATATATCTAACTACTCTTTATGATGACCTTGCATGGGTTTTCTTTTTCCTACTTCCTTTTCATTATTGATATTTATCAAGTTAGAGCTTAAAACTGATTTTTTCCCCATCAATTTACATGCACAATTTTGAGCAGTTTGTCTAAACATATGACTCCAACTACACCATTGATATTATGTCCCCCAATTAATATAGATCAGGCAAAATATCTATAAAAATAATCTCAATTTTGCAGACATTTAACTGCAAACTAAAAATAGAAAGATGGATCTGTACTTTCTTTTACAAACATTACTAACTATTAAGGAAGATGTTGGGAAAAAAATGATTTTGATTTGCTATGACAAGTGATATTCCTCAGGTAAATTGAGCTACTTGTCATTACATATATAATATACTCTATCAAATCAGTTGTTTCTCAGATTCTGCTCTTTGCTCCCTGTTGCTTCTCCATTATTTCCAATCTAAAATTAACTGCCTATTTGAATGTCTTCCTTGAATTCCTCAGACTTAGTTAGGGCGTCTGCTTCCCCATGCTCATATTACATCTTGTGGAAAATTTTAATAAATTACTTTTATTTGGTTATGTTCTATATTCACACTTAATATTTCCCTATGTGTTCATTAACTTGTGAGATCATTGAAGGTTCATGATATATATTTACACATTTAGAACCTAGCATCATGTCAGGTAGAGAGGACATATTCAATAAATAAAATTCCAATTGAATTGAAGAAATTTGGTTCAATGTTATAGAGGAAATTCAAACACAGAAAGGATGATTAAATTAAATACCTTAAAAATACTTTCCAACTCTGAAATAAAGTAAAATAATTACTTTATATCAGAATTACAGATTTGTACTCATTTCTAGTGAAGGATTATTTCTGCTATAAAAATGGACAGCAAGGCAAGTGTTTAGGCAAAGAGGCCTAAGAAGTTTAAGCCTATATAGCCAATGCATATTTATTCCATGCCAGTCAAAGCCATCTATACTTATGTACACTTATCATTTAGCCAACAGGTAAATAAAATGGACTGCAATGGGACATTTCTACTCCCACCAGTAAATATATTGAGGAAGTAGAACATTGTTTTAATTCAATAGAGAGAAAAAAAAATCACTTTAAAAAATGATGCACTGGATGTGATAGAATAGAATGTAATATGCATTAGTTTAGGTGCTAAAGAAACTTTTGTTTACAAATTTTGGCTCCAAGGCAAGAATGAATTTAGCCTCCTTGCAATAATAATCACCACACATGTAAGGGTCAGTATATACCAAAGTATATTATTTATGTAAATTAACCAAAAGTGTCCGGAATATAACTGATAACCATTACTGTTAATCATTACAATTGGATTGTTTATATATAAAGAATATTCCTTCTTTTCCCACTCTACACTTCTTATGTATTTTTCTTGTCATTACTATCCACTTATTGCCAAAAAGGCAGTGAATAGTTTTTAAGACATTTCAAGTAAAGAGTAGAGACTCAACTGAAAGCCAGGCTCTTTTAAAGTACATGTTTTATTGAGAAATGTTTTATGTGCAGTAGCATCAAAATTATTGCCAGTGTCAGGAAGTATTACATCTATCCTTCCCTTTGATTGATCATGGATTAGTTTGGTAGGATTGGTACTTTACAAAGCCATTGCTGTTATTAACTAATTCCAAGGGTAAATTACCTCCATAAAATAGACCAGAATATTTCCCTGCTGACTGGCCAGAAGGCAAAACTGCTGGCAGAAGCAGACAAGTAACACTCCCTGCAACAAAGAGCATTGCAAAAAGGGACTCATTGTCTAGGTCACTAAGCAAATTAACAATAATTCTCAGTTGTAGTCTTATCCTTCATAAAAACCTTTTCTCTTCTAAACTGATTTTATAACATATATTCTATTTTGAGTAAAAACACTTAAATTAAGGGATGAGTAAATTCAGGGGTTACATATTTTCTCTGTTCAAAGTGTAGGCACATTATTTATGGACTAAAGTATTTAAAGTATTAAAAATAATTTTAAATAAGTAAAATGTTTTTACATTTATTGTGCTTTGTAACTAACTTCCTGTATTATCTACTTTAATTGTGGCCTATTATTTTTGTTATTTTTGTTATCCATACTACTTTATTGAATTACTTTTTTATATGGGCTTCCCTTGTGGCTCAGCTGGTAAAAAATCAGCCTGCAATGCTAGAGACCTGGGTTCAACACCTGGGTTGGGAAGATCCCCTGGGAAAAAAAAGGCAACCCACTTCAGTATTCTGTCCTAGTGAATTCCATGGACTTTAATAATCCATGGGGTCACAAAGAGTCAGAAACAACTAAGTGACTAAGCACACACAATATTTTATATTCCAGAAATTATTTTAATAGAGATATTTTTAAAACATATTCTCAGATTTAGTCAATAGACAAGAATCATTGTCTATACAGAGGAAGATAAGTTACTCTTGCTGCATAGATCTCTAGAAGGTTTATATTACTATCATTGTAGGCAAATAAAATTTTAAAATAATAGGCATCTGAAGAATGCATATAAATTTGGATAAGCACTGTCTTTCAATGGAAAATTAGGTCGGTATAAGATTTGCACGTCATTGAGTGCAATCTTTTTCTTGGGGATGGTCTTGATTCCTGTCTCCTGTACAATGTCACAAATCTCCGTCCATAGTTCATCAGGCACTCTGTCTATCAGATCAAATCCCATAAATCTATTTCTCACTTCCACTGTATAGTTATAAGGGATTTGATTTATGTCATACCTGAACAGTCTAGTGGTTTTCCCCACTTTCTTCAATTTAAGTCTGAATTTGGCAATGAGGAGTTCATAATCTGTGCCACAGTCAGCTCCCGGTCTTGTTTTTGCAGGCTGTATAGAGCTTCTCCATGTTTGGCTGCAAATAATATTATCAATCTGGTTCTGGTGTTGACCATCTGGTGATGTCCATGTGTAAAGTCTATGGATGGAGGTCAGTGACATTGTACAGGAGACAGGAATCAAGACCATCCCCAAGAAAAAGAAATGCAAAAAGAGTAAAATGGCTGTCTCAGGAGGCCTTACAAATAGCTGTGAAAAGAAGAGAAGTGAAAAGCAAAGGAGAAAAGGAAAAATATATCCATTTGAATACAGATTTCCAAAGAATAGCAAGGAGAGACAAGAAAGCCTTCCTCGGTAATCAGTGCAAAGAAATAGAGGAAAACAATAGAATGACAAAGACTAGACATCTCTTCAAGAAAACTAGAGATACCAAGGGAACATTTCATGCAAAGATGGGCTCAATAAAGGACAGAAATGGGATTGACCTAACAGAAGCAGGGAGATATTAAGAAGAGGTGGCAAGAATACACGAAGAAGTGTACAAAAAAGATCTTCATGACCCAGATAATCACGATAGTGTGATCACTCACACTCACCTAGTGCCAGATACCCTGGAATGTGAAGTCAAGTGGGCCTTAGGAAGCATCACTATGAACAAAGCTACTGCAGGTAATAGAATTCCAGTTAAGCTATTTCAAATCCTAAAAGATGATGCTGTGAAAGTGTTGCACTCAATATGTCAGTAAACCTGGAAAGCACAGCAGTGGCCACAGGACTGGAAAAGGTCAATTTTCATTCCAATCCCAAAGAAAGGCAATGCCAAAGAATGCTCAAACTACCTCACAATTGCACTCATCTCACACACTAGTAAAGTAATGCTCAAATTTTTCCAAGTCAGGCTTGAGCAATAATGTGAACCATGAACTTCCAGAAGTTCAAGCTGGATTTAGAAAAGGCAGAGAACCAGAGATCAAATTGCCAGCATCCACTGAATCATCGAAAAAGCAAGAGAGTTTCAGAAAAACACCTATTTCTGCTTTAGTGACTATGCCAAAGCCTTTGGCTGTGTGGATCACAATAAACTGTGGAAGATTCTGAAAGAGATGGGACTACCAGACCACCTGACCTGCCTCTTGGGAAGTCTGCATGCAGGTCAGGAAACAACAGTTAGAACTGGACACGGAACAGACTGGTTCCAAATAAGAAAAGAAGTACACCAAGGCTGTATATTTTCACTTTGCTTATTTAACTTATATGGAGAGTACATCATGAGAAATGCTGGGCTGGAAGATCACAAACTGGAATCAAGGTTGCCAGGAGAAATATCAATAACCTCAAATATGCAGATGACACCACCCTTATGGCAGAAAGTGAAGAAGAACTAAAGAGCCTCTTGATGAAAGTGAAAGAGGAGAGTGAAAAAGTTGGCTTAAAGTTCAACATTCAGAAAACTACGATCCTATCATCCAGTCCCATCACTTCATGGCAAACAGATAACAGGGGAAACAATGGCTGACTTTGTTTTTTGGGGCTCCAATATCATTGCAGATGGTGACTGCAGCCATGAAATTAAAAGATGCTTACTCCTTAGAAGGAAAGTTATGACCAACCTAGACAACATATAAAAAAGCAGAGACATTATTTTGTCAACAAAGGTCCATCTAGTCAAGGCTATGAGCACTGAAGAATTGATGCTTTTGAACTGTGGCATTGGAGAAGGCTCTTGAGAGTCCCTTGGACTGCAAGGAGATCCAACCAGTCCATCCTAAAGGAGATCGGTCCTGGGTGTTCATTGGAAGGACTGATGTTGAAGCTGAAACTCCAATACTTTGGCCACCCTATGCGAAGAGCTGACTCATTTGAAAAGACCCTGATGCTGGGAAAGATTGAGGGCAGGAGGAGAAGGGGATGACAGAGGATGAGATAGTTGGACGGCATCACTGACTCAATGGATGTGGGTTTAGGTAGACTCCGGCAGCTGGTGATGGGCATGGAGGCCTGGCCTGCTGCAGTTCATGGGGTCTCGAAGAGGCAGACACGACTGAGTGACTGAACTGAACTGAACTGAATGCAATCTATTTATTAAACATTAATGGTTGGGATTAATGAGTGATCAATCTGAGAATGTAGACATTTCCCAGACCTATGCATCTTCTGTCTATCAAGAAGAAAGATGAGAGATATAACATTCAAGAAGAAATAAACTTGATATCAAAAAGCATATAAAATATGAAAGATTACAAATATGAGAACAAATTCTTCAATAACAGAGCAAAATAAATTATTTTAATAGCATCTGCCTTCGGTTGATGGAGACTCATGATCATCTGTCACTCTATTACAGTTTGATGTAAATTAATATTTTATGCTCAAAAGCAATTTTGTTTGGTATGTTATAACCATTAATGAAACTTTCAGATGAAGTACTCACCACCCAGATAAAGGTGGTGAATATAGCAGGCAAGAATTTAAGTGCTGACATAGTATGAATATCACATTATATCATTTTTGATAGAACAATCTAAGGAACAAACTGATCCATCTTCAGAATAGTGCTGTATCATAGCATTGGGCTAGCTGTTAGCAGACTGTATTTCTGACAATACGTGTGGCCTTGAAGGGAAGCCTATGTTGTTGAGTTCATAGATAACCACTATCTATGAGTTATGAGACAACAATATATGTAATCCCATTGAGGAGTCACTATGTTGGGGACAGGTAGAGAGAGTGAGATATTTCTTAGTAAGATCTTTGGTTCTACTTTCAATTCTATCTCAAAATAAGTCACTCTCAAATCCTTCACACCAAGATCCATGATGTTATCATCCTTTATCTGGATTACTGCCAATTTGATGAAAGTGAAAGAGGAGAGTGAAAAAGTTGGCTTAAATCTCAACATTCAGAAAACGAAGATCATGGCATCTGGCCCCATCACTTCATGGCAAATAGATGGGGAAACAGTGGAAACAGTGGCTGACTTTATTTTTCTGGGCTCCAGAATGACTGCAGATGGTGATTGCAGCCATGAAATTAAAAGACGCTTACTCCTTAGAAGGAAAGCTATGACCAACCTAGACAGCATATTAAAAAAACAAAGACATTACTTTGTCAACAAAGGTCCATCTAGTCAGATCAGATCAGATCAGATCAGTCGTTCAGTCGTGTCTGACTCTTTGCGACCCCATGAATCGCAGCACGCCAGGCCTCCCGGTCCATCACCAACTCCCAGAGTTCACTGAGACTCATGTCAGTCGAGTCAGTGATGCCATCCAGCCATCTCATCCTCTGTCGTCCCCTTCTCCTCCTGCCCCCAATCCCTCCCAGCATCAGAGTCTTTTCCAATGAGTCAACTCTTTGCATGAGGTGGCCAAAGTACTGGAATTTCAGCTTTAGCATCATTCCTTCCAAAGGAATCCCAGGGCTGATCTCCTTCAGAATGGACTGGTTGGATCTCCTTGCAGTCCAGGGGACTCTCAAGAGTCTTCTCCAACACCACAGTTCAAAAGCATCAATTCTTCGGTGCTCAGCCTTCTTCACAGTCCAACTCTCACATTCATACATGACCACAGGAAAAACCATAGCATTGACTAGACGAACATTTGTTGGCAAAGTAATGTCTCTGCTTTTGAATATGCTATCTAGGTTGGTCATAACTTTGCTTTTGAATATGCTATCTAGGTTGGTCATAACTTTCCTTTCAAGGAGTAAGTGTCTTTTAATTTCATGGCTGCAGTCACCATCTGCAGTGATTTTGGAGCCCAGAAAAATAAAGTCTGACACTGTTTCCCCATCTATTTCCCATGAAGTGATGGGACAAGATGCCATGATCTTCATTTTCTGAATGTTGAGCTTTAAGCCAACTTTTTCACTCTCCACTTTCACTTTCATCAAGAGGCTTTTTAGTTCCTCTTCACTTTCTGCCATAAGGGTGGTGTCATCTGCATATCTGAGGTTATTGATATTTCTCCCAGCCATCTAGTCAAGGCTATGGTTTTTCCAGTAGTCATGTATAGATGAGAGAGTTGGACTATAAACTCTATTTGTGATATTTATATCCCTGGATGTAGAATAATGTCTAGTACATATAAAGCACTCAATAAATAGCTAAAATAGTCCAAAGAATGGGTCTTTTTTTGCCCATATGATTATTACAAGAATTGGTAAATATTTGGATTTTAAATAAAATATCCTGTTCTAAAACTAATTTCAGAGTTTTACCCATATAACCTAAACCTCCTTATAAACAATTCTTCCTTCTTGATTATTCCAAATTCCAGATTGTTTATAAAAGAGTAATTAATCTTCCATGAATCATTGTAGATTGGTACTACTGGACTGTTCCCCTTCTAGGGGAACTGAAAAGCTATGAAACTTGAAGTTTAGTGTACTAAACAGTTCTATTCTTTACCATCTTTCAAAAAAATCCTTAAGTGAGGTTTTGATGCTCTAGTAGTCTCATTCCAACTTGAACTAGGATATTTGCAGAACACAAAAATCAAAGCCAATAGTTCTTTTTTTTTTTTTAAGGCAAAGATCATAATACATTTCTCTTGGGATACTCAGTATATGTGAATAAACTATCACTGCAGCAAGCATGACTTAGGTGCACTAGAAACATAAGTCACATACTCTTGTAAATTATTACCACATTCAGAATTTGCTAAAACCTGACTTTGCATAGATAACTTCCAAGTAACGTTAGGATTCTGCTACTGCATATATCCAAATTCATGGATTAATAGATATGCTAACATGGGATTAAAAGATCATGAACTGGTAGTGCATGATTCACTTCTGGTTTCTTGAGATACAGTGGCTTGAATAGCTCCAAAACCTGTTGTAATGAGAGGATGAATGCACAGTGAGTGGAATGTGAAGTGAAGTGAAAGTCACTCAGTCTTATCCAACTCTTTGCAATCCCATGGACTAAACAGTCTGTGGAATTCTCCAGTCCAGAATCAACTGGAGGGGGTAGCCTTTCCCTTCTCCAGGGGATCTTCTCAACCCTGGGATCAAACCCAGGTCCCCTGCATTGTAGGCAGATTCTTTACCAGCTGAGCCACAAAGGAAGCCCAAGAATACTGGAGTGGGTAGCCTATCCCTTCTCCAGCAGATCTTCCTGACCCAGGAATCCAACCAGTGTCTCCTGCATTGCAGGCAGATTCTTTACCAATTGAGCTATCAATGAAATGAAGCAAATTCTAATTAGGATTTCAAAAGTGACTTTGAGATTAAAGAATCAAGTAAATGAGGCAGCTAGAGCCTATTCTTCACTCTGGAAGCTACCATTACAACCTCTGGCTATAGTATTAATACTATGACAAAATAAGCACTATCTAAGTAAGCCATCCATGATTAGCACCATAATGAGAAACTATGAGAAGCACCATAATGAGAAACTTTGAGTACCATGAAACTAAGAGACAAAAATACAGAATAAGATACCCCCATCATGACATACGTCTGTGGAAACCATAGGAGGAGTCGAATATAAAATCCCTCTGTCGTATTTCTTCTGACTTTGCAAAATTGCATGAGCACATCTAGTTAGTGACTGTCGGATGACAAGAACAATGATTGCACACAAATCTTGGAAATTCAGTTTTCAACTTTGTCACTGAAAAAGACATGCTAGAAGAAATGAAATGGATTGACCACCAAGTCTTGTTATCAACCACAATTTATCTTCTCAATTATCCCCACATTTACTAGATACCATGTAGCAATGCATGAATTATCATGCAGAGTGCAGGTGGATAGATCCTAAGTGGGTTTGAGGAGGGTATTTCCACCAGGAAGTTGGGCAGCAGCAGCAACAGGAGATTGAGAAGCATCAATTAAGAAAATTAATTGAAAATTGTCATGGCCAGTTTCCCCTCTGATAGAGAAAAAAAGTGTAAATATATTAAGGGACAAAATCAAAACAAATATTGTGGTACTGGATAGGAACTAGAGATGTTAGTGTGAATTTGTAGTAGTGTATTTATATATCCATATGTGTACAGATATCAACATACATATATGCATGTGTGCATGCATGCCAAGTCACTTATTGTGTCTAACTCTTTGCAACCCTATGGACTATAGCCTGCCGGCTTCTCTATCAATGGGATTCTCCAGGCAAGAATACTGGAGTGAGTTGCCATGTGCTCCTCCAGAGGATCTTTTTAACCCAGAGATCAAACCCAAGTCTCTCAAGTCTCCTGCATTGGCAGACTGGTATTTTACCAAAAGTGCCACCTGGGAAGTCCATACATATGCATATGTATACCCATATATATACATAAATGGATGTAAATGTTTATATGAATCAATTATATACACCACACATATACTCATAAACAGTTGTATATATGTGTGTGTGTGTGTGTGTGTACAATTGACCCTTGAACAACATGGGGGTTAGGAGCACTGGATCTCCATGAAGTCAAATATCTAAGTATAACTTCTAGCCAAACTTTCATATCCATGGCTTCACATCAGCAGATTCAACCAGCAATGGATAGTGTAGTAGCATACTATTTACTATTGATAAAACCTTCTTACAAGTGCACATTACCAGAAAACCACAGCTCTCAGTCAGCTACACAATCACAAGAATAAATAATGGAAACCCAACTGTTCTGGACCCATACAACCATTCTGCTACTGACTTTCAGTACAATATTTGATAAATTACAAGAGATATTCAACATCATTATCACAACATAAACTTTATGTTGAATGATTTTGCCTGACTGTAGGTTAATGAAAATATTTTGAACACTTTTAAGGAGGCTAAACTAAGCTATGCTTTTGGTAAGTCAGGTGTATTAAATGTATTTTTGACCTACAATATTTTCAATTTGTGATAGATTTATCAGGACATGAAGCTTTTTTAAGTGAAGGAAGATCTATCTGTGTGTGAGTGTGTGTGTGTATGTTTGTGTGTGCAAGCACGCATGTGTACATACATACACTGATATATTCCCTGGCTATGTCCACTAAGAAAAGAAAGGAGTAGTGACAACTCAGAAACAAAGAGAACAACTTGTGCCCTGATAATAGTTTATAAATACCATTCTCCCCTAAAAGGAATCAAGATTCCTTAGAAAAATGACTATTTCTAGTCCTGCGTCAAAAACTTAGAAAATGATCTGAAATATTTTACATAGGGATGAGATCAAAAAATGAAATAAGCATGTCAAAGTCACACAAAAGCTATCTTGAACAGGTTTTTGTGGAGCAAATCTAGGATGGTGGTGGTTTAGTCACTATGTCCTGTCCAACTTTTGCAACTCCATGGACTGCAGGCCTCTAGGCTCCTCTGTCCATGGCATTTCCCAGGCAAGAACACTGGAGTGGGTTACCATTTCCTTCTCCAGAGGCTCTTTCCAACCCAGGACTCAATCCTACATCACCTGCATTGCAGGTAGATTCTTTACCATTGAGCCACGAGGGAAGCCCTAGAAATCTGGGATAGTTCATCAAAATAAATAACACTAAAAGAATATGTGCCATGTGCTCAGTCATGTCTGTCCTTTTATGACCCTATAAACCTTGCCAGACTCCTCTGTCTATGGAATTTTCCAGACAAGAATACTGAAGTGAGTTGCCATTTCCTCCTCCAGAAAGGAATATGACAAAGAATTTTTTTTTAAAAATGGGAAATCTTTATGAAAAAGATTGCTACAAGTGAGTAGATACATTAAAAGTCTGATTAGGAGTAAGATAATTTCAGATTCTTAAAGCACTTTCCCAATGTCAGTTTCCTGATAATGATGGTTTTCAGTTCAGCTAAGTCCCTCAGTCGTGTCCGACTCTTGGTGACCCCACGGACCGTAGCACACCAGGCCTCTCTGTCCACCACCAACTCCCGGAGTTTAGCCAAACTTATGCCATCCAACTATCTCATCCTCTGTCATCCCCTTCTCCTCTTGCCTTAAATCTCTCCCAACATCAGGATCTTTTCAAATGAGTCAGCTCTTCCCATCAGGTGGCCAAAATATTGTAGTTTCAGCTTCAGTACCGGTCCTTCCAAAGAACACTCAAGATTGATCTCCTTTAGGATGGACTGATGGTTTTACAGGGTTGTATATGAGGGTCTCCTTCTTTGTAAGATATATACACTCAAATATTCTTAGGTAATGTTTCATCATGTCAGTGCCTTAACTAATTCAGTAATAAGAAAATTATTTGTAGTATCATTACAACTTCCTATAAATTTTGAATTAAAATTTTAAAAATTAATAAATCTATTTACACAAACTAATGCCCCCTTTGTATATATTTATTGCCATGCAATGGTTTATTTCATACAACTTTTAGTTTTGTAAAATATTTATAATTATCAATGCCAATAGATTTTGATTTTATACTAAAAACTTAAATCAACTATACTTTTTAAAAGATCAAAGTTGTTTTACATTTTTTTCTATATTATACATGTCACATTATAAAAGTGTAAAATACTTTAGTACTATGAATATGATTCTTTAAATCTACCTAAAAACTTGTTTGGATATTTGATCAGAACACTTACAAAACATCATACCATAGAATTTTTTTTTGAAACATCATTTCACTCTTCAACCCTTCTTATGTCTTTATGAGCCATTGAATTACTTGCAACTCAATTTTTATTCTCAAGGAAGCTAAAACATGTATGCTTCCATTAAATATAATAGAGTTCTTAAAATGTTTATTTACAAATTCGTATTATTTTCCTAGAATGTTAAAACATCATTATGCAAATAGTCTACTTTTAATTGGAATGCTAAAATCAGATTTATTTTCCAATTTTCTCAGAAGAAAATACAACCAACAAAATCATACATCCCGCATATTTTCTAATGTCTTTCCTTACTCTTATTAAACCGTCTCATCTGTTGCTCTATGTGTTGCATTATTTAAAAGCTGTTTGACGTATTTACTACTTATGGAGAGCTAATTCAATAACAAAATTGCTTTTAACATGCTGTGATAGACTTTCAAAAAATTTTCAAGTTCAATTATTTATAGACTAATTTCCTGTTTGCTGTCATTGAATGGTAAAGCGAAAAGTTCACAAATCTAGCTAGATGACACTTGCCTTCTCATATTCTAGGGCACTGACATTTCTTGGTGGACTGACAGTAAATTATAACTCCCCAGGCTACTCTTTAACTTTTAAAAGTTGATATAGTAAATTATAAGTTTGGTTTCTCTTGGATGACCATGAATTCTACTTATAGATCCTATTTTTACAAAAGTACTTGGGATGGTTAATATAGTGCCTCAAAGACTAAATTTAATTGTGGTTAATGTGAGGCATCACTACTGATACTTCCTATGAACACACATTGATACTTTAGAAGCTTTAGGGTAAAGCATATTTTTCACACCAGATAAATTGAATTTTCATTTTAGATTGTATTATTATCAGGTTTATAGGCAGTCATTTTTTTTTCTTGGGGATGGTCTTGTTCCCTGTCTCCTGTACAGTGCACAAACCTCTGTCCATAGTTCATCAGGCACTCTGTCTATCAGATCTAGTCCCTTAAATCTATTTCTCACTTCCACTTTATATTCATAACGGATTTGATTTAGGTCATACCTGAATGGTCTAGTGGTTTTCCCCACTTTCTTCAATTTAACTTAGAATTTGGCAATCAGGACTTCATGATCTGAGCCACAGTCAGCTCCCAGTCTTGTTTTTCCTAACTGTATGGAACATCTCCATCTTTGGCTCAAGACATTAAAGATACCAAGGGAATATTTCATGCAAAGATGGGCTCAATAAAGAACAGAAATGGGATGAACCTAAAAGAAGCAGAAGGTATTAAGAAGGGGTGGCAAGAATACACAGAAGACATGTACCAAAAAAAAAAAAAAAAAAAAAACTTCAGGACCCAGATAATCACAATGATGAGATCACTCACCTAGAGTCAGACATCCTAGAATGTGAAGTCAAGTGGGCCTCAGGAAGCATCACTATGAACAAAGCTACTGATAGAATTCCAGTTGAGCTATTTCAAATCCTAAAAGATGATGCTGTGAAACTGCTGCACTCAATATGTGCAGCAGTTTCACAGCAAATCTGGAAAGCGCAGCAGTTGCCACAGAACTGGAAAAGGTCAGTTTTCATTCCATTCCCAAAAAAAGGCAATGCCAAAGAATGCTCAAACTACTGCATAATTGCACTCATCTCACATGCTAGTAAAGTAATGCTCAAAATTCTCCAAGCCAGACTTCAGCAATACGTGAACCATGAACTTCCAAATGTTCAGGTTGGTTTGAAAAGACAGAAGAACCAGAGATCAAATTGCCAACATCCACTGAATCACCGAAAAAGCAAGAGAGTTTCAGAAAAACATCTATTTCTGCTTTATTGACTATGCCAAAGCCTTTGACTGTGTGGATCACAATAAACTGTGGAAGATTCTGAAAGAGATGGGACTACCAGACCACCTGACCTCTTGGGAAGTCTGTATGCAGGTCAGGAAGCAACACTTAGAACTGGATACGGAACAACAGACTGGTTCCAAATAGGAAAAGAAGTACATCAAGGCTGTATATTGTCACCCTGCTTATTTAACTTATATGCAGAGTACATCATGAGAAACGCTGGGCTGGAAGAAGCACAAAGAAGAAGCTGGAATCAAGATTTCCAGGATAAATATCAATAACCTCAGATATGCATATGACACCACCCTTATGGCAGAAAGTGAAGAACTAAAGAGCCTCTTGATGAAAGTGAAAGAGGAGAGTGAAAAAGTTGGCTTAAAGCTCAACATTCAGAAAACTAAGAGCATGGCATCTGGTGCCATCACTTCATGGCAAATAGATGGGGAAAGAATGGAAACAGTGTCAGACTTTGTTTTGGGGGGCTCAAAGTCACTGCAGATGATGACTGCAGCCATGAAATTAAAAGACACTTACTCCTTTGAAGGAAAGTTATGACCAACCTAGACAGCATATTAAAAAGCAGAGACATTACTTTGTCAACAAAGGTCCATGTAGTCAAAGCTATGGTTTTTCCTGTGGTCATGTATGGATGTGAGAGTTGGACTGTGAAAAAAGCTGAGCACTGAAGAATTGATGCTTTTGAACTGTGGCATTGGAGAAGGCTCTTGAGAGTCCCTTGGACTGCAAAGAGATCCAAACAGTCCCTCCTAAAGGATCAGTCCTTATTGTTCATTGGAAGGACTGATGCTGAGGCTGAAAC
The DNA here is from genome assembly GCF_032452875.1 of Bos javanicus. Taxonomy (NCBI): domain Eukaryota; kingdom Metazoa; phylum Chordata; class Mammalia; order Artiodactyla; family Bovidae; genus Bos; species Bos javanicus. Next base: position 37,128,009 of record NC_083879.1, on the reverse strand, counting down.
TCTAATATTTTGGCCACCTAATGCAAAGAGCTGACTCATTTGAAAAGACCCTGATGCTGGGAAAAATTAAAGGCAGGAGGAGAAGGGGATGACAGAGGATGAGATAGTTGGATGGCATAATTGACTCAATGGACATGAGTTTTGGTAAACTGTGGGAGTTAGTGTTGGACAGGGAGACCTGGTGTGCTGTGGTTCATGGGGTCACCAAGAGTCAGACTCGACTGAGCGACTGAACTGAACTGAACTGAAAAAGATATTCTAGTCCTAAATCTGCAGCTTGAATTGAAATTCAATCATTAAATATTGTAGAATATAGAAACAGGAACAATATACAGTAGTAAAACTAGAGGATTCCCCTCAAATAGATATTGAATGATGATTAATTACTTTGCAATTCAGAAATAAAAGATGTGTGTTTCTTAAAATATGACCCAAGAACATAAGGCATGTGAATTTATATTCCTAATTCTCTTACCTGCATTTCAATATCAGTTTTCCGTGATAGTGAGTCATATATGCAAATTCAGGTATTCCTTTCAGGTGACCTAATTTTTATTATCTTATACAACTATCTTAACAAAATGTGAAAGAAGAAACAACTATGACTACCAAAATCAATGAGATACTATAAATGGAGGTGGCAGCTTGAATAGGATGAAAGTTTAAAACTAATAAGTAAAAGGATCAAGTCCACCCTGTGAATAGGACTTTTAGAGACTACCACTTCAGCATACTTAGTAGGAGTAATGGCTCTTAAATATGTTTTTTAAATGTGAAATGTGACATTATATTTTCTATAAATTATTTTTGAATCTTCATAGAAATTGCATTGATTTTTTCAAAAGAAGCTAAAGGCAATAAACTGAATAGAAGAAAGGAATTAGAGCATTGTCCTTTCCCCTGGCATTATTTCAAACTCAAATCAGTTCAGAAGCAACTGAAAGTTTCAATAAGAAAAAATAAAAGAAAATTACCAGAGGTTGTGTGTTATTAACACCAATTATAGAAAGTTCTATACACATTCTAATACCATCTAACCACGTAGTCAGAAAATATAATGAAAATAATTACAATAGAAAGCACAATATTGTTGTGCTCAGAACAGTGAAATAACTGAAAACTACGTTCCTCTTTTTATTAAGTCATGTACTTTACAGTGTGTTCAGTAAAATGTGGGACAGTTTGTCATGAAAAACAAGCAAAATAGAAATCTATCAGATAATTAACTAGTATTGAAAGTACAATTCCAAATCCAGGTTGCCACAAAAGAATTGCTATAAATACCAGTCATAACTTATTTAAACATAAGTTGACTATACTAAACAAAGACCAAAAGCCCTTTCTTTGTTTTAATTAATTAATTAATTTTAATTGGTGAATGATTACTTTACAATATTGTGACGTTTTTTCCCATATATCAACATGAATTGGCCTCACAGATTCATGTAGGGGGAGGCCTTACAAAAGCTGTGAGAAGAAGAGAAGCAAAAAGCAAAGGAGAAAAGGAAAGATATAAACATCTGAATGCAGAGTTCCAAAGAATAGCAAGAAGAGATAAGAAAACCTTCTTCAGTGATCAATGCAAAGAAATAGAGGAAAACAACAGAATGGGAAAGACTAGGGATCTCTTCAAGAAAATCACAGATACCAAAGGAACATTTAATGCAAAGATGAGCTCGATAAAGGACAGAAATGGTATGGACCTAACAGAAGCAGATATATTAAGAAGAGATGGCAAGAATACACAGAAGAACTGTACAAAAAAGATCTACATGACCCAGATAATCACGATGGTGTGATCACTGACCTAGAGCCAGACATCCTGGAATGTGAAGTCAAGTGGGCCTTAGAAAGCATCACTACGAACAAAGCTAGTGGAGGTGATGGAATTCCAGTTGAGCTATTCCAAATCCTGAAAGATGATGCTGTGAAAGTGCTTCACTCAATATGCCAGCAAATTTGGAAAACTCAGCAGTGGCCACAGGACTGGAAAAGGTCAGTTTTCATTCCAATCCAAAAGAAAGGCAATGCCAAAGAATGCTCAAACTACCACACAGGTGCACTCATCTCACACGCTAGTAAAGTAATGCTCCAAATTCTCCAAGCCAGGCTTCAGCAATATGTGAACCGTGAACTTCCTGATGTTCAAGCTGGTTTTAGAAAAGGCAGAGGAACCAGAGATCAAATTGCCAACATCCGCTGGATCATGGAAAAAGCAAGAGAGTTTCAGAAAAGCATCTATTTCTGCTTTATTGACTATGCCAAAGCCTTTGACTGTGTAGATCACAATAAACTGTGGACAATTCTTCAAGAGATGAGAATACCAGACCACCTGATCTGCCCCTTGAGAAATTTGTATGCGGGTCAGGAAGCAACAGTTAGAACTGGACATGGAACAACAGACTGGTTCCAAATAGGAAAAGGAGTACATCAAGGCTGTATATTGTCACCCTGCTTATTTAACTTATATGCAGAGTACATCATGAGAAACGCTGGACTGGAAGAAACACAAGCTGGAATCAAGATTGCCGGGAGAAATATCAATAACCTCAGATATGCAGATGACACCACCCTTATGGCAGAAAGTGAAGAGGAACTAAAAAGTCTCTTGATGAAAGTGAAAGAGGAGAGTGAAAAAGTTGGCTTAAAACTCAACATTCAGAAAATGAAGATCATGGCATCTTGTCCCACCACTTCATGGGAAATGGATGGGGAAACAGTGGAAGCAGTGTCAGACTTTATTTTTCTGGGCTCCAAAATCACTACAGATAGTGACTGCAGCCATGAAATTAAAAAGACGCACTGGGATGACCCAGAGGGATGGTATGGGGAGGGAGGAGGGAGGAGGTTTCAGGATGGGGAACACATGTATACCTGTGGTGGATTCATTTTGATTTTTGGCAAAGCTAATACAATTATGTGGAGTTTGAAAATAAAATAAAATTAATTAAAAAAAAAAAAAAAAGACGCTTACTCCTTGGAAGGAACGTTATGACCAACCTAGACAGCATATTCAAAAGCAGAGATATTACTTTGCCAACAAAGTTTCAGCTAGTCAAGGCTATGGTTTTTCCAGTGGTCATGTATGGATGTGAGATTTGGACTGTGAAGAAAGCTGAGCGCCGAAGAGTTGATGCTTTTGAACGGTGGTGTTGGAGAAGATTCTTGAGAGTCCCTTGGACTGCAAGGAGCTCCAACCAGTCCATTCTGAAGGAGATCAGCCCTGGGATTTCTTTGGAAGGAATGATGCTAAAGCTGAAACTCCAGCACTTTGGCCACCTCATGAGAAGAGTTGACTCATTGGAAAAGACTCTGATGTTGGGAGGGATTGGGGGCAGGAGGAGAAGGGGACGACAGAGGATGCTGGATGGCATCACTGACTCAATGGACGTGAGTCTCAGTGAACTCTGGGAGTTGGTGATGAACAGGGAGGCCTGGCGTGCTGCGATTCATGGGGTCGCAAAGAGTCGGACACGACTGAGTGACTGATCTGATACATGTGTTCCACTTATCCTGAACCGCCCTCCCATCTCCGTCCCTACCCTATCCCTCTGTTGTTCCAGAGCACTGGCTTTGGGTGTCCTGATTTATGCACTGAACTTGTACTGGTCATCTATGTTACATATGGTAATGTATATGATTCAATGTTATTCTCTCAAATCATGCCATCCTTGCCTTCTCCCATTGAGCCCAAAAGTCTGTTTTTATATCTGTGTCTCCTTTGCTGTCCTGCAGGTAGGATTATCTGTACTATCTTTCAAAATTCCATATATATGTGTTAATATATAGTATTTGTCTTTCCATTTCTGGTAATTCACTCTGTATAATAGGCTCCAGGTTCATCGACTTTGTTAGAACTGACTCAGATGTGTTCCTTTTGATAGCTGAGTAATATTCCTTTGAGGATATACATAACAACTTCCTTATCCATTCATCTGCAAATGGACATCCAGGTTGCTTCTATGTCCTGCTATTGCAAATAGTGTTTCAATGAACACTATGTGTCTCTTTCAATTCTGGTTTCCTCAAGGTATATACCCATCTGTGGGATTACTGTGTTGTATAGCAGTTCTATTCCCAGGTTTTAAGGAATTTCCATACTGTTCTCCATAGTGGCTGTACAAATTTGCATTCCTACCAACAATAGAAGAGGGTTCCCTTTTCTTCACACCCTCTCCAGCATTTATTGTTTGTAGAAACTTTGATAGTGGCCATTCTGACCAGTGTGAGATAATACCTCATTGTGGTTTTCATTTGCATTTCCTTAATAATGACTTATGGTGAGCATCATTTCTTGTGTTTACTAGACATCTGTATGTCTTCTCTGGAGAAATTTCTGTTTATATCTTTTGCCCATTTTTTTTAAATTTTATTTTATTTTTAAACTTTACATAATTGTATTAGTTTTGCCAAATATCAAAATGAATCCGCCACAGGTATACATGTGTTCCCCATCCTGAACCCTCCTCCCACCTCCCTCCCCATACCATCCCTCTGGGTCATCCCAGTGCACTAGCCCCAAGCATCCAGTATCGTGCATCGAGCTGCATAACCTGCTTATGTATTTTGGAGATAAATTATTTGCCAATTATTTCATTTGCTCTTCTTTTCTCCCATTCTGAAGCCTGTCTTTTCAACTTGCTTATAGTTTCCTTTCTTGTGCAAAAGCTTTTAAATTTAATTAGGTCCTATTTGTTTATTTTGTTTTATTTCCATTATTCTAGGAGGTGGGTCATAAAGGATCTTGCAGTGATTTATCTCAGAGAGTGTTCTGTCTATGTTTTCCTCTAAGAGGTTTATAGTTTTTGGTCTTACATTTAGGTCTTTAATCCATTTTGAGTTTATTTTTGTGTATGGTGTTAGAAAATGTTCTAGCTTCATTCTTTAATGTGTAGTTGAGCAGTTTTCCCAGCACCACTTGGTGAAGAGACTATCTTTTTTCCAATGTATATTTTTGCTTCCTTTGTCCAAAATAAGATGTCCATAGGTGAGTGAATTTATCTCTGGACTCTATTTTGTTTCATTGATCTACAATTCTGTCTTTGTAACAGTACCATACTGTCTTGATGACTGCAGCTTTGTAGTATTGTTTGAAGTCGGGAAAGTTGATTCTTTCCATTCCTTTCTTCTTCCTCAAGATTACTTTGGCTATTTGGGGTCTTTCATGCTTCCATACAAATTGTGAAATTATTTGTTCTAGTTCTGTGAAATATATTGTCACCCTGCTTATTTAACTTATATGCAGAGTACATCATGAGAAACACTGGGCTGGAAGAAGCACAAAGTGGAATCAAGACTGCCAGGAGAAATAACAATAACCTCAGATATGTAGATGACACCACCCTTATGGCAGAAAGTGAAGAACTAAAGAGCTTCTTGATGAAAATGAAAGAGGATAGTGAAAAAGTTGGCTTAAAGCTCAACATTCAGAAAACGAAGATCATGGCATCTGGTCCCATCACTTCATGGCACATAGATGGGGAAACAGTGGAAACAGTGTCAGACTTTATTTTTCTGGGCTCCAAAATCACTCCAGATGGCGATTGCAGCAATGAAATTAAAAAAAGCTTACTCCTTGGAAGGAAAGTTATAACCAACCTAGATAGCATATTCAAAAGCAGAGATATTACTTTGCCAACAAAGGTCCATTTAGTCAAGGCTATGGTTTTTCCAGTGGTCATGTATGGATGTGAGAGTTGGACTATAAAGAAAGCTGAGCACTGAAGAATTGATGCTTTTGAACTGTGGTGTTGGAGAAGGCTCTTGAGAGTCCCTGGGACTGCATGGAGATCCAACAAGTCCATCCTAAAGGAGATCAGTCCTGGGTGTTCATTGGAAGGACTGCTGTTGAGGCTGAAACTCCAAAACTTTGGCCACCTGGTGAAAAGAGCTGACTCATTGGAAAAGACCCTGATACTGAGAAAGATTGAGGGAAGGAGGAGAAGGGGACGACAGAGGATGAAATGGTTGGATGGCATCATCTACTTGATGGACATGGGTTTAAGTGGACTTAGGAACTTGGTGATGGACAGGGAGGCCTGGCATGCTGCAGTTCATGGGGGTCTCAAAGAGTTGGAAACAACTGAGAGACTGAACTGAACTGAACTGAACTCTGTGAAATACCATTGGTAGTTTGATAGGAATTGCATTTTTTTTTTGTCTTTTTTTTTTCTTTCTTTTTTTTCTTTCTTTTTTTTTTCATTTTTTTATAGAAAATTATTTAATTAGTATACATGTGTTCCCCATCCTGAATCCTCCTCCCTTCTCCCTCCCCACACCATCCCTCTGGGTCCTCCCAGTGCACGAGCCCCAAGCATCCAGCATCGTGCACTGAACCCTGACTGGCATCTCGTTTCATACATGACGTTTCACATGTTTCAGTGCCACTCTCCCAAATCATCCCACCCTCTCCCTCTCCCACAGAGTCCACAAGACTGTTCTATACATCAGTGTCTCTTTTGCTGCCTCGTATACAGGGTTATCGTTACCATCTTTCTAAATTCAATATATATGCGTTAGTATACTGTATTGTAATTTTATATCCAGCTACTTCATAATATTCATTGTTTAGCTCTAGTAATTTTATTGTGGTATCTTTATGGTGTTCTATGCAGTGGATCATGTCATCTGCAAACAATTAAAGTTTTACTTCTCTTTCAATCTGCATTTGTTTTGTTTCTTTTTCTTTTCTTATTTCTGTGGCTAGAATTTCCAAAACTATGTTGAATAGTAATGGTGAAATGGGTGACCTTGACTTATTCCTGATTTTAGAGGAAATGCTGTCAATATTTCAACATTGAAGATAATGTTTGCTGTGGATTTGACATAAATGGATGCTGAATTTTGTCAAAGGCTTTCTCTGCATCTGTTGAAATAAGCATATGGTTTTATCTTTCAGTTTGCTAATATGGTATATCAGTTGATTGATTTGTGAATATTGAAGAATACTTGCATCCCTGAAATAAAGCCCACTTGATCACTTTTTAATATGTTATTGGATTCTGTTTGTAAGAATTTTCTGAAGGATATTTGCATCTAAGTCATCAGTGATACTGGCTTGCAGGGTTTTTTTTTTTTTTTTTTTTTAATCTCAACTTGTTTGGTTTTGGTATCAGGGTGATATTGATCTCATAGAATGAATTTAGGGAGTTTTCTGTCTGCGATTTTCTGGTAGATTTTGAGTACAATAGGTGTTAGTGCTTCTCTAAATTATTGTTATGATTCACCTGTGAAGCTGTCTGGTCCTGGGCTTTTGCATGTTGGAAGATTTTTGACTACAGTTTTGATTTCTGTGCATGTGATTGATGCATGCAATCACATTTCTTTCTGATTCTTGAAATGTAGTTGAAAAAAACATTTCACTCTAACTCTTTCTCATTCAGTTTTGAAAGGTTATACTTCTCTAAGAATTTGTTCATTCCATCCAAGTTGTCCATTGTGTTGCCATATACCTGCTCATAGCCATCTCTTATGATTGTTTCTACTGCTGCTGTAATTTCTCCATTTTCATTTCTAATTTTATTGATTTGAGTCTTTTTTTTTTCTTTTTCTCTTGAAGAGTCGTTAATGGTTTGTCCATTTTGATTATCTTCTCAAACAACCAGGTTTTAGTGTTTTGTTTTGTTTTGTTTTGTTTATCTTCGCTGTGTTGTTGTTGTGCAGTTGCTCATTCATTTTTGACTCTGCTTTCATTTCCATGAACTGAAGCACGCAGGTTTCCCCATCTTTAACCATCTCCTAGAGCTTGCTTAAACTCATGTCAATCAAGTCAGTGATACCATCCAACCATCCATTCCTCTGCCATCCCCTTTTCCTCCTGCCTTCAATCTTTCTCAGCATCAGGGTCTTTTCCAATGAGTTATTTATTTGCATCAGATGACCACCAAAGTATTGGAGTTTCAGCTTCAGCATCAATCTTTCCAATAAATATTCAGGACTGATTTCCTTTAGGATTGACTACTTAGATCTTCTTGGAGTTCAAGGGTCTTCTCCAACACCACAGTTCAAAAACATCAATTCTTCAGTGCTCAGTCATCTTTATGGCCCAACCCTCACATCTGTGTATTACTACCAGAAAAACCATAACTGACTATACGGACCTTTGTTGGCAAAATGATGTCTCTTCTTTTTAATATGTGGTCCACTGGAGATGGGAATGGCAAACTACTTCAACAATCTTTGCCTTGAGAACCCCATGAACAGTATGAAAAGGCAATAAGATCTTTGCTATATTCTTCATTTTTATTTCTGATATGATTTTTATTGTTTCTTTCCTTCTACTAACTTTGAGAAAGTTTTGTTCTTCCTTTTTTAGTTGTTCTAGGTGTAAAGTTAGGTTGCTTGTTTGATGCTTCTCTTGTTTCTTGAGGTAGGTTTGCATTGCTATGAACTTCCTTCTTAGCACTACTTTTACTAAATCCCATAAATTTTGGGTTGTTGTATTTTCATTATCATTTGTTTCTATGAATATTTTGATATCCTTTTTTATTTTTTCAGTTTTATGTTGGTTACTCAGTTCAGTTCAGTTCAGTTCAGTCGCTCAGTCATGTCTGACTCTTTCAACCCCATGAACCACAGCATGTCAGGCCTCCCTGTCCATCACCAACTCCTGCAGTTCACCCAAACCCATGCCTATTAAGTCAGTGATGCCATCCAACCAGCTCATCCTCTGTCATCCCCTTCTCCTCCTGCCCTCAATCTTTCCCATCATCAGGGTCTTTTCAAATGAGCCAGCTCTTCGCATCAGGTAGCCAAAGTATTGGAGTTTCAGCTTCAGCATTGGTCCTTCCAATGAACACCCAGGACTGATCTCCTTTAGGATGGACTTGTTGGATCTCCTTGCAGTCCAAGAGATTCTCAAGAGCTTTCTCCAACACCACAGTTCAAAAGCATCAATTCTTTAGCACTCAGCTTTCTTTTCAGTCCAAATCTCACATTTATACATGACCACTGGAAAAAGCATAGCCTTGACTAGATGGACCTTTGTTGACAAAGTAATGTTTCTGCTTTTTAATATGCTGTCTAGATTGGTCATAGCTTTCCTTCTAAGGAGTAAGTATCTTTTAATTTCATGGCAGCAATCACCATCTGCAGTGATTTTGGAGCCCAGAAATATAAAGTCAGCCACTGTACCACTGTTTACCCATCTATTTGCCAAGAAGTGATGCCATGCTCTTAGTTTTCTGAATGTTGAGCTTTAAGCCAACTTCATCACTCTCCTCTTTCACTTTCATCAAGAGGCTCTTTAGTTCTTCTTCATTTTCTGCCATAAGGGTGGTGTCATCTGCATATCTGAGGTTATTGATATTTCTCCCAGCAGTCTTGATTCCAGCTTGTGCTTCATCCAGCCCAGCATTCTCATGATGTACTCTGCATATAATTTAAGTAAGCAGGGTGACAATATACAGCCTTGACGAACTCCTTTTCCTATTTTGAGCCAGTCTGTTGTTCCATGTCCAGTTCTAAGTGTTGCTTCCTGACCTGCATATAGGTTTCTCAAGAGGCAGGTCAGGTGCTCTGGTATTCCCATCTCTTTCAGAATTTTCCACAGTTTATTGTGATCCACACAGCCAAAGACTTTGGCATAGTCAATAAAGCAGAAATAGATGTTTTTCTGGAACTCTCTCTTGCTTTTTTGATGATCCAGTGGATGTTGGCAATTTGATCTCTGGTTCCTCTACCTTTACTAAAACCAACTTGAACATCTGGAAGTTCATGGTTCACATATTGCTGAAGCCTGGCTTGGAGAATTTTAAGCATCACTTTACTAATGTGTGATATGAATGTAATTCTGCAGTAGTTTGAACGTTCTTTGGCATTGCCTTTCTTTGGGATTGGAATGAAAACTGACCTTTTCCAGTCCTGTGGCCACTGCTGAGTTTTCCAAATTTGCTGGCATATTGAGTGCAGCACTTTCACAGCATCATCTTTCAAGATTTGAAATAGCTCAACTGGAATTCCATCACCTCCACTAGCTTTGTTCATAGTCATTCTTCCTAAGGCCCACTTGACTTCACCTTCAAGGATATCTCACTCTAAGTGAGTGATCACACCATCATTATTATCTGAATCATGAAGATCTTTTTTGGATCATGAAGATCTTTTTTGTACAGTTCTTCTCTGTATTCTTTCCACCTCTTCTTAATATCTTCTGCTTCTGTTAGGTCCATCCCATTTCTGTCCTTTATTGAGCCTACCTTTGCATGAAATGTTCCCTTGGTATCTCTAATTTTCTTGAAGAGATCTCTAGTCTTTCCCAATCTATTGTTTCCCTCTATTTCTTTGCACTGATTGCTGAGGAAGGCTTTCTTATCTCTTCTTGCTATTCTTTGGAACTCTGCATCCAAATGGGTATGTCTTTCCTTTTCTCCTTTGCTTTTCATTTCCCTTCTTTTCATAGCTATTTGTAAGGCCTCCTCAGACAGCCAGTTTGCTTTTTTGGATTTCTTTTTCTTGGGGATGGTCTTGATTCCTGTGTCCTGTACAATGTCACAAACCTCCATCCATAGTTCAGAAGTGTGTTGTTTAGCCTCCATATGTTTGTGTTCTTTATAGCTTCTTCCCCCCCCCCCCCCCCGGTAGCTGATATCTAATCTTACAACATTGTGATCAGAAAAGATGCTTGAAATGATTTTAATATTTACAAAAATTATCAAGGCTTGATTTGTGGCCTAGGATGTGATCTATCTTGGAGAAGGTTCCATGTGCACTTGAGAAAAAGATGAAATCTGTTGTTTTAGGGGTGAAATGCCCTGTAATTATCAACTAGGTCCAATGCATCATTTAAAGTCTGTGTTTCCTTTTTAATTTTCTGTCTTGATGATCTGTACATTGTTGTGAGTGGTATATTAGAGTCCCCTGCTACTATTGTGCCACTGTCAGTTCAGTTCAGTTCAGTCACTCAGTCGTGTCCGACTCTTTGCAACCCCATGAATCGCAGCATGCCAGGCCTCTCTGTCCATCACCAACTCCCAGAGCTCACTCAAACTCACGTGCATCGAGTCGGTGATGCCATCAGCCATCTCATCCTCTGTTGTCCCCTTCTCCTCCTGCTCCCAATCCCTCCCAACATCAGGGTCTTTTCCAATGCTGTAAATTTCCCCTTTAATAGTTGTTAGCATTTATTTGCCTTCTGTTTTGAGGTGCTCATTTGTTGGTTGCATATATATTTATAATTGTAACACCTTCTTGTATTTATCCCTTGATCATCATTCAGTGTCGTTCTTTGTCTCTTATAATGGTCTTTATTTTAAAGTCTATTTCATCTGATATAAGGATTGCTACTCAAAGTTCTTTTTTGGTCTTCATTTGTGTGAAATATCTTTCTAGCCCTTCACTTTAGTCTGTATGTGTCTCTAGATTTGAGGTGTGTCTCTTGCGGACAGCATACATAGGGATCTTACTTATATATCCATTCAGCTGGTCTTTATGTTTTGTTTGGAGCTTTTAACCAACTTTTTTTTTTTTAAACTTTACATATTAACCAACTTTTGTGTAAGGTAGTTTTTGATAATATGATCCATAAAATTTACTTTATTGTTTTGGGTTTATTTGTATTTCCTTCCTCATTTTAGGGAAGTTTTCTACTATTTTCAAGTATTTTCTCATGTCTTGTCCTTTTTTCTTCTTCTGGGATGCCTGATTCAAACGTTGGGGTGCTTAACATTGTCCCAGGGCTCTCTGAGGCTGTCCCCATTTACTTTTAATCTTTTTCCTTTTTCCACAATGCATCATTTATTTCCACCATTCTATCTTCTGGCTCACTCCTTTCTTCTGCCTCAGTTACTCAACTGTTGCTTCCCTCTGTTGCTTTTAATCTCAGTTACTGCATTGTTCATTACTGATTGACTGTTCTTTGTTTCTTCTAGGTCTTTGTTAAACATTTCTTGCATCTTCTCAATCTGTGTCTTTAGTCTATTTATCTATACTCCATTTTGTTTTCAAGATTTGGATCATCTTCATTATCATTATTATGAATTATTTTTCAGGTAGACTCTCTATCTCCTCATCTTTTTTTGGTTTGGTGGGTTTATCATGTTCCTTCACCTGCTGGATATTTCTCTGCCCTTTCAGTTTGTTTAGTTTGCTATGTTGGGGTCTCCTTTCTTCAGGCTGGAGAGTTGTAGTTCCTCTTAATTGTGGATCTTCTCTCTGTGGGTGGGTTTGGACCAGTGGCTTGTGAAGGTTTCCTGATTGGGAATCCTTGTGTCTGTGTTCTGGTGGAGGGAGCTGGATCTCATCTTTCTGGAGGGCAAGGTAGTGTTACGGGTTTGTATGACTTTGGACAGCCTGTCTTTTAAAATTTAATGTTATGTTCCCATTTTTCTGGAGGATCAGTACTGGAACTTGATTTCCTTGGGTGGATTCTGGTCTTAGTGTATGGATGGGTGGTTTTGATGGACTCTCATCTATTCATTTTCCCTGGGGTCAGGAGTTCTATGATTGTCCAAAATTCTGGAGTTGAACTTCTTGTCTCTGGGTTTCAGTCCTGACCTCTTACAGTGGTATCAAAACTTCTCTGTCCACACAGGACTGAAGACAAAACCCCTAGGTTAATGATAGTAAAACAACTCTCCACAGCCAGAAACACCCAAAGAGATTAACAGAGTTATACAGATTGTAAGAGGCAGGAAGGAGAAAGAGGTGACCAGGAGGATAAAAGGGAGAGTCAAAAGGGAAGAGAGCAATCAAGCCAGTAATCAAATCCATAAGTGAAATTGGATACTAAAAATTAAACTCTTAAAGATATAAAATTAATAACAAAAGGTCAAAAAATAAAAATTAAAAACCTAGAATAAAAATTAGACTCTCAAAAGTACAATATAAAAAAATACAACACAAAAATTTTTTAAATATGAATTTTTTAATAAGATTTTTTAGAAAGGTGAAAATAAGTTATAAAAATTAATATTTAAAGGAGTAATAAAGAACCATATTAGGACAATATAAGGGGAAAAAGAAAAAAGGTAAAGAAAGGGGGAAAAGGAGGAAAAGAGGAAAAATGAAAAAAAGAATAAAAACAAAGAAATTTTTTAAATAATAAAAAAATTTTATTTAAAATGATAGTGATTTTTTTTAATTTTTTCATAGGAACCCTGGGGATATGTACATTGGTAGTGAGGTAAATATTCATATAATTCCTCCTTTTTCCTGGTCCAGTTAGGTTGCCTACTCAGAAAGTACTCTAATATATCTAGGAATATCTCTGGAGCTTTTGTGGTCAGTGTGGCATCAGTTCAGTGTCAGATATTACCTTGTTCTGGCTTGTACTTGTTCTCAAAGTCTAAAGTTGCCCCTCAAATGCACAGTTTCAGGTTAATCACAGAATTTTAATCTGTTGCACCTGCTACTCTGGCTGCTTCCCCCTGAAGAAACGGTCCCCCCTTCTTTTCTTTGCTTAGGTTGGCCTCCTCTGTTTGCAAGTCTCTCTTCAGTGTCTAATCTCTGCCCTGACATGAGGGGATGAAAGTGGACACTTATTTGAGCTCACTGGCTAAGTTGTGCTGTACAGGAGGGGCACTATAAACAAATGCAACTGGCAGGTGTGGGGAGTGCTCACAGTGGATGAAGCACACGGGGGTTGCCACAGCCCAAGGTGGTGTGCACCTCCCTGGTCCAAGCTGCTTGGGCTCCCAGGTTCACCATGAGGGCATAGTCCTAGGTGGGCTGTTCATCTCCTCAGGGGATCTGGTCTCATGTCCAGGATCCTAGGAAGATGTGGGTAATGACTGGCAGCCTACTCACAGCTTGGTAGAAGATGAGGTCTCTGGGGCTGAGATTTCAATGGCCCCTAGCCTTCCACCTCTGACTGTCTCACACTTGCCTCTCTACCTCCGTGGAGGGCCATAAATGACAGTTGGCTCACTCTCCTTTGGTATTCACTAGGGCCAAATCCTTTGTTCTGTGAGTGCCCCAGGGGTCACAGTGCAGCATTACAGCCTTCCCATGGGAAAGGTCCTTTGTTTCTCCGGCATTCCCATGGTTTGGGTTTTCCCCATTCTATCTGTGCTATGTCATATTAACCCTTTTAGAATGTCCTCATGGCATTCAACCCCGTTCCTTTCCTTAAGGACTGGTGCAGCTTGCACCTCCACACCCTGCCCCCACTAGCTGCTGGTGGTTGACAGCCTGTGAGCTGCTTCTCAGCTGGTAATCACTGTTCAGTGTGATTTCTGTGTTGATTTTTTTTTTTTTTTTTTTTTTTGGTTATGCTGCCTCTGAGATTCCAAAGCTCCCCACTGACCTCACCTATGAGAGGGTTTCCTATTGTGCAGAAATTTCTCCTCCTTCACAACTCTCTCCCCAGCAGGGATCTCTGTACCCAAATCCTTTGTCTCCCTTTTTGTCTTTATACTTTGTCCTACCTCATTCTGAAGAGACTGGTTTTCCTTTCTGGGTATCTGAGATCCTCTGTCAACATTCAGAAATTGTTCTGTGGGAGTTGCTCCACATTTAGATCATTCTTTGATGTTTTTATGGGGGAGAAAGTGGTCTCCCTATCCTATTCTTCTTCTATCTTGGGAGCACCCTCCAAAGTTCTTTCTATTATGCTGTTAAAGACATACAAATTAAAAAAACACACGCCCAAAAAAATTATGTCATATTATTATTTTGAGAATTAAATGAAATAACTCATTTAAAATCCATAGAAAAATGTCTGACACATAGTAAATTCTCAACAAGTATAAGTTATTTTCAATATTATCATTATTGGAGTTTCTGTTGTGGTTTTTGTTGCTGTGATCTTTTAAATGTATTGCCCACAAATGTTAACAATGCAAAAATATTAGAAGTATGTATATTCATTGATTCGAACAGAAATAAAAATGTTAAGATAAAAAGTCCTTTCCTCCCCCTTTCAAATCTGCCTCCACTTACCTGATCTTCACTTCTGATATCTATTTATAAAAAAGAAGTAGTTCAATGTTTTTTATAAAGCTAATTCCATCCCTATGTTTACAATTGTAGCATCCTACTTTTTTGGATTATGCTATATTAATGGTCTCAATTTTCTGTTGAATTTTTAATTCCTCCCTATCCATCTCTTGCTGATATGTGATATCAGTCAAAAATGCTAATGTGAACTTTGGATGAAATTATAGTTACATAGTAATTAGGAAAAATAATATGGCAATCATGTTTTCCTTTTAGTTATAGAAATGAACTCATTTATAAAACCCTACTTTAGCAGAAATGCAGACATAGATAATGTTGGAAGCAAAAGAAAATTATGGCATTAAATATACTTTAAATTAGGTTGCATTTGATCACAATGGGAAATGTGTACCAGGGGCAATTCTAGACACAAATGATATAGTGGCATAAGAGACAGAACAGTCTGATAAGGTTTAAATTTTAGTGTGGAATAATTAAAATGAAGCAGGAAGCAAATGAATTAGTTAACATGAAACAGTGTTAGATGTTTTGAAGAATATAGACTAGCAAAACACTTGGAAATTACATGAGATGGCTTGGAAATGAAGTCAGTATATATAAAAACCAGGATTATAAATGTAAATTTAAGAATGAACTATGTTTATTGAACTGAGAGAAATTCTGGTATCAAGTTAATTGAAAGGACTAGAAATTTTCAAATTGAAAGTAGATATATTGTGTTTCCCAAGTTGTTAGGTGGTAAAGAATCCTCCTGCCAATGCAGGAGATGCAGGAGATGTGACTTTGATACCTGGGTCAGGAAGATTCCCTGAAGTAGGAAATGGCAACCCACTCCAATATCCTTGCCTGGAAAATTCCATGGACAGAGAAACTTAGCAGGTGCAAAGAGTCAAGCACAACTGAGGGACAGAGCATGCCCAATATTTTTAAACTCTAGAATAATGACCACATAAGAAAATATGCAACTTGAGGAGGATATTATATAAGAGAGGCTTCCCAGGTGCTAGTGATAAAGAATCCACCTGCCAATGGAAGAGACAAAAGAGACATGGATTCAGTTCCTGGGTTGGGGAGATCCCCTGGAGGAGGGCATGGCAACCCACTCCAGTATTCTTATCTGGAGAATCCCACAGACAGAGAAGCCTGGTGGGCTACAGTCCAAGTGTTTGGAAAGAGTCGAACATGACTGAAGCAACTTATCACACACATGATTTAAGAAGAAATCAATTTTACCACATTTTTAGAAAACAGATTCATAGAAGAGATAATTAGAGTTACTTCTAAAGTCAAAAGGAGAAACATGAAATGGATCGTTTCAATTTAATGTTCTGCTTTTCAACAATAGATGCTCTAGCAAAAATGTTTCCACAAACACTTTGTGTAATTTTACATTCAAAACAATTCAATCAGGTAGGTGCTTCTATTTTATCCCTTTTATAAATAATCTGAAGCTTTGGCAAGTAAAATCCACAGCTAGTGAAAGATAGAAAAGTTGAAAAAGAAAAGTTAGTCACACAGTTGTGTCTGACTCTTTGTGATCCCATGGACTGTAGCCCACCAGGCTCCTCCATCCATGGAATTCTCCAGGCAAGAGTACTGGAGTGGGTTGCCATTTCCTTATCCACGGGATCTTCCTGACCTAGGGATCAAACCAGGGTCTCCTGCATTGCAGGCGGATTCTTTACCATCTGAGCTACTAAGGAAGCCCCAGTGAAAGATAGAACCAGGTTCCAATCCAGGAGCATGGTCTTAATCTCCATGCTTCACTGATTTATTAGGATGGATGAATATTTGGAAGGGATTGTGTCAGGTTAGTTTGAGCATTGGATGGGTGGTTGAACTGAAGTTCTGGAAATAAGTAAGATAATATAATGCAGAGTTAAAATTAAAAACAAAGCAGTAACTTTACTATAATAAATAGCTAGGTTGCTTCCATGTCTTGGCTATTGTGAACAGAGTTGCAATGTACATTGGAGTGCATGTATACTTTCAAGCCTTGGTTTTCTCTGAATATACTCCTAGAAGTTGGCTAGCTGGATCATACAATAGCTCTATTTTATAATTTTTTATGAAAATTCCATGGAGACCACTTAAATGTCTATCAACAGATGAATGGATGAAGAAGATGTGGTACATACTTACAATACAGTATTACTCAGCTATTAAAAAGAATTAAATAATGCCATTTGCAGCCAAAGAAATGAACCTGGAGATTACATAGTAAGTGAAGTAAGTCAGAGAAAGTCAAGTGTTATATAATATTGCTTATATACAAAATCTAAAAAAAAAAGGATACAAATGAACTTATTTACAAAACAAAGAGATACATATACTTAGAAAATTAACTTATGGTTAGGGGAAAGTTGAGGGGAGGGATAAGTTGTGAATTTACAATTGAGATATACACACTGCTATATTTAAAATAGATAACCAACAAGGAACTCTGGTCAATATTCTGTGATAACATAAATGGGGAAATTATATATATATATGTGTGTGTGTGTGTTTGTTTTATATATATATATATATATATATACATTATATTATATATATATATATAGAAGGCAGTGGCACCCCACTCCAGTACTCTTGCCTGGAAAATCCCATGGACAGAGGAGCCTGGTAGGCTGCAGTCCATGGGGTCGCTAAGTGTTGTACATGACTGAGCGACTTCACTTTCACTTTTTACTTTCATGCATTGGAGAAGGAAATGGCAACCCACTCCAATGTTCTTGCCTGGAGAATCTCAGGTACGGGAGAGCCTGGTGGGCTGCTGTCTATGGGGTCACACAGAGTCAGACATGACTGAAGTGACTTAGAATAGCATAGCATAGCATATGCACACATTATATTATATATATTATATTATATTTTATATATATATAACATTATATATATACACATGTGTGTGTGCATACACACATATGACTGAAAACTTTGTTGTACACCTGAAATAAGAACAACATAATACATAAATATGAAATAAAAATCAAAAGAAAATAAAACAGAATAAACAATTAGCTATAGTAGTTTTTAAAAGACAAAAGAAACTTATAAACTTGGACTTACATATGAAAGTTAACAGCTAAGAGCAACTGTTTTTTTGTAATCCAATGTAGTCCTTAAAGAATTCTAGAATTACTGATGACATAGAATTCATTTACTTTGAACCTCTGCATTAAGATTTAAGGAAAACTGGTAGATAATGAATCCAATTCTTGGAATTGCAAGAAAAAAAAAGAACTAGGGCTTTCAAATTTCTTTGAACTGAATTAAGATTAGCATATTTAACTTACAGTATACTGTGTGGCCTTAAAAAAATCCCATAAATTTTCTGTCTCTTCATCTAGAAACAATGTTAAACATAACACTTGTACATATTAAATATGATGAAATAATCTTAATAAGTCTCTTAGCCCACTATTAACAGACTGATCATTCAAGGAAATTAAATACATTCAGATCAGATCGATCGCTCAGTCATGTCCGACTCTTTGCGACCCCATGAATCGCAGCACGCCAGGCCTCCCTGTCCATCACCAACTCCCGGAGTTCACTCAGACTCACATCCATCGAGTCAGTGATGCCATCCAGCCATCTCATCCTTTGTCATCCCCTTCTCCTCTTGCCCCCAATCCCTCCCAGCATCACAGTCTTTTCCAATGAGTCAACTCTTTGCATGAGGTGGCCAAAGTACTGGAGTTTCAGCTTTAGCATCATTCCCTCCAAAGAAATCCCAGGGCTGATCTCCTTCAGAACGGACTGCTTGGATCTCCTTGCAGTCCAGGGGACTCTCAAGAGTCTTCTCCAACACCACAGTTCAAAAGCATCAATTCTTCGGCACTCAGCCTTCTTCACAGTCCAACTCTCACATCCATACATGACCACAGGAAAAACCATAGCCTTGATTAGACGAACTTTCGTTGGCAAAGTAATGTCTCTGCTTTTGAATGTGCTATCTAGGTTGGTCATAACTTTCCTTCCAAGGAGTAAGCATCTTTTAATTTCATGGCTGCACTCACCATCTGCAGTGATTTTGGAGCCCAAAAAATAGTCTGGCACTGTTTCCACTGTTTCCCCATCTATCTCCCATGAAGTGATGGGACCGGATGCCATGATCTTCTTTTTTTGAATATTGAGCTTTAAGCCAACTTTTTCACTCTCCACTTTCACTTTCATCAAGAGGCTTTTTAGTTCCTCTTCACTTTCTGCCATAAGAGTGGTGTCATCTGCATATCTGAGGTTATTGATATTTCTCCTGGCAATCTTGATTCCAGCTTGTGTTTCTTCCAGTCCAGCGTTTCTCATGATGTACTCTGCATATAAGTTAAATAAACAGGGTGACAATATACAGCCTTGACGAACTCCTTTTCCTATTTGGAACCAGTCTGTTGTTCCATGTCCAGTTCTAACTGTTGCTTCCTGACCTGCATACAAATTTCTCAAGAGGCAGATCAAGTGGTCTGGTATTCCCATCTCTTGAAGAATTTTCCACAGTTTATTGTGATCCACACAGTCAAAGGCTTTGGCATAGTCAATAAAGCAGAATACATATTTTTTATTTATCTTTATCTTACTCATCTATTCAACAGATATTTATTACACATCTACTAGGTATCTGGCTCTGTTCTTTGTTCTAAGAGGAAAATAATGGTGACAAGTATGATTCCTGTTCTCTGCTAGGTTAAGGTCTCAAAGAATGCTTAACTCTACTTTCAATGCTGTCATTTATGAACTTCCCTTTCCTATAAAATGGGGTTTCCCTTGTGGCTCAGCCGGTAAAGAATCCGCCTGTAATGCAGGAGACCTGGGTTTAATCCCTGGGTTGGGAAGATCCCCTGGAGAAGGGAAAGACTACCCACTCCAGTATTCTGGCCTGGGGAATTCCATGGACTATATACTCCATGGGGTCACAAAGAATCAGACATGGCTGGGCGACTTTCACTTCATTTTCATATAAAATTAATTCAAATTCCTTTAATTACCAAAAACAAAACTAAACAAACCTCCTTCCACAAAGCTAAGATTCTTTGTTAAGACAAATCTTTAAAATTGTGTCTAATAACTGCTTCCAAAAAGTGTATTTTTGCTTTCTCACTCCCACATTTCAATGTATACATCTTTATCACCATATGACATGTGACTCTGTAGATACTGATATATTTAAAATCACACTTCTCTCCTAGGATTTATTCTCATTTCATGTGATCACTGGGGCTCTTATGTTATATTAAACATGGTGTCATTTTCTTTTTTTTTTTTTTTACTTTACATTTTCTTTCTAAAACATTTTTTGTTTCCTGCATATAGAACTATAAGTGCTCTCAGATCTCATCCAGCCTATCAGTCATAGTCTATCCTATTCTCTTTTACTCCAAAAAAAGAAGAAAAAAAAAAAGATTTAAATAATTAGCTAGATATATACCTACATTTCTACTTTTACATTTCAATCCATAAAATGTAATTTCTACATTTTATCAGCAATATTCTTGTTTATATTTCAATACCATAGCTAGGCATATACTTGTGATGCTATTTCTACACTTCAATCATAAAGCAAGACATCATATTACATATAGTAAGAATAACAAGATTATGAAAAAGTGACAAGTAGATCCCTGGTATTAAAATTCTCAAGATAATAGAGTCTTTAAAATATGGTTTTTATAGAGTCCTATATCAGGTTATTTGACCTATATATGAGAAGATAAAATGATATTTTATCAATATTTTAAAAAAGCCAAAGATAAATGACAGCTAACCTAAAAATGAATCAAAATCAAGAAAACAAGAAAAATTTTTTGTAATAAACTAAATGGAATAGCAGAGAAGACTAATCCCCCCCTTTATTATTTAATCTCCTCAATTTACTTTAGTTAAAAAAATCTTCACCTAGAGCTGCTGAACAAGTGCCTATATTTTATGGCGTCTTTTGGAATTAATTCAGTTTTGAGGTTATGGGAATTCTTGCCCAAAAGGTGTGAGAAAAAATATGTTAAAGTAGTCATGTTTTGAATTCTTCAAATAGTTGACTTGATTTCTTTACTCCTCTTATCCTTTTCTGAATGGTGGCTGTAACTGTGGAGTTAGGACCAACAGTAAACATGCAAATATGGTCCATGTCAGTATGAATTGAAGAAATTATATAGAAGAACTTTAGATCCTGATAACAATAGGGAGAAAAGCTGATTCCTGCTCTGAAATATATACCTACATCTAGATTATAATGTGAGAGACATTTAACTTCTTTGTTTTTTAATCAGAGCATATTTGAGTCTCTATGTTACAGTAACATAAACTATATGCTAGCATTTACCATGAGTTTAGAAAAAAATAACATTTAAATAGAGTTTAGAGGCTTAATGCAAAATTTAAAAAAAAAATTGAAATACAAACATTTGTAACAATAGCAATAAACTTAACATCTTTAAAAAAAAAAAAAAACACAGAATTTACTAATCTACTTTTTTTTTTTTTTAACTACCTCAGGTCCTAATTGTGGCACATGGGATCTTCCATTGTGGTTCACTGACTCTCTAGCTGTGGCACATGGGATTAGATGCTCGACCATATGTGGGATCTTAGTTCTTCAGTCAGGGATCAAATCCACATCTCCTGTATTGCAAGGTGGATTCTTAACCACTGGAGCACCAGGAAAGTCCCTGGATCTATTCATTTAGATCTAAACATAGAAGTCTCTGGAAAAAATTGAATATGTATTTAATTATTTACTTTTTGTTCCATGTTTGACAAATATAAATCTATAATCAAAGCAAAATTAAAATCATTATTTCTGTCACCTAAATCTAAATCTAAATATATTAGAGATCTCTTATTGCTTGTCAGTTCAGTCAGTCAGTTCAGTCGCTCAGTCATGTCTGACTCTTTGCGACCCCATGAATCACAGCACGCCAGGCCTCCCTGTTCATCACCAACACCCGGAGTTCATTCAGACTCACATCCATTGAGTCAGTGATGCCATCCAGCTATCTCACCCTCTGTCATCCCTTTCTCCTCCTGCCCCCAATCCCTCCCAGCATCAGAGTCTTTTCCAATGAGTCAACTCTTCGCATGAGGTGGCCAAAGTACTGGAATTTCAGCTTTAGCATCATTCCTTCCAAAGAAATCCCAGGGCTGATCTCCTTCAGAATGGACTAGTTGGATCTCCTTGCAGCCCAAGGGACTCTCAAGAGTCTTCTTCAACATCACAGTTCAAAAGCATCAATTCTTTGGTGCTCAGCTTTCTTCACAGTCCAACTCTCATGACCACCAGAAAAGACATAGCCTTGACTAGACAGAACTTTGTTGGCAAAATAATGTCTCTGCTTTTGAATATGCTATCTAGGTTGGTCATAACTTTCCTTCCAAGGAGTAAGTGTCTTTTAATTTCATGGCTGCAGTCACCATCTGCAGTGATTTTGGAGCCCAAAAATAGTCTGACACTGTTTCCACTGTTTCCCCATCTATTTTCCATGAAATGATGGGACCAGGTGCCATGATCTTCATTTTCTGAATGTTGAGCTTTAAGTCAACTTTTTCACTCTCCTCGTTCACCTTTATCAAGAGGCTTTTGATTTCCTCTTCACTTTCTGCCGTAAGAGTGGTGTCATCTGCATATCTGAGGTTATTGATATTTCTCCCGGCAATCTTGATTCCAGCTTGTGCTTCTTCCAGCCCAGCATTTCTCATGATGTACTCTGCATATAATTTAAGTAAGCAGGGTGACAATATACAGCCTTGACAAACTCTTTTCCTATTTGGAACCAGTCTGTTGTTCCATGTCCAGTTCTAACTGTTGCTTCCTGACCTGCATACAAATTTCTCAAGAGGCAGATCAGGTGGTCTGGTATTCCCATCTGTTTCAGAATTTTCCACAGTTTATTGTGATCCACACAGTCAAAGGCTTTATCATAGTCAATAGAGCAGAAATAGATGTTTTTCTGGAACTCTCTTGCTTTCTCCATGATCCAACAGATGTTGGCAATTTGGTCTCTGGTTCCTCTGCCTTTTTAAAACCAGCTTGGACATCAGGAAGTTCATGGCTCATGTATTGCCGAAGCCTGGCTTGGAGAATTTTGAGCATTACTTTACTAGCATATGAGATGAGTGCAATCATGCAGTAGTTTGAGCGTTCTTTGGCATTGCCTTTCTTTGGGATTGGAATGAAAACTGACCTTTTCCAGTCCTGTGGCCACTGCTGAGTATTGCTTGTACATACCAACTATTCTTTGGGAACTTCACTTTCAAAAGACTGAGTTTTCAGAGCCATATTTGTTCTACTTGTGCGCTTCCCTGGTGGCCCATATGGTAGAGAATCTGCCTACAATGAAGGAGACTTGGGTTCAATCCCTGGGTGAAGAAAATCCACTGGATAAGCGAACAGCTACCCACTGCAGTATTCTTGCCTGAAGAATTCCATGGGCAAAGAAGCCTGGTGAGTTATACAGTCCATGGGATCACAAAGAATCAGACACAATTGAGAGAATAACACTTTCACATAACTTTTTGTTGCTGTTGTTCTGTTTAACACAGATTCTGGGTTGAAGCCAAGAGGCCATGCTTAAAAATCTCATCCAAACCAGGATAATTGGATGATCTGTTTCAAGGATTTAGAATTAGTCTGCCACCAAGCTAGAAATGAAGATTAGTATTGTGAGGGAATCCCTTATGATTATACAGTGGAAGTGAGAAATAGATTTAAGGAACTAGATCTGATAGATAGAGTGCATGACGAACTATGGACTGAGGTTCGTGACAGTGTACAGGAGACAGGGATCAAGACCATCCCCATGGAAAAGAAATGCAAAAAAGCAAAATGGCTGTCTGGGGAGGCCTTACAAATAGCTGTGAAAAGAAAAGAAGTGAAAAGCAAAGGAGAAAAGGAAAGATATAAGCATCTGAATGCAGAGTTCCAAAGAATAGCGAGAAGAGATAAGAAAGCCTTCCTCAGCCATCAATGCAAAGAAATAGAGGAAAATAACAGAATGGGAAACACTAGAGATCTCTTCAAGAAAATTAGAGATGCCAAGGGAATATTTCATGCAAAGATGGGCTCGATAAAGGACAGAAATGGTATGAACCTAACAGAAGCAGAAGATATTAAGAAGAGGTGGAAAGAATACACAGAAGAACTGTACAAAAAAGATCTTCATGACCCAGATAATCACGATGGTGTGATCACTGACCTAGAGCCAGACATCCTGGAATGTGAAGTCAAGTGGGCCTTAGGAAGCATCACTACGAACAAAGGTAGTGGAGGTGATGACATTCCAGTTGAGCTATTTCAAATCCTGAAAGATGATGCTGTGAAAGTGCTTCACTCAATATGCCAGCAAATTTGGAAAACTCAGCAGTGGCCACAGGACTGGAAAAGGTCAGTTTTCATTCCAATCCAAAAGAAAGGCAATGCCAAAGAATGCTCAAACTACCCCACAATTGCACTCATCTCACACACTAGTAAGTAATGCTCAAAATTCTCCAAGCCAGGCTTCAGCAATACGTGAACCATGAACTTCAAGATGTTCAAGCTGGTTTTAGAAAAGGCAGAGGAACCAGAGACCAAATTGCCTACATCCACTGGATCATGGAAAAAGCAAGAGAGTTCCAGAAAAACATCTATTTCTGCTTTATTGACTATGCCAAAGCCTTTGACTGTGTGGATCACAATAAACTGTGGAAGATTCTGAAAGAGATGGGAATACCAGGCCACATGACCTGCCTCTTAAGGAATCTGTATGCAGGTCAGGAAGCAACAGTTAGAACTGGACATGGAACAACGGACTGGTTCCAAATAAGAAAAGGAGTATGTCAAGGCTGTATATTGTCACCCTGCTTATTTAACTTCTATGCAGAGTACATCGTGAGAAACGCTGGGCTGAAAGAAACACAAGCTGGAATCAAGATTGCCAGGAGAAATATCAATAACCTCAGATATGCAGATGACACCACTCTTATGGCAGAAAGTGAAGAGGAACTCAAAAGCCTCTTGATAAAGGTGAAAGAGGAAAGTGAAAAAGTTGGCTTAAAACTCAACATTCAGAAAATGAAGATCATGGCACCTGGTCCCATCATTTCATGGGAAATAGATGGGGAAACAGTGGAAACAGTGTCAGACTTTATTTTTCTGGGCTCCAAAATCACTGCAGATGGTGACTGCAGCCATGAAATTAAAAGACGCTTACTCCTTGGAAGGAAAGTTATGACCAACCTAGATAGCATATTCAAAAGCAGAGACATTATTTTGCCAACAAAGGTCTGTCTAGTCAAGGCTATGACTTTTCCAGTAGTCATGTATGGATGTGAGAGTTGGACTGTGAAGAAAGCTGAGCGCCAAAGAATTGATGCTTTTGAACTGTGGCGTTAGAGAAGACTCTTGAGAGTCCCTTGGACTGCAAGGAGATCCAACCAGTCCATTCTGAAGGAGATCAGCCCTGGGATTCCTTTGGAAGGAATGATGCTAAAGCTGAAACTCCAGTACTTTGGCCACCTCATGCGAAGAGTTGACTCATTGGAAGACTCTGATGCTGGGAGGGATTGGGGACAGGAGGAGAAGGCGATGACAGAGGATGAGATGGCTGGATGGCATCACTGACTCAATGGACGTGAGTCTGAGTGAACTCCGGGAGTTGGTGATGGACAGGGAGGCCTGGCGTGCTGTGATTCATGGGGTCGCAAAGAGTCAGACACAACTGAGTGACTGAAATGACTGACTGACTGACTGACTGAACACAGTGGGTCACATGTGCATAAAAAATTACACAGGACAAGTTAGCTGTTTATCTTGAAAAGCAGAGAAAGAGGCAAGATCTTGACTCCTTGTAGAAGTCCTGAGAGTTTAGCTGCCTTGGTTCATAATTACCATTCTTGTTTCTATTCCTGATTCATTAGACTTAAATGTTTGTTTGCTTGTTTGTTGTTGTTCTGTCTTGGTGTTACAATGTAATTCTACATATTATAAACTGATAGCCAATCAAGCATACACAGAAGAAGTGGGAACCATTCTTGAAAAAATAAATGTCTTCTGTTACTCAGTGTAGAGAAACTTACCTCTTACCTCTAACACTTATAGTTACTTTGATGAATAATTCTGTATTGACCTGGAGCATTTCCAGATCTAAAAATTGAGCTTTCTATAGTGTGTGTCTATTCAGTTTTGTCTGACTCTTTGTGACCCCATGGACTGCAGTACACCAGGCTCCCCTGTCCTCCACTATCTCCCAAAGTTTGATCAAATTCTTGTACATTGAGTATGTGATGTTATCTAAGTATTTCATCCACTGCTACCCTCTTCTCCTCATGCCTTCAATCTTTCACAGTACAAGGGTCTTTTCTAATGAGTTGGCTCTTCTCATCATGTGGCCAAAGTATTGGAGCCTCACCATCATCCTTTCAATGAATATTCAAGGTTGATTTCCTTTAAGATTGACTGGTTTGATCTCTTTGCAGTCCAGGGAACTCTCAAGAGTCTTTCCAACACCATGATTTGAAAGCATTAATTTTTCATCACTCAGCCTTCTTTATGATCCAACTGTCACATCTATACTTGACTACTGGAAAAACCATAGCTTTGACTATATACAACCCTTTTGGCAAAGTGATGCCTCTGTTTTTTAATATGATGTCTAGGTTTGTCATAGCTTTTCTTATGAAGAGCAAGTGTCTTTTAATTTTACGGTTGCAGTCACTGTCTTCAGTGATTTTGGAGCTCGAGAAAATAAAATCCAGTTTTTTCCCCTGCTCTTTGGCATGAAGTGATGGGACTAGATGTCATGACCTTAGGGTTTTTTTTGTTTGTTTTTTTTTTTAAATTTTGAGTTTCAAATCAGTTTTTCACTCTCCTTTTTCACCCTCATCTAGAAGCTCTTTAGTTCCTCTTCACTTTGCACCTTTAGCATGGTATCATCTGCATATCTGAGGTTGTTGATATTTCTCCAGGCAATTTTCATTCCAGCTTGTGATTCATCTAGTCCAGTATTTGGCTTGATGTACTCTGCATATGTCCAACCTAGATAGCATATTCAAAAGCATAGACATTACTTTGCCAACAAAGGTCCATCTAGTCAAGGCTATGGTTTTTCCTGTGGTCATGTATGGATGTGAGAGTTAGACTGTGAAGAAGGCTCAGCGTCAAAGAATTAATGCTTTTGAACTGTGGTGTTGGAGAAGACTCTTGAGAGTCCTTTGGACTGCAAGGAGATCCAACCAGTCCATTCTGAAGGAGATCAGCCCTGGGATTCCTTTGGAAAGAATGATGCTAAAGCTGAAATTCCAGTACTTTGGCCACCTCATGCGAAGAGTTGACTCATTGGAAAAGACTCTGATGCTGGGAGGGATTGGGGGCAGGAGGAGAAGGGGACGACAGAGGATGAGATGGCTGGATGGCATCACTGACTCAATGGACGTGAGTCGGAGTGAACTCTGGGAGTTGGTGATGGACAGGGAGGCCTGGCATGCTGTGATTCATGGGGTCGCAAAGAGTCGGACATGACTGAGCGACTGAACTGAACTGAACTGAACTCTGCATATACACTAAATAAGTAGGGTAACAATGTTTAGGTATCCCAATTAAATTCTCAGATGGTGGATACATGATTCTCTACTTCAGTTGAAAGATGAGAGGATAAGATCTAAGTTTAGAAACCACTTACATGTGTTGTGTGAAAGGAGAGAAGTTTAGAAATCACATACATGAATGGTATGTACAACCATGCCACTTCAAAAAAAATAATATAGAAAAAAATCCATTGATTGAGAAGGAAGGACAATCCAGGGCTCATGTAATGAGTAAAAAATATTTGAAGGCTAAGGGGAGCTGAAAGTAGCTAACAAAAACTGAGAAGGAAAAAAATAATTACACACTTTTAGTGGAGTATCAAGAGATTTTCAAAAAACAAGAGAATCACAGAACCAAGGAGAAATGAAATGTGTAAAATCCAAGAAGTCATCTGAACGATGATGTAAAGTGAAGACAAATTATAACCAGAGTTGTTAACATAGAGATAATCAGCTAAAGTGATGAAAATGGAATAATTTTGCATTGTTTTAAACTCAAATTTGAGATTTTTAGTTAAATTCAGTTGTTATTTTTCTACAGTACTTCAAAATATGTGATATTATGAAAATCAGTAAAAATGAAGGAGAGAAGGAGTTTAAATGCTTGTGATGACAATAAATGAATAAAATGATAAAATGGAAGACCATGATATGTAATCAGCATAAGGCTAGAAGTGAGAACATGAAAGAGAGCATGGATTACTAAAAATGTAATAGAGGCACGTATATTAAGAAAAATGAAAATCCTTCCTCCTGTGTGTCACCTTGATTTTCACACAGAACACTTTATTTCTGATGCTTCTGTCACCAAATGCATGAGTTTTTCCCTACCAAAAAATTCTCTGAAACACAAGCTAAATTCTCTGAAACACAAGCTGGATGTTGTATCAGATCAGATCAGTCGCTCAGTCGTGTCCGACTCTTTGCGACCCCATGAATCACAGCACGCCAGGCCTCCCTGTCCATCACCAACTCCCGGAGTTCATCCAGACTCACGTCCATCAAGTCACTGATGCCATCCAGCCATCTCATCCTCTGTCGTCCCCTTCTCCTCCTGCCCCCAATCCCTCCCAGCATCAGAGTCTTTTCCAATGAGTCAACTCTTCACATGAGGTGGCCAAAGTACTGGAGTTTCAGCTTTAGCATCATTCCTTCCAAAGAAATCCCAGGGCTGATCTCCTTCAGAACGGACTGTTGTATAATTTACCTTAATTCTGAAAATGACTTCCTGTAGTGTCAGATTCAACAGGTTAAGAAATTAGTCCCACAAGACTGTCCACTTCAATGCCAATCACAAGTACTAAGTCTCAAGGTTGCCTAAAACTGCTGTTTTACTTGACTAGATAGGGCCTGGAGGTTCCCAGGACCCCTCCTCACATTCAACTAATTTGCTAGAGGAGCTCATGGAATCTAGGGAAACATACTTATGTACTTATGTTTACTGTTTATTAAAGGATATGGTAAAGAATACAGATGGGCAGCCTCATGAAAAGATACATAAACAGAGGTCTGGGAGGTTCCTGAGCTCTTCAGTGCCAGGAGCCATCTCCCGGCATATTGCATATTGAGTGCAGCACTTTCACAGCATCATCTTTCAGGATCTGGAATAGCTCAACTGGAAGTCTATCACTGCCAGGAGCCAGCGTGAGGAACTCCGCCCGTGGCAAAGGTCATGAGGAAGGAGGCTCAGCATACGCAAAGGCGGGATCGAGCCTCAGGAGTCCCCCTGGAAATTCTCGAACATCTACCCCCAAAACCAGAGTCTGCCTACTTTCTGCTTTGTGCTTTCACCTACACCTCTGACTTTACAGGGAGCTGTCCCCCACTACCTCTCTCTGAAAAAAGAGTTAACTTACAGCTCCAGTTAATAATTCCTGGGTGTGACAGTGTTTCAACCTACAAACTCCTTTGGAAGTCCTCTAGCCTGCCTGAATAGGTTTTTCCGGCCACATGTGATAGTTCAGAGCCTCCCAACTGTGAGAGGCATGAGATGTTCTAAACTGTCTAAATACGGATTCCTTTGACCAGTTAAAAGATTGATTAGAAATTGTATTGGTGAAGGGTTTTTCACTTGTTGGGCCAATGTTTGCTGCTTAGTCTCCATATCCCTTACCTACTGTGTCCCTGGCAGTGTATTGATTAATATAATTGGTGTAAGTAGTAGCTTTAATGTTTGTAACCTTGGACCCTTGAGTTAATTCTTTTTCTTGTTACAGCCCACCACACCTTTGCCCTATAGGAATGCAACTTTAATGCTTTTGGAGGGTGGCGCCTGACTAATCAGCTTTAGAGAAAAATAAGTTTTCTGAAGAAAGGGTCTTAAAATGTTAACAGGCCTCCGGGCCAGAAGATGATGCAAATCACCTAAACTTTTGCATGTGATAAGTTTGCAGGAAAAAAGCCTGGCTTATTGCATGACTCTACCCCTTCTCCCATTATCCTCTATGCATAACTTAAGGTATAAAAACTATTTTGGAAAATAAATTGCGGGCCTTGTTCACCGAAACTTGGTCTCCCCATGTCGTTCTTTCTCTCACCTTCTGGCTGAATTATTCAGCCTCTTTTCTCCACTGAATTTCCTCACTGAGCTATCCTTATTTCAGCCTCTTTTCTCCACTGAATTTCCTCACTGAGCTGTCCTCATTCTATTACTCTTTATATCTTTGATGACTATTTAAATAAATAGGTCGCTGATGCCATCTCTCCTTCGAATACCCTGGATCAGCCAGGGCTGGACCCCGGCACTTCAGTCCCTGCAGAGTGGGGGAGCATCACCATCCTGGTGTGGATGCTTTTACCAAAATGAAGCCTCTCCAAACCCCATACTATTGGAGTTTTTATAGAGGCTTCCTCACAGTAGGAATGATCAACTACTAGAGAAGTATAGAGGGGCTAAAAATTCCAAAATTTAAATTATGGCTTGGTCTTTCTAGTGACCAGTCCCCATCGAGGAGCCCACTAAGGGTCACCTCATTAGTACAAATGATACCCCTAATGCTTTTACCACTTTTGAAACTACAGAGTTTTTAAGAGCTCTGTGCCAGGACTAGGTCCAGAGGCAAATACATTTTCTTTTTTTTAATATCTCACTGTTTTGCCAAAGTTTTCACTTTCATCTCAGTTTCAAAGGATTTGTTAACAAAATAAGCCAAACATTATATACAAACAAATAATACAAATATTTATTAGAGAATTGTAGATCTTTCAATATACTAACATTAAAAGAAAAAAGAAAGAGAAAGCACAGAGAATACATCACCAAATTTGGTTTTGACCAACATCCAGACTTAAACAGCACTGGGAAGTCCCAAGTCATAGCACATCTGGAGTCCCAGCTGGGAAAAGGTTCCATGGCAGTGTGTTCTCTCTGTGGGTGAGATTTCAAAGATTGCAGTTTGGGGTTCCCACTTATAACCCAAGGACAATGCAAACTGATAGCATCATCAATCTGTGACCAAATTGCAAGCCAGGTTTCATGTTAATATCATTTGTTTTGTCTTGTAAAACTTGGAATATTGTTAAGTCTGGGGCTTGGTTGGCCAGGCCCCCTCCAGAGGCTCAACAATTTCAATATTATTTCCCTATCTTATCTGTCATGTTCCAAGTCTTGCACTCACAGCAGGCAGTCACTCCTGGTCACTCCCAGTCAGGGCAGTGTCCAGGCAAGTTAGAAGCCAGGTCAGAGGCCTGCTCTGCTCTTTTGTCTCTGAAACCTGAAAAAGACTTCTATTTTATTTCCCTAACATTCATGACAAGGAACAGAAGTTTCTAATGAATTGAAATAATTATCAGAATGGATGTGATAAATCAATTAAATTGTAAGGAAAGATATTATTTTCAGAAATAAGTGTGGTTGAAATAAAGATTTTGCAAGAGTTGGAGTAATTGAAGATGTTAAAAGATAAAATAAGACTAAGAGAAATAAAGGTTAAAAAGTCAAAAAATGGAAACTAACTTCTGGTTAGAACATAGAAGCTGTCAACTAAAATTAAAATGTACAACATGATAGCTGTAGTTTCAGTTTTATTTAAGGATTCACTGAGGTCTATAGCCTGGGAGATAGTCTGTCACATAGCTCTGAAGAACTACTTCAAAGAGGGTAAAGGGGGGGGTCAGCATATATGCTATTTTGAAGAAGCGGTGCCTCTAATGAAGCACATATCTCAGTAAATTCTAGTCATGAGGAGTAGATATCTCAATTAATGATTTTATTCATTTCCTAAGTAAAAGAAGGTGCAAAAATATGAGTTCATAAAATTTTGTTCCAAAAATGCCTATCTGAAGGCCTGCAATGCCATTTTTTTTCCCCAGAGCACAGAATGCCTCCTTCTTGATCTCTGCCCTGAACTCTTTTCAGGGTGTGTAGAAGTTCAGCTACTGCGGTGGCTGATGATTAAATCCGTAGAGCTTGATGGCAAGCTTTAGTTGGCAACATTTGAAGACATTTTTACTCCAAATCTATGAATTCAAACAATTTGGGCCATCTGCAAAATTATAAATTTACAAAAAGAATCCGTGATCTGAAGATTAAGAGAAATGTAAATGAACTAATTTTTTTTATTTTATTTTATTTAACTTCACAATATTGTATTGGTTTTGCCATATATCAAAATGAATCTACCACAGGTATACATGTGTTCCGCATCCTGAACCCTCCTCCCTCCTCCCTCCCCATACCATCCCTCTGGGTCGTCCCAGTGCACCAGCCCCAAGCATCCAGTATCGTGCATCGAACCTGGACTGGCAACTCGTTTCATATATGATATTATACATACTTCAATGCTATTCTCCCAAATCATCCCACCCTCTCCCTCTCCCACAGAGTCCAAAAGACTGAGCTAAATTTTAAACCAGGATGAAGCTCTTCTAGGAAGGAAAGAAAAAAAGTGAAGTCGTTCAGTCGTGTCCGACTCTTTGCGACCCCATGGACTGTAGCCTACCAGGTTCCTCCATCCATGGGATTTTCCAGGCAATAATACTGGAGTGGGTTGCCATTTCCTTCTCCAGGAGATCTTCCCAACCCAGGGACTGAACCCAGGTCTCCTGTATTGTAGGCACACACTTGACCATCTGAGCCACCAGGGAAGCTCTCTTCTCTAGGAGATAAGAGACCCACAATTCTTCTACCCTTTGATGAAATAATGCATGAATAAAAAAATCTGACAACAATGAGGCTAAGGAGAAACCAGTTGCTAACTAAACATCTTATTAACAGCCATGTGTAACCTGATATAACAGAGTAGAGTGCCAATGAAGTTTACCTCCAGTGTGAATAATTACATATCTACCAGTTTGTCCCCAAGACTCTTCATTGAGGGTCAGAGATATTGCATTAAAAGTAGGATAAGAGAGTTGAGAAAAATCACCTTCACTCATCTTGAATCTCCCCAAAACCAAGATATTTATATTTGTGAAAGAAGTTGAATAAAAATGTTTTAGAAAGGGGAATAGAATGAAATATTCTTAGTTCAAAAAACTAGTATCATGGCATCTAGTCCCATCACTTCATAGAAAATAGATGGTGAAACAATGGAAACAGTGACAGACTTTTTTTTCTTGGGTTCCAAAATCACTGCATATGGTGACTGCAGCCATGAAATTAAAAAACGTTTGCTCCTTGGAAGAAAAGCTATGACCAACCTAGACAGTATATTAAAAAGCACAGACATTACTTCATCAACAAAGGTCCATCTAGTCAAAGCTATGGTTTTTCCAGTAGTCATATATGCATGGAGGTGGCTTCCCTGGTGGTTCAGGCTGTAAAGCGTCTACCTACAATGCGGGAGATCCAGGTTCAATCCCTGGGTAGGGAAGATCTCCTGGAGAAGGAAATGGCAACCCACTCCAGTATTCTTGCCTGGAAAATTCCATGGATGGAGGAACCTGGTAGGCTACAGTCCATGGGGTTGCAAAGAGGTGGACACGACTGAGCGACTTCACTTTCACTTTCTATATGGATGTGAGAGTTGGACATTAAAGAGAACTGAGCACCAAAGAATTGATGCTTTTGAACAGTGGTATTGGAAAAGATTCTAGAGAGTCCCTTTGACTGCAAGATCAAACCAGTCCATCCTAAAGGAAATCAGTCCTCAATATTTATTGGAAGGATTGATGCTGAAGCTGAAACTCCAATCCTTTGGCCACCTGATGCGAAGAACTGACTCCTTGAAAAAGAGCCTGATGCCGGGAAAGGTTGAAGGTGGGAGGAGAAGGGAAGGACAGATAATGAGATGGTTGGATGACATCACCGAATTGAGGACATGAGTTTGAGCAAGCTCTGGGAGTTGGTGATGGATAGGGAAGCCTGGTGTGCTATAGTCCATGGCATCACAAAGAGTCGAACATGACTGAGCAACTAAACTGAACTGATAGAATGAAAGAGAACATAATATAAATAGTAACAGAAGGGAACAAAAATATCTGAAGTACATGCCAGAGGGTAAAGAAAAACAAATAACCTTTATTTTGAAGAATTAAAGAGGAAATAATTTCCATAATGAATATTCAATTTATGTCTAAGACAAAATGAAGCCAATTTTCAGAGAGATTATTGAAGATATTAGAAAACTATAGATATTATTCTCTAATTTCAGGTGGGCACAGATTGAGTTTGTGACCGTGGGAAAGAGGAATATTGAGTCCAAGTAAAAGAGGAAATGAGTAGTATGAGGATTCATATTCTTGATACATATCTTTCCTGCTTTCCTTAGATTTCCTGTAATAATCAAGTTAGCATGAAATACTAGGCATAAAAATATTAGTCTTAATAGTATCTTAGCAATTAGAGTCTACATCCTTTTACTAAAATATATACATTCACTGGGTATCTATTTCTTCATTTTACAGAGCTGTGTTTATTTGATGGTTGTGGGAAGCTTAATAAAAAGTGAAGATGTTCAGAAAATATTAATATTCACTGAAAAACCCAATTACGTATTGCTAAAAGGTGCCATAGAAGGAAGGCTCTTTTAATTTCTCTACCCAGTAGTCACAAGCACAGTTTCCCACCACAAGCATGTGTCTCTCATCGCCTCAATGTAGACATTTTCCTCAGTGCTCTGAGATTCTTTGGATAATACCTTAGCCTCCCCAGTTTCAGGTGAGATATTTATGAGACAAGATCAACATGGTCCCCAGGGAGATCTTGCCCCAGTGGCCCACGGTGGTAAATTATCTATTTATATAAAATTTGTTGGTTTTTCTCCCTTGTCTCTCTCTCTATTTTTTCCACTTTGTTTCTTGACTTCTCAGAAGATTCACTTGTATAAAATTCCTTGACCCAGAGTTGATTTAGAGGAGGTGGGGGTTGGGAAATTTTCAGAGTAGGGAGGATTTAAATTAAGAAAATGAAAAGTGAAAGTGAAGTCGTTCAGTCCTGTCTGACTCCTTGCAACCTCATGGACTGTAGCCTACCACACTCCTCCATTCATGGGATTTTCCAGGCAAGAGTCCTGAAGTGGGTTGCCATTTCCTTCTCCAGAGGATCTTCCCAACCCAGGGATCGAACCTGGGTCTCCTGCATTGTAGGCAGACGCTTTACCATCTGAGCCAGCAGAGGGGACAAATCTTGAAGGTAAATAAATGTAAGAAATCCATGGCAAATTTTTTTTTAATGAAAAGGAATTGTTCATTAAATACAATTACATATTATTTGTATTAAATTTATACACAAAAATTGGATACTTAACTCATAGAATGCACCAATTATATAGAAGTGGGTAAAATAATGAATAAAAAATATTTTAAAAAGTCTTGCAAGAAAATATTTAAGGACTTCAGAAAGTTTTGGGAATATCAGAGATCAGATCAGTCGCTCAGTCGTGTCCGACTCTTTGCGACCCCATGAATCGCAGCACGCCAGGCCTCCCTGTCCATCACCAACTGCCGGAGTTCACCCAGACTCACGTCCATCGAGTCAGTGTTGCCATCCAGCCATCTCATCCTGTCATCCCCTTCTCCTCCTGCCTCAATCCCTCCCAGCATCAGAGTCTTTTCCAATGAGTCAACTCTTCGCATGAGGTGGCCAAAGTACTGGAGTTTCAGCTTTAGCATCATTCCCTCCAAAG
Organism: Bos javanicus; assembly: GCF_032452875.1. NCBI lineage: Eukaryota > Metazoa > Chordata > Mammalia > Artiodactyla > Bovidae > Bos > Bos javanicus. Next base: position 37,092,496 of record NC_083879.1, on the reverse strand, counting down.
AAATCTCAGGGCTGATCTCCTTCAGAATGGACAGGTTGGATCTCCTTGCAGTCCAAGGGACTCTCAAGAGTCTTCTCCAACACCAAGGTTCAAAAGCATCAATTCTTCAGCGCTCAGCCTTCTTCACAGTCCAACTCTCACATCCATACATGACCACAGGAAAAACCATAGCCTTGACTAGATGAACCTTTGTTGGCAAAGTAATGTCTCTGCTTTTGAATATGCTATCTAGGTTGGTCATGACCTTCCTTCCAAGGAGTAAGCGTCTTTTAATTTCATGGCTCTGCAGTCACCAACTGTAGTGATTTTGGAGCCCAGAAAAATAAAGTCTGACACTGTTTCCACTGTTTCCCCATCTATTTCCCATGAAGTGGTGGGACCAGATGCCATGATCTTCGTTTTCTGAATGTTGAGCTTTAAGCCAACTTTTTCACTCTCCACTTTCACTTTCATCAAGAGGCTTTTGAGTTCCTCTTCACTTTCTGCCATAAGGGTGGTGTCATCTGCATATCTGAGGTTATTGATACTTCTCCTGGCAATCTTGATTCCAGCTTGTGTTTCTTCCAGTCCAGCGTTTCTCATGATGTACTCTGCATATAAGTTAAATAAACAGGGTGACAATATACAGCCTTGACGAACTCCTTTTCCTATTTGGAACCAGTCCGTTTTTCCATATCTAGTTCTAACTGTTGCTTCCTGACCTGCACCCAAATTTCTCAAGAGGCAGATCAAGTGGTCTGGTATTCCCATCTCTTGAAGAATTTTCCACAGTTTATTGTGATCCACACAGTCAAAGGCTTTGGCATAGTCAATAAAGCAGAAATAGATGTTTTTCTGGGACTCTCTTGCTTTTTCTATGATCCAGAGGATGTTGGCAATTTGATCTCTGGTTCCTCTGCCTTTTCTAAAACCAGCCTGAACATCTGGAAGTTCACGGTTCACATATTGCTGAAGCCTGGCTTGGAGAATTTTGAGCATTACTTTACTAGCGTGTGAGATGAGTGCAATTGTGGGGTAGTTTGAGCATTCTTTGGCATTGCCTTTCTTTGGGATTGGAATGAAAACTGACCTTTTCCAGTCCTGTGGCCACTGCTGAGTTTTCCAAATTTGCTGGCATATTGAGTGAAGCACTTTCACAGCATCATCTTTCAGGATTTGGAATAGCTCAACTGGAATGTCATCACCTCCACTACCTTTGTTCGTAGTGATGCTTTCTAAGGCCCACTTGACTTCACATTCCAGGATATCTGGCTCTAGGTCAGTGATCACACCATCATGATTATCTGGTTGTGAAGATCTTTTTTGTACAGTTCTTCTGTGTATTCTTGCCATCTTTTCTGAATATCTTCTGCTTCTGTTAGGTCCATACCATTTCTGTCCTTTATCGAGCTCATCTTTGCATGAAATATTCCTTGGGTATCTCTGATTTTTTTGAAGAGATCCCTAGTCTTTCCCATTCTGTTGTTTTCCTCTATTTCTTTGCATTGATCGCTGAAGAAGGCTTTCTTATCTCTTCTTGGTATTCTTTGGAACTCTGCATTCAGATGTTTATATCTTTCCTTTTCTCCTTTGCTTTTTGCTTCTCTTCTTTTCACATCTATTTGTAAGGCCTCCTCAGACAGCCATTTTGCTTTTTTGCATTTCTTTTCCATGGGGATGGTCTTGATCCCTGTCTCCTGTACAATGTCACGAACCTCCATCCATAGTTCATCAGGCACTCTATCTATCAGATCTAGGCCCTTAAATCTATTTCTCACTTCCACTGTATAATCATAAGGGATTTGATTTAGGTCATACCTGAATGGTCTAGTGGTTTTCCCTACTTTCTTCAATTTCAGTCTGAATTTGGCAATAAGGAGTTCATGGTCTGAGCCACAGTCAGCTCCTGGTCTTGTTTTTGCTGACTGTATAGAGCTTCTCCACCTTTAGCTGCAAAGAATATAATCAATCTGATTTTGGTGTTGACCATCTGGTGATGTCCATGTGTAGAGTCTTCCCTTGTGTTATTGGAAGAAGGTGTTTGTTATGATCAGTGCATTTTCTTCGCAGAATTCTATTAGTCTTTGCCCTGCTTCATTCCATATTCCAAGGCCAAATTTGCCTGTTACTCCACGTGTTTCTTGACTTCCTACTTTTGCATTCCAGTCCCCTATAATGAAAAGGACATCTTTTTTGGGTGTTAGTTCTAAAAGGTCTTGTAGATCTTCATAGAATCCTTCAACTTCAGCTTCTTCAGCATTACTGGTTGGGGCATAGACTTGGATTACTGTGATATTGAATTGTTTGCCTTGAAACGAACAGAGATCATTCTGTCGTTTTTGAGATTGCATCCAAGTACTGCATTTCAGACTCTTTTGTTGACCATGATGGCCACTCCATTTCTTCTGAGGGATTCCTGCCCGCAGTAGTAGATATAATGGTCATCTGAGTTAAATTCACCCATTCTAGTCCATTTCAGTTCACTGATTCCTAGAATGTCGACATTCACTCTTGTCATCTCTTGTTTGACCACTTCCAATTTGCCTTGATTCATGGACCTGATGGACCTGACATTCCAGGTTCCAATGCAATATTGCTCTTTACAGCATTGGACCTTGCTTCTATCACCAGTCACATCCACAGCTGGGTATTGTTTTTGCTTTGGCTCCATCCCTTCATTCTTTTTGGAGTTATTTCTCCACTGATCTCCAGTAGCATATTGGGCACCTACTGACCTGGGGAGTTTCTCTTTCAGTATCCTATCACTTTGCCTTTTTATACTGTTCATGGGGTTCTCAAGGCAAGAATACTGAAGTGGTTTGCCATTCCCTTCTCCAGTGGACCACATTCTGTCAAATCTCTCCACCATGACCCGCCCGTCTTGGGTTGCCCCACGGGCATGGTTTAGTTTCATTGAGTTAGACAAGGCCTAGTGTGGTCCTAGTGTGATTAGATTGACTAGTTTTCTGTGAGTATGGTTTCAGCGTGTTTGCCCTCTGGTGCCCTCTTGCAACACCTACTGTCTTACTGTTAAGTCTCAGATATAGTTTTCAAGGGATCACCAGAAACATTTTTATGTAACTTGTGAAAGTTCGAAGTCATAAGGTTATTTCTCACTCAACTGAATCTGTTTCTAGTGAACCTTAAAGAGTTAGCCACAAAACACCATAGAAGAATCCTGTTAAAAATTATTTTTCCTACTGAAGTTCAAGAGAAAAATCTAAAACTAAAGCCATGTTTGATAGTTTGTTTATAGGAAAGGATCACATCATTTCCTGCATTTGGAGGCCATATTTGTGTATTATGAAGTCCAACATTATGTTGCTATCAGTGACATAAAATCTAAGTTATATAAAGTAACTTTAAAAAAATTCATAACACATTCTGTTAAAAGAAATAACATAAAGAGTATTTGCTATATGTTTCCATGAAAACTAATGTGCTCATACAAAAATGGCATGCCCATTATTTCTCATAAAATGTATCTGATTAATAATAGATTGATTCAAAACCAAAAGAAGCTGGGAAAGTTTAAAACTTAGTAAATGTCTCAAAATTAGGATTAAAATAATAAGAAGCTACCATAAAATTTTTGGATCTGGCTTAGATTATGCATATCCTTTCATCTTTCAGCACGGTGCCTCATCTGAAATTAAAGAGTTCTGATTAAGAGCTTAAAAATGTGTTTCTTAAATTCATATATGAAAAGCTACCATTTTATAGAAATGAGACTATTTACATCACTGTAAAATGATCATTTGAAAAAATAACTACATTTTTATGAAAGTATAATACATATATCCTGGAATGTAATCTTGAAGTTAAAGTTGATCACTCACATAATATATATGAAAAAATTTGAGGTGTTGAGTTCTTTACCATTCTTGAAGTTCCAGACTAAGCTGAGTGATGTTTTCTAATTGCTGTGTGACTTTCAAAGAAAATTTTACAGGCTTAGATAACTTCTATTGAATCTGAGAAATATTTTTTTTTCCCCACAAAGTCTCAATTGATCTAATTGAATCTCTGGAATTCTCCTAGAAACAGTCATATTTTGAGTGAATAAAATAAACATTTTATCTACTTAGTTTTTATTCAGACATAGAGCCATAGTCTGTTTTAGTTAATACCAAGTTTTATAGTTTGGTTTCAATATGAAAATTCAATCATGAAGAACAAAGCCCAAATCTGAAGACTCTTGAAGTACTTTTCTCTTCATTTTATTTTACAGTTTCAAAAAGGGGGGAAAAATCACCTCATGGAAAATATAAACTCTCAGGTGCTTTTAAGTATATTCTATAGAAGATGGTATATTTTAAACAAATTTATGAAGAAAAAAGTATTACAGTTTAGTTCTGCTTTTAAAACGGAAATTGATCAAGGTAGTGAAGTAAAAGGCCATGAAGCTCCCCTTCCCTATGAACACATAAAAAACATATCTACATGTGGAAAAATTCTCACTAAAAAGTAAGTGGAAACTGAAGAAAAATTACAACCAAGCCTGTAAGAATGATATACATGTAACCAAACAGGTAAGAAGAGAAGGATTCAAGCTAGGAGCTCTGCCCCTCAGAGGGAATGCAAAGGATAGAAGCGATTACATGCCCCAGGGAGTGAGTGGTTCAAGCCATAATTTGGGCATCCAAGTCCTGAGTCCAATTGAAGGGAAATAAGCCCCCTTTGTTGGTTGAAAAAGTGCTGGGACTAACAGTAGGACAGTGGGAAGCTTAAATTCTGCTCATGAGGAGAAAGCACTTACTGACTTCCCTCCAGCAGGGCAGAGAGAGGTCTGTTCTGGCAGCTCCCCAGTCACGTGAATGCTTTAGCCATGTTCACTCTATGTCACAGCATTGTACTTGATCTGGGACAGCCACAACCTGGAAGAAGATTTGACCAGAGGATGTAGAGGCTGCCCAGTCTCAGGTGGTATCTGGGTGGAGCAGCAGTAGCCATTGTTGGCATTTCCTCAAGTAGTGCCTCAGAGGCTGCCCAGATTTCTGATGGTGGCTGCTCAACCAGAGGTAACGCCTGGTACACACTGAGAGTTTATGCAAATACAAACCACACCTGCCTTGAGGACTGTTCAATAATAGAGCAAGGGTGACAGGAGACTGGGAGAAGTGATCAGATATGAGGGAAAAAAAGGCACTTGCACCAAAGGTTGTGTCTGAGCAGAGCAGAGAAACAAGTTTGGCCTTTGTACAGGCAGTACAATGGAGGCAGCTCAGATCTCTGTCTGTATATAATCCTAGTCCATAAAATACACATGGGGCCCTCCAGCTTTAGCAGTTCTCCACTCTCATGCAGGAATCTCAGTGGAGGGAGAAGGGGAAAATATACGCTTAAAGGAAAACAGAGACACCTTGGATCTGGCCTCAAAGCTTCTGTTCTAGCAAATTGGGATAGTCTATGACACTGATAAGGGTATGACAGCCACTAAACCCAGGGGAAGTCCTGCCTCAGACCTGACCCTAGAACTAGCCTTCCATTTCCACCCCTGAAAGCGAAAGTGTTAGTCGCTCAGTGATGTCTGACTCTTTGCAACCCCGTGGACTATATAGCCTGCCAGGTTCCTCTGTCCATGGAATTCTCAGGCAAAAATACTGGAAAGGGTAGCCATTCCCTTCTCCAGAGGTCTTCCCAACTCAGGATTGACCCAGGTCTCCTGCATTACAGGTAGATTTCTTACCATCTGAGCCACTGAGGTGATAGCTTCCAGTACACCCTAAGGAAACACATGACTTGCATCTACAAGTCCAGCTATCCCACCAAAGGCTTTGGGAGCATGCAATCTCTTTAGAAAGGCTCCCATGTATGAATACAATAGGTAACTGAGTTAATCATGAGTTAATCTGTAAGTTAATCATAGAGCCAGAGAAGTTAAGCAAAATGAAAAGGTAGAGGAACTACTTTCAATGAAATTAGTGAGTGGCTTAGGACAAGAGATGGAGTGTAGGGGGAGATTTAAGTTAGCATATCTCTTTTATTGTATGCTTCACATTATTTGCTTCAGAAAGGGTACATTCACATAATAAAAACAATGCAACTTATATCATGTTGACATCTTCTACAGGCATAGATACTATCTCTGGATTTGCACAACTAGTTTGTCCTTTCACTTCTTCTGATGTGACTGAATGGCTCCCACTCTGTGCAACCTGGACATGCCTCCATACACATTGTTGGCTTTCCTTTCCCATGCCTCCCAGAGATATGTAAATTCTCTTCCTAACCACTTCTTATGTTACCCCAGTTGTTTTCTCTGATTAAAACAGAGATCCTTAAATTCACAGGTATTTCAGTGAGGTTAAGGACTTTAATTGCACAATTGCACTCATCTCACATGCTAGCAAAGTAATACTCAAAATTCTCCAAGCCAGGCTTCAAGAGTACGTGATCTGTGAAATTCCAGATGTTCAACCTGGATTTAGAAAAGGCAGAAGAACCAGAGTTCAAATTGTCAACATCCTTTGGATCATCAAAAAAGCAAGAGAGTTCCAGAAAAACATCTACTTCAACTTTATTGACTATGCCAAAGCCTTTGACTGTGTGGATCACAACAAACTATGGAAAATTCTTCAAAAGATTAGAATACCAGACCACCTTACCTGCCTCCTGAGAAATCTGTAGGCAGGTCCAGAGGGAACAGTTAGAACCAGACATGGAGCAACAGACTGGTTCTGAATTGGGAAAGAAGTACATCAAGGCTGTATATTGTCACTCTGTTTATTTAACTTATATGCAGAATACAACTTGAGAAATGCTGGGCTGGAAGAAATGCTGAAGCCCACACTGGAATCAAGATTTCTGGGAGAAATATCAATAACCTCAGATATACAGATGACACCACTCTTATGGAAGAAAGCAAAGAATAACTAAAGAACCTCTTGATAAAAGTGAAAGAGGAGAGTGAAAAAGTTGGCTTAAAAATCAACATTCAGAAAATGAAGATTACGGCACCTGGCCACATCACTTCATGGTAAATAGATGGGGAAACAGTGGAAACACTGTCAGACTTTATTTGGGGGGGCTCCAAAATCACTGAAGATGGTGACTGCAGCCATGAAAATAAAAGACGCTTGCTCTTTGGAAGAAAAGCTATTACCAACCTACATAGCATATTAAAAGCAGAGACATTACTTTGCCAACAAAGGTCTATTTGGTCAAAGCTATGGTTTTTCCTGTAGTCATGTTTGGATGTGAAAATTGGACCATAAAGAAAGCTGAGCACCGAAGAATTGATGCTTTTGATCTGTGGTGTTGGAGAAGACTCTTGAGAGTCCCCTGGGCTGCAAGAAGATCCAACCAGTCAGTCCCAAGTGAAATCAGTCCTGAATATTCATTGGAAGGACTGATGCTGAAGCTGAAGCTCCAATATTTTGGGCACCTGATGCGAAGAACTAACTCACTGGAAAAGACCCTGATGCTGAAAATATTGAAGGCAGGAGGCAAAGGGGATGACAGAGGATGAGATGGTTGGATGGCATCAGCGACTCAATGGACATGAGTTTGAGTAAGCTCAGGGAGTTGGTGATGGACAGGGAAGCCTAGCGTGCTCCTGTTCATGGGGTCGCAAAGAGTTGGGCATGACTGAGCGACTGAACTGAACTGAACTGAACTGAAGGATTTTGCTGCTGCTGCTGCTAAGTCACTTCAGTCGTGTCCAACTCTGTGCGACCCCATAGACGGCAGCCCACCAGGCTCCCCCATCCCTGGGATTCTCCAGGCAAGAACACTGGAGTGGGTTGCCATTTCCTTCTCCAACGCATGAAAGTGAAAAGTGAAAGTGAAGTCGCTCAGTCGTGTCCAACTCTTCGCTACCCCATTCTCCACTCTGACAAACATATATCTTACATTTATAACTGGGGATCTTGAACTTGCTGCTCTTTAATATTCTAGTTTTCTCAGTTCACTAAAAGTTGAGATTATCAGTGAGATGTCCCAGGATCATGGTCTGTGGGGATAGTGAGGTTGTTAATGTGCTTCAAGACTATTTTATGGCACAAATATGAAACACCACATATCCTTAAAGCATGTAAAGACTTAACTCCTGTTGACCTATATTTCCAAGAATATACTATTTTTTATAGATAACCAGCAAGAAGCTACTGTATATCACAGGGAACTCTTCTCAATATTCTGTAACAACATAAATGGAAAGAGACAATTTGAAATAGAATACATGCATGTATATGTATAAATGAACCACTTTGCTGTACATCTGAAACCAACACAACATGTTAATCAACTATGCTCCAATATAAAATAAAAATTTTGAAAAGAATATATTACTTTTTCAAAAGAAAGGAAAAGGAAACAAGTTTGGAGGTGCATAAGTACTTTCCAGTGCCAGAGATTTATTACATTGCCCAAGAAAAGAGACTGTATCTGAAATAGTAGCTATAATTTCAATCATTTCCCAATTAATTTTCTTATAATCCATTGTCATTTTCCAATGTGTGCCAGACTGCTGTGTAGTTCAGGTCAAGGAAATTAATGGATGGATAATAAGCATCTCTATAGCTGCATGATTCAAAACTTTGATTGAAGCATTAATCTCTATGTTTTGAAATAGATGCATTATTCAATTTTGATTGTAAATAGGAAGATCTTCAGTTGTTTCTACTTGATTTTTCCTTTAAAAAAATGTGAGGATTCTGTCTGATTCTAAGCTTATCTCTTTAAAATTTGCATGAGAAAAATATTAAACAGTCAGAACATTGATATGAAGCCTGTAACAATTATGATTAAGCTCAATTGTGTATACTAATAATAGTAAAGCAAAAGCAAACTGTCTAAACAAGATTAAAAAAAATTTTTTTCCCTTCTTTTGTAAACTCAGAAAGCAGACAATCTGGGCCCTGTTTGCTTCATATTCATTGGGGACTCAACACATCTCTTCTCTATCACTCTTGCAATTGACTTTCTTCCTTCTTCTGCTTGCTACTGGCCATAGGACCTCTAGAAACAACAATAAGTTAGTACTCCTCACACCGAATTTTTGTGGTTAATCTCACACTCTCTGACAAACATCCATCTTACTGGATTATCTACTGTTCCAACTATGATCAAGCAAGCTTTATAATGAGTCTCTATAATGAAGTTTCTTGTCTAATGTACTTCAATAAAGCATTTTATGCTTAAAAAACACAGAGTATGGTTAGTTTGGTTTGCCTCTAGAAATTCTAACAATTTTTAGCAAAATTCTTTCATTTGCTACTGAAACCTAGCAAAAATTTTCCTAAAAATAAAAGTGAAAACCAATCTCCATTATGAAACAGATATAAGCATCTAAAGGGAAAAATAATAGTCATTAAATCACCAAGCATGATGCAAAATTCTTAAACTATAAGGTTTGATATAGGAATATATATTTAAAGTTTATTATATTAATATGCCAAATGGAGGCAATAGTTTTGATAAATGTTGGAAAGAGGTATCATCAAAAGATCATACTAAAACTTGATGTCAGGGTGTAATGTCACCATCATGGCACTATGAGATGCTACTTTGTCTCTCTCCTTCAATCTACAATAGTAAAACAACTATAATTCAACTAAGGTGCCTCTGCCCAACATTCCAGTATGCTGGAAAATTCCACACATATGTACATCTAAAGGTGGATGGAATGGAACACCCAGAGGCAGAACCTGGGAAAGAGCAAAGGCAGTATCTGTAATCTTTTATCCCAACCATGGCCGTTAAACCTACAACTCCCAGAGAACTAGATAGCATCAGGGAAGGTAAGCATGAAACACTAGCCTCCAACTGTAGCACCCAAAGTTACAGGGAACCAGATAGTAATGGCAGTGGTGCTGCTGCTCCTGCCACTAAGGTGCCCATAATTCCAACCACTTCCCCTACTCTTAGCAGTGACACCCACAGACTTGACACTTTTCCTGTAATGGTAGAGACACTCACTACCCTGGTTTTCCTCTCACACTGTTCCACTCCACAAATTGGCAAAGACTACAATCTAGGAAACCATAGATGTGGTGAAGAGAGCTGCTACCCTGGTGTTCCAGGACATGCCAATGACACTGGTAAGAGCAAGGCACTAATGACCCTGAATGCAAAAGCGGTGACATCAAAGCTACTTGTAACATCTATAACAAAGGCAGAGAAAGGTAAAAATTGATAATTCTCAGAGTTCAGATAAACTTGTCAACAAAGGTCTGTCTAGTCAAAGCTATGGTTTTTCCAATAGTCATGTATGGATGTGAGAGTTCTACCATAAAGAAGGCTGAGTGCCGAAGAATTGATGCTTTTGAACTATGGTGTTGGAGAAGACTCTTGAGAGTTCCTTGGACTGCAAGGAGATCCAACCAGTCAATCCTAAAGGAAAACAGTCCTGAATATTCATTGGAAGGTTTGATGCTGAAATTGAAACGCCAATCCTTTGGCCACCTGATCTGAAGAACTGACTCCTTGGAAAAGACCCTGATGATGGGAAAGATTGAAGGCCGGAGGAGAAGGGGATGACAGAGGATGAGGTGGTTGGATGGCATCACCCACTGCATGGACATGAGTTTGAGTAAGCTCTGGGAGTTGGTGAAGCCTGGTGTGCTGCAGTCCATGGGGTCACAGAGTCAGACACCACTGAGCGACTGAACTGAACTGAAAATTTGTCCTATAATGCCACCTACTGGAAAACAAAAGACTTCTGCTCTAACCTATTGAATCCTTGAAAGTGAAAGTGCTAGTCATTCAGCCATGTCGGACTCTTTGTGACCCAGTAGGCTGCCATCTATGGGGTCGCACAGTGTCGGACATGACTGAAGTGACTTAGCAGCAGCAGTCTGTCCATGGGATTCTCCAGGCAAGGATACTGGAACAGACTGCCATTCCCTTCTCCAGCATAACTGAGTTAAAAAAAAAAAAAACTAAAAAAAGATGTTTGCTACTTCATATGTCAGATGAACACTTTAATTATTAAACACCATGAAGAACCACAAGAAAAGAAAATGAAAATTCTTCAGAAACCAAAATTTAAGCCATGAAATATTATGTAATAGAGAATTCAAAACAACTTTCATAAAGAAAAACAATGAACTACAAGAAAACTCAGAAAGACAGTTTAATTAGCTCAGAAAATAATTTATGAGTGAAAAAAATATCTACCAAAGAGATTTAAATTCTACAAAAGAACCAAACAAAAATTCTGAGATTGAGGAACTAAATAAATGAAATAAACAATGACTTATAAAGCACTGGAAATCTAGCAGATTACATGAAAGAGAGAAATAGCAAGCTTAAAGATGGAAATTTTGAAAAAATACATATTTAAGAAAGTGAGAGAATTAAGATTTGTTTCTAAATTAAGTTTTATGACAACTTAAATTCTGTGAGAAATAATACAGGTGTAAGAGGTGAGAGATTTTTTTTTTATTTAAATCCTATGAAATTTCAATTTAATTATTTTAGATAGAACAACATTGTGATAATCAGTATCCCAAAAAAAGAGGACAGAGGGAGTGTAAAATATATTTTATTTAAAGAAATAATACCTAAGATTTTCCCAAACATGGGGAAGGAACTGGATACACAAGTCCATGAAAATGAAAGAACACGTGATTGCCACAATATTAAAAGACTTTCTATAAAACACATTGTATTAAAACTATCAAAAGTCAATGATGGGACTTCTTGATGGCCCAGTGGCTAAAACTCTTTGCTCCCAGTGCAGGGGGTCAGGTTTGATCCCTAGAGAGGGAACTATATCCCACATGCTGCAACTAAGATCTGCAAATAAGTCTCATTCAGACAAATAAGTAAATATTTAAAAAAAAAAAAAAAAGGTAAAAAAAGTCCTTGACTAAGAAATAATTTAAAGGCAATCAGGAAAAAGAAAGATAGTAATCTACAAAAGAACCCTCATTAGGATATCAACAGACTTCTCAGGAGAAACTCTAAAGGGCAGGAGAAAGTGGAATAATATAGTCAAAGTACTGAAAGATAAAATTAAAAAAAAGTCAGTCAAGAATACTCTGCCCAACAAATTATTATTGTTCAAATATGAAGGAAAAATAAAGGGTTTTCCAGAAAAAGAAAAGCTGAGGAAGTTCATCAACACTAAATCTTCTTTACAATAAACATTGAAAGGAACTCATATCTTAAACATTGAGGCAAAATTACACAAATCTTTCAGTAAGGTGATAAAAGGAATAAGTAAATCTCAACTTTGTATCAGAATACATTTTTAAACACAATTATGACATTGATGTTAAAGAAAAAAAGCAGTAAAAATAACCATAGCTAGTTCAATTTGGTAACAAAATCACATTAAAAATGAAAAACATTTGGGACAAGAATACCATAAAAGGTAAGAAAAAATGGATGGAATTTATATATGCAAATAAAAATGAGATACTATTAGCAGGGGGAAAAAAGACTATTTTTTAATGAGATATTTTATACAAACCTCATGGTAACCTGCAAGGTATAAATCTAGAGCAGAGACACAAAATATAAAAGGAGAGGAAACTGAGAAAAACATCGGACAGTTCAGTCGCTCAGTCGAGTCCAACTCTTTGCAACCTCATGGACTGCAACACTCCAGGCTTCCCTGTCCATTTTCAACTCCCAGAGTTCACTCAAACCCATGTCCATCTATCAGTGATGCCATCCAACCATCTCATCCTCTTTCGTCCCCGTCTCCTTCTGCCTTCATTCTTTCCCAGTATCAGGCTCTTTTCTTTTTTTTTCTTTTTCTTTTAAATTTTATTTTAATTTTTAACTTTACAATATTGTATTGGTTTTGCCATATATCAACATGAATCCACCACAGGTATACACGTGTTCCCCATCCTGAACCCTCCTCCCTCCTCCCTCCCTGTACCATCCCTCTGGGTCACGATACTGGATGCTTGGGGCTGGTGCACTGGGACGACCCAGGCTCTTTTTTAAGGAGTCAGTTCTTCCATCAGATGGCCAAAGTATTGGAGTTTCAGCTTCAGCATCAGTCTTTCCAATGAATATTCAGGACTGATTTCCTTTGGGATTGACTGGTTGGATCTCCTTGAAGTCCAGGGGACTCTCAAGAGTCTTCTCCAACACCACAGTTCAAAAGCATTAATTCTTAAGTGCTCAACCTTCTTTATGGTCCAACTCTCACATCCATACATAACTACTGGAAAAACCATAGCTTTGTCCAGACAGACTTTTGTCAACAAAGTAGTGTCTCTGCTTTTTAATATGCTGTGTATTTTGGTCATAGGTTTTCTTCCAAGGAGCAAGCATCTTTTATTTTCATGGCTGCAGTCACCATCTGCAGTGATTTTGGAGTCCAAGAAAATAAAGCCAAAGAAAACACTGAATGTAGCCGAGGAATGAATTGCCTCACTTCAGAATATATCAGTAGAAACTTCCAATATTGAAATACAAAGGAAAAAAAAGATAGTAGAATATACAAGATGTGAGATAATTACAAAAGTGTAACACATGTATGAAAATATCATAAGGAGACATAAGAATAAAACATATGAAATACTTGAAACAATACTTACTGAGAATTTTCACAAGTTTATGTTGAACACCAAACTACGTATTTGGGAAGCTCAGAGAAGACCAAGTAGGGAAATGCCAAAAAGTAAAACTAGATAATATTCAAATGACAGAAAATGACAACAACATATCATATTCAAATGACAGAAAATTGAAGAAAAAGAGAAAAACTTGAAGCTTGGGTGAGGGTACAGGAAATTTTACTATAGAGGAGAAAAGATAAGAAATTCATGTAACTTCTTGTCAAAAAATACATAAACAGAAAATCAGTGGAGTGAAAAGTTTGAATGTTCAGAAGAATAACCCAACAACCTAGAATTCTGCATCCTGAAAGATTACCTTTCAAAAGTGAAGGAGAAATAGAGATTTACTTAGGTAACAAAAAGTGATGGGATTTGTTAGCATTAGTCCTGACTTGCAAAAAGTGTTAAAGATATTCTTTAGAAAGAATGAAACAATATAGCTTAGAAACTTGGATCTATATGAAGGAACAGAGAGCATCAGAAAAGGAATAAGTAAAAGTAAATAAAATGTTTATATTCTCAAGTGACCTAACAGATAACAGTTTGTTTGAAATAATACCAAAAATTTTTGAAAGTATTTTTATGTATCCTTATATACAAATAAGAAGAATAGCAGCTATGATATAAGGGATGGGAACAATGATCAGAATTGCTTTATTGTAAGATACTTACACGATATTAAGAAGAGGTGGCAAGAGTACACAGAAGAACTATACAAAAAAATCTTTATGACCCAGATAACCAAGATGGTGTGATCACTCACCTAGAGCCAGACATCCTGGAATGCAGAGTCATGTGGGCATTAGGAAGCATCACAATGAACAAAGCTAGTGGAGGTGATGGAATTCCAATTGAGCTATTTCAAATCTTAAAAGATGATGCTGTGAAAGTGCTGCACTCAATATGCCAGCAAACTTGGAAAACTCAGCAGTGGCCACATGACTGGAAAAGGTCGGTTTTCATTCCAGTCCCAAAGAAAGACAATGGTAAAGAATTTTCAAAACTACCGCCCAGTTGGACTCATCTCACATGCTAGCAAAGTAACGTTCAAAATTCTAAAGCCAGACTTCAACAGTACGTGATCTGTGAAAATTCTAGATGTTCAAGCTAGATTTAGAAAATGCAGAGGAACCAGAGATCAAATTGCCAACATCCATTGGATCATCAAAAAATCGAGAGTTCCAGAAAAACATCTACTTCAACTTTATTGACTATGCCAAAGCCTTTGACAGTATGGATCACAATAAACTGTGGAAAATTCTTCAAAAGATCAGAATATCAGACCACCTTACCTGCCTCCTGAGAAATCTATAGGCAGGTCAAAAGGGAACAGTTAAAGCCAGACATGGAGCAACACACTGGTTCTGAATTGGGAAAGGAGTACATCAAGGCTGTATGCTGTCACCTTGCTTATTTAACTTATACGCAGAGTACATCATGCCAAATGCCAGACTGGATGAAGCACAAGCTGAAATCAAGATTTCTAGGAGAAACATCAATAACCTCAGTCCTGAATGTTCATTGGACGGACTGATGCTGAAGCTGAAACTCCAATTCTTTGGCCACCTGATGCAAAGAACTGACTCATTGGAAAAGACCCTGATGCTGGGAAAGATTGAAGGTAGGAGGAGAAGAATATGACAGAGGATGAGATTGTTGCATGACATCACCAACTCGATTGGACATGAGTTTGAGTAAGCTCCGGTAGTTGGTAATGGACAGAGTAGCCTGGTGTGCTGCAGTCTATGGGGTCCCACAGAGTCGGACAGGACTGAATGACTGATAGGTAGGTAGGTAGATAGATAGATCTCTGCAAGCTGAAGTACAAGGAAGGCTGATGGTATAATACAGTCCCAGTCTGAAGACCAAAGAAACAGAAATGCTGATGGCGTAACTCTCAGTTGGAGGAAAAGTGCCAGAATGGGCCATTGCTATAAGTCCTAGAATCTGAAAGCCCAATAATCAAGAGCTCCAACGTCTGGGCCAGGAGAAGATGAATACTCCAGCTCAAAGAGAAAATTTGCCTTTCCTTCACCTGTTTTTGTTCTTCTCTGATGCTCAGAGAATTGAATAGTACCCACCCATGTTAATGAGGGTAGATGTCTTTTACTCAGTCTACTAACTCAAGTGCTAATGTTTTCTGGAAACTCCCTTACAAAGATAGCAGAAAAAATATTTTGCCATCTACCTGAACATCCTTTAGACTAGTTGTTGAAGCAAAATCAATATCAAAAGTGATACGCAAAAAAGTTTGAAAATTTCTTACACAGCTAAACATGTTCTTATGATATGATGCATCAATCACGTACCTTGCTATTTACCCAAAGAAATTGAAAATGTATACACAAAAACTTCCTCATGAATATTATAAAATGAATTTTATTTAAAATTTCATTATAATATTCATGATGGATGTCCCAGAAGGATTTTTTTTAAGGGGCAGAAAGCTTATTTGAAATATAGTGCCACTAAACTTTTCAAATCTGTGGAAATAAAAAGATAAATTCAAGAAACTGAATGTTATTCAACTATATAAATCCAAAGGGAACCCACAATACAGCCAGTCTGCCAAAAATCAAATTGAAGGGAATCTTTAAAGTAGCAAGAGAAATACAACTTGTGGCATATAAGGAAACTTCCATGAAATTCAGTGTGCATCTCAGTGGAATTCTTGCAGACCAAAAAGGAGAGAGGTAATGTATTCAAAGAACAGAAAAAAAATATTGTCAACAAAAAATTCTATATGAGAAAAAACTATCCTTCAAACATGAAGGAGAAATTAAGACTCCCAGATAAAGAAAAACCAAAAGACATCACTACCATTAGGCCTGTTCTGCAAGAAGTGCTAATGAGAGTGCTTCAAGTTAAAATGAAAGCGCACTAGATAGGAAAATAAAGTTATACAATAATATAAAGTTCTCTGCTGCTGCTGCTGCTGCTAAGTCACTTCAGTCGTGTCCGACTCCGTGAGACCCCATAGACGGCAGCCCACCAGGCTGCCCCATCCCTGGGATTCTCCAGGCAAGAACACTGGAGGGGGTTGCCATTTCCTTCTCCAATGCGCGAAAGTGAGAAGTGAAAGTGAAGTCGCTCAGTAAGTGTCCGACTCTTAGCGACCCCGTGGACTGCAGCCCACCAGGCTCCTCCGTCCGTGGAATTCTCCTGGCAAGAGTACTGGAGTGGGGTGCCATTGCCTTCTCCAAAAGTTCTCTAGTAAAGGCAAATGCATAAACAAATATTAGTAACTGGTATCATTTTAATTTGGATCAGTCAATTCTTATACAGACATTAAATTGCAAAAACAATAAATAACTTCAAACCTGTGTCAATGAATTTATAATATGTAAAGATGAAATTTGTGACTCAATAACAAAAGTGGGAGATGAAGCTGGAAAGCAGTAGGGTTTTGTGAGTGATGGAAATTGTTATTAAACTAAATAGCTTTAAAAGAATGCTATAATTTAAAGATGTTTTATGCAAATTCAACTGCAACCACAAAGAAAATATCACCACATAAATCAATAAAACCAAAAGGGAGGCAGTAACAGAGGAAGCAGAGGACAAAGGAGCTACAAAACCTTCTGAAAATAATTAATAAATTGTTGATATTCTGTATCAATATTTAATTTGAATGTAAGTTGAGTAAACTAAGCAATCAGAACTCATAAATTAGTTGAATGGATAAAAAGGAAAACAAGATTCAATTATATACTATTTACAAGAGACTGACTTTAGATCTAAGGACACATAGAAGCTGAAAGCAAAGTGAAGGAAAAAGTTATTCCATAAAATTGGTAAAACAAGAGCAGGAGTGGTCATATCAATATTTGGCAAACTAGATTTTAAATCTAAAACCATTATGAGAAAAAGAAGGATATCATATAAGGACTAAAGTGCCAACTAACCAAGAAGTTATAACAGCTATGCATATTTGCACACCCAGTATCTGTGCCCTTAATATATGAAACAAAGTATGACAAAATTAAAGCAAGAAATAAAAAGAAACCAAATAATAGCAGGAAAATTTTTTTTCTTTATCACAAAAGATATATATTTTAGAAAATAGGAAAATGTGGATGAGAAAATATTAAAATACACACACATATACCCCATGTACTTAACCTCTAGTAATTATTATTGCTAATGCCTTAATATATACTTTTTCAGAATATTTTCTACATGGATCTAGATAGATATATATATATATATATTTAAAACCAAAATGAGATAAATACCTCACTTTCAGCAAAGGATAGAACAGGACAGAGATAAACAATAGACTTCAAAACAATATAGACAACAACATATACAGAACACTTCACTTGAAAATAACTGAATATATATACTCAAGAATACATGAAATATCGCCAAGATAGGCCCCATGTTAGACCACAAAACAAATCTTAATAATTTTAAAACAAACAGTTTGAAATAATGCAAATTTTCATTTCTGGTCAATGTGATGAAACTACAAATCAATAGTTAAGGAAAATCCTCTATGACCCACCTCCCAGAATATTGGAAATAAAAGCAAAAATAAACAAATGGGACCTAATTAAAATTAAAAGCTTCTACACAACAAAGGAAACTATAAGCAAGGTGAAAAGACAGCCTTCAGAATGGGAGAAAATAATAGCAAATGAAGCAAAAGACAAAGAACTAATCTCAAAAATATACAAGCAACTCCTGCAGCTCAATTCCAGAAAAATAAACGATCCAAGCAATAAATGGGCCAAAGAACTAAACAGACATCTCTCCAAAGAAGACATACAGATGGCTAACAAACACATGAAAAGATGCTCAGCATCACTCATTATCAGAGAAATGCAAATCAAAACCACTATGAGGCACCATCTCATGCCAGTCAGAATGGCTGCTATCCAAAAAATACAAACAATAAATGCTGGAGAGGATGTGGAGAAAAGGGAACCCTCTTACACTGTTGGTGGGAATGCAAACTAGTACAGCCACTATGGAGAACAGTGTGGAGATTCCTTAAAAAACTGGAAATAAAACTGCCATACGAACCAGCAATCCCACTGCTGGGCATACACACTGAAGAAATCAGAATTGAAAGAGACACGTGTACCCCAGTGTTCATTGCAGCACTGCTTATAATAGCCAGGACATGGAAGCAACCTAGATGTCCATCAGCAGACGAATGGATAAGAAAGCAGTGGTACATATACACAATGGAGTATTACTCAGCCATTAAAAAGAATACATTTGAATCAGTTCTAATGAGGTGGATGAAACTGGAGCCTATTACACAGAGTGAAGTAGTCCAGAAAGAAAAAACACCAATACAGTATAATAACACATATGTATGGAATTTAGAAAGATGGTAATGATAACCCTGTATGTGAGACAGCAAAAGAGACACAGATATATAGAATAGTCTTTTGGACTCTGTGGGAGAGGGTGAGGGTGGGATAATTTGGGAGAATGGCATTGAAACATGTATATTATCATATGTGAAACTAATCACCAATCCAGGTTCGATGCGTGATACAGGATGCTCGGGGCTGGTGTACCCCCAGAGGGATGGTATGGGGAGGGAGGAGGGAGAGGGGTTCAAGATGGGGAACACATGTACACCCGTAGCGGATTCATGTCAATGTATGGCAAAACCAATACAATATTGTAAAGTAATTAGCCTCCAATTAAAATAAATAAATGTATATTTTTTTAAAAAAAAAGATGTTCCACATCAATAACAATAGAGAAATACAAAATAAACATTATGAAATATCACCTCATACCCATAGGATGGCCACTATCAAATACATCAATAATAAAAAACAAACAAAAATAGAAAACAGCAAGTGTTGGTGAGGATTGTAAGAGTCAGACATGACTTAGCAACTAAATCATCATCATCAACCACTAAAGTACTCAAATTCACTGAAACAAGAAGTAAAATGGTGGTTACCAAGGACTCCACGGGGGGGAATTAGGAGTTATTGTTTGTAGTGTAGATAGTTTCAGTTTTTCAAGGTTAAAAGTCCTGGAAATATATTTCACAGCATTATGAATGCACATAGCACTACTTAATTGTGTGCTTAATAATGAATGGTTGTTTTGTGCATTTTATGTTATGTATTTTTGACCACAACATAAGACAAAGTGAAAAATAAAAATCTTAGTAATTTATAAATTGAACAATATCCATAGTAGAAATTGTCATAGTTAGATTTTTAACATATTTTTAACATAACATGATTTATCAGAATTAAGACAGGAACTCAAATAAAAACGTGGGACTTCCTGGTGGTTCAGTGGTTAAGACTCCATGCTTTCACTTCAGATGTCATGGTTTCCCTAGTCAGGGAACTAGAATCGCATATGCTGTGTAGTGCAAACAAAATTAAATAAATATGTGAACATGAAAATAAATAAGACTTTCTTGATGTGTGCATATAAATTACATGCTAATAAGTATGAGAAAATATTCTTATTGAGGACTAAAAATATATTTTCAGATATTTTTCAATTTGCAGTTTCTACAAACTCTTCCACATATAACTTTATATTTCTTATGCCATCATATATATTCATAGAATGATGTGATTTTCAAAACACAGTTGCAAAATTACATGTGAAATGTGTTTTTATGCTGATTACACCCTGTAAGTTAGACTGCTCTGTTACTGATCTTCCTGTTAACACAGATACTAAGTTCTGGGAGTACATTCTATCAGTCTTGATTCTTAGAATAAAAGGAAGTAAATTGATACATTCCTATATTTAGAGAGAATCCAAGTGTGCCAGAAAAAAAAAAAAAAACTGGAATGTTAACTGTTTTTTGTATGTCTAAATCAATATTTAGAATATTCACTAATTGTAAATTAATTTTCTGATATTTGAAGTTAAGAATTTAATAACACATATGGAAAATAATTTAAGAGCAATAAACTATTTAATTTCCAGGCAAGAGTACTGGAGTGGGGTGTCATCGCCTTCTCTGGAAGTTTTATTAGTTAGTGTCAAATTTCATGGGGTAGACTTTTGGGAGAAGTGAGAGTATGAAAATCACTTAAATGGGTCTTTGGTGATATAAATGTGAAATAGGTTTATTTTTAATGAAAGTAGGGTTTGAAACTATACTAAATTTCTGTACATATTAATGTTTGAAATTGTTTTCCTCTGAGGAAAACTGACTCTTTCCAAGATTATTATGATGCTGAAATCCATTCTGTAGAATTATGCAAGCAATAAATGGCTCTATTCCTTCTCACTTCACAGTGAAAAAAAAGGGGGGGGGCGGGAACAGCTAGGATCCAGATTGGTTTTAAGAACCCACCTTATTGAAGATATTGTTTTTTCCCCATTGTATATTCCTTCTTCCTTTGCTATGTATTTGTTGACTACATAAGTATGGGTTTATTTCTGTCCCATTGATCTATGGATATGCTTCTGTGGCAATATAAAAACGTTTCAATTACTTTAGTTTATAGCTTAGCTTGAAATCAGAGAGCATACTTCCAGCTTTGTTCTTTATCAAGATTACTTTGGCTTACTTCACTCTGTATAATAGGTTCCAGTTTCATCCACCTCATTAGAACTGATTCAAATGTATTCTTTTTAATGGCTGAGTAATACTCCATTGTGTATATGTATCACTGCTTTCTTATCCATTCATCTGCTGATGGACATCTAGGTTGCTTCCATGTCCTGGCTATTATAAACAGCGCTGCGATGAACACTGGGGTACACATGTCTCTTTCCCTTCTGGTTTCCTCAGTGTGCATGCCCAGCAGTGGGATTGCTGGATCATAAGGCAGTTCTATTTCCAGTTTTTTAAGGAATCTCCACACTGTTCTCCATAGTGGCTGTACTAGTTTGCATTCCCACCAACAGTGTAAGAGAGTTCCCTTTTCTCCACACCCTCTCCAGCATTTATTGCTTGTAGACTTTTGGATCGCAGCCATTCTGACTGGCGTGAAATGGTACCTCATAGTGGTTTTGATTTGCTTTTCTCTGATAATGAGTGATGTTGAGCATCTTTTCATGTGTTTGTTAGCCATCTGTATGTCTTCTTTGGAAACATGTATAATATCATGTATGAAACGAGTCACCAGTCCAGGTTCGATGCACGGTACTGGATGCTTGGGGCTGGTGCACTGGGATGATCCAGAGGGAGGGTATGGGGAGGGAGGAAGGAGGAGGGTTCAGGATGGGGAACACAGGTATACCTGTGGCGGATTCATTTCGATATTTGGCAAAACTAATACAATATTGTAAAGTTTAAAAATAAAATAAAATTTTTTTAAAAAAAGATTACTTTGGCTATTTGAAGCCTTTTGAATTTTTACACAATTTTAGAATTACTTGTTCTAGTCTTGAAAAATTCCAATGGTATTTTGATAGGGATTGCAGATAATCTGCTAATTGCCTTGTGCTACATGGTAATTTTTAACAATATTAATGCTTCCAATTTATGAGTATATTGTAACTTGCCATTTTTTAGTGAGTCATTGCCATTCTTTCATCAATATCTTATAGTTTCCTAAGCACAGGTCTCTTCCCTCCTTGGTTAGATGTATTCCTATTCTTATTGATGCAACTGTAAACAGGATTGTTTTCTTTCTTTCTCTTTCTGATAGTGCATTTTTAGTGTGTAGAAACATGTCAAATTTCTGTATATTAATCTTGTATCCTGCAACTTTATTGAATTCATTTATTCTAATATTTTTTAATGAAGTCCTTAGGGTTTTCTACATATAGTATTACATCATCTGCAAATAGTGACAGTTTTACTTCTTCTTCCCAGTTTGGACTAGTTTATTTTTCTCATCTGATTGCTGTACTTAAGGCTTACAAAATCATATTGAACAAAAGTGGTAAAAGTGAGCATCTTTGTATTGTTCCTATGCTTAGAGGAAATACAAGTTAGCTTTTCCCATTGATTACAATGTTCATTGTAGGGATGCCATATATGCCTTTTATTAAGTTGAAGCATGTTCCCTTTTTGTTGACATCACTTTTCTTTTGAAAAAAAAGATCTTTATAGTCAAAGCTATGATTTTTTTCAGTAGTCATGTATGAGTGTCAGAGTTAGACCACAAAGAAGGCTGAGCACCAAGGAATTGATGCTTTTTAACTGTGGTGTTGGAGAAGACTTGAGAGTCCCTTGGGCTGCAAGGATATCAAACCAGTCAATCCTAAAGGAAATCAACCTTGAATAGTCATTGGAAGTACTAATGCTGAAGCTGAAGCTCTAATGTTTGGCCAGCTGATGCAAAGAATAAAATCATTGGAAAAGACCCTGATGCTGGTGAAAAGTTGTTGCTGAGCCATGAAAGACACCAGGATTCTTGGCCTCCGGAGGAGAGGAAGTCAACCAGGGGCGAGTGATGAGGCTTGATCACTCAGAGCTTTTATGTAATAAAGTTTTATTAAAGTATAAAAGAGATAGAAAAGGCTTCTGACATAGACTTCAGAAGGGGGAAGAAAGAGTGCCCCCTGCTAGTCTTTACCTGGATGTTATATAGCTACTAACAGTCTGCTAATTTGAGAAAGGAAATGTCTCAGAACTCAGAGACTGGCACCAGGCCCCTCACCCACAACATGCATTTTGAGATAACACTGGCACAAGGTGAGTTGTGAGCCATAAAATAATTGGCATGAATCTTGAAGAATAGCAGGTTTCCAAGCAAATACAGTCTCATTAACACAGCTTAAGAGAACATTTGCACATTAAAACACACTGGTTTGTCAAGTCAGTTCTGATTCTTAGGCTGAACCAACTTGAAGACAGAGTCTATGGTTAATACCTAGTTCATTAACATAGCTTAAGACAAACATTTCCATAAGAAAAATGTATTGGTTAGCTCAAGGTTTGAGAAAAGTTAAGTTCAGGTGGAACCAGGTGTCGTCATGGCAACACATAAATTTAAAAGAAACCTTTTAAATTTGTACAGAGAAGGGGAAAAAATCTAACACTTGTTTGTTTCCTCCTGCCACTTAAGAGAGAGATAAAAAAATGTATGACGCTTGCAGCCTATTTCCTCTGTTTGGAGACCCCTGGCCTTCCTGCCTGTTACCCTCTCATTGGGAAAGACTGAGGGCAGGAGGAGAAGGGGGCAACAGAGGATGAGATGGTTGGATAGCATCATGGTCTCAATGGACATGAGTTTGAGCAAACTCTGGGAGGTAGTGAAGGGCAGGAAAGCCTAGCGTGCTGCAGTCCATGGGGTTCACAAAGATTCAGACACAACTGAATGACAGAACTAAAACTTTTTCCCTCAATACTGTTTGTGGAGAGTTTTTAATCTTGAATAAAGTTGTAAGTTTTTTTCTGCAACTAATGAGATGATCATATAATGTGGATTCTTCAGTTTGTTAATGTGTTATATGAAATTGATTGATTTATGAATACTGACCTGGATGATCTTTACCTGGATGTTATATAGCTACTAACAGTCTGCTAATTGGAGAAATGAAATGTCTCAAAATTCAGAGACTGGCACTAGGCCCCTCACCCACAACATGCATTTTGAGATAACATAGCAACATCTCTAAGATAAATCCCACTTGATCATTGTATGCTGCTGCTGCTGCTAAGTCGCTTCAGTCGTGTCCGACTCTGTGCGACCCCAAAGACGGCAGCCCACCAGGCTACCCCATCCCTGGGATTCTCCAGGCAAGAACACTGGAGTGGGTTGCCATTTCCTTCTCCAATGCTGGAAAGTGAAAAGTGAAAGTGAAGTCGTTCAGTTGTGTCCAACTCTTCGCGACTCCATGGAATGCAGCCTACCAGGCTGTTGAAATTCGTTTGCTACTACTTGTTGAGGATTTTGCATCTATTTTTTTCAGGGATATTGGCCTATAATTTTATTTTGTTATTGTGGTATCTTTGCCTGCTTTTGATATCAGAATGATTCTTGTCTTATAGAATGAGATTGGAAAATTTTCTTTCTCTTCAATTTTTTGGAATAGTTAGAGAAGAGTAAATGTTTAATAGAATTCTTCTTTAAGTATTTGATAGAATTCTCCCATTAAGCTCTATTGTCCTGGATCTTTGTTTGCTGAGAGATTTTTGTTTGTTTTTATTTTTTAATTGATTCAACTGCATTTTTCAATGTTTTGCTGTGCCCCATTAATTTTGCATCATTGTCATTTCATTTTCTTTTGTTTCATGATACTTTAATATTTACTTTTTATTTTTTAATTTATTGTAATTGGAGGAAAATTATTTTACAATATTATGATGGGCTTTGCCATCTCTGATCCATTTGTTGTTTAATAACATATTGTCCACCATCACGTGTTTGTGTTTTTCAGTTTTGCTCTTGTAATTGATTTCTAGTTCCATGCTGTTATGGTGGGAAAAGATACTTCAATCATCTCAAATTTAAAAGATACTTTTAAATTTAAAAGACACTTAAAAGATACTTTCAGTCATCTTAAATTTATAAGGACTTGTTTGTGGCCAGGAGAAGGCAATGGCACCCCACTCCAGTGCTCTTGCCTGGAAAATCCCATGGACAGAGGAGCTGGTAGGCTGCAGTCCATGGGGTCGCTGGGAGTCGGACACGACTGAGCGACTTCACTTTCACTTTTCACTTTTCACTTTCATGCTTTGGAGAAGGAAATGGCAACCCACTCCAGTATTCTTGCCTGGAGAATCCCAGGGATGGAGGAGGGATTGTGCTGCCGTCTATGGGGTCGCACAGAGTCGGACACGACTGAAGCGACTTAGCAGCAGCAGCAGCATATCTATTCTGGAGAATTTCATGTGCACTTAATACAAATATGTATTCTGCTGCTTTAAGATAGAACATTATACATGTACATATAATGCTTATCTGACTTTATGTTTGATTTAAGGCAAGTGTTTTTCATTGATTTTCTTTCTGGATAAACTGTCCATTTCCATAAGTGGGATGTTAAAGTCTTCTTCTATTACTGCATTACTCTCAATTTCTCCCTTTATGTTATAAATGTCATATTTTATGTCTTTTATCATTCCCTTATTGTATATCTTTTATCATTCCCAATAAGTATAGACACTTATTGTAGTTATAGATACTTCTTTACTTTTCTATTTTAACCTCCATACTGGCTTTTTCTAATACATTACTATGTGTTTGCCTTCACAGATGAACTACTTCCTTTCACAATATTTATATTTTTAGTTGTAGTCCTTTCTTTTCTGATTAGAAAAGTCTGTCAACATTTCTCATTAAGCTTGTTTGGTAGTACAGAACTCTTTTTAGCTTTTGCTTCTCTGTGAAATCCTTTATCTCTCCTTCAAATGTGAATGATAGACTTCCTGGGTAAAGTGTTTTTGGTTTAGGTTTTTTTCTCTTTCATTATTTTTAATATATTAAGCCTCTGCCTTCTGTCCTAGAAAGTTTCTGCTTAAAAGGCTACAGATAGCCTTAAGTTTCATTATATGTAACTAATTGCCCTTGTCTTGGTGCTTTTAAGATTCTTTCTTTATCTTTAATTTTTATGCAGTGCAGACCTCTTTGCATTCATCTTTTTTGGGACTCTGTGCTTCGTGGACCTGAATGTACGCTTTCCTCCCTAGATTATGGAAGTTTTTAGTTATCCTTTATTCAAATAAATTCTATGATACTTTCTCTCTTCGTCTTCTTTTCTGAGAGCCATAAGATGTAAGTTTTAGAACATTTGATTTTGTTTCAAAGATTTCCTTTGTTTAAATTTTTTTTTTTTTTTTTTTTTTCTGTTTAGCTTGGGTCATTTTCAACACTCTACTTTTCAGTTCACTAATATGTTCCCTTGTATCATCTATTCTATCATTAATTCCTTCTAGTATATTTTTTTTCTCTACTATTATATTCTTCAGTTCACCTTAGTTATTCCATATACTTTCTAATTATTTCTTAAACTTCTTACTATGTTCATTCATTCTCCTCCCAAGTTCACTTAACATCTTTAAGAGCACTACCTTGAACTCTTTATTGCTACTGCTGCTGCTGCTAAGTCACTTTAGTCGTGTCTGACTCTGTGTGACCCCATAGATGGCAGCCCACCAGGCTCCCCCGTCCCTGGGATTCTCCAGGCAAGAACACTGGAGTGGGTTGCCATTTCTTTTTCCAATGCATAAAAGTGAAAAGTGAAAGTGAAGTCACTCAGTGGTGTCTGATTCTCAGCGACCTCATGGTAGATTGCAAGTCTTCACTTGTTTTATTTCTTCTTCTAGGGTTTTATCTACTTTCTTCATTTGGAACTTATTCCTCTGTCACCTTGTCTTTCTTAATTCTCTGTGTTTATTTTTATGTAATAGGTAGGTCATAGATGCTTCCTAATCTTAGATATGTGGTCCTATATAGCAGTTTTCCTATGGGTCCCAACAGCATGTTCCCCTGTAGTCACCAGAGCTATATGTTCCAGGACTGCAACCAATGTGAGTCCTTCAACTGTGGCAGGGTGAACTACTAAGGGCAGACTTATAGGTGGAGCTGAATTCTGTCCAGGTTGACTGCCTTGTCCTGCTTTGTGTGGTGGCTGGCAGCCCACTGAAACGTGAGCTTGGGTCCTGGCATGGCTATCCATGCTGCCTGGGCAGTCCTATGGATGGTGCCAGCCTACTGGTGGGAGGGGCTTTGTCTCTAAAATATATTCTCAACATGTTAGGCTTTAATTTTTTTAATTAATTAAAGTTATTAATATCCAACTTTTAAAGGGCAAACAGAATCACTGCATGAGCAAATAGGAAAAGAATGAATTTCTTTTCATCAAACATCAAAAAAAAAACTAATGTGCTAAAATAAATATAACAAAATAAATAAATATGGTACATGAAGAAATTATATAAAAATGCAAAGTGAGCATTCTTTCTCAATACAAATAAGTGATTTTAAAAATCTCTAATTTAGGCATTGTTTAAGATCAACATGCATATTTTTTCTCTAAAAAATTAAATTATGGATTTAATGCACAAACATCTCAGACAGTAAAGAATCCACCTGCCATGCTGGAGACCTGGGCTCGATCCTTGGGTTGGGAAGACCCCCTGGAGAAGGAAATGGCAACCCATTCCAGTATTTTTGCCTGGAGAATCCCAAGAACAGAGGTTCTTGACAAACTACAGTCCATGGGGTCTCAAAGAGTCAGACATGACAACTGAGTTACTAAAACACATATGTGCAAATAATACTAAACACTTTACAGATACATGTTTAAATGTGTAAAATGTTATAGATTAATTACTATGGCTTGTTCTCAGAATCATGACTTCTTTTCCAACCTTTCCTTATCAACTTTATTAAATCACAACTAACATGTATTTCTGACCACAGAACAAAGAAAAATTTGAAGTGACAAACATTTAGTGCTCAAATGGTTCCTTCTGCCTCTTCTAGGTGTAACTTTTCCCATAGAAAATATTCAACCATGTGCCAGATGATCATGGCCACTTTGTGTGTCAGCTAAATCTTTAATTTTTACCATTTTTGTTGTGTATTACTATATCTTCATTATTTTTTCCTGCTTAAAGCTGTTTTGTGCATTTCTAAACTTTTATTTTCTGCCTACAATTTCCTAGTAACTGTTCTAGCTTTGTCTCCTGAGGATACATATAGAATAAACAATTTCATTGCAACATAACATTGAAATTCTAAGAAATCATTCTCTACCAAAAATTCTGAAAAACCTGAAAACATTTGAATTATTTTTTATCCAGTGGTGGTTCCTTTCTTTTGAGTGTGACTTATGATTCAATTGATTGCATTACTACTTTGTTTTTATAAACACCATATGGATTATGGGTGATATATTCATACTGAAGTTTAATCTATCATTAGTTCATACTTTAGATTCTGTCCAGCTCAGACACAATAAATGTCTGTTTCATCTTGATAAAGTTAAAAAATTTGGTGTTATGACTGATTTCTCTATTTCTCTTATATTGTAAATCTAAAGCATAAGCAAATATTGTTAACTCTTATCATCAGAATATATCCAAATTCTAAAACCTAAATCACCATTTAACTTCCAACACCCTGATAAACAACACAGAGAAACATGAGTTGTTGGATTAGCTCTCTAATCTTTTTTTTTTTTCCTTCCTTCTGTTTTCCCATCTGTCCCATTACTGTCTATGTTCAGCACAATTGATGGAATAATACTTTAAAATGTAAATCAGATCATCTCAGTCTCTAATGTAAAACTTTTTTTTTTTTTTTTTTTTTAGTTTCCCATCTCACACAGACTAAAATAAGAGTTTTCCAGGAAGGCCATGGTAGAGTTGAATTCCTACGATGCATTATGTGGATTTAGGTATGTGAGGGTAGTGCTCCTTTAATCTCGTACATCTTGCCTGGCTATAAAAAAATATATGGCATATTGAAAAACAAACAAGAATGCCTTCAATGGGTTTATTAGTAGACGAGACATGGCTGGAGAAAGAAGTACTGAACTTGAGGAATTAAACGGCAAAGAAAAAGAGACTTAAAAATAGGATAGCCAAGAAATATGACACAACTACAAAGTGTATAACATATACATAATAGGAATATTAGAAGGTGATGAAAAAAATAAAGTAGCAGAAGAAATATCTGAAATATAATGACTGAGAATTTCCCCAGAAATGGCTATCATCAAAAAAATCTATAACAATAAATGCTAAAGAAGATATGGGGAAAAGGAAATCCTCCTACACTGTTGGTAGGAATGCAAATTGGTACAACCTCTTTGGAGAACGATGTGAAAGTTCCTTAAAAATAGAACTGCGATATCACCAGCAATCTCACCCTTGAGCATATAACCAGAGGAAACCATAATTCAAAAATATGTATGCACCACAATGTTTATTACAGCACTATTTACAGTAGCCAGGACATGTAAGCATCTAAAACGTCCATCAACAGAGGAATGAATAAAGAATATTTAGTACATGTATACTATGTAATATTATTTGACCATAAAAAAGAACCAAATAATGACATTTGCAGCAACATGGATAGACCTAGAAATTGTTATACTAAATTAAGTAAGCCAAACAAAGATAAATATCATATGATTTTGTTAATATATGAAATCTTTAAAAATTATACAAATGAACTTATTTACAAAACAGAAATAGAGTCACAGAAATAGAAAACAACATGCTTACTGGCAGTAAGCAAGGAGGAATAAAATGGGAGATTGGGATTGACATATACACACTACTATATGTAATGTAGATAACTAATAAGGACCTACCTTAGAGCACAGGGGATTCTACTCAATACTCTATAATAGCCTATCTAGGAAAAGAATTTTTAAAAGAGTGGCTATATGTACATGTATAACAGATTCACTTTGCTGTACCCTGGAAACTAATACAATACTCTAAATCAACTATGTGTACTCAGTCACTCAGCCATATCCCACTCTTTGTGACTCCATGGACTGAAGCCTGCCAAGCTCCTCTGTCCATGGGATTTTCCAGGCAAGAATAGTGGAGTGGGTGGCCATGTCTTTCCCCCAAATCAACTACATTCCAATAATTTAAAAAAAAAAAAAAAGAACCTGAGTCCCTAACAACCACTTCAACTACTGTACAAGCCCTGGATAACCTCCCTTCTGGGCTGCTGTTTACAGGGTTAAAATAAAACCCCTGATTTTTTTGTTGTTGTTGTTTTTGTATTTTTAAGTAAATGAATAGACAATGGCAAGGCATGTTAACACTAACCAGAGGGCAGGAGTAGTTATATTAATTTCAACCAGAGCAGATGTCAACACAAGGGACATTATCAGGGATAAAGTAGTGTTCAGTGGCAAATTCTAAGTATTTCAAGCAAGAAATTAGATTAATTGTCTATAATCTCTTTCATAAGGTAGAAGCAGAAGAACTACTTGCTAATTTATTCTATGAAGCCATCATTTCCTTATTATGAAAACTAAACAGTACAAGCTACTTTGAAAGATGGCTTGGCAGTTTCTTACAAAACTAAACATGGTCTTACCATACCATTCAACAATCTCATTTTTTTATATCTATCCAAAAGATTTGAAAACTTATGATCACACCTATGTTTATAGCAATTTTATTAATAATTGCCCAAACTTAGAAGAAACCAAGATGTCTTTCAGTGGGTTAACAGGTAAATAATCAGTAGTACATCCAAATGATGGAATATTATTCAGCACTAAAAGAAAAGAGCTATCAAGATAAAAAATATATATATTGAGAAAACTTAGATGAATATTACCAAGTCCAAAAAAAAAAAAAACTTACACTGCATGATTTCAGTTATATTACATCCTGGAAAAGGCAAAACTATGGATACAACAACAACAACAAAAAATCAGTAGCTACCAGAGTTTGGAGGGAGGAAAAGATAAATAGACACAACATAGAAGATTTTTAGGGCAGTGAAATTATTCTTTATAATATACAATGGTGGATATATTTCATTATAAACTGATAAAATTTGTTCATACCAATAGAACGACAACACCAAGAGTGAAATAGTGTAAACATGGACTTTGGGGGATATGATATGTCAATGTAGGTTTATCAATTGTAACAAATGTGGGAAGTTGTATACATACATATATGTATATATACATATATATATATATATATATAAATGTCTGTGTGTGTGTGTGTGTGGCAGCAGAGAGTATATGTGATATCTGTATCTTCCACTTTGGTAACCTAAATCTGATCTAAACATAGATTCTATTTAAAAGAGGGGAAAAAGGAAAAGAAAAATGCAATTTTCCTGAGCACAGTTATTATTTAATGTGCAGTCCTGAAGTTTATAGCTGGGCCTAACACATAATAGGCACTCAATAGCTATTTGCTGAATAAATTCAATGACTAAACCACTATTTTTCCCTTGTATGCCACCTAGATTTCAGTAGAGTAGAAAATAGAAATTCTAAAATGGAAGCTTGAGTCCTCTTAGTACCATCTTAATGGTATACCCCCAAAGCATTTAATTATCACATCCTTTCCTCAGTGTGTTTACAGTAGATGTGTGATTACAAAATTTTAGTCTTTTTTTTTACATTGTTGCTAATATTGTTAGTATGTGTATGAATCAGCTTATATGTAAATTATAAAAATAAAAGATTTAATGATTGTTTTACCAAAGACAATAAATGCAAATATAATTCAGTACTTAGGTGATTTACAAATATATTGTCACTATAATATGAAGATAAATGTTCATGTTACATGATGACTCCCTACAAAACATTTTAAGAACAGCATCAAATGAAAAAGAAGCTGATCTCTGTAATGTCAGGCTGCATCACATTATGTAGTATCTACAACACAGGAACACTCAAAATTGTATATCATGTGGCTTATCTTACTTATAAAATATTCAAACTCAATTGTTTTTGTTTTTGTTTTCGTTTTCAGAATGCAAGTAATCACTCCAAGTTCCTGTTAAACAAGAATGGAGCTATCTCAGGCCCCTAATACTAAGTGGCTTCATTTATCAGTTTTCCTGAGACAGTCTCAAAGCTTACCATGTGTCTCATTCTCTGACCCCAAATAAAGAGTTTCATTAGGTCGTGGTTGAAAAAGTGCAATATATGAAGCAGTAGCATGATCAATTCTCAGAAACATAGGAAATAATTTCTATGACATGGGTCATTGAAGGAGAAAATAACTTTGAGAGTGTTAATTAGAAAAACTCTAGTACCTACTATTTTTAAAAGTATGTGCTGAATTTTATTACAATTTTCATGTATACACTTATTTAATATCACAGGAACAGAAAGATGTGGAAAAAATAAAATTTATCCTCACCCAAGTATAAATATTTTCAACAGTTAAGTAAATATTCTTTAATTATGAGGGACAGAGGAAAGAATAATAATCACAATAAACACATAAGTTTGTAATAGTATTTTACTATTTAACAATATATTATGAACTTTTTTCCATATCATTAAATGTTTTGATCTTATCTAAACATAGTATTCTTGACTGGAGAATCCCAGGGATGGGGGAGCCTGGTGGGCTGCCGTCTATGGGGTCACACAGAGTTGGACACAACTGAAGCGACTTAGCAGCAGCAGCAGCAGCAAACATAGTGTAGTCTTTTGTTAGTGTCTCATAGTTATGCCATGCTTTTGAGTAGGTAATGGCAGTGTGGGAATGAAGAGATAAGATCCTTACACTTAACTCCATCCTACTTAGATATCTATGTTTGCAACTGTATGTTCTTTCCCATCAAATGTAA
Source organism: Bos javanicus (assembly GCF_032452875.1). Taxonomy (NCBI): domain Eukaryota; kingdom Metazoa; phylum Chordata; class Mammalia; order Artiodactyla; family Bovidae; genus Bos; species Bos javanicus. Next base: position 37,059,831 of record NC_083879.1, on the reverse strand, counting down.
ATATTCCATTATTGATGCTGATAATTCTTTGTCTACTGTCCCCACCCTCAACAGAATCTATTCTTACATATTGAATCCCTCAGGGTTGTAATCAATTCAAATTATCAATTCAAGTTAGGATCATCATGACTATTTTTGATAAAGCACTTGTGATTTTTACACAGACTTTATACTTTTCTTTTTTTTTTTTTTTTACATACTGGGACAATGGTTGAAATGGGAGTCATGTCTTCTTCTTCTTCTCTATTTCTGTCAACTCTGAACTTTCATGCCCAACCTGCTCTATTTTTCTGTACTTGAAGATGGTGGTGGGAGACTAAGTATTATTAGTCTCAGAAATAAAACACTTATATTTGATTGGAAAAATTCTAAAGCAAAAATGTAGACATCTGTATAAGATGGAGTTAACATGCACCTCGTGGATTTAATTAGGATGATAATAAGTATTGTTGGAAAAATTAAATAAAATAATTTACATTTTTCATTTTCCAGCTTACCTTGCACTAAGTATTCTTAGTATTCTAAGTATTCTCAGGTATCAGTAGAAGTCTGATGAAACATTTGGGTATGTTTTATTTTCTGATATAGTCGTTATCCTATTTTTGTTGTTTCCCTTAACTAGTCTACTGTTCCATTCAGTTCAGTTCAGTTGCTCAGTCGTGTCCGACTCTTTGCGACCCCATGAACCGCAGCACACCAGGCCTCCCTGTCCATCACCAACTCCCGGAGTCCACCCAAACCCATGTCCTTTGAGTCGGTGATGCCATCCAATCATCTCATCCTCTGTCATCCCCTTCTCTTCCTGTCCTCAATGTTTCCCAGCATCAGGGTTTTTTCAAATGAGTCAGCTCTTCACATCAGGTGGCCAAAGTATTGGAGTTTCAGCTTCAAAATCAGTCCTTCCAATGAACACCCAGACTGATCTCCTTCAGGATGGACTGGTTGGATCTCCTTGCAGTCCAAGGGACTCTCAAGAGTCTTCTCCAACACCACAGTTCAAAAGCATCAATTCTTCGGTGCTCAGCTTTCTTCACAGTCCAACTCTCACATCTATATATGACCACTGGAAAAACCATAGCCTTGACTAGAAAGACCTCTGTTGACAAAGTAATGACTCTGCTTTTTGATATTCTGTCTAGGTTGGTCATAACTTTCCTTCTAAGGAGAAAGCCTCTTTTGATTTCATGGCTGCAATCACCATCTTCAGTGATTTGGAGCCCAGGAAAATAAAGTCAGCCACTGTTTCCACTGTTTCCCCATGTATTTGCCATGAAGAAGAGCTACCCAAGTCCAAGGCCAGGGGCGGCGGCTGAGAGGAGATACCCCGCGAACGAGGTCGGGGTGGCGGCCGGGAGGACCAACCCCACGTCCAAGGAGCAGTGGCTGCGTGGGCGCAGGAGGACCTAGAGGAGCTATCCCACATTGAAGGTCAGGAAGGGCGGCCATGAGGAGATACCCGTCGTCCAAGGTAAGGAGCAGCGGCTGTGCTTTGCTGAAGCAGCCATGAAGAGATACCCCATGCCCAAGGTAAGAGAAACCCAAGTAAGATGGTAGGTGTTGCAAGAGGGCATCAGAGGGCAGACACACTGAAATGATACTCCCAGAAAACTAGTCAATCTAATCACACTAGGACCACAGCCTTGTCTAACTCAATGAAACTAAGCCATGCCCGTGGGGCAACCCAAGATGTACGGGTCATGGTGGAGAGATCTGACAGAATGTGGTCCACTGGAGAAGGGAATAGACAACCACTTCAGTATTCTTGCCTTGAGAACTCCATGAACATATGAAAAGGCAAAATGAAAGGATACTGAAAGAGGAACTCCCCAGGTCAGTAGGGACCCAATATGCTACTGGAGATCAGTGGAGAAATAACTCCAGAGAGAATGAAGGGATGGAGCCAAAGCAAAAACAATACCCAGCTGTGGATGTGACTGGTGATAGAAGCAAGGTCCAATGTTGTAAAGAGCAATATTGCATTGGAACCTGAAATGTCAGGTCCATCAGGTCCATGAATCAAGGCAAATTGGAAGTGGTCAAACAAGAGATGACAAGAGTGAATGTCGACATTCTAGGAATCAGCGATCTGAAATGGACTAGAATGGGTGAATTTAACTCAGATGACCATTATATCTACTACTGCGGGCAGGAATCCCTCAGAAGAAATGGAGTGGCCATCATGGTCAACAAAAGAGTCTGAAATGCAGTACTTGGATGCAATCTCAAAAACGACAGAATGATCTCTGTTCGTTTCCAAGGGAAACCATTCAGTCTCACAATAATCAAAGTTTATGCCCCAACCAGTAATGCTGAAGAAGCTGAAGTTGAACGGTTCTATGAAGACCTACAAGACCTTTTAGAACTAACACCCAAAAAAGATGTCCTTTTCATTATAGAGGACTGGAATGCAAAAGTAGGAAGTCAAGAAACACCTGGAGTAACAGGCAAATTTGGCCTTGGAGTATTGAATGAAGCAGGGCAAAGACTAAGAGAGTTTTGCCAAGAATATGCACTGGTCATAGCAAGCACCCTCTTCCAACAACACAAGAGAAGACTCTACACATGGACATCACCAGATGGTCAACACCAAAATCAGACTAATTATATTATTTGCAGCCAAAGATGGAGAAGCTCTATACAGCAAACAAAAACACAGGAGCTGACTGTGGCTCAGACCATGAACTCCTTATTACCAAATTCAGACTTAAATTGAAGAAAGTAGGGAAAACCACAAGACCTTTCAGGTATGACCTAAATCAAATCCCTTATGATTATACAGTGGAAGTGAGAAATAGATTTAAGGGCCTAGATCTGATAGATAGAGTGCCTGATGAACTATGGATGGAGGTTCATGACATTGTACAGGAGACAGGGATCAAGACCATCCCCATGGAAAAGAAATGCAAAAAAGCAAAATGGCTGTCTGGGGAGGCCTTACAAATAGCTGTGAAAAGAAGACAAGTGAAAAGCAAAGTATAAAAGGAAAGATAGAAGCAGCTGAATGCAGAGTTCCAAAGAATAGCAAGAACAGATAAGAAAACATCCCTCAGTGATCAGTGCAAGGAAATAGAGGAAAACAACAGAATGGGAAAGACTAGAGATCTCTTCAAGAAAATTAGAAACACCAAGGGGACATTTCATGCAAAGATGGGATCAACAAAGGACAGAAATGGTATGGACCTAACAGAAGTAGAAGATATTAAGAAGAGGTGGCAAGAATACACAGAAGACATGTACCAAAAAAGATCTTCATGACCCAGACAATCACGATGGTGTGATCACTGACCTAGAGCCAGACATCCTGGAACGTGAACTCAAATGGGCCTTAGAAAGCATCACCATGAACAAAGCTAGGGGAAGTGATGGAATTCCAGTTGAGCTATTTCAAATCCTGAAAGATGATGCTGTGAAAGTGCTTCACTCAATATGCCAGCAAATTTGGAAAACTCAGCAGTGACAACAGGACTGGAAAAGGTCAGTTTTCATTCCAATCCCAAAGAAAGGCAATGCCAAAGAATGCTCAAACTACTGCACAATTGCACTCATCTCAAAGGCTAGGAAAGTAATGCTCAAAATTCTCCAAGCCAGGCTTCAGCAATACGTGAACCGTGAACTTCCTGCTGTTCAAGCTGGTTTTAGAAAAGGCAGAGGAACCAGAGATCAAATTGCCAACATCTGCTGGATCATGGAAAAAGCATGAGAGTTCCAGAAAAACATCTATTTCTGCTTTATTGACTATGCCAAAGCCTTTGACTGTGTAGATCACAAGAAACTGGAAAATTCTGAAAGAGATGGGAATACCAGACCACCTGACCTGCCTCTTGAGAAATCTGTATGCAGGTCAGGAAGCAACAGTTAGAACTGGATATGGAACAACAGACTGGTTCCAAATAGGAAAAGGAGTACGTCAAGGCTGTATATTGTCACCCTGCTTATGGGTTTCATCAAGGCTGTATATTGTCACCCTGTTTATCTAACTTATATGCAGAGTACATCATGAGAAACACTGGACTGGAAGAAACACAAGCTGGAATCAAGATTGCTGGGAGAAATATCAATAACCTCAGATATGCAGATGACACCACCCTTATGGCAGAAAGTGAAGAGGAAATCAAAAGCCTCTTGATGAAAGTTAAAGTGGAGAGTGAAAAAGTTGGCTTAAAGCTCAACATTCAGAAAATGAAGATCATGGCATCCGGTCCCACCACTTCATGGGAAATAGATGGGGAAACACTGGAAACAGTGTCAGACTTTATTTTTGGGGCTCCAAAATCACTGCAGATGGTGACTGCAGCCATGAAATTAAAAGACGCTTACTCCTTGGAAGGGAAGTTATGACCAACCTAGATAGCATATTCAAAAGCAGAGACATTACTTTGCCAGCAAAGGTTCGTCTAGTCAAGGCTACGGTTTTTCCTATGGTCACGTATGGATGTGAGAGTTGGACTGTGAAGAAGGTGAGCGCCGAAGAATTGATGCTTTTGAACTGTGTTGTTGGAGAAGACTCTTGAGAGGCCCTTGGACTGCAAGGAGATTCAACCAGTCCTTTCTTAAGGAGATCAGCTCTTGGATTTCTTCTGAGGGAATGATGCTGAAGCTGAAACTCCAGTACTTTGGCCACCTCATGTGAAGAGTTGACTCATTGGAAAAGACCCTGATGCTGGGAGGGATTGAGGGCAGGAGGAGAAGGGGATGACAGAGGATGAAATGGCTGGATGGCATCACCTACTCGATGGATGTGAGTCTGAGTGAACTCCGGTAATTGGTGATGGACAGGGAGTCCTGGCATGCTGCGATTCATGGGGTCGCAAAGAGTCGGACACAGCTGAGCGACTGAACTGAACTGAACTGATGGAACTGGATACCATGATCTTAGTTTTCTGAATGTTGAGCTTTAAGCCAACTTTTTCTGTTAGTAACCTGTAATATGAGGCTGAATTTATCAATGTGAGACAGTGACCAAGAAGTTTACAGCACTCACTATGGACGGTGGAGAAGCGAGATAGAAAAAGCCTCCAGAAATGGTGATGTGGCAAAATTAATGAATTATCCTGGGACTTCTTAGCTCTGAGTTTCTTTTTATACTAAACAGCAACCTATTATTTCCTAAGTCATTTTTATCTACTATCTGACTCCTGCAGCTTATGGCAAACATTTACTGATATTCTTTCCTTCCAAGTTCTTTTATTTATTTATTTATTTATTTTAATTGAAGAATAATTGCTCTACAGTATTGTGTTGGTTTCTGCTAAACATCAACATAAATCAGCCACAGGTTTATCCATGTCCCCTCCTACTTAAACAACCCCCTCCTCCACCCCTCTAGGTTGTTACCAAGCCCCAGTTTGAGTTCCTTGAATTCTACAGCAAATACTCATTGGCTATCTATTTTACATATGGTAAAGTATGTTTCCATGTTATTCTGTATACATCCTACCCTCTCCTTTCTCCCATCCCCCAGCCATGTCCATAAGTCTGTTCTCAAGGTCTGTGTCTTCTTTGCTGCTCTGAAGATAGGTTCATCAGTACCATCTCCCTAGATTTCATATATATGCATTAGTATATGATATTTGTTTTCCTCTTTATGACTTACTTCACTCTGTCCACAATAGGCTCTAAGTTACCCACCTCATTAGAACTGACTCAAATATGTTCCTTTTTGGCTGAGTTATATTCCATTGTATGTATGTACCATAGCTTCTTTATCCATTCATCTGTCAGACATCTAGGTTCCTTCCATGTCATAGCTATTGTAAACAGAGCTGCAATGAACATTATGGTACATGTGTGTTTTTCAATTTTTGTTTCCTCAGGCTATATTCCTGGTAGTGGGATTGCTGGGTAATATGGTGGTTTAATTTCTAGGTTTTTAATAAATCTCCATACTGTTCTCCATAGTGGCTATATCAATTTACATTTCCACCAACAGTGCAAGAGTGTTCCTTTTTCTTCACATCCTCTCCAGAATTTATTGTTTGCAGAATTTTTGGTAATGGCCATTCTGATCAGTGTGAGGTGGTATCTCATTGTAGTTTTGATTTTGATTTACATTTCTCTAATAATGAGCACTTATTGAAGTGCTTTGTCCCATTGTCTATTCTTGCCTCCTTTGTCAAAAATAAGGTATTCATAGTTGTGAAGCTTTATCTCTTGGCTTTCTATCTTCTTCCATTGGTCTGCATTTCTGTTTTTGTGCCAGTACCATACAGTCTTGATAATTATAGCATTGTAGTATAGTCTGAAGTCAGGAAGGTTGATTTCTCCAGCTTAATTCTTCTTTCTCAAGATTGCTTTGGCTATTTGGGGTCTTTTGTGTTTCTATATGAATTGTGAGATTATTTGTACTAGTTCTGTGAAAAATGCCATTGGTAATTTCATATGGATTGCATTGAATCTGTAGATTACATTTGATAGCATAGTCATTTTCACAATATTGATTCTTCCAACCCAGGAACATGGAATATCTCTCCATATGTTTATGTCATCATTGATTTCTTTCATCACTGCCTGTATATAACAGTTTTCTGTATATAACTCTTTTCTCTCCCTGCTGCTGCTAAGTTGCTTCAGTCGTGTCCAACTCTGTGCAACCCCATAGACGGCAGCCCACCAGGCTCCCCTGTCCCTGGGATTCTCCAGGCAAGAACACTGGAGTGGGTTGCCATTTCCTTCTCCAATGCCTGGATAGGTATTTTTGCTGCAATGGTAAATGGCATTGCTTCCTTAATTTCTCTTTCTGATATTTCATTGGTGATAGGAATGCAAGTGATTCCAAACTCACTTTTAAGAATCCTATTGCACAAATTAAAACAAAGAAAATTCCCATACATATTATATTTTTCCTGAATAATTCCATATTTTGGTCTTGCTCAAATTCAGATTGAAATGACAATTATCATATTTTCTGCAGCTTTCTTAAAGGACTATGTTTTATTTTCCCTAGTCTTTCATATTTTAGAATCTGAGATGATCTGAGATGGGGAAAGCATTCTTCTCCCATTTCATTGATCCTTACACATGATGATATATCTGTCCTTATAGATCATGCAATTTAACTGTTTCCACAACATCTTTTCTGGCTTCTATTTTCTTATGATCTCTTCCTTTTTTTTCTGCTTGGTCTCCAGTACTTAAATAATCTTAACAACTGAAATATCTGAAATAATCTGAACAACCAGAACACCATTACCCATATTCTTAAAGTCTTTTCCCTTCCACTTGTTCACACTCAATATATTTCAATTACTTCTGTACATATATGTAAATTGATTGTCAGCATCACTCATAGGGCTTCACATTTAAATATTAAAACAAAAATTTCTTTCTCTGACCATAACTCCATACATTTTCCGCCTCCTCCTCCTCTTTGACAACACTGATCCTTCCATATTTTTGACCCTTCTAACATCTTCATATAAAACTTTTATCCTTTCCACTTTCTCCTTACTGTTCTCTATTCGTCAACTTTAGAAAAACTCTTGTTGACATCACCCATTCTGTTCTGTTCTTTAAACTAGTGGAATCTCTTAACAAAGCTGAACCTTAGATCAACATTTGTTTGCTCCCTTTTAATTCCAAGTTATTTAGTAGTTCAATAGAAAAGTACATAACCATGTTGGCTACTGTTAAATTATAAATTTAAAACTCAGTTAGGCCTGAAAAAACTGTTTGGGATTCTTATGAATAACTGATATCAATCACATGGCTCTTCCATAACATGAAAGGCAATAGAAACAATTATGCCTGATGATGGAATGAACAGTCTCTTAAATGAAGTATGTTTATCTGAATCTATGTGAATATACGGAGAAGGCAATGGCACAGCACTCCAGTACTCTTGCCTGGAAAATCCCATGGATGGAGGAGCCTGGAAGGCTGCAGACCATGGGGTCGCTAAGAGTCAGACATGATTGAGCGACTTCACTTTCACTTTTCTCTTTCATGCACTGGAGAAGGAAATGGCAACCCACTCAAGTGTTCTTGCCTGGAGAATCCCAGGGACGGAGGAGCCTGATGGGCTGCTGTCTATAGGGTCACACAGAGTTGGACACGACTGAAGCAACTTAGCATGTGAATATAATTGCTTTTTAGATATTATTTTAGAAATAGGAAGGAAATAAAATACAGCTAGTTTAGAAAACTGAACATCACCTATGGTACTTCAAATGTATGTTCTTCATTCAGTGGATGTAACTGGAATATGTGAGGAAACTATGTTTAATATATACTCTAGTGACTTTTAAAGCTTTATTCAATTAGAAATGATAGGCAAAAAATAAACTTTTGACAGAGGACTGAAGAATATTATATATAGGTTAATATAGTTTCTTCTTGCACAACAACAAAAATACCCTTTAATTTGAAATCATTTCTAAATTCCAGAGGCACATGTAGTAGAAAAAAAACAAGTAAACATTAAGAAGATTCATATTTTGATAGCTAGTCTAATTGTTATACGTGTGTTTATAAAAATCAGATCATGTATACTTATTATTTTGCTTCATATTTTTCCATACACAAACATTGTAACTCTGTTTCTGAATTAAGATTTTTCTACACTATCATTTTTAATGATGTGACATCATTCCATAATATCAATTCTTGAAAAACAGTTAAGCAATTTACTTTTAATTTCAGTTCATGCCAGGTTATACATATTAGGAATAATGCTTCAATAAGCATCCATAAACAAATAGTTTCCTGAACTTTAATATTTTTAGAATTGATAAGGTTCTATTTAGAAAATTTACTAATAATAGCAGTCTAGGTTTTTAATATCTGTTAAATAATAAATTTAATATTTTAATATGTTTAAATAATTCTCCAGAAATTTTCTACTAATATATTTCTTTATTTTGTGATTTTCTTAATAGCATTTCATTGTTTATAGCAAACTTTATTGTAAGAATATGTTGTATGCGGTACATATAACATACAAAATATGTTAATCAACTATAAATGTAATTGATGAGGTTTTTGGTCAACAGCAGGCCATTGTAGCTAATTTTTTAGGGAATCACAGATTATTGACTGTGCAAGAGTTAGTGCCCTGAGACCTCATGCTGTTTAGGAGATCATCCCTTGAAAAATGTGGTAAAGAAGAATATGAAAGTGGTAAGGAAGTGGTAAGGAAGAATATGAAAAATTCGCAACAAGACTAGTAATCAGAGAAGTAAAAATGTTTAATTCATAATGTGGCAAAAAATACACTCAATAAAGTGTTTTTTTAATGAAAAATTCCAAATATTGGAAAGGACTGACTTTCATACATACTTGTTGCAAGTATAAACTTATACAAGTATTTTAGAAAATTGTTCATGGTTTCTTAAAAAATTTAAACGTATATCTACCCTATAATCCAGAAATTCCACTTTAGGTATATATCCAAGAGCACAGAGAATGATGTGTACATTGCAGCATTATTGATAATTGTTCATTCACTAAGTCCTGTCTAACTTTTTGTGATCCCATGGACTTCAGAATGCAAGTTTTCGCTGTCCTTCACTATCTTCTGGAGTTTACTCAAACTCAAGTCTGTTGAGTCAGGGATATTATTTAACTACTTCATGGTCTGCCGCCCCCTTCTTTTGCCTTCACTCTTAGCCAGCATCACAGCCTTTTTCAATAAGCCAGCTCTTTAGATCAGATGGTTAAAGTATTGGAGCTTCAGTTTCAGCATCAGTCGTGCCAATGAATATTCAAGGTTGACTTCCTTTAAGATTAATTGATTTGATCTCCTTTCTGTCCAAGGGATTCTCAAGAGACTTCTCCAGCACCACAATTTGAAAGCATTAATTCCTCAGTGCTCTGCCTTCTTTATAGTCAAACTTTCACATCCATACATGACTACTGGAAAAACCATAGTTTGGTTGCCCTGACTTTCTTCCGAGGAGCAAGTGTCTTTTAATTTCATGGCTGCAGTCACCATCTGCAGTGATTTTGGAGCCCAAGAAAATAAAATCAAAAGTAAATGATTTAGTGGTGGTGGCATCAGCATTTTGACAAGGTTTTTCCTTCTTTGTTACACTAGAGTTGATAATCCATTTCACATTACTGGACTTATCTAACTGTTGACCAATAATAACAGGAAAAAAAAATCCATAAAACTCTGAAAGGCAAAACTTTACTTTGCCATGTGCTAGCAACATTTTTCTATAACATTTGTGTTATCTTACATATCTAATCTAGAAATGATTAAGGATGGATGAGAAGATGTTTGGAAGTTATAGAAAAAATACTACCCTGTTTTATGTAAAGTACTTGAGCATTCTCAAATCTCGAAGGGTGCTTGAGGTCATGGAACTGACAATCTACTAAATTGTTGTTGTTCAGTCTCTGTCATGTCCGATTCTTTGTGACCCCGTGGACTACATACAGGCTCTCTATCCTTCACCATATCCCAGAGTTTGCTCAAGCTCATGTCCAATGAGTCAATGATGCTGTACAACCATGTCATCCTCTGTCATCTCCTTCTCCTTCTGCCTTCAATCTTTCCCAGCATCAGGGTCTTTTCCAAAGATTCAGCTCTTTGTATCAGGTGGCCAGAGTATTGCAGCTTCAGCCTCATCATCAGTCCCTCCAATGAATATTAAGCATTGATTTCATTTGGAATTGACTGGTGTGATTCCCTTGCTGTTCAAAGAATTCTTAAGAGACTTCTCCAACAACACAGTTCAAAAGCATCAATTCTTCAGTGCTCAGCCTTCTTTATGGTCCAACTCTCACATCTATACATGACTACTGGAAAAAATCATAGCCTTGACAATATGGACCTTTGTCAGCAAAGTAATGTCTCTGCTTTTTAATACACTGTCTAGTTTTATCATAGCTTTTCTTCCAAGGAGCAAGCATATTTTAGTTTCATGGCTGCAGTCACCATCTGCAGTAATTTTGGAGCCTAAGAAAATAAAGTCTGTCACTATTTGCCTTGCTTCCCCATCTGTTGGTCACAAAGTGACAGGACCAGATGCCATGATGTTAGTTTTTTTGAATGTTGAGTTTAAACTAGGTTTTTCACTCTTCTCTTTCACCTTCATCAGGAGTTTCTTTAGTTCCTCTTCACTTTCTGCCATAAGGGTGGTGTCATCTGCATATCTTAGATTATTGATATTTCTCCACCAATCTTATTTCCAGCTTCAGCTTCATCAAGCCAGGCATTTTGCAACATATACTCTGCATATAAGTTAAATAAGCAGGGTGACAATATGCAGCCTTTATGTACTGCTTTCCCAATTTTGAATCATTCCATTGTTTCATGACCAGTTCTAACTATTGCTTCTTGACCTGCATGCAGGTTTCTCAGGAAGCAGGAAAGGTGTTCTGGTATTCCTATCTCTTGAAGAATTTCCGCAATATGTTGTGATTCACACAGTCAAAGGCTTTGGCTCAGTCAACAAAACAGAAGAAAGATATTTTTCTGGAATTTTCTTGCTCTTTCTATGATCTGGATGTTGGCATTTTGATCTCTGGTTTCTCTGCATTTTCTAAATCCAGCTTGTACATCTGGATGTTCTCAGTTCACATACTATTGAAACAAAGCTTGAAGGATTTTGGGCATTACCTTTCTTGCATGTGAAATGAGTGCAATTTTGTGGTAGTTTGAATATTCTTGAAAACTGACTTTTTGCACTCTGTGGCCACTGCTGAGTTTTCCAAATTTGCTGGCATACTGAGTGCAGCACTTTCACAACATCATCTGTTAGGATTTGAAATGGCTCAGCTAATATTCCATCACCTCCACTATTTTTGCTCATGGTGATACTTCCAAAGGCCCACTTGACTTTACACTCCAGGATGTCTGGCTCCAGGTGACTGATCACACCCTCGTGGTTATCTGGGTGATTAAGATAGTTTTTGTATAGTTCTTCTGTGTATTATTGCCACCTCTTCTTCATATCTTTTTCTTCTGGTAGGTCCTTATCATTTCTGTCCTTTACTGTGCCCATCCTTGAATGAAATATTCCCTTGGTATCCCTAATTTTCTTGATGAAATATCTAGTCTTTCCCATTCTATTGCTTTCCTTTATTTCTTTGCATTGTTCACTTAGGAAGGCTTTCTTATCTCTCCTTGCTATTCTTTGAAACTCTGCATTCAGATGGGTATATCTTTGCTTTTTTCCTTTGCCTCTTGCTTCTCTTCTTTTCTCAGCTATTTGTAAGGCCTCTTCAGACAATCATTTTGCCTCTTTGCATTTCCTTTTCTTGGGGATGATTTTTATCACTGCCTCCTGTACAATGTTACAAACCTTTTTCCATAGCTTTTCAGGCACTCTCTCTACCAGATCTCATTCCCTAATTCTATTCATCACTTCCACTGTATAGCTGTAAGGGATTTTATTTAGGTCATACCTGAATGGTCTAGTGGTTTTCTCTACTTTCTTCAATTTAAGTCTGAATTTTGCAATAAGGAGTTCATGATCTGAGCCACAGTCAGCTCCATGTCTTGTTTTTATTAACTATATAGAGTTTCTCCATCTTTGGGTGTAAAGAATATAATCAGTATTTCAGTATTGACCATCTTACGATGTTCATGTTTAAAGTCATCTCTTGTGTTGTTGAAGAGGTTGTTTGTTATGACAAATGTGTTCTCCTGTAAACTCTGTTAGCCTTTGCCCTGATTCATTTTGTACTCCAAGGCCAATCTTGCCTGTTCCTTCAGGTATCTCTTGACTTCCTATTTTTGCTTTCCAGTCCCCAATGATAAAAATGACATTTTAAACTAAACAGAAAATTAACAAGGAAACACAAACTTTAAACGATACAATAGACCAGTTAGACCTAATTGATATCTACAGGACATTTCATCCCAAAACAATGAATTTCACCTTTTTCTCAAGCGCACATGGAACCTTCTCCAGGATAGATCACATCCTGGGCCATAAAGCTAGCCTTGGTAAATTCAAAAAAATAGAAATCATTCCAAGCATCTTTTCTGACCACAATGCAGTAAGATTAGATCTCAATTACAGGAGAAAAACTATTAAAAATTCTAACATATGGAGGCTGAACAACACGCTGCTGAATAACCAACAAATCACAGAAGAAATCAAAAAAGAAATCAAAATTTGCATAGAAACGAATGAAAGTGAAAACACAACAACCCAAAACCTGTGGGACATGGTAAAAGCAGTCCTAAGGGGAAAGTTCATAGCAATACAGGCACACCTCAAGAAACAAGAAAAAAGTCAAATAAATAACCTAACTCTACACCTAAAGCAACTAGAAAAGGAAGAAATGAAGAACCCCAGGGTTAGTAGAAGGAAAGAAATCTTAAAAATTAGAGCAGAAATAAATGCAAAAGAAACAAAAGAGACCATAGCAAAAATCAACAAAGCCAAAAGCTGGTTCTTTGAAAGGATAAATAAAATTGACAAACCATTAGCCAGACTCATCAAGAAACAAAGGGAGAAAAATCAAATCAATAAAATTAGAAACGAAAATGGAGAGATCACAACAGACAACACAGAAATACAAAGGATCATAAAAGACTATTATCAACAATTATATGCCAATAAAATGGACAACGAGGAAGAAATGGACAAATTCTTAGAAAAGTACAACTTTCCAAAACTCGACCAGGAAGAAATAGAAAACCTTAACAGACCCATCACAAGCACGGAAATTGAAACTGTAATCAAAAATCTTCCAGCAAACAAAAGCCCAGGTCCAGACGGCTTCACAGCTGAATTCTACCAAAAATTTAGAGAAGAGCTAACACCTATCCTGCTCAAACTCTTCCAGAAAATTGCAGAGGAAGGTAAACTTCCAAACTCATTCTATGAGGCCACCATCACCCTAATACCAAAACCTGACAAAGATCCCACAAAAAAAGAAAACTACAGGCCAATATCACTGATGAACATAGATGCAAAAATCCTAAACAAAATTCTAGCAATCAGAATCCAACAACACATTAAAAAGATCATACACCATGACCAAGTGGGCTTTATCCCAGGGATGCAAGGATTCTTCAATATCCGCAAATCAATCAATGTAATACACCACATTAACAAATTGAAAAACAAAAACCATGTGATTATCTCAATAGATGCAGAGAAAGCCTTTGACAAAATTCAACATCCATTTATGATAAAAACTCTCCAGAAAGCAGGAATAGAAGGAACATACCTCAACATAATAAAAGCTATATATGACAAACCCACAGCAAACATTATCCTCAATGGTGAAAAATTGAAAGCATTTCCTCTAAAGTCAGGAACAAGACAAGGGTGCCCACTTTCACCATTACTATTCAACATAGTTTTGGAAGTTTTGGCCACAGCAATCAGAACAGAAAAAGAAATAAAAGGAATCCAAATTGGAAAAGAAGAAGTAAAACTCTCACTATTTGCAGATGACATGATCCTCTACATAGAAAACCCTAAAGACTCCACCAGAAAATTACTAGAACTAATCAATGATTATAGTAAAGTTGCAGGATATAAAATCAACACACAGAAATCCCTTGCATTCCTATACACTAATAATGAGAAAACAGAAAGAGAAATTAAGGAAACAATTCCCTTCACCATTGCAACGAAAATGACATTTTATTTGGTGTTAGTTCTAAAAGGTCTTGCAGGTTTTCATGTGCTATTTTTTTTTCACGTGGTTGCAAAAGTTATGTTTCAATTTCAAGTCCAATTTCAACTCTATTAGGCTTTGTTGTTAGTTAAAAGTTTTCCAGAAGCTTTATGTAAGACTACTTTTCAGATTTCAGTAGCAGAGCCTGGTATCCAAAGAATCACGTAAAATGAGATTTGAAGTAGTGGGAGAAGGAGCTTTGAGTAAGCAACTGTCAGGTGCCGGAGTCCAGCTTCAGCAGCCAGGGGATCAGCCTGAAGGGATGAGCGGTGTCGATGGGAAATAATGTAGCCTCTGACTCGAGGTATGGGACCACATGTTCATTTCAAGCATCAGGTCTTCTTTTATACTTTTTCAAAAGCATTAGGTCAGAGGTTTTACATTTTCAGCTCCCCCTCATCCAGATTTTTTATCTCCTTGTTGTCCTTCAAACAGAGTTCCTGCTTCAGAGATTCTTTCAGAATTGTGTTTACTTGTGATTACACTGTAACTCATGCTTATGTCTGGGCTGCATACAACATTCCTCAGTTTATTTCTTATCTTTTTAAATCCTGCTTGCCCCTAGTATCCTAAGCTCACTATCTCCTAAAAAGGCTTCTAACTATTCTTAATTATTCCTAAACCCTAAACTGAGCAAACTTCTTTTGCCATAAACATTTCCTTCACAAACAGGTCTCAGATAACAATCCTTCCCATGGCCTGAAGCTGTGGCCTACGTGCTCATCCTGAGACATTCTTTGCAAAAATCCTTGAACAAATGTCAATGGTTAATTTATAGATTATTTTCTGGGCACAACTTCAGAAAGCTTTTGCTTTCTCATACTTCTCTCAAGAACAATAAGCACCTTAACATTCCTTCCAGCCAACTCAGCCGAAGAAAGGAAAGAACAAGTCAGGATCACAAATCTTAACTCCTTCATCCCAGGACCATGCCTGCAGAATGAGGAAAGGAGGCTGGGGCCGTGCCTCCATTTTGTCAGTAATGCCTAACGCAGCTCCTGACAGTCAGGGTCTACCACAGTAGACAATACTGTGACTCATTTAATTAAAAGTTTCTAACTTTGAGGTAATGTTTAGAAAAGCCATACAACCCATGATTTTATTGGAAATTTCTCCAAGGCCTCAAATCTAAATGTGATGGTATTTGTAGATAACAAATGGATATGTGTTTTATATACATATTTTTAAAAGAGAACAAACAAGGGGAAATTAGAGGTCATCTGAAGAATTGATGCTTTTGAACTGTGGTATTGGAGAAGACTCTTGAGAGTCCCTTGGACTGCAAGGAGATACAGCCAGTCCATTCTAAAGGAGATCAGCCCTGGGTGTTCTTTGGAAGGAATGATGCTAAAGCTGAAACTCCAGTACTTTGGCCACCTCATGTGAAGAGTTGACTCCTTGGAAAAGACTCTGATGCTGGGAGGGATTGGGGGCAGGAGGAAAAGGGGATGACAGAGGATGATGGCTGGATGGCATCACCGACTCAATGGACATGAGTTTGAGTGAACTCCGGGAGATGGTGATGGACAGGGAGGCCTGGCGTGCTGCAATTCATGGAGTCACAAAGAGTCGGACATGACTGGGCAACTGAACTGAACTGACTTCTTTTCAAGAAGGTGTAGTTGCCAAGGTGGTTTACTTATGAGTTTTCATCTTAAAGGTGGAATTTATCAATTTATTTATTCAATATTTATTGAAAGGTTCATATTTCACTTTCATTCCTTTTCTCTCAGTTCAGTCGCTCAGTCATGTCAGACTCTTTACAACCCCATGGACTGCAGCACACCAGGCTTCTCTCTCCATCATCAACTCCCAGAGGTTATTCAAACTCGTGTCTATCCAGTCGGTGATGCCATCCAACTATCTCATCCTCTCTCATCCCCTTCAATCTTTCCCAGCATCAGGCTCTTTTCAAATTAGTTCTTCGCATCAGGTGGCCAAGGTATTGGAGTTTTAGCTTCAGCATCAGTCCTTTCAATAAATATTCGGGACTGATTTCCTTTAGGATTGAATGGCTGGGTTTCCTTGAAGTCCAAGGGACTCTCACGAGTTTTCTCCAACACCACAGTTCAAAGCATCAGTTCTTCAGTGGTCAGCTTTCTTTATACTCCAACTCTCACGTCCATACATGACTACTGGAAAAACCATAGCTCTGACTAGACGGACCTTTGTTGGCAAAGAAATGTGTCTGCTTTTTAATACGCTGTCTAGGTTGGTCATAGCTTTTTTCCAAGGAGAAAGCATCTTTTAATTTCATTGCTGCAGTCACCATCTGCAGTGATTTTTGATATCCCCCCAAAAATTAAGTCTGCCACTGTTTCCATTGTTTCCCTATCTATTTGCCATGTAGTGATGGGACCAGATGCCATGATCTTAATTCACTGTATATTGAGTTTTAAGCCATATTTTCACTCTCATCTTTCACTTTCATGAAGAGGCTCTTTAGTTCTTTGCTTTCTACCATAAGGGTGGTATTATCTGCATATCTGAGGTTATTGATGTTTCTCCCAGCAACCTTGATTCCAGCTTGTGCTTTTCTCTACTAATGATTAAATATATGCTTACTAATATATTATCTTCCTTGCATCCCTACCAATTACCCTGCTTGTTTTATAATTTTTATGAAATGTTGGAGATGAATCACTCACATTGCTATTTTAGTTCTTTTGCTTCTATATATAAGCTTGAGTTCCTTTTATCTTTGAAACATGCTTCTAAACATCAATATGATGTTAACTTTTAGAAAGGAATTGGGTAACCATCTATCTTGTTCTGTATGCTAGAGAAGTTTAAACCTCCAAAGAATAGTTTGTTATGTATGTCTTGAAACATATTGATTTTTATCTTAACTGAGCCCAGAAACATTTTGTAGATAGTTGCTTGCCAATTGCTTCCCATATATATTGCTGCATTTTTTTCTTCTTAAACTAATTAAATCAATATATTTTTCAACACTCACTAAGTCTCAGAATATGCCCAATAAAAAGCATGATAAAAGATCTACATTAAAACTCATTAATTGGAAATTCAAAATTCAACGTTCAAAAATAACATAAAATCTTCCAGGGAAGAAAAAATTGACACTCAAAAACAATCTAAACAAAGGCTTAATAATAGAATAGCATTTCACTTTCCAAATATTGATAATCTTTCTAACTCAGAGGAAATTATCTGTACTATGCATCTATATATACCTAGTTAAATATCAAATCACTGTAAGGTTTAATTGAAGCAAACAAACTTGTTTCTATTAATATTTGGCACAGACACAGTTTCAAGAGCCATAATAAAAAAGAAGCAGCAGAGAAAAGTCCTGAGATCTGGAAAGCAAGAGATTCACTTAGTAAAGAACTAGGAGATTCACAGTGTGATGATGAAGGGAAAGCACAGCAAAAGTTCTGTGCTGAAGACCTAGAGAGCAATCAATCCTGATTGCTGAAGAGGGCCAAAATCTCTAGAAGTATATCCTCTTATATATGAAACTGACCAAGTATCTGCTGTTTACATTTTGGTCAGAAAAATCAAGAGTGGCTAACTGAAGTAATGGTACTAAGTAAGAATGTAAAAAGTATGTTGCCAGCTCCAGGAAAATAAAATGTAAAATAAAGTCTCTTATCTCTGATGAGGTTCAGATATGGATAATGCCTACATTATCATAGTGAGGCATATATTGATTATTGATAAGACAAAATGTATGGTTTAACAACTTTGGAAAGATGTGGGCATAATTAAAAGGTTTGTCAGAGAGCTAACTCTTCATTTTACATGATGAAAAATAAATAAATAAAGTCTAAAATGATTTACATTTATTACCATTATAATAATTCCCTGTATAATTGTTATCTATATTTTACAGTTTTGTGCCTGCTCAGTAACTTCAGTCATGTCTGACTCTGCAACTCTGTGGACTGTAGTTCATCAGGCTCCTCTGACAATGAGATTCTCCAGGCAAGGATACTGAAATGGGTTACCATGGCCTCCTCCAGGAGATCTTCCCAACCCAGGGATCAAACTTGCATCTCCTGTATCTCCTGCATTGCAGGCAGATTATTTACCCACTGAGCTGCCTGGGAATTCCATAATTTACAGATAAAGAACCATTTTTAGGAAAACTCTGCTCATAATAATAGTATAACATGGATTTATATATAGCAGATACTATCCACAAAGGCAGAGAAAAAACAATGAAATTCAAGCCAGTATTTCATGGAGTTAGTCAATGAGTGTTCTAATTTTCAGTAAGACTTCAGGCAGTGAAAGCCCAATAGACATGCAGATTATTTCAACTATGAAAGACTTAATTTTAAAAGTGTAGTAATATAGACACACATTTTTAAAATGTGTTTTGATATATTTAAATATATTCTTATATTGCAAAAGTAAATATTCAAGAAATGCAAAAAAATATAAAGGAAAATCCAGTAATTTGCCTTTCTTCAACAATAGACAAATTAAATTATTGCAGCCTTTTCTAAGTTTTGTTTTTCTAGTATTCTAAGAAAATGCATTTAAATTTCAGATAACTGCTTTAGGCCTGCTATCTTTCAATTTATTTCACTGCATGAGTGTTATTATTTGTGTTCATTAAGAATCACTGTACTCTGAAGTTGTCACAAGTAAATACAAGCCAGAGGCAATGGTGCTTTGATACTATTTCTATATACCTCTGAAAAAATATTCTGAAGAAATGTCATTTATAAAAATAGCATATTAATTTGTGCTTGCTTTCTCTGTTCAATGAACAATGTAATAATAAATGAAATTATTTTAATATATTTTCTTGATCTATTTTAATCATATTGTATATTTACCATCTGATTTATGCTAAATTATGTTGCTTTTAGAGGTAAATCCAAATTACAATATTTTATTTGGAAGAACAAGAAGATTCATGCTTTGGCTTAGATAGCATGTAGGCTTTGTGTCAAGATTATCTGTTTTCTCTTTGCTACTATACATGATGCTTCAGAGTTGAATATAACACAGGGGTAATTGTCCATATAAATTGTTTCTCTCAAAACTTTTTGGGTAAGAAGAAAACATGTAGGAATTCAATAGACCTGTTTTATCTTACTCAAACAGAGGAACTTAAATGAGAACAAAACAGAAATACTGGGCTTCCCTGGTGCTGCTGTTGCTGCTGCTAAGTCGCTTCAGTAGTATCCAACTCTATGCGACCCCATAGACGGCAGCACACCAGGCTCTGCCATCCCTGGGATTCTCCAGGAAAGAACACTGGAGTGAGTTGCCACTTTCTTCTCCAAAACATGAAAGTGAAAAGTGAAAGTGAAGTCGCTCTCAGTCCTGTCCAACTCCTAGCGACCCTATGGACTGCAACCTACCAGCCTCCTCCATCCATGGGATTTTCCAGGCAAGAGTACTAGAGTGGGGTGGGGCTTCCCTGGTGGCTCAGTGATAAAGAATATGTCTGCCAATGAAGTAGATATGGGTTCAATCCCTGGTCCTGGAAGATCCCACATGCCATGAAGTAACTAATACTTTGTGCCACACTATTGATTCTGTGTTCTACATACCTGAGTCTGCAACTTCTGAGCCCATGAGCTACAACTAGTGAAGCTCCTGAGTCCTAGAGCCCATGATCTGCAACAAGAAGACACTTCAATGAGAAGCTGGCCCACTGTAACTAGAGAGTTGGAGAAGGAAATGGCAACCCACTCCAGTACTCTTGCCTGGAAAGTCCTATGGCCAGAGGAACCTGGTAGGCTACAGTCTGTGGGGTCACAAAGAGTCTGACATGACTGAGCGACTTCACTTTCCTGAGTAGCCCTGACTCAACTCAAGTAGAGAAAATACCTTATGAAAATGAAGACCCAGCACAGCACAGCCATAAATAAATAAATGAATAAATAAAATTATAGAAAAACAGGAATGCCTGTTTAATATCATAATTATCCTTAGTATTTTCCACTTTTGTTGTTCTTCAGTCTTTCAGTCATGTCTGATTCTTTGTGATACCATGGACTGCAGTACACCAAGCTTCCCTGTTTTTCAATACCTCCCAAGTTTGCTTAAACTCACATCCATTGAGTTGGTGATGACATCCAACCATCTCATCCTCTGTCATCCCCTTATCCTTCTGCCTTCAATCTTTCCCAGCGTCAGGGTCTTCTCAATGAGTCAGCTCTTCACATCAGGTAGCCACAGTATCAGAGCTTCTGCATCAGTCCTTCCAATGAATATTCAGAGTTGACTTCCTCTAGGATTGATTGATTTGATCTTCTTTATGACCAATGGACTCTCAAGAGTCTTCTCCTGCACCACAGTTTGAAAGCATCAATTCTTAAATGCTCAGTCATATTTATGATCCAATTTTCACATCTACATGTGACTACTGGAAAAACCGGAGCTTTGACTATACAGATCTTTGTCAGCAAAGTGATGTCTCTACATTTTAATACATTGTCTAGGTTTGTCATAACTTTTATTCCAAGGAGCAAGCTTCTTTTCATTTCATGGCTGCAGTAACCATACCCAGTGATTTTGATGATAAGAAAATAAAGTCTGTCACTCTTTCCTTTTTTTTTTTTTTTCCATATATCAGCCATGAAATGATGGGACCAGACACTATGATCTTAGTTTTCTGAATGTTAAGTTTTAAACCAGATTTTTCACTCTTCTCTTTCACCCTAATCAAGAGGCTTTTAGTTCCTCTTCACTTTCTGCCATAAGGGTGATGTCATCTGCACATCTGAGGTTATTGACATTTCTTCCAGCAATCTTAATTCCAACTTATGTTTCATCCAGCTCAACATCTCACATGATGTATTGTGCTGCTTGAGTGCTGCTGCTGCTGCTATGTCATTTCAGTCGTGTCCGACTCTGTGCAACCCCATAGATGGCAGCCCACCAGGCTCCCCCATCCCTGGGATTCTCCAAGCAAGAACACTAGACTGGGTTGCCATGCCCTTCTCCAGGGGATCTACCAACCCAGGGATTGAACCCACTTTTCTTACATCTCCTGCACTGGCAGGCAGGTTCTTTACTACTAGTGCCACCTGATGTACTCTGCATAT
The DNA here is from genome assembly GCF_032452875.1 of Bos javanicus. Classification (NCBI taxonomy): domain Eukaryota; kingdom Metazoa; phylum Chordata; class Mammalia; order Artiodactyla; family Bovidae; genus Bos; species Bos javanicus. The sequence goes on along the minus strand of NC_083879.1, from coordinate 37,038,214 downwards.
AAGTTAAATAAGCAGTGTGACAGTATACAACCTTGATGTACTCCTTTTCCAATTTTGAACCAGGCTATTATTCCATGTCCGGTTTTAACTGTTGCTTCTTGACATGCATACAAGTTTCTCAGGAGGAAGGTAAAGGGGTCTGGTATTTCCATCTCTTGAAGAATTTTCCATAGTTTGTTTTGACCCATACAGTCAACAGCTTTAGCATAGTCAATGAAACAGAAGTAGATTTTTTTTTTCTGGAATTCCATTGCTCTCTCTATGATCCAATGAATGTTGGCAATTTGATTTCTGCTTCCTCTGACTTTTCTTAATCCAGCTTATACATCTGGAAGTTCTTGGTGACATACTGCTGAAGCCTAGCTTGAAGGACTTTAAACATTACCTTGCTAGCATGTGAAATGAGTGCAAATACATGGTAGCATGAAGATTCTTTGGCATTATCCTTCTTTGGGATTGGAATGAAAACCAACCTTTTTCAGTCCTGTGGCCACTGCTGAGTTTTCCAATTTTGCTAGCATATTAAGTTCATCACTTTAACAGCATCATCTTTTAGGATTTGAAATAACTCAGTTGGAATTTAATCACCTCCACTAGCTTTGCTTGTAGTAATGCTTTCTAAGGCCCCCTTGACTTCACACCCCAGGATGTCTGGCTCTAAGGGAGTGACCACATGAGCGTGGTTATCTGGGTCATTAAGATCTTTTTTGTACAGTTCTTCTTTGTATTCTTACCACCTCTTCTTAATATCTTCTGCTTTTGTTAGGTCCATACCATTTCCATCCTTTATTGTGCCCATCTTTGCATGAAATTGTCCCTTGATATCTCTAATTTTCTTGAGGTCTCTAGTCTTTTCCATTCTATTATTTTTATTTCTTTGCATTGTTCACTAAAGAAGGCTTTCTTATTGCTCTTTGTTATTCTTTGGAACTCTGCATTCAGATAAGTATATCTTTGCTTTTCTCTTTTGTCTTTTGCTTCTCTTCTTGTCTCAGCTATTTGTAAGGCCTCCCCAGACAACATTTTGCCTTTTTACATTGCTTTTACTTGAGGATTGTTTGGGCACCATCTCCTCTACAAGGTTAGGACCCTCCATTCATAGTTCTTCAGGCAACCTATCAGATCTAATCCCTTGAATCTATTTGTCAGTTCCTGTGTATAATCATAAGAGATTTTATTTAGGCCTTATCTGAATAGTATAGTGGTTTTTCTCTGCTTTCTTCAAGTTGCCTAACATTTGCAATAAAGAGCTCATGATTCCATATATATCTGTATGCATATGTGTTTATATATGTATATTTGTGTATGTATAAATGCATCAGATGATAATAAGAAAAATTCTTTTGGTCATAGTAACTCTGGAATTTTCAAGAAAGAAAATACTTTTTACTGCTTTACCAATTTGTGTATAGTAAAAAAGGAAAATAACTGCTATCCACTCTATATTTGTTTCATCAGCTGAGAGGCTTGAGCCTGAAATGAAACTTCCACCAAAAATTGAATGACCTCATGAGGTGTAATGTTGAAAATTCAAGTTGTTATGTAATATATCTAGTAAACATTCCTGATGTAGGATACCATGTGGAAGTCTCATGAAAATCATTATTCTATAGCTAGGCCTGATGGTAACACTGAGAAAGAAGGGGGTAGTTGACTCTGTCAATGGCGATTAAGAAAGTCTTTAAGAGTTCTTCTGATTCTACTGGTAAGTGACTAAGGCTAAAAGTTCAACCCCTATTTATTTATCTGCTTTGCTATCATGAACAATTTCACTTAAATTGCCTTTATTAAATCTAGTCTGAAAATTATGTATAATTTCAATTAAGCCATTCAGTTGAGGCTAGTACTCACAGAACTCAAGTTATCATTTTGTTCTCACCTAATTATTTTGAACCACTAGACTTCTATATTGCACTGCTTTTTACTTTACCTTTGTATTTGCAAAAAGTTTACTTAAAAAGATTCTAGAGTCATAGAAAATTAGGCTGCTTTCAAAAATGCTGAATTTTTTCATGGAATAATTTGTATTTTTAGAAACTCTGAGTCTGTTTTATATGATTCACCGGGAGACCTGAAAAGACAGGTCTTTAATGTCAACACCAATCATAGCATCAGTTCAGTTCAGTTCAGTCACTCAGTTGTGTCTGACTCTTTGCAACCCCATGAACCACAGCACACCAGGCCTCCCTGTCCATCACCAACATAGCCAAATAACTATATTGTGGACACAACTGCTTATTTCCCTCAAGAATAGGAAAATTCATCCTTGTATAGTTCAATGGCTGTGTTCAGTATTTATCACTGAATATCTGGAATAAATATTATTGATTAGTGGATTGTGAATCAGCCCACTCTGCTAGTCATATGTAGAGATGTCTTTGGTGACATAAATGGCATGTATTTCAAAAAATATAATCCCGACCCTTCAACAAACTGACATTTCAGAATGACAAGTATCTTTCTATGTGCTGCTGCTGCTAAGTAGCTTCAGTCATGTCCGACTCTGTGCAACCCCATAGATGGCAACCCACCAGGCTCCCCCATCCTGGGATTCTTCAGGCAAGAACACTGGAGTGGGTTGCCATTTCCTTCTCCAATGCATGAAAGTAAAAAGTGAAAGTGAAGTCGCTCAGTCGTGTCCGACCCTCAGCCACCCCATGGGCTGCAGCCTTCCAGGCTCCTCCATCCATGGGATTTTTCAGGCAAGAGTACTGGAGTGGGGTGCCATTGCCTTCTCCAATCTTTCTATTGGGCCTAGAAAAAATTTTATAAACATTTGGAAATTACTGTTTCTAATCTTGCCAGTATTTTGTGCTAAAATTATTTAAAATCAGCATGACATTTATGTTGCTAAGCTGCTGCTAAGTCACTTCAGTCATGTCCGACTCTGTGGGACCCCATAGATGTCAGCCCACCAGGCTCCCCCGTCCCTGGGATTCTCTAGGCAAGAACACTGGAGTGGGTTGCCATTTCCTTCTCCAATGCATGAAAGTGAAAAGTGAAAGTGAAGTCGCTCAGTCGTGTCCAACTCTTAGCGACCCCATGGACTGCAGCCCACCAGGCTCCTCCATCCATGGGATTTTCCAGGCAAGAGTACTGGAGTGGGGTGCCACTGCCTTCTCAAACATTTATGTTAAGTAAATACAAATTAGCAATTATTGCTAAATATGATGTTTTAGAATTGCTGAAGAAGACTCTTGAGAGTCTTGGACTGCAAGGAGATCAAACCAGTCAGTGCTAAAGGAAATCAACTTTGAATATACATTGGAAGGGCTGATGCTGAAGCTGAAGCTCCAATAATTTGGCCACATGATGCAAAGAGCTGACTCATTGAAAAAGACTCATGCTGGGAAAGATTGAGGGCAGGAGAAACAGAGGGTGAAAGAGGATGAACTGGTTGGATGGCATCATCGATTAGATGGACATGAGTTTGAGCAAACTCTGGAAGATAGTAAAGGACAGCAAAGACTGGTGTGCTGCAGTCCATGAGGTCACAAAGAGTTGGACACAACTTAGTGACTGAACAACATGTTTTATACAGCAATGTTGTTTAAAAGATTCAAGTTGGATGCAGAGTTTATATCTCCTCACAACTAGAATATCAACCAAGTGCTCATGAGGGATCTCAGACACCTAAATAAAGAAGAGGAATCCCCATGTGACTGGGTAGGACATGGATTGGGGAGGAGAGACAGAATCTGCATTCCTGAGGGGTGGCAGGGGGAAAGGAAGGGTTCCCACAATCAGAGGGGCCCAGCCATGATGCAGGGATTACCAGAGACAGGGACACACTTTTGGGGGTCAGGCGATTAGAGGGGAATGTGGCTAGCACCTTCCCTGCCTGTTTGGGCTATGTTGAGCTTCGTGGGGTCCTGGGCCTGAACCTCAGCTCTCTGTGGTCTCCTCTGATTATAGGTCTGGGGATTAGGAGTGAAAGAGGGGAAAGTAAAAGAAGGTGGAAAATAACTGGCATCTCTGAGGTGCGGAGGGTTGAAGAGACAGGTCCCACACTCGGAAGGGCCCACTCACACACTGAGGATTAGTGGAGACAGAAAGACCTTTGGGAGATCAGGGGATTGGAAGGAAAACAGCTATTATTTTCCCTCGCACTTAGGCTTCTGTGAGCCTGCTGGGATTTGAGGCCTCAACCTGAGCTCTCCAGGGCCTACTCTGGCTGCGGGAGTCCTGGGAACATGGGAGTGAAGAGCTGGGGAGGAAAGGTGGAGGTGGTTCTGGACTGGCACCTCTGAGAGGCAGCAGGGGCAGGAGAGGGGTTCCTGTGCTTAGAGGGGCCCACACACAAGTGTGAGGATCAACTGGGGTGGGAAGAGACCTTCAGGGACTGGGGGATCAGAGGAAAACAAGGCCAGTGCTTTCCCTGCCCCTTTGGCCCCAGCAAGCTTGCTATAGTCCCACAACTGAATCTCTGATCTCCTGGGCCACTCTGGATGTGAGAATCCTGAATCTAAGACTAGATGATTCCACAGGCCTTTTCAAGCTATGAAGACCCTGAGCCTAAGCCATGCCCTCACCCCCGACTAGAGCCTTTTCTGGTCTTTGTTTGTTTCACCACATGACTTGTGGGGTCTTGGTTCCCAGGCCAGGAGTCAAGCCTGAGCACCTGTGGTGAGTGGGGTCAGTCCAAATTACTGGACTAAGAGAGAACTTCAGACCCCAGGGAATAATAATTGGTGTGAGCTCTCCTGGAGGTCTTCATCTTGGCATCAAGAACTAGCTATAACTAACTACCTGTAACTCCAGTGCTGGATGCCTAAGACAAAACAACTAGAAAGATAAGAAGACAGCCCTACCCACTGCTCAGTTATATCCAACTCCTTGCGACCCTATGAACTATACAGTCCATGGAATTTTCTAGGCCAGAATACTGGAGTGGGTAGCCTTTCCCTTCTCCAGGAGATCTTCCCAACCCAGGGATTGAACCGAGGTCTCCCACAATTCAGGTGGATTCTTTACCAGCTGAGCCACAAAGGAAGCCTAAGAATACTGGAGTGGGTAGCCTATCCCTTCTCCAGTCGATCTTCCTGACAGAGGAATCGAACTCGGGTCTCCTCCATTGCAGGTGGATTCTTTACCAACTGAGCTATCATGGAAGCTGAGATAACAAAAAATATGATATTGAGTAAAGAACAAAGGAAAACCTTCAAGACCAAATAAACGAAGGGAAAATAGGCAACCACCTGGAAAAAAAAAAAAGTCAGAGTAATAAAAATGATTCTAAATCTCAAAAATAGAATAGTCACAGATCAAGAAAATACAAGAAATGTTTAAGGTTCAAGGACCCAGAACAGCTAAAGAACAAACAAACAGTGCTGAATAATACAGTAACTGATTTGAATAATAAACTAGAAGGAATCAAAAGCAGAATATCTGAAGCAGAAGAAAGAATGAAGTAGATAGATAGCTGGAAATAACTGATAAGGAGAAGAAGAAAGAAAAAAGATAAAAAGAAATGAGGACAGCTTCAGAGAACTCTGAGACAATATTAGGTGTACCAACATTTGAATTACAGGGTTCCCAAAAGAAGAGAAAGGGCCTGAAAAGATTATATTGGAAAAGATTATAGGTGAAAACTTCCCTAACATGGGAAAGGAAATAACAAAGCCAAGGAAATAGTCAACTAAGTCCAGGAAATGCAGAGAGCACCATACAAATGATAAATAATAATAATATGTGCCAAAACACAAGATAATCCAATTAATGTAAATTAATTTTTTAAAGCAAAGGGAAAAAAATAATATAAAATGTAATCCCCATAAGAGTAAATGCTGATCTTTCAGCAGAAATGCTGTAGACCAGAAGGAAATGCACTATATATTTGAAATGATGACAGGGAAAAACCTACAACCAAGATTCCTCTATCCAGAAATGATTTCATTCAGATTTGATGGAGATATCAAGAGTTTTGCTGCTGCTGCTGCTGCTGCTGCTGTTGCTGCTGCTGCTGCTAAGTCGCTTCAGTTGTGTTCGACTCTGTGCAACCCCATAGACAGCAGCCCATCAGGCTCACCCGGCAGTGGGATTCTCCAGGCAGGAACACTGGAGTGGGTTGCCGTTTCTTTCTCCAATGCATGAAAGTGAAAAGTGAAAATGAAGTCGTTCAATCATGTCTGACTCTTAGCGACCCCATGGACTGCAGCCTACCAGGCTCTTTCGTCCATGGGATTTTTCCAGGCAAGAGTATTGGAGTGGGTTGTCATGCCTTCTCTGATCAAGAGTTTTACAGACAAGCAAAAGGTGAGATCCAGCACCACAAAATCAGCTTTACAGCAAAAAATTCTAAGTGAAGTTTCCTAGGTGGGAAAGAATAAAAAAAAAAAAAGACCCACACAAACAAGCTCAAAACAATTATGAAAATGGTTATAGGAACATATTGCTATCATTGTTCAGTCACTAAGTTGTGTCTGACTCTTTCTAATCCCATGGACGGTAGCATGCCAGTCCTCTGTCCTCTACTATCTCCCACAATTTGCTCAGATTTGTGTCCATCTCATCTTCTTCTTCTTGTCTTGTCTTGTCCAGTTATCTAACCATCTCATCTTCTTCTGCCTCTTTCTTCTTTTGCCTTCAATATTTCCCAGCATCAAGATCTTTTCCAATGAATCGACTCTTCCCAACAGGTGGCCAAATTATTGGAACTTCAGCTTCAGTGTCAATCCTTTCAATGAATATCCAGGGTTGATTTCCTTTAGGATTGACTGGTTTGATCTTGCAGTCCAAGGGACTCTCAACAGTCTTCTCCAACACCACAATTCAAAAGCATCAATTCTTCAGTACTCAGCCTTCTTTATGGTCCATGTCTCACATTTGTACATTACTACTGGAAAAACCATAGCCTTGACTGGATGGACCTTTGTCAGCAAAGTGATGTTTCTGCTTTTAAATATGCTGTCTAGGTTTGTCATGGCTTTTCTTCCAAGGAGCAAGTGTCTTTTAATTTCATGCTTCACTCGCCATCTGCAGTGACTTTTGGAGCCCAAGAAAATAAAATTTGTCACCACTTCTGCTTTTTCTCCTTCTATTTGCCATGAAGTGATGGGACCAGTGACCATAATTTTAGTTTTTTTCATGCTGCATTTCAAGCCAGGTTTTCACTCTCCTCTTTCACCCTCATCAAGAGGCTCTTTAATTTCTGTTCAGTTTCTGTCATTAAGGTACCATCTGCATTTCTGAGGTTGTTGACATTTCTTCTGGTAATCTTGATTCCTGCTTGTGATTCATCCAGAATGGCATTTCCCATGGTGTACTCTGCACACAAGCTAAATAAGCAGGGTGACTATATACAGCCTTGACATACTCCTTTCTCAATTTTGAACCAGTCAGTTGTTCCATGTCTGGTTCTAACTGTTGCTTCTTGATCCACATACAGGTTTCTCAAGAGACATGCAAGGTGATTTGATATATCCAACTCCTTAAGAATTTTCCACAGTTTTTTGTGACCCACACAGTCAAAAGCTTTAGTGTAGTCAATGAAGAAAAAGTAGATTTTTTTCTGGAATTCCCTTGAATGTAAATGGATTAAATATTCCATCCAAAAGACACCAGTTAGCTGAATGAATACAAAAACAAGACCTATAGATATATACTATCTACAAGAGACCCACCTCAGACATAAGGACACATACAGATTGAAAGTGAAGGAATAGAGAAAGATATTCCATGTAAATGGAAATCAAAAAAAAAGCTGGGGTAGCAATACTTATACAAGATAAAATAGACTCCAAAATAAAGAGGGTTACAAGAGACAAAGAAGATTACTACATAATAATCAAAGGATTTACTGAAGAAGATGCAGAAATTATAATTATGTACCCAGGATAGGAGCAACTCAACAAATAAGGCAAACTGCTAACAGCTTTCAGAGGGAAAGTTGACAGTAAGCACAATAATAATGGGGAATTTAACACCTCAGTTAAAGCAATGGACAGATTATCCTCACAGAAAACAAATAAAGAATCGAAAGATTTCAGTGACCCAATAGATCAGATTAACTGAAATGATATTTATAGACATTGCTCCTGAAAGCAGAATATACCTTATTCTCAAGTGCCTGTGGAATATTCTCCAGGATAGATGATATCTTGAGTCATAAATTAAGCCTTGATAAATTTAAGAAAATAAAAATTATATCAAGTATCTTTTCCAATCACAACACTATGAGATTATAAAGCAATTACATGAAAAAAATATAAAAAACCATGAACACATGGAGGCTAAACTATATGCAACTAAATAACAAAGAGATCATTGAAGAAATCAAAGAGTAAATAAAAAATTACATAGAAAGAAATGACAATGAAAACATGATGATCCCAAATCTATGGGTCTCAGCAAAAGGAGTTCTAATAGTTAAGGTTATAGCAAATCAATCTCATCTAAATAAATAGGAAAAATTCAAATAAACAATCTAACCTTACATAAAAAACAACTAGGAAAAAATACAGCAACAACAACAAAAAAAAACCTAAAGTTAGTAGAAGGAAATCAATCAGAAAGATCAGAGCAGAAATAAATAAAATACAAACAAAAAAGGTTGATGTATGGCAAAACCAATACAATATTGTAAAGTAGCCTCTAATTAAAATAAATAAATAAATAAAATCAAAAATCAATAAAATTAAAGTTTTTTTCTTTGAAAGTGAAGGAAAATTGATAAACTTTTAGCCAGACAGATCAAGAAAAAGTTAGATGAATCAAATCAATAAAATTAGAAATGATAAAGGAGAAATTACAGCTGAAACCACAGAAATACAAAGGATCATAAGAGATCATTACAAGTAACAATGCCAACAAAATGGACAACTTGGAGAAGTTATTGGAAAGGTACAACCTTCAAAGGCTGAATCAGGAAGAGATAGAGAATATAAGCTGACCAATCACAAGTAGTGAATTGAAACTGTAACTAAAAATATTCCAACAAATGAAAGTCGAGGACCAGATGACTTCATAGGTGAGTTTTATCAAGCATTTAGAGAAGAGCTAACAACTACCCATCTCAAACTCTTCCAAAAAATTTGTAGTGGGAGAAACACTCCTAGATCCATTGTATGAGGCCAACATCACCCTGATACCTAAACCAGACAAAGATGTGACACAAAAAAAGAAAATTACAGGCCAGTATCACTGATGACCTTAGATGCAAAAATTCTCAATATGTTGAAAGGACCATACACTGTGATCAAGGGGGATTTATCCCAGTAATGCAAGGATTCCTCAGTATTCACAAATCAATCAATGTGATACTCCATTTTAACAAATTAAATAATAAGAATCATATGATCATCTCACTAGATGCATAAAAAAAGGATTTTGATAGAATTTAACACCTATCTATGATGCAAAAAAATTTCTAGAAAATTAGCATTGTAAAACTTATGTCAATACCATAAAAGTTAAGTATAACAAACACACAGCAAGCACCATTTTCAATAGTGAAAGTATTTTCTCTAAGATCAGGAACAAAGCAAAGATGTCCACTTTCACCATTCTAACTCAACATAAATTTGGAAGCCCTGCTGCTGCTGCTGCTGCTGTCACTTCAGTCATGTCCAACTCTGTGCGACCCCATTGACAGCAGCCCACTAGGCTCCTCTGTCCCTGGGATTCTCCAGGCAAGAATACTGGAGTGGGTTGCCATTTCCTCATGACAATTTAGAAGAAAAATAAAGGAATACAAATTGAAAAAGAAGTAAAACTGCCACTGTTTGCAAATAACATGATAGTACACATAGAAAATCCTAAAGATGCAACTAGAAAACTACTATAGCTAATCAGTAAATTTGGTGAGTTTTCAGGATACAGATTTATACACAAAAATCTCTTGCATTCCTGTACACTTAACAACAAAAGTTCAGACAGAGAAATTAAGGAATTAATTCCATTTACAAGAAACAAAATAAGATAGCTAGGAATAGACTTCCATAAGAAGGCAAAAGACCTCTACACAGAAAACTGAGAAACTGAAAAGGAATCAAAGCTGACACAAAGAGATCATTCCATGATCTTTGATTGGAAGAATCAAAACTGTGAAAATTACTATATCACCCAAAGCAAACTACAGATTCAATACAATCCCTAGCAAAATGCTAATGGCAGTTTTCGCAGAATTAGAACAAAAAAGTTTAAAATTTGTATGGAAACACAAAAGATCCCAAATAAGGAAAGCAATCTTGGAAAAGGAAAATGGAGCTGGAGGAACTAGGCTACCTGACTGCAGACTCTTCTGCAAAGCTATAGTAATCAAGACAGTATGGTACTGACATAAAAACAGAAATATAGATCAATGGAACAGGATAAAAAGCCTAAAGATAAATCCAAGCATTTATGGTTGCCTAACCTATGACAAAGTAGGCAAGAATCTATAAAGGGGGAAGGACAGTATTTTTAATAAGTAGTTTGGGAAACCTTAACAGCTATAGGTAGAAAAATGAAATTAGAGCATTCCATAACATCATACACAAAAGTCAACTCAAAATGGATTAAACACCTAAATGCAAGAGTGGACACTATAAAACTTTTTGAGGAAAACTTTGGGAAAACATCTTTGTCATAAATCACAGCAAGATCTTTTTGACCCATTTTCTAAAATAAAGAAAATTTTTTAAATAAATAAATGAAAGCTATTTTAAACTTAAAAGTTTCTACACAGTAAAGGAAAGCACAAAGAAGATGAAAAGACAGGCATCAGAATGCAAAAATATCTGCAAAAGAAGCAACTGACATGGCATTAATTTTCAAAATATGCAAACAGTTCATCAAGCTCAATATCATAAATACAAAAAATTCAGTCAAAAAATGAGTCCAGTTCAGTTGCTCAGTCATGTCCGACTCTTTGTGACCCCATGAATCACAGCATGCCAGACCTCCCTGTCCATCACCAACTCCCAGAGTTCACTCAGACTCACATCCGTGGAGTTAGTGATGCCATCCAGCCATCACATCCTCTGTCGTCCCCTTCTCCTCCTGTCCCCAATCCCTCCCAGCATCAGAGTCTTTTCCAATGAGTCAACTCTTCCCATGAGGTGGCCAAAGTACTGGAGTTTCAGCTTCAGCATCATTCCCTCCAAAGAAATCCCAGGGCTGATCTCCTTCAGAATGGACTGGTTGGATCTCCTTGCAGTCCAAGGGACTCTCAACAGTCTTCTCCAACACCACAGTTCAAAAGCATCAATTCTTCAACGTTCAGCCTTCTTCACAGTCCAATTCTCATGACCACTGGAAAAACTATAGCCTTGACTAAACGGACCTTTTTTGGCAAAGTAATGTCTCTGCTTTTGAATATGCTATCTAGGTTGGTCATAACTTCCCTTCCAAGGAGTAAGCGTCTTTTAATTTCATGGCTGCAGTCACCATCTGCAGTGATTTTGGAGCCCAAAAAATAAAGTCTGACACTTTCCACTGTTTCCCCATCTATTTCCCATGAAGTGATGGGACTGGATGCCATGATCTTCGTTTTCTGAATGTGGAAAACTTAAATATGCATTTCTCCAAAGAAACATACAGACGGCCAAGAGTCACTTGAAAAGATGCTCAACATGACTAGTTATTGGAGAAATTCAAACCAAAACTACAATGAAGTCTGAGTCCTACACTGACTACCTGGCAATTTCTATCCCTCAGTTAGCCATTTCCTGGACTTGACTTTTTATATCTTGAAGAAAATCAGACATTTTGTATGTAATCAGGTATATATGTGCAACATTTTGTATGAATTATGGCACAGGTTTCTCTTTGTGCTGTTGTTAATATATGTAATGTCATTTTATTTTGGTGTACAGCTTTATGCATTAAAGTGTAAATGTGGCACTTTATGTTTAATGTGACTATCATTAAATTATCATTTAAAGATATTAGACTATAAAATTTGTCTTGAAAAAATAGCTAAAACTTTTGCCTTGAAATTTACCTGCAGGTCTTTTCTTGCTGAATTATTTAAAGCTGCTGCTGCTAAGTCACTTCAGCTGTGTCCAACTCTGTGCTACCCCATGGATAGCAGCCCACCAGGCTCCTCTGTCCATGGGATTCTCCAGGTAAGAATACTGGAGTGGGTTTCCATTCCCTTCTCCAAATTTAAAGCTAGGACTTGATAACAGTCATGGTTTTGTTTCTTATCTAATGAATCAGGAAGGAGTGTTGCTAGATTTAAGGCTGAACAATTTTTTAGCTGAGTTATGGGTCTTTCTAAGAGTAGCAATTGGTATTTGAGAAGGCAATTGTCAGATAACCATTATCCTTCCTTAGACTTTAAAATTCGAGATATCATGTGAAATATAGACTGTCAGATCTCTGTCTGTAATTAACTTAGTAGCTTCAGAAATTACTAGGCCACAATTTGTAGAAAACGTGGCCATCCTTGGGCGACAGAACAGAATCTTTTGCTCAAAGTAAGCAACCAGTTATTGTCAGCTTTGGGCCAAGTTAAAACTCCCCATGCTATCCCTGATTTCTCTGCTACAAAAAGATTAAATTGGTCTCCTGTAGGTAGGCTGAGAGCAGTAGCCTGAAGAACAGCCTGTTATAAAAAGTCTTATTTTTTAAACAAATATTTTAATTGGAGGCTAATTCCTTAACAATATCGTGATGTTTTTTTGCCATACATTGACATGAATCAGTCATGGGTGTACATATGTCCCCTCATCCCAGTCCCCCTTCCCACCTCCCTCCCCATCCTATCCCTCTGGGTCATCCCAGTGTACCGGCTTTAAGTGCCCTATTTCATGCATTGAACTTGGACTGGTCATCTATTTCACATGTAGTAATATACATGTTTCAACGCTATTCTCTTAAATCATCCCACCCTTTTCTTCTCCCACAGAGTCCAAAAGTATGTTCTTTTATATCTATGTCTCTTTTGCTGTCTTAGACATAGGGTTGTCGTTACCATCTTTCCAAATTTCACATATATGTGTTAATACATTGCATTGGTGTTTTTCATTCTGACATACTTCACTATGTATAATAGGCTCCAGTTTCATCCATCTCATTAGACCTGACCCAAATGTATTCTTTTTAATAGCTAAGCAATATTCCTTTATGTATATGTACCACAGCTTTCTTATCCATTTCTCTGCAGATGGACATCTAGGCTGCTTACATGTCCTAGCTATTGTAAACAGTGCTGCAATGAACCTTGGGGAACATGTGTCTCTTTCAATTCTGGTATCCTCAGTGTGTATGCCCAGCAGTGGGATTGCTGGGTCATATGGCAGTTCAATCTCCACTTTTTTAAGGAATCTCCTCACTGTTCTCCATAGTGGTTGTACTAGTCTGCATTCCCACCAAAAATATAAGAGGGTTCCCTTTTCTCCACATCCTCTCCAGCATTTATAGTTTGTAGACTTTTTGATGGCAGCCATTCCAACCGGCGTGAGATGGTACCTCATTGTGGTTTTGATTTGCATTTCTCTGATAATGAATGATGTTGAGCATCTTTTCATGTGTTTGTTAGCCAGATGTATGTCTTCTTTGGAGAGATGTCTGTTTGTTCTTTGGCTCTTTTTTGATTGGGTAATTTATTTTCCTGGTATTGAGCTGCATGAGCTGACTGTTTATTTTTGAGATTAATTCTTTGTCAGCTGCTTTTTTGCTATTATTTTCTTTCATTCTGAAGGCTGTCTTTTCACCTTGCTTATAGTTTCCTTCTTTGTGCAAAAGCTTTTAAGTTTAATTAGGCCCCATTTGCTTATTTTTGTTTTTATTTCCATTACTCTGCAAGGTGGGTCATAGAGGATCTTGCTGTTATTTATGTCAGAGAGTCTTCTGGCTATGTTTACCTATAGGTTTTATAGTTTCTGGTCTAACATTTTGATCTTTAATCCATTTTGAGTTTATTTTTGTGTATGGTGTTAGAAAGTGTTCTAGTTTTATTGTTTTACAAGTGGTTGACCAGTTTTCCCACCACCACTTGTTAAAGAGATTGTCTTTTCTCCATTATATATTTTTGCCTCCTTTGTCAAACACAAGGTGTCCATAGGTGCATAGATTCCTCTCTGGGCTTTCTATTTGATGCCATTGATCTATATTTCTGTCTTTGTGCCAGTACCATACTGTCTTGATGACCGTAGCTTTGAAGTATAGTCTAAAGTCAGGCAGGTTGATTCCTCCAGTTCCATTCTTCTTTCTCAAGAATGCTTTGGCTATTTGAAGTTTTGTGTTTTTCCATACAAATTGTGAAATTATTTATTCTAGTTCTGCTAAAAACGCCATTGGTGGCTTGATGGAGATTGCATTGAATCTATAAATTGCTTTTGGTAGTATACTCATTTTCACTATATTGACTCTTCTGATCCATGAATATGGTATATTTCTCCATCTATTTGTGTCATCTTTGATTTCTTTCATCAGTGTTCTATGGTTTTCAATAATACAGGTCTTTTGTTTCTTTAGGTAAATTTATCCCTACTTTGCCAACAAATGTCCGTCTAGTCAAGGCTATAGTTTTCCACTGGTCATGTACGGCTGTGAGAGTTGGACTGTGAAGAAAGCTGAGCGCTGAAGAATTGATGCTTTTGAACTGTGGTGTTGGAGAAGACTGTTGAGAGTCCCTTGGACTGCAAGGAGATCCAACCAATCCATTCTGAAGGAGATCAGCCCTGGGATTTCTTTGGAAGGAATGATGCTAAAGCTGAAACTCCAGTACTTTGGCCACCTCATGGGAAGAGTTGACTCCTTGGAAAAGACTCTGATGCTGGGAGGGATTGGGGGCAGGAGGAGAAGGGGACCACAGAGGATGAGATGGCTGGATGGCATCAATGACTCGATGGACATGAGTCTGAGTGAACTCCGGGAGTTGGTGATGGACAGGGAGGCCTGGTGTGCTGTAATTCATCGGGTCACAAAGAGTCAGACACGACTGAGTGACTGAAATGAACTGAACTGAACTGAATTGATCCCTAAGTATTTTATTCTTTTTGTTGCAATGGTGAATATAATTGTTTACTTAATTTCTCTTTATGTTTTCTTATTGTTAGTGTATAGGCATGCAAGGGACTTCTGTGTATTAATTTTATATCCTGCAACTTTATTTCATTCTTGATTAGCTCTAGTAATTTTCTGGTGGTGTCTTTAGGGTTTTCTATGTAAGAGGATCATGTCATCTGGAAACAGTGAAAGTCTTATTTCTTCTTTTCCAATCTGTATTCCTTTTATTACTTTTTCTTCTCTGATTGCTGTAGCTAAAACTTCCACAACTATGTTGAATAGTAGTGGTGAGGGTGGGCACCCTTGTCTTGTTTCTGACTTTAGAAGAAATGCTTTCAATTTTTCACCATTGAGGATAATGTTTATTGTGGTTTTATTGTGTATGGTTTTTATAGGTTGAGGTATGTTCCTTCTATGCCTTCTTTCTGGAGAGTTTTTATCATAAATTGGAGTTGAATTTTGTCAAAGGCTTTCTTGGCATCTATTGAGATAATCATGGTTTTTATCTTTCAATTTGTTAATGTGGTATATCACATTGGTTGATTTGCAATTATTGAAGAATCCTTGCATTCCTGGGATAAAGCCCACCTGGTCATGAAGTAAGATCTTTTTAACATGTTGTTGGATTCTGTTTGCTAGAATTTTGTTGAGGACTTTTGCATCTATGTTCATCAGTGGTGTTGGCCTGTAGTTTTCTTTTTTGTGGCATCTTTGCCTGGTTTTGGTATTAGGGTAATGGTGGCCTCATAGAATGAGTTTGGGAGTTTACCTTCCTCTGTAAATTTCTGGAAGACTTTGAGTAGGATAGGTGTCACCTGTGAAGCCATCTGATCCTGGACTTTTGTTTGTTGGAAGATTTTTGATGACAGTTTTGATTTCTGTGCTTGTCATGGGTCTAGTAAGATTTTCTATTTCTTCCTGATTCACTTTCAGAAGGTTATACTTTTCTAAGAATTCCTCCATTTCTTCCAAGTTGTCCAATTTATTGGCACATAGTTGCTGATAGTAGTCTTTTATGATCCTTTGTATTTTTGTGTTACCTGTTGTGATTTCTCCAATTTAACTTTTAATTTTATTGATTTGATTCCTCTCCCTTTTTTTCTTGATGACTTTAGTTTGTCTATTTTAATTTTCTTCTCAATGAACCAGCTTTTAGTTTTGCTGATTTTTGCTGTAGCCACCTTTCTTTTTCAATTATCTCTGCTCTGATTTTTATGATTTCTTTTCTTCTACTAACTGGGGTTCTTAATTTCTTCTTTTTCTAGTTGTTTTAGGTGAAAAGTTAGGGGGGGGTTTGTTTGTTTCTCTTGTTTCTTGAGGTAAGCTTGTATTGTTATGAACCTTCCTCTTAGCACTGCTTTTACTGAATCCTGTAGGTTTTGGGTTGTCATGTTTTCATTTTAATTTGTTTCTATGTATATTTTGATTTCCTTTTTTATTTCTTCAGTGATCTGTTGGTTATTCAGAAATGTGTTGTTTAGCCTCCATATATTTGTATTTTTAATAGTTTTTTTCTTGTAGTTGATGTCTAATCTTATCACATTGTGAGCAGAAAAGACGCTTGAAGTGATTTCAGTTTATTTGAATTTACCAAGGCTAGATTTATGGCCCAGAATGTGATCTATCCTGGAGAATGTTTCATGTGCACTTGAGAGAAATGTGAAATTAATTGTTTTGGGGTGAAATGCCCTAACCCAATCCAGTGTTCTTGCCTGGAGAATCCCAGGGACGGGGGAGTCTGGTGGGCTGCCGTCTATGGGGTCACACAGAGTCAGACACGACTGAAGCAACTTAGCAGCAGCAGCAGCAGCAGCAGCAGTCCTATAGATATCAATCAGTTCTAACTGGCCCATTGTATCATTTAAAGCTTGTGCTTCCTTGCTAATTTTTCGTTTGGTTGATCTATCCATAGGTGTGAGTGGGGTATTAAAGTCTCCCACTATTAGTGTGTTACTGTTAATTTCCCCTTTCATACTTTGTTAGCATTTGCCTTATGTATTGATGTGCTCCTATGTTGGGTGCATATATATTTATAATTGCTATATCTTCTTGGATTGATCCTTTGATCATTGTCCTTCTTTGTCTCTTTTCATGGTCTTTATTTCAAAGTCTAGTTTGTCTGTCAAGTATTGCTACTCCTGCTTTCTTTTGGTGTCCATTTGCATGAAATAACTTTTTCCATCCCTTCACTTTCAGTTTGTATATGTCTCTTGGTTTGAGGTGGGTCTCTTATAGACGACATATATAGGGGTCTTGTTTTTGTATCCATTCAGCCAGTCTTTGTCTTTCGGTTGAGAAATGGTAACCCATTCCAGTATTCTTGCCTGGAGAATCCCATGGGCAGAGAAGCCTGGTAGGCTACAGTCCATGGGGTTGCGAAGAGTTGGACTCGACTGAGCGACTTCACTATTCACTATTCAACCCATTTATATTTAAGGTAATTATTGATAAGTATGATCCCATTCGGAGAAGGCAATGGCACCCCACTCCAGTACTCTTGCCTGGAAAATCCCATGGATGGAGGAGCCTGGTGGGCTACAGTCCATGGGGTCGCTAAGAGTCAAACATGACTGAGCGACTTCACTTTCACTTTTTACTTTCATGCATTGGAGAAGGAAATGACAACCCACTCCAGGTTCTTGCCTGGAGAATCCCAGGGACGGGGGAGCCTGGTGGGCTGCCATGTATGGGGTCGCACAGAGTCGGACACAACTGAAGTGACTTAGCAGCAGCAGCAGCAGCAGCAGCAGCAGCATGATCTCACTGCCATTTACTTTGTTGTTTTGGGTTTAATTTTATAATCTTTTTCTGTGTTTCCTGTCTAGAGAAGATCCTTTAATATTTGTTGAAGAGCTGGTTTGGTGGTGCTGAATTCTCTCAGCTTTTGCTTGTCTGTAAAGCTTTTGATTTCTCCTTCATAGCTGAATGACATCACTGCTGGGTACAGTAATCTTGATTGTAGGTTTTTCTTCCCTTCTGGCCTGAAGAGTTTCTATGGAAAGACCAGCTCTTATCCTTATTGGGATCCCCTTGTGTGTTATTTGTTGTTTTTCCTTTGCTTCTTTTAAAATTTGCTCTTTGTGTTTGATCTTCGTTAGTTTGATTAATGGACTTCCCTGGTGGCTCAGAAGGTAAAGTGTCTGTCTACAATGCAGGAGACCTGGGTTCCATCCCTGGGTTGGGAAGATCCGCTGGAGAAGGAAATGGCAATCCACTCCAGTACTGTTGCCTGGAAAATCCCATGGACAGAGGAGTCTGGTAGGCTACAGTCCAAATTTGATTAATATGTGTCTTTGGTTGTTTCATCTTGGGTTTATCCTGTTAGGGACTCTATGGGTTTCTTGAACTTGGATGGCTATTTCCTTCCCCACTTTAGGGAAGTTTTCAACTATTATCTCCCCAAGTATTTTCTCATGCCCTTTCTTTTTGTCTTCTTCTTTTGGGACACTTATGATTCAAATGCTGAGGTGTTGAACCTTGTCCCAGAGGTCTCTGAGGTTGTCCTCATTTTTTTAAATTATTTTTCCCCCTCTCTGCTTCATTTATTTTCATCATTCTATCTTCCACCTCACTTATCCTCTCTTCTGCCTCAATTATTCTACCGCTGGTTCCCTCCAGAGTGCTTTTGATCTCAGTTATTGCAAATTATTCATTATTGGTTGACTCTTCTTTATTTTTTCTAGGTCTTTGTTAAACGTTTATTGTATCTTCTCAATCCTTGTGTCTAGTCTATTTATCTTTAACTCCATTTTGTTATCAGTATTTTGGATCTTCTTTACTATCATTATTCTGAATTCTTTTTCAAGTAGACTCCCTATCTCCTCTCTTTTGTTTGGTTTGGTGGGTATTTATCATGTTCCTTTACCTGCTGAATATTTATCTGCCTTTTCACTTAGTTTAGATTGCTGTGTTTGGGGTGCCCTTTCTGTAGGCTGGATGTTCATGGTTCCTCTTTATTGTGGGGTCTGATTACTGTCGGTGGGGTTGGACTAGTGGCTTGTCAATTTTCCTGGTTGGGGAGCTTGTGTCTATGTTTTGGTGGGTGGAGCTAGATTTCTTCTCTCTGGAGTGCAATGAAGTGTCCAGTATTGAGTTTGGGGTGTCTATGGGCTTGGCATGACTTTGAGCAGCCTGTCTTTTATGCTCAGGGTTGTGTTCCTGCTTTGCTGAAGAATTAGTGTGGTATGTCTGGAACTTGTTGGCTCTTGGTTTCAGTGTAAGTATGGAGATTTTGGGGTGAGTTCTTGTCTATTAATGTCCCCTGGAGTCGGGAGTTCTCTGATGTTCTCATTCTGGAGTTAACCCTCCTGCTTCTGGCTTCCAGTCCTTCTCTTACAGTAACCTCAAGACTTCTCCATCCATAAGCATAGATGATAAAACATCTAGGTTAATGGTGAAACAATTCTTTGCAGCAAAGGACACCCAAAGAGATTCACAGAGTTACATAGAGAAGAGAAGAGGGAGGGAGGAGATAGAGGTGACCAGGAAGAGAAGAGGGGGAGTCAAAAGGGGAGAGAGCAATCTAGCCAGGAATCATTTCCCTAAGTGTTCTCCATAGTCCTGAACACCCAGAGAGATTCACATATTTAGGTATAGAAAAGAAAAGGAGGGGGGAGGGGGGTTGGAAATAGAGGTGACCTCCAGGACAAAATAGAGTGTCAAAAGGGAAAGGGCAATCATGCCAGTAATCAAATCTAAGTGAAAATGAATACTAAAGATTAGATTCTTAAAGGTACAATATTGATAACAAATACCAAAATGCAAAAATTAAAAATCTAGAATAGATGTTAGATACTCAAAAATGCAATATAAAAAAGACAAAACAAAATGAATCACAAAAATTTTAATATATATATATGAAATTTGCTTTAAAAATAGTGTCTTATTTTGCAAGGTAATAGTAGGTCTTAATCATCTCCCTGGTCCCAGCCAATTGGTTTCCCAGCTGCACCATGAGAGCACCATTTCAGGTGTGCCATTGGTCTCCTCTGGGGAGCTGATCCCAAGTTGCAACATCCTGGCAGATGTCAACCAACCTGGATTCCAGGAAGATGTGGTTAGCAACTGGGAACCTGGTCACAGTTTGGTGGAAGATGCTGTCTCTGGAGCCACGATTGCAGCAGTCCCTTACCTTTTGGTTCTGGCTGTCGCTCACCTGCCTCTCTGCCTCCAGCAGGGTACATGGGGGTGGGGAGAGGCCTATACATAGCCAGCTAGCTCTCCTTTGGTATTCGCTCAATACTTTGTTCTGTGAGCTCGCTAAGCTGTGTGTTAGAACATTTGCAGGAATGTGTTTTGTGTGTGTGTGTGTGTGTGTAGTTTTTTGTTTTTTGTTTTTTTACCTCTCTGGTGATCCCATGGTTTGGGTTGCTATCTCACATTAGCTCCCTTAGATAGTCCCAGGGCATTCAGGCCCAGTCCTTACCCTAAGAACTGATGATGAAAATTATGTTGCCCTCTGAGATTCCAAAACTCCCCAAAGACCCACATATGGGAGGGTTTCCTGCTGTGTAGAAACTTCTCCTCCTTCACGACTCCCTCCCCAGAATAGGTCTCCATCCCTAAGTCTTTTGTCTCTGTTTTTTTGTCTTTTATATTTTGTCCTACCTCCTTTCAAAAAGAATGGGCTTTCTGGGTGCCTTTCTGGGTGCCTAGTATCCTTCATCAGCATTCAGAAGTGGTTTTGTGGAAGTGGCTCAACATTCAAATGAGCTTTGATGAATTTGTGGGGTAGAAAGTGGTCTCCCCGGCTTAATCCTCTGCCATCTTGGGACTGCCCCCTCGTAAAGTCTTAAATGAATCTATTTCTCCAGGTTCCCATTGTAATATTTTTTGTCCTGATTGTTTAGTCTTAGTAATTTATATAAAGGTAGAGGTAATTCTCCATATTTGGGAATCCAAATTTGGCAATAACCAGTTATGCCAAGGAAATTATGGAGTTTTCTAAGAGTATTAGGAAAAGGATGTTGTAAAATGGGCTGTATTCTTTATTTTCCCAGGGATTGAACTCCTTGTGACAGTTTGAATCCTAAATATTTAGGTTCTCATTGACATATCTGAGCTTTATATTTTGCTATTTTGTAGCTGCATTGGGCTAGATAATGAAGTAGATCATAAGTAGCTTGGTCACATTGTTCTTCTGTGTCAGTGAGAAGGAGAATGTCGTCTTCATACTGGACAATTTTTATAGGCTCTGGTGCCTGAAAGGCAGCTGCTCTTTAGCTAAAGCCTGTTCAAACAAGTAAAGACTATCTAAAAGTCCTTGAGTCAATACTGTCCAAGGTAATTGGGTAGAGAAATCAAATGGATCCTCAAAAGCAAACAAAAATAGTGAACTTTGGGCTTCAGTTCAGTTCAGTCATTCAGTCGTGTCTGCCTCTTTGTGACCCCAAGAACCGCAGCACACGAGGTCTCCCTGTCCCTCACCAACTCCCAGAGTTTACCCAAACTCATGTCCATTGAGTCGGTGATGCCATCTAATCATCTCATCTTCTGTCGTCCCCTTCTTCTCCCATCCTCAATGTTTCCCAGAATAAGGGTCTTTTCAAATGAGTCAGCTCTTCACATCAGGTGGCCAAACTATTGGAGTTTCAGCTTCAATATCAGTCCTACCAATGAATACCCAGGACTGAACTCCTTTACGATGGACTGGTTGGATCTCCTTGCAATCCAAGGGACTCTCAAGAGTCTTCTCCAACACCACAGTTCAAAAGCTTCAGTTCTTCGGTGCTCAGCTTTCTTTATCGTCCAACTCTCACATCCATACTTGACTACTGGAAAAACCATAGCCATGACTAGACGGACCTTTGTTGGCAAAGTAATATCTCTGCTTTTTAATATGCTATCTAGCTTGGTCATAACTTTCCTTCCAAAGAGTAAGCATATTTTTATTTCATGGCTGCAGTCACCATCTGCTGTGATTTGGGAGTCAAAAAAAAATAAAATCAGCCACTGTTTCCACTGTTTCCCCATCTATTTGCCATGAAATGATGGGGCCAGATGTTATGATCTTAGTTTTCTGAATGTTGAGTTTTAGCCAACTTTTTCACTCTCCTCTTGCATGTCCATCAAGAGGCTCTTTGGTTCTTCTTCACTTTCTGCCATAAGGGTGCTGTTATCTGCATTTCTGAGGTTATTAATATTTCTCCCAGCAATCTTTATTCCAGCTTGTGCTTCCTCCAGCCCAGCATTTCTCATGATGTACTGTACATATAAGTTACATAAGCAGGGTGACAATATACAACGTTGACATACTCCTTTTCCTATTTGGAACTAGTCTGTTGTTCCATGTCTGGTTCTAACTGTTGCTTCCTGACTTGCATATAGGTTTCTCAAGAGGCAGGTCAGGTGGTCTGGTATTCCCAACTCTTTCAGAATTTTCCACAGTTTATTGTGATCCACACAGTCAAAGGCTTTGGCATAGTCAATAAAGCAGAAATCGATGTTTTTCTGGAACTCTCTTGCTTTTTCCATGATCCAGTGGATGTTGGCAATTTGACCTCTGGTTCCTCCGCCTTTTCTAAAAGCAGCTCGAACATCTGGAAATTCACGGTTCACGTATTGATGAAGCCTGGTTTGGAGAATTTTGAGCATTACTTTACTAGTGTGTGAGATGAGTGTAGTTGTGCAGTAGTTTGAGCATTCTTTGGCATTGCCTTTCTTTGGGGTTGGAATGAAAACTGACCTTTTCCAGTCCTGTGACCACTGCTGAGTTTTCCAAATTTGCTGGCATATTGAGTGAAGCACTTTCACAGCATCATATTTTAGGATTTGAAATAATTCAACTGGAATTCCATCACTTTCACTAGCTTTGTTCATAGTGATGCTTCCTAAGGTCCACTTGACTTCACAGTCCAGGATGTCTGGCTCCAGATGAGTGATCATACCATCGTGATTATCCCAAATGGAGAGCTTCAAAAACATTCATTTTGTCTATAACTGTTGAAAATAGAATGGGATTTCTGAAAGACTGTAAAGCTATAAAATTTTAAATTAGTGACCATTTAAAATCTGTGGTAATGTTATTCAAAATATTTCAATATTAGCTCTATATATGACCACTTGATATTCAGAGATTAAAAAGTTAAATGATTAATTCTTTGTAAAAAGTAACATCACTTTATTTAAACATCTTTGACAGAAATTAAAATAATTATTTAAATTTTTATTATCTTTAATGTTAATAAATTTATACTCCCCCATCAACAACTTCTCCATCCACATGCTTACCTTTTCTTTATATCTGTGTTCTTGGGGTTATTTTAGATTTCATATATAAAAGAGATCATACAATAACTCTTTATCTGTCTAATATTTCTCTTGGAATTACACCCATAAGATCCATCTACATTATTGCAAATGTCAGGATTTCCTTCATTTTTATCGCTGAATAATAATCCATATTCCACAGTATTTTTCATCCAGTCATCAGTCATTGGATACTTGGCTTTTTTCCATAACTTGGCTATTGTAAGTAATGCTAGAATATGGGTATATATATATATATATATATATATATATATTAAAGACTCTGCCTGAAATGCAATGTAAGTATATATATGGCCTTACTCTGTGGTTAAGAACCTGTCTGCAATGCAGGATCCACAGGAAATGCAGGTCCAATCTATGGGTTGAGAAGATCCACAGGAGGAGGGTACAGTAACTCATTCCAATGTTCTTGACTGGAGAATCCCATAGATAGAGGACCCTGATGGGCTGCAATCCATAGGGTCGCAAAGAGTCGGATACGACTGAAGTAACTTACATATATATAGTTGCCGGGAGCCGGCATATTGCATATTGAGTGCATATTGCATATTGAGTGCAGCACTTTCCACAGCATCATCTTTCAGGATCTGGAATAGCTCAACTGGAATTCTATCACTGCTGGGAGCCAGCATGAGGAACTCCGCCTGTGGCAAAGGTCATGAGGAAGGAGATTTGGCATACGCAAAGGCGGGATTGAGCCTCAGGAGTCCCCCTGGAAATTCTCAAGCATCTACCCCCAAAACCAGAGTCTGCCTACTTTCTGCTTTGTGCTTTCACCTACACCTCTGACTTTACGGGGGGCTGTCCCCCACTACCTCTCTCTGAAAAAGAGTTAGCTTACAGCTCCAGTTAATAATTCCTGGGTGTGACAGTGTTTCAACCTACAAACTCCTTTGGAAATCCTCTAGCCTGCCTGAATAGGTTTTTCTGGCCACATGTGATTGTTCGGAGCAGGAGAGGCAGGAGATGTTCTAAACTGTCTAAACACAGATTCCTTTGAGTAGTTAAAAGATTGATTAGAAATTGTATTGGTGAAGGGTTTTTCACTTATTGAGCCAATGTTTGCTGCTAAGTCTCCATACCCCTTACCTACTGTGTTCTTGGCAGTGTATTGATTGATATAATGGGTGTATAGAAATGTAAGTAGTAGCCTCAATGTTTGTAACCTTGGACCCTTGAGTTAATTCTTTTCTTGATTGAGCCCACCTCACCTTTGCCATATAGGAATGCAGCTTTGTCCAATGCTTTTTTGGAGGCTGTTGCCTGACTTTAGAAAAATCACCTTTAGAGAAAAATAAGCTTCTTAAAATGTTAACAGGCCTCCTGGCCAGAAGATGATGTAAATCACCTGAACTTTTGCATATGATAAGTTTGCAGGAAGAAAGCCTGGCTTACTGCATGACTCTACCCTTCCCCCATTATCCTCTATGCATAACTTAATGTATAAAAACTACTTTGGAAAATAAAGTGCGGGCCTTGTTCACCGAAACTTGGTCTCCCCATGTCGTTCTTTCTCTCACCTTCTGGCTGAATTATTCAGCCTCTTTTCTCCAATGAATTTCCTCACTGAGCTATCCTCATTCTATTACTCTTTATATCTTTGATAAATATTTAAATAAATAGGTCGCCAATGCCATCTCTCCTTCGAATACTCTGGATCAGCTGGGGCTGGACCCCAGCATATAGTAAATAAGTGTATTTGTTTTCTTTGGATAAATAACCCCAAATGCACTGCTAGATAGTATATTAATTCTACTTTTAAATTTCTGAGGAAACCATTCTATTTTCCACAGTGGCTATACCAAGTTACATTGCTACAACTGTGCATGTAAGTTCCTTTTCCCACATTCTTGCCAACATTTGTTATATTGTACTTTTTTTTTGATAATAGACATGCTAACAGATATGAGGTGATATCTCATTGTGCTTTTGATTTGCATTTGCCTGATGAAGAGGAACTCAAAAGCCTCTTGATGAAAGTGAAAGTGGAGAGTGAAAAAGTTGGCTTAAAGCTCAACATTCAGAAAACGAAGATCATGGCATCCGGTCCCATCACTTCATGGGAAATAGGGAAACAGTGGAAACAGTGTCAGACTTTATTTTTCTGGGCTCCAAAATCACTACAGATGGTGACTGCAGCCATGAAATTAAAAGACGCTTACTCCTTGGAAGGAAAGTTATGACCAACCTAGATAGCATATTCAAAAGCAGAGACATTACTTTGCCAACAAAGTTTCGTCTAGTCAAGGCTATGGTTTTTCCTGTGGTCATGTATGGATGTGAGAGTTGGACTGTGAAGAAGGCTGAACGCTGAAGAGTTGATGCTTTTGAACTGTGGTGTTGAAGAAGACTCTTGAGAGTTCCTTGGACTGCAAGGAGATCCAATCAGTCCATTCTGAAGGAGATCAGCCCTGGGATTTCTTTGGAAGGAATGATGCTCAAGCTGAAACTCCAGTACTTTGGCCACCTCATGCGAAGAGTTGACTCCTTGGAAAAGACTCTGATGCTGGGAGGGATTGGGGGCAAGAGGAGAAGGGGACAACAGAGGATGAGATGGCTGGATGGCATCACTGACTCGATGGACGTGAGTCTGAGTGAACTCCGGGAGTTGGTGATGGACAGGCAGGCCTGGCGTGCTGCGATTCATGGGGTCACAAAGAGTCAGACACGACTGAACGACTGATATGATCTGATCTGACGCTTAATGATGTATTGATGTTAGTCACCTTTTTTGTTTCTTTGTCATAAATTAATTGACTATATAAGTGTGGGTTTAATTCTGAGCTCTCTATTCTGTTCCATTTATCCATTTCTGTTTTTGTGCCTAGAAAACTCATATTATATGAATAATTAATAAAAGATTAATTAAATTAATGAACTAAGTATTTTCTATTCAACAAAGTTTTGGAAGTCCTAGCCACAGCAATCAGAGAAATAAAAGGAATTCAAATTGGAAAAGAAGAAGTAAAACTCTGTTTGCTAATGACATGATCTTCATAGAAAACCCTAAAGATACCACCAGAAAATTGCTAGAGCTAATCAATGAATATAGTAAAGTTGCAGTATATGAAATTAATACACAGAAAGTCCTTGCATTCCTATGCACTAGCTATGAGAAAACAGAAAGAGAAATTAAGGAAACAATCATATTCAACATTGTGATGAAAAGAATAAAATATATAGGAATAAATTTACCTAAAGAAACAAAATACCTATACATAAAAAACTATAAAACACTGATGAAAGAAAATCAAAGATGACACAAATAGATGGAGAAATATACTGTGTTTGTGGACTGGAAGAATCAATATAGTGAAAATGAGTATACTACCCAAAGCAATCTATAGATTCAACAAAATCCCCATCAAGTTACCAATGGCATTTTTCATGTAACTAGAACAAATAATTTCACAATTTGTATGGAAACACAACAAACCTCGAATAGCCAAAGCAATCTTGAGAAAGAAGGCTGGAACTGGAGGAATTATAAAATATATAATTCTGGCTTCAGAATATACTACAAAACTACAGTCATCAAGGCACTATGGTACTGGCACAAAAACATAAATATAGACCAATGGAACAAAATAGAAAGCCAGAGATAAACTCACACACCTAAGGACACCTTATGTTTGACAAAGGAGGCAAAATATACAATGGAGAAAAGACAATCTCTTTAACAAGTGGTACTGAGAAAACTGGTCAACCACATGTAAAAGAATGAAACCAGAACACCTTCTAATACCATACACAAAAATAAGCTCAAAATGCATTAAAGATCTAAATGTAAGACCAGAAACTATAAAACTCTTAGAAGAAAACAGGCAGAACACCCTCTGACATCAATCACAGCAGGTCCTCTGTGACCCACATCCTAGAGTAATGGAAATAAAAATAAATAAATAAACAAATATGACCTACTTAAAATATTTTGCACAATGAAGGAAATTATAAACAAAGTGGAAAGGCAGCCTTCATAATGGGAGAAAATAATAGCAAATGAAACAACTGACAAATAATTAATCTCCAAAATATATAAATAGCACATGCAGCTTAATGCCAGAAAAGTCAACAATTCAATCATAAAGTGGGCTAAAGAACTAAACAGACATTTCTCCAAAGAAGACATACATCTGGCTAACAAACACATGAAAAGATGCTCAACATCACTCATTATCAGAGAAATGCAAATCAAAACCACAATGAGGTATCTTCCCATGCCAGTCAGAATGGCCACCATCCGAAAGTCTACCAACAACAAATGCTGGAGAGGGTGTGGAGAATAGGGAGCCCTCTTACACTGTTGGTGGGAATGCAAACTGGTACAGCCACTATGGAGGACAGTGTGGAGATTCCTTTAAAAAGTGGAAATAGAACTGCCATATGACCCAGCACCCCCACTGCTGGATATACATACTGAGGAAACCAGAACCTAAAGAGACACAAGTACCCCAATATTCATTGCAGCACTGTTTAGAATAACTAGGACATGGAAGCAACCTAGATGTCCATTGGCAGATGAATGGATAAGGGAGTTGTGGTACAATAGAATATTAATCAGCTATCAGTAAGAACGCATTTGGGGGCTTCTCTGGTGGTCCAGTGGTTAAGAATCTGCCTTGTAATGCAAGGGACACCAGTTCGATCCCTGGTCTGGGAAGATCCCACATGCCGTGGGGCAAGTGAGCCCCTGTGCCACTGCAACTATGGAAGCCCTCGATCCCTAGCAGCCGGTGCTCTGCAACAAGAGAAGGCATGGCGATGAGAAGCCCGCCCACAGCAGCTAGAGAAAGCCCACTCACAGCAACGAAGACCCAGCACACGCGAAAATAATAAATAAATAATTTAAAAAAAAAAAAAAAGAACGCATTTGAGTCAGTCTAATGAGTTTGGGTAAACTCCGGGAGTTGTTGATGGACAGGGAGGCCTGGCGAGCTGCAATTCATGGGGTCGCAAACAGTTGGACACGACTGAGCGACTGAACTGAACTGAACTGAATGAGGTGGATGAAACTGGAGCTTATTAAACAGAGTTAAGTAAGTCAGAATGACAAACACCAATGCAGTATATTAATGCATATATATATATGGAATTTAGAAAGATGGTAACCATGATCCTATATGCAAGGCAGCAAAAGAGACACAGGTGTAAAGAACAGACTTTTGGACTATTCAGGAGAAGGTAACTGTGAGATGATTTGAGAGAACAGCATTGAGACATGTATATTACTATACATAAAATAGATGACCAGTGCAAGTTTGATGCATCAAACAGGGCACTCAAAACCTGTGCTCTGAGACAATCCAGAGGGATGGGGTGGGGAGGGAGGTGAGGGGGTTCAGGATGGGGAGGACACATTCACACCCTTGGCTGATTGATGTCAATGTATGGGAAAAACCACCACTATATTGTAAAGCAATTATCCTCCAATTAAAATAAATAAACTAAAATAATAATAAAAAATTTCACTTAGGCATGTTTAATCTATTTTAAAGATTATTCTCTATTTAAATTAAGCTCTTTCTACCAAGGAAAAAGATAAAAAAATAAATTTAAGAATGGTATGAAAGTCTTTGAAATCTAATCCACGTGTTTTTGTTTTATTTTCTTCATTTTACCAATCAAAACATCTGCTTTGTATTTCTCTAATCATGTATAGTATTTTAGAGAATGATCACAAAAATGAAAATTTTAAATGCAAATATTTAGGAGTA